>NC_080576.1:11767708-12407500 GCF_029962835.1 Magnolia sinica | reverse complement strand
TCTACACGATGGATGGCTTGGATCATCCGAAAAATTACACAGTGGGGCCCACTACCGTCCACAAAACGGACGTCGTCCGTCCGTTACGCAGCGCGAAACGGCTGCTGCCGTGTTTGGGAAGGAGACGCGGGTCAGCGCTGCTGACCCGCGTCTGTTGGTTCGGTGCGGCTCGGGTCTATGTGTGCTGTGCACACACACATCACATACGGGCCCCACTGTGATGCGTTTCAACAATCTGATCCATCCATTCATTTTCCCATCTTATTTAAACCGTCGAGACCAAAGTTGAGGCAGTTCCAGATATCAGGTGGGCCCAGAATCAACTGTTTATGGGCTGATCTGTCAGTTGGGGTACTTCCATAGTGATCCGAGGGCTGAAATTTGATATGTATGGTTAATTTATGGCCCTCAGGCCATGTATGAAGTTTTGAGCCAATCAGATGGCAAGAACTATGTGATCTTGCATTTTTCACCAATTTCGGGCCTCTTTAACGTGAATGGCCTGCTTTCCTCGGATCCTTGATGCATAATTCCATCGATTTTCGTCTCCTGGAGTCTGTCCCTTGCCTTGGGTGTCATCAGAGCGTTAAATCCATGCTTTTAGTACCATTTTCCAGTCCAAGCTCGTGAATACACCCTGCATCACAAACATGATTAAATCAGGCCGTTAAACAATACTATGTTTGTAAATCCAGGTAACAACTGGGTCTGATATGCAATATTTGACCCTTAACACAACCCCCAACCAGCATTTTGCTAGTCCCGAGCAAAGTATGCGAAAAATAAATTGAGAATTACAGGATAATTTCTACAACTCAAAGGATTTATGAAAAATAGTTCAGATACTCGAATTCTAAAATTCATGAATGTTGGCATTACTTTTTCCTGAAATCAAGCTCACGGTAAACTTCATAATCAAGTTCAAAATATTAGTCCATCAATTAGTATAATTCTAAATATTGAATTCCATGGATGTATAGTCCAATCCCGACTTGTCAACATTAAGATTCACCTTGATATTTAAGGATATCATTGGTAATAAATAAGAGAAATCACGATAACCCAACTTGGTTTACACCTTATCTTTTTATTCTTTTAATTTTTGATTTGATTTTTTTTTTTTCATTAGGAGTAACGTCAAGAAGAGGGATCAAATCCTCACCTACAGGGAGCAAACCTAAGGTAAAGACTGTACACCTAACTTTTTCACATATCATTCATGGGGAATCGAATCCTCATCTATAGGGAGCAAACCTATGGTAAAGACTGTTCGCCCAATCCATTCAATTTTCCAAGTTGGTTCCTTTCATGTTTAATGATTACCAAGTTAATCCTTCAATATCGAACTGAAACCTTAATATGCATGCGAGATGTGTCCTGCGAATTCATGACTCAATCAATGTTTACAACTTTTAATAATGGATTAACAATTCAAACTTAGCTGTGAAATTCAATAGATAACTGAATCCAAGAGTCATAAAGTACCAACATCACGCATCTTGTAGTTCTAAATCCAAGATGGCCGTCAAAATCGCTTCGAATTCATATGAAATTCTAGAAAAATTTAAAAATTTTCACAATTTCTGCTCAAGACTAAGAAAATATTGATTAGGAAACCTAATCTCCCACCCCCAACCAAAAATTTACATTGTCCTCAATGTAAAAGAAATAGGCATGTAATGCACATGGGACAAAATGAGTAACTGAGAAGTAATGGGAAGATAGTACCTGGATGATGCATAGAGAGACACTTTCCAAGAGATCACAGCATGGGTGTCGGTCAGCACGAGAGAAAAGGCAACAAAAATAACACAAAATAAAATCCTACCTATACCACTTTCGTAGGTGCTCTCGATTGCATTTAGCGTATGCAACAAGCCTTTAAACCCCTAGGTTACCCCTAGTGGACGAGTTGTAGTCTCGTGAGGGTTTGCAGTAATGTTACCCACAAACATTGAACTGACTAATGAAACAAATGACATGAAATGAAGAACTGGGTTGCCTCCCAGGAGCGCTAAGTTTACCGTCTTCAGCCAGACAAATAAAGTAACTACCCTAGTCCTAAGAAAACAGGAAACTTACCTATACCTCCATCAGACTAGGAGATTAATCCTGGTAAATAGGATCAGTCAAAGGCATGGACATGTCCTCTGAATCAAATTTCTCGACAAATGGTTTCAATCGATGTCCATTGACTTTAAACTCCTTGCCATTGTCGGGATCTCTTATCTCAATGGCCCCATGAGGAAAAACAGTAATAATAATGTAAGGGCCGGTCCAACGAGATCGAAGCTTACCCGAGAAGAGATGTAATCGAGAATTGTACAAAAGGACCTTCTGACCAGGCGTGAATAATTTTCGTAAAATGTGTTGGTCATGAAATGGTTTCATCTTGTCCTTGTAAATTCTCGAATTATCGTACGCATCATTCCGGATTTCTTCAAGTTCATTCAATTGAAGTTTGCGTAGCGAGCCAGCGTTGTCCAGATTGAAATTAAGATTTTTGATCGCCCAGTACGCTTTATGTTCCAACTCCACAGGCAAGTGACAAGCCTTCCCATAGACAAGTCTAAAGGGAGACATTCCAATAGGAGTTTTAAATGCAGTACGGTATGCCCATAAGGCATCGGTCAATCGAATTGACCAATCCTTACGATCAGGGTTGACCGTCTTCTCTAAGATGTGTTTAATTTTCCTATTAGAAATCTCGGCTTGCCCACTTGTCTGTGGATGGTATGGGGTGCTCACCTTATGAGAGATACCGTATTTCTTCATTAAGCTCTCAAATGGTTTATTACAAAAGTGTGAGCCCCCATCACTAATGATGGCTTGAGGCGTTCCGAATCGAGAAAGGATGTTCTCTTTTAGGAATTTAATGACCATGCGATGGTCATTCTTTCGACACGGAATCGCTTCGACCCATTTAGTGACATAATCCACGGCGAGCAAAATATACAGATTCCCAAACGATTGGGGGAATGGTCCCATGAAATCGATACCCCAGCAATCAAATGCTTCAATGATAATGATGGGATTCAAAGGCATCATATTTCGACGGGACAATGCTCCCAATTTCTGACAACGCTCACAAGCTTTGCAAAACTCATGAGTGTCCCTAAACATAGTGGGCCAGTAAAAGCCACACTGCAGAATCTTGGCCGTGGTCTTTTAGCGAAAAGTGACCACCACAGCCTGGAGTGACAGAAGGAGATCACGCTCTGATGCTCATCGTCTGGCATACATCTCCTTAAGATTTAATCTGGGCAATATTTAAATAAATATGGATCGTCCCAAAAAAAGTTGCACACCTTGGTAAAGAATTTCTTCTTATCTTGCGCAGTCCAATGTGTTAGTATAGAACCTGTGATAAGAAAATTAGCAATATCAGCGAACCAAGGTGAATGGGAAACTCTGAACAGTTGTTCATCAGGGAACATATCATTGATATGGGTCGCCTCAAGGGAATCAGAGGTATTAAGGCGAGAAAGGTGATCGGCCACTACGTTCTCTACTCCCTTTTTATCTTTAATTTCCAAATCGAATTCTTGGAGTAGAAGGATCCATCGTATCAGGCGGGGCTTAGAATCATTCTTCGAAAGAAGATACTTAAGTGCCGCATGATCTGTATAGATAATGATCTTGGATCCGATTAAGTAGGACCTAAATTTGTCCAAGGCGAACACTATGGCTAAGAGTTCCTTTTCCGTAGTCGAGTAGTTCACTTGGGCAGGATTTAGAGTCCTACTCGCGTAATGAATGACGTAGGGCCTCTTATCTTTTCTCTGGCCTAGGACCGCCCCAAGAGCATAATCAGAAGCGTCGCACATAAGCTCAAAAGGAAGGTTCCAGTCGGGTGGCTGCATGATAGGTGCAGTGGTTAACGTGCCCTTAAGCTTGGTGAAAGCTTCCTGGCACTGCTCAGTCCACTCATACGGAGCATCCTTTTGAAGAAGATTACATAAAGGACGAGAGAGAAGACTAAAGTCCTTTATGAATCGCCTGTAAAATCCTGCGTGTCCTAAGAAGGATCGCACGTCTCTGATGTTCTTGGGTGGGGGTAGGTTAGAGATAAGATCGATTTTTGCCTTATCTACCTCGATTCCCTTGGACGAGATGATATGCCCAAGGACTATTCCCTTCTGAACCATGAAATGACACTTCTCCCAATTAAGTACCAAGTTCTTTTCTTCACATCTTTTCAGCACACATTTAAGACTTTCCAAGCACTTGCTGAAAGATGGACCGTAAACAGAGAAATCGTCCATGAAGACCTCTAGATATTGCCCCACCATGTCAGAGAAAATACTAAGCATACATCGCTGAAAAGTGGCAGGGGCATTACATAGTCCAAATGGCATCCTTCGATAGGCAAAGGTGCCGTAAGGACATGTAAATGTGGTCTTTTCCTGGTCTTCAGGGGCTATCTCTATCTGGTTGTAGCCCGAATACCCGTCAAGGAAACTGTAATAGGAATGACCAGCTAACCTTTCCAGGATCTGATCAATAAATGGTAAAGGAAAGTGGTCTTTCCTCGTGACGGTATTCAACTTCCTGTAGTCAATGCACATTCTCCAACCAGTAGTGACTCTAGTTGGCACGAGTTCATTATTAGCATTGGCTACGATGGTGATTCCGGACTTCTTAGGGACCACTTGAGTTGGACTCACCCATTGACTGTCAGATATAGGGTATATAATACCCACATCCAATAGTTTAAGAACCTCGGCCTTAACCACTTCCTTCATGTTTGGATTTAGTCTACGTTGTGGTTGCCGAGCGGTTTTTGCATTATCCTCAAGATATATGTGGTGAGTGCAAATCGAGGGATCGATTCCCTTGAGGTCCGCTATCGTCCATCCTAGGGCTCCTTTATGCTCAATGAGAGTAGATATGAGCATACTCTCCTGTTCTTTCTCCAGGTGGGCAGAGATCACCACCGGGTATGTCTCATCTTGACCTAAATAGGCATATTTCAAATCAGAGGGCAAAGGTTTTAGGTCAAGCTTCGGCGGCTTGAGGTTAGACGGTAGAGGCACTACATCGGTTTGTGGCAATTCTTCAAATTGTGGCCTCCACCGGTTAACTTCAAGTACCGGTACAGTATCAAGCAAGGCACACGTCTCCCTAATCATGTCATCATCAAAATCATGGGAGAGGGCCAGGCACGTCTCTAGATGGTCGGAGGATAAGGTCAGAGGTGTCGTATCTTCCACGAAAGAGTCAATCATATTAATGTCGTGGAAATCGTCACCATCCTCTGAGTTGCTGCCGTTATTGAAAAAAATGTTTGACTCCAATGTCAAATTTCCAAAAGACATAGTCATGATACCATTCTTACAATTGATAATTGCATTTGATGTAGTAAGGAATGGGCGACCAAGAATGACGGGAATCTGAGTGCTCATGTTATTGATGGGTTCGGTGTCCAGGATGATAAAGTCTATAGGGTAGTAAAATCTATCAACTTGGACCAACACATCCTCAATTATCCCTCTTGGTACACGAACAGAGCGATCAGCAAGTTGTAATGTGGTTAGGGTGGGTTTTAATTCACCCAAACCTAACTGTTTGTATACCGAGTAGGGAATCAAATTGACGCTCGCTCCTAAGTCAAGAAGTGCGTGATCAATTCGATGGTTCCCGATTACACATGATATGGTTGGGCTACCGGGATCCTTGAATTTCTGCGGCACGTCTTGCTTCAGGATGGCACTCACTTTCTCAGTCAAGAAGATTTTCTTTTGAATAATTTTCCGTCTTTTGGTCGTGCATAAGTCTTTCAGGAATTTGGCATATGAAGGTATCTGTTTAACGACATCAAGTAGAGGAATGTTGACTTTCACCTGTTTCAACACCTCTAGGATATCCTGAGAGTTAGAGAGAGATTTTGGTGAAACCAACCGTTGGGGGAATGGAGCAACTGGCTTCTCTAGAAGTTCCGGTTCTACTTTTTGTGGGGCATCACTGGATCCATCATTGTTGTCCTCTTCTGGTTCTTGAGGCTTTTCGGGCCTAACCGGAAGAGTTTTATCAATGATCTTCCCACTCCTAAGAGTGGTGATGGATTTAGCATGTCCCATCTGATTTGAAGAGCTGGGATCATTATTCTCGTACTGCGGTTTAGGATTGGGGAGCGGTTGTGCAGGAAGCATCCCCTTTTCTATAACCGTCATACGAGAATCTATCTTTTGCATAAAATCTGTAATTCCCCGCATTGCCTGAGCCAGCTCTTGTATGGGATTTTGAACCGGTTCCTCTTGAGGTTTCACTTGATTTGGATTTTGATTAAAGAAACCTGGAGGAGTAGCCGTTTGTCCATTCCTCCAACTAAAGTTTGGATGATTTTTCCAGCCAGGATTGTATGTATTGGAGTTAGGTCTAGTAAAAGGTCTTTGATAATTATTTACGGCATTGGCTTGTTCATTCAACACTCCTCGAAAGGCAGGAATTGTAGGACAGTTTTCAGTTGTGTGAATGTTGCAATCACAGATGCCGCAAACAATTTCATTGACCTTATCCTTCTTTCCTTCCATGGCCTCAACTTTCCTTATGAGCGTAGTCACTTTACACTTGAGATCATCCTCTTCTTTCAAGAGATATAACCCACCTTTCTCCTTTAATTGAGTCGGCCTAGACGTGGTGTTCGCCATTGGGTAATAGTCTCATGATTGTGTTTTTTCAGCGAGACTATCGAGGTAATCCCATACCTCGTCAACATCTTTGTTGATGAACTCTCCATTACACATTGTCTCGACCATTTAGCGCATGGAAGATGTCAGTCCATCATAGAAAAAATTTGTAATGCGCCACGTTTCAAATCCGTGTTGTGGGCATGAACTGACCAAATCTTTGAACCTTTCCCAACATTGGAAGAATGTTTCATCTTCCTTTTGGGCAAAGTTCATGATTGCTTTTCTGAGGGTAATCATTTTATGATGTGGGAATAATTTTTTTATGAATTCCCTCTGCATGTTGTTCCATGTGCCAATGGATCTAGGATGCAGTGAATGTAACCACGTCTTAGCTTTCTCTTTTAAGGAAAAAGGAAAGAGTTTCAGTCTAATTGTATCCTCAGATACATTAGGAAAACATAATGTAGCTATAATCTCATCGAACTCTTTCAAATGTAAATATGGACTCTCTGATTCAAGTCCATGAAATTTGGGAAGGAGTTGGATAACTCCTGACTTGATGTCCATTTGTCCTGTGTTTTCAGGAAAAATCATGCATGAGGGCGTACTCACTCCCGCCGGTTGTAGATAATCTCGTAAGGTACGAGGCGGGGGTGCCTGTTGCACCTTATTTTCATCTTTGGTATCCTCCACCCTGGGTGGAAGTAGAGGAGGTTGGTCTTCAGCCATAACCTCAGTTAACTCAGGGGATTTCGAGCGGTGTCTAGTCCTGCGATGGATAGTCAACCCCTCAACCAATCCTCCTTTAGTCAAGAGACGTCGAGTGTCGTCACGGGCCCACTTGGGCATGAAACACTCGCAGCCCTCAATCAAATTCAAAGTCTAATCCTAAGAAAGGAAAAGAAAAGCTAAAAAGAAAGAGAGGGAGAGTTGGAAAGGAATTACCAAATTGAAGCCCCTAAGTTAAGGACCTGCAAAATAAAACAAAAATAAGTTAGATTCTAAAAGAAAGTGGAAACTTCTAAAATAAATTAGGAAAGTCCTAAACTAGAAAGTAAATTACTAAAAGAGAATTGAAAAATAGAGAGTAGGGAAGGAGCTTACCGAATTAGAAATTTCTATCTTAAAGGCGTACAAAATAGGAATGTTAGTTTCTAAACAAAAATTCTAAAAATAATTTAGGAAACAAATTAGATTCTAAAATTAGAAAGTTATTAAAAATAAAAGTAGAAAATTAATTAAGAAATAACCTAGTTCTAAGAATAAACTATTTCCTACATATGGGAGGATACTAGAATTAGAAAATTTATAAAATTCAAATCCTAATTCAAAAAGGTAGAAAAAGTAAAGAGATTATGAAGGAATTACCAATTTATGGACTTATGTCAGGATCCTACAAAATATGGAAACAAGTTAGTTTCTAAGAATAAAATAAAATAAAAACTTTTAGCCTAAAGTTAGTAAAATCCTAATCCTAACCTAATTCTAAAACTGATTAATTTCAGAGAATCGTAACCCCGGCAACGGCGCCAAAAACTTGTTCACTCCCCAAGTATAGGGTTGTGATGTAGTAATAAACTCGGTAAGACCGAGGTCGAATCCACAGGGACTGATACCTGTACGTTATCTGAAACCAAGTAGAACTAGAACTAGACTAAGATGTGATCTAAACAAAATAGAATTTAAGAAATAATTGTGGAATAATTATCTAAAACTTTAAGGAATTCAGAGGAAGGAAACTAGGGATTCAGAGGATCCACTTGTAGAGATCAGGGAGATCTTATGCTTGCATCAGGAATCATGGAAATCAAACTGAATTTACTTGATCTAAGTTTTAAGAGATGAAAAGTATATGAATTAGAATGGATTCCATCATCTAACCATGCCAGGAGACAAAGCAAACAACATGATTAAACTAATTACCAACTAATCAACCATGTATGAGGATCAGGAAGGGTACTGTCATCCTACCATGCCCATGGAGCAATGATGGACAACAGGGCTTCCTGACTTCATAAACATAAAAATGGGAAAGAAATATTCAAAGCCATTGCAAACCCATTGTAATTTCAGTCACAACAGACCATTAAAGACTAAGAAAAATATTCCTTATAATAATCAACTTAAAACCAAGTTCAGTTCAGAAGTTTAAATTAAATGCATGAAATAGTATCTCCCATCTCGCTACAGGCTTCACCTCTTAGCCCCAGCTAAGAGGATTAGCCACACATGATATGGGCTAAATTCCAATTAAAAGAAAGAAGAAGAAGAAGAAGATGAAGAAGATGAAGAAGAAGAGGAAGAAGAGGAACCAAGACCCCACCTTTGCTTCGTTCACTCTACACGTGCAGCAACCCAGCCACCAGCAGCGTCCCTCCTCTGTACTCTCTCAATCTCTCTAACCAAGCCTTCCCCCTTCTCTCTCCATTTTTTCCTTTATAAAGATGGAACGCTCCCATGCCAGCAGCTCTGTGGAGTCCCAAAGGGAATAGGATGCGGAACTCTTACGCAGCCGAGTTCGTATGCGCAGCAAAAGCGCAAAACGATTTGCGTTTGGAGAGAATTTGCGGCGTGATATCGACCTACCTGACAATTCTGAAATCTTGGCTAGGATATTGGCTTCCCTCTAGACATATTAGACGGTCTGGATCACTCAAAATGTTAATGATCGTGACACACTACCTCCCGCAAATCCCGGATTCCCCGAACGCGCGTAAGGCGTACGCAGAGGCGCTGACGTGTTCGGTGGGCCCCACAGAGGTATTTTCGGAGAAATCCACCCCGTCCATTGGATTCAGGATGAAATTTTGGTCAAGAATGGGTGGTTTTGAACGTCCATTCATGAGGCCCAAAGAAGAAATCATGCCAAAATTCATTTTGAACGTTGCAGGAGTGCCTACTTGTGGCCTCTGTATCGTACACATGTGCACGCTTGGGTGTAAAATTTTAGTAAGGGTTTATAGCATTTGAGGCCCTCTACACGATGGATGGCTTAGATCATCCGAAAAATTACACAGTGGGGCCCACTACCGTCCGCAAAATGGACGTCGTCCGTCCGTTACGTAGCGCGAAACGGCTGCTGCCGTGTTTGGGAAGGAGACACGGGTCAGCGCTGCTGACCCGCGTCTGTTGGCTCGGTGCGGCTCGGGTCTATGTGTGCTGTGCACACACACATCACATACGGGCCCCACAGTGATGTGTTTCAACAATCTGATCCATCCATTCATTTTCCCATCTTATTTAAACCGTCGAGACCAAAGTTGAGGCAGTTCCAGATATCAGGTGGGCCCAGAATCAACTGTTTATGGGCTGATCTGTCAGTTGGGGTACTTCCATAGTGATCCGATGGCTGAAATTTGATATGTACGGTTAATTTATGGCCCTCAGGCCATGTATGAAGTTTGAGCCAATCAGATGGCAAGAACTATGTGATCTTGCATTTTTCACCAATTTCGGGCCTCTTTAACGTGAATGGCCTGCTTTCCTCGGATCCTTGATGCATAATTTCATCGATCTTCGTCTCCTGGAGTCTGTCCCTTGCCTTGGGTGTCATCAGAGCGTTAAATCCATGCTTTTAGTACCATTTTCCAGTCCAAGCTCGTGAATACACCCTGCATCACAAACATGATTAAATCAGGCCGTTAAACAATACTATGTTTGTAAATCCAGGTAACAACTGGGTCTGATATGCAATATTTGACCCTCAACAGTGCGCGCGCGCGCGCGCACGCGCACTGCACACCTTCTTATGTTAGCACCAGTGTGCACCTTTGCGCGTCTTGGGCACAGAATTTGAACAGTTCATGTGATGCGGCACCCCTTGAAATCTCAAAAACCAACTTTTAACCTGTTCCAAAACTCTGTGGGCAATGGCAAAAGGAAACAATTTCCTCTCTTGATTTACATTTTTCTTTACTATTTCCTGATTCCTGCATATTAGCATACCTTTTTATTCTTCCATGGAAGATAGAGAGATTACAAAAGATTTACTTTAATCAGACACTGCAACACTTTAAGACACATTGGTGAAATAATCAGCCATGAGTTTTACAAGTCAACAGAGGATCCAAATATGAAGAGAAAACAACCATGCCTAGCTATTTGTTGCACTTCCATGGAAAATTCCTGCAGCTACTGCATTGCTTGGTCATTTATAGGTCAGTTCCGCTTATTTGACACGGAGACACGAGGACACAGCATCGCAATTTATTTCAACTGAGCTTCCGAACACACCTTATTGTTGGATTCTAATCCAAATAAATTAACCCACACCCGATTTCTCCATATCAACAAATAAATCTTTAATTGAAGGGTGACTAACTCTACGCTGATCAGTTCCTATAAACACAACATTTTTCATTACTAGATTCTAACCCAAACAATCCCAACACGTGATTTCTTTATACCTGCAATTAAATCTACAAAGTGGGGCTTACCTTACAATCATCAGTCCATCTTTTGGTGAGATAAGCATTGTAAATCATTAATTTCAATTGAGCATCCAAACATACCATTCTTTATTATTAGATTGTAATCTAAACAAAACCCAACGTCAGATTTCTCTAACAAATTAGATTGTAATCCTGGTCGCGCTCTTGTTGCCACTCCCGCTTATTGGGCTCGCTGCTGGATCGAGAGAGAGATGGCAAGAGAGGAGAGAGCGAGCGAGAAATAGAAAGATGGGTCTTGCGAGAGGGAGATAGCAAGCAAGAGATAGAGAGATGGGTCTCGCAAGAGAGACGAAGGGGTGTTTCGCATGCAGGAGAGAGGGACCGAGACCGCGAGAGATGGAGGGAGAACCGGAGAGAGGGGGGGAGAAATGAACGAGAGGGGACGCGGATTTCCTGCGAAAGCCTTTAGAAGGGAGTTCCTGCGCTTGAAACTTAGGTGGGGTCCACCGTAATGTTTTTCAGAAATCCACTCTGTCTATCCGTTTTGTGAGATCATTTTAAGAGATGAGATCAAAATTGAGTAGGATATAAGACTCAAGTGTGCCGTACTAAAGGAAAAAGGTAGTTAGGGAAATTTCGACCGTTGAAATCTCCCTAGGTTCGACAGTGATGTTTAAATACCATCCATACCGTTAATAACGTCATTTGTACTAGGATGAACTGAAAACAAAAATAATACCATGATTCAAAACTTTTTTGGCCCCACGAATATTTCAACCGTGGACGTTCAATTATCACTTTTTCAGCCCACTTGAGCATTGGATACGGTTCATTTTTTTCCTCATATCCTAAAATGAACTCAAAAAATGGATTGACGGAGAGGATTTCTCACAAATATGACAGTGGGCCACACCTGGATTCCCAGTGCAGGAACTTCCTGCTGAAGGCTTTCGCAGGAAATCCGCGTCCAACGAGAGGGGGAGTTTGGACCCCGACGCCAGTCCCTAAGCCGTCAGAGGCTAACGGCTCTTCGTTTCTCGCACGTCTTCCTCTCCCATGATGCCCGCTAGCAGGACCAATCCTTGCTTGACACGTCAAGGTTCCACCACTCGCTGGTTCCACGGTCTCACCCAAGTAGTGATGCAGTTAGGGAGAGCTTACCTTTTGAAATAGATATTATTTGGCTTACGTTAGTAGACATTTTTTTTTTTTTGTAAATTTATAAACTAGTTTGTCCTTATACTGTCCAAGTAATTCCCATGTTTGCACTCCTTTTAACGGTCCTTTTGAGGTAAGCCGACGTGCTGAATGACTTACATTGAAGGTGGGGCCTCACATGATGAATGGTTCACATCAAAGGTGGGTAAATATAATGCATGGTCACATCAAAGGTGAGCCCCACATGATGGATGGCTCGCATCAAAATGTGGCCCTGATCCACATCGAGCAAGCCCTACCAAATGGAAAGTTGATAGTAAAGGTGGGCTCACATGATGAATGACCTATACTGAAGGTTGGCCCCCACATGATGGACCTTCCGCAACAAATGTGAGACCTACATGATGAATGGCGGACATCAAAGTGGGTCCCACATGATGGATGACTCGGATCAAAATGTGTCCCAGCATAATGGACTATGTACATTAAGTGGGCCCCAGATGATGGAGTATTCACATCAAGCGGGCTCCACATGATAGATGGTCCACAACAATGGTGGGACTTCATGGTTTATGGTGCACATCAAAGGTGGGCCCCTCATGATGAATGACCCATATTGAATGTAGGGCCCCACATGATGTATGGTCCACATTAAGGTGGCCCACATAATCGACGTTTCACATTAAAGGTGGGCCCCACATGATGAATGGCTCACATCAAGTGTGGCCCAACATTATGGAACATCCACATCAAGTGGGCCCCATTTGATGGGCGGTCTACATCAAAGGTGGGACCCACATGATGGATGATGGTCATTGAAGGTGGGCCCACATGATGGTTAGTTCAAGTCAAAGGTGGGCCCAAGTGATGAACGCCGATATTGAAGGTGGGCCCCCACACAATGAATGGTCCACATCAAGTTGGGTCCAAATAATGGACAGAGTGGGCTTCACATGATGGATGGCCCACATCAAAGTGTGACATCTCATAATGGTTGGTCCACATCAAGTGGGCACCACCTAAATGGACATTCCACATCCAAGGTTTCTCATGATGGATGACTCATATCCAAAGTGGGCCACATGATGAATGATACACATAAAAGGTATGCCCCACATGATGAATGGTAGATAACAAAAGTAGGCCCCACATGATGGACAATCCACTTCGAAGGTAAGGCCATGCTATGGACACATCAGATGTGGACTCCACGTAATGGGTGATGGGCAGTGGATATTGAGGGGCCCCACACAAAGTACAATTTGCATTGATGGTGGGCCCCACATGATGGATGACCTACATCAAGGTGGCCCCCTAAAGATGAATAGTCCACATTCAAGACGGGCCTTGCATGATGGACGGTCCACCATGAAGGTTTGGCTCACACGATGAACGGTCCACATCAAAAGTGAACTCCATATGATAGGTGATCCACATTTAATGAACGACTTAATAGATGGCTCGAATGTCTTAAATTATAAAGATTATAGCCATCCATTCTTTTGGTATTTAAGGTATGCGTCATTTATGGTAAGATCCATCCTAACAACTATATGAATTGCTATTATAATAGAGTTGTCAGTAATCTTTAAAAATAACGTCAATTAACCTTTTAAAAAAAGCTATTCTTTGAAAGTTTTACTAAATATGCTTATTTTAAATAAGAGTCTTTTTTTAGACTTGAAAAAGTAATTTTACTAAACAAGTTTATTTAAAACCATAGCTAAAAATAAATAAATTTATTAGAGTAGTTCTTATTAACAATGCTCTTATTGAATTATAATAAAGATGCCAAATGAACTCTAAAACTCGAGTAAAATACATGGTAAGAAAAGGGGGAAAATGCCCATTGATCAAAACATTTATAAAATAAGAAACATTTATAAAATAAGGAAGTTTTGAATGAGGCTAATATTCCTGCTTTCAGTTTAACTCACTTAAAATGACCTGATGAACCGTTTTATATGGCATATAGATGCGGTATGTCAGTCCCCACTGTTTTCTTTAAGGTGGTCTACTTGGTTTTTAGATTATCTCATTTTTGTATTGGGTCTACTTGGTTTTTAGATTATCTCATTTTTGTAATGGTACCCTAACATGAGCTGAAGAAAATGGTGATGGCCAAGTTTCTTAGTTTTACACCTGGCAAGCAATGGGAGCTCCACGTGTTGCTTTCCTAGGTGCACCACCAAACCCCTCAGAACCAACGAGGGTGCTGTAAAAGCTCTGTCCGCCCCCACCATAATGTATGTGTTCACATCGTCCATCCATCTTTCCTGCTCATTTAGAGCATGAGCTAGCCAAAATAAGGTAGATAAAAGTTTCAGGTGGAACATGCCACAAGAAATAGTGGTGATCGAACTTCTACCGTTAAATCTTCTAAGGGTCCACTGTAATGTTTATTTGCCATCTCACTGGCTGATTAGGTCTCACACACTTACACCTTAATCCATAGCTCAAGTGGTAGACTGAGTGAAAGATACCCTGTTTCAATATTGAGGTCTTGGTATCGATTCCCTAGTGGGGGTGGCTACCAGTGAAGTGTGAACTGCTAGTGGGTGTGTACTAACAAGCTAACAAAAAAAAAAAGGAAAGTCTCACGCACTTGCATAAAGGATAAAGGGAAAATACAAATATTAACTTGATCCAAAACTTTGTATCCTTAAAAGTTTTTAATGGTTGGCATTCAATTACTATCGTTTCTCATGGTGTAGTTCATTTGAGATTTGATCTATTATTTTTAAAATAAACTAATAAATGGATGAACAATATAGATAAAACACATATATCATGGGAGGCCCCACAGCTTTTCCCATGCGGACTAGCGCCAACGTCAATGCTAGAGGGGTCATTACTTATTCGAGTCTACGTGGCAATGGTACACAAATTGCGTACTAAGTAAAACTCTATAGGGCCCACCACGGTGTATGTATCTTATCCAAGCTATCCATCTCTTTTCCTGCTCATTTGAGAGTATGAGCCCAAAATTGAAGCACGTTCAAAGCTCAATTGGACCATATCATAAGAAACAATGGGAATTGAATGCCTACATTTGAAAAATTATTGAGGGCCACAAAAGTTTTGAATTAAGCTAAACAGGTTGGATAACAAATATACATCATTGTGAGCCCTAGGAAGGTTTTAGGTTATCATTATCCTTCTATTTCCTATGTGGTGTGGTCTACACGAGCGTTAGATATATTTCAATTTTGGACTCATGCCATAAAACAAGCCGGAAAAGCATACTAGCCCATTGATGAGACCCATATATCAATGTACCCCAGAGAGTTTACTCAGCACATCATAGCACGTTGAGTTATAAATAGGGCTGTAAATGGGCCAAGCTAAGGTAGGTCTCAGCAAGTATTTTGAACTTTTTTGGGTCGGGCCGTCTATATTATAACTAGAGGTGGGCACGGGACAACTCGATCCGACTAATTCGACTCGTCCGACTCGTTCAGATTCGACTCGACTCGAACCGAATGGGTGAGTTGGTCTGAACCAAGTAGGCTTCGCCCAATCTGAACTTAAACTGAGTCGAGTTTGAGTTACCTAGTAGCTCGACCTAACTTGACCCAAAACTCAATCCGGTTACACTCTACTCGATCCGAAACCCAAATCTCTAATCCTACCCGCCTCACCCTACCTTGACCCGATCCCAAAATCTCTCTCCCTCCCTCATCCTTTTCATCTTCCGAGCCTGACAACCACCCACCACTATCACCCTCCTCCTCTCCACTCTCTCAGTTTCTCTCTCCCTCATCTCTCAATCTGATTCGGTGCCTACTTGACCTAACTCGGTATTTTTGACTAGATCGGACTCGGATTGAATCAAGCATGCTAGACTCAGTATCAAGTCGGATCAAGTTTGGGTTAGGCATGTTTCAAAACCGGATCGAGTTGAGTCAACCCTAACTCGGTCTGACTCAACTTGATGCCCAGCTCTAATTGTAACTTTTTTCAAGCCCGAGCCCGGCCCATTGACACCCCTAGTTATAAACCCTTTGTCTTCCTCCTTTGGAAAAAATTAAGTATACTTGCAATGGCACTAACATTCACACATGGTAAAGTGCAGCATCGAAAATACTCACTTGGTAGGGTACATTCTCACTACTCCCTTTAAGCCTTTCGATTCATCTTCTAAGAAGAACGAGTACAATGAATGCGGTTTGCTCACGATGGTCTATCTATTTTTATAAAATGTTCGTCGAATAGAGAAGAACGCTAGCGAATTTTTGGCCCTTCGGAGCTTCATAGGGTAGTCCACCTGATGAACGGTTTGGATCCTGTACTTTAGCTTGTTCAAGTGTGGCTGTCCTAGGGTCCTTACTCTTACCCGGGTGGTAGACTCCCAGGAGTTTCAACACCGGGTCAAGGGTTCGAGTATCCACCAGTGGTGAAATCCCACGGCGTGCGAGTGTGGGGGTGTATGCGTGCGTCTGTTAAAAAAATAAAAAAGGTGTGGCTGTCCTAGTATAGAATGCACTCATGCCGATCGGAACGCCCACGTCCGTTTTGCGTAACACCTAACACACTCATGTTTTGTAGGGCCCACCATGTTGTATATATAACATCCACTCTGTCCATCAGATCTATCTTCAATTCTAGGCCCTGGGGCAAAAAATCAGCTATTTTCACAACCCATTTGGACCACACCACATGGAACAGTGAGGATGGCATGTCAACCATAGGTTTGTGTATGAAGCTACAATGGCGTGTATCTGTCATCAATTCAGTTAATCAGCTAACAATGTTGGAATGATCTTTTTGGTTCTCATCTGATAGAGGGTGTGGATTTACATATACAACATGTGGTCCCCACAGAGAATGGGTGCTTTCTGCCGCGATTGAAACCGAAGGGGTAAAAATAGCAGGCGGATTGCGTATGAGTTCTCTGTAGGCCCGCCGTGACGTATGTGTCTTATCTACGCTATCCATCCATTTCTCTAAATTATTTTAGGGCACGAGACAAAAATTGAAGCATATCCAAAGCTTAAGTCGACCACACCACGGAAAACAGTTGAAATTGAAGGCATGCCGTTGAAAACTTCTTAGGAGCCACTGAAGTTTTGCATAAGTTGATACCTGTGTTTTCCCTTCATACATGTCCGTATGACCTTATGAACAGGTTATATGACAAATACACATTACTGGTCCTAGCAAGGTTTCAACGGTGGGTGCCTTTACCCTCACTGTTTCCTGTGGTTTGGGCCACCTGTGGTTTGGGCCACTTGTGCTTTGGTATCTTTCAATTTTGAGCTCATCCCCTGACGTGATCGGGCAAAATGGATAGACGGCATGGATAAGACAAATAATCATGTGTGGCCCGCACATTTTACAAAGTAGGCAATTGCCAATGGGTTTCTCTAACATCAACCATCTCAGTGGTAGACTTTGATGAGTTTCAACGCTGAGGTCTTGGGTTCATACCTATAGGTGGTGAAACCCCACTACGGGGTATGTCTCGGGTGCGGGTTAAGAAAACAAAAAAAATAAACAAAACAAAACAATACAAAACCTCAACTGTCTCAAATGAGCTAAACCCATGCAACCCTTCTGTTATTAGGCTATTATAGATCCATGGTTCGTAAGGTCACAAGGACCTACATGAAGAGAAAAAACAAATATCCTATTAATCCAAAACTTATGTGACCTGCAAAAAGGATTTCAATGGTAGACCTCGTCCGTTACTTATTATTTCAGTAAGGTCCACTTGATCTTTGGATTTGCCTTATTTGCAGCTTAAGCTTTAAAACTTGCTCGCCAAATGGACAGACTGTTTGGATATAATGCATTTCTCATGATGGTACTCACAGACCTGGTGACGTCAACACACCACATAGGTTGGTGGTGTGTGGTACACTAGCCAATCCACTTCCCATTTTAGGACATGAGTCCAGAAAGCAAGGCTGAAGCACAAGTGGACCACACCACAAGAATTAAAGAGGATAATGACATTTACCATTGAAACCTTCTTAGGCCTACCATGATGTTTATTTGCCGTCATGGATGAAGGGAAAATACAAACATCAACTTGATATGGACCTTTGTGGTGACCAATAAGTTTTCAACTGTAAGCATCCAGTCCCCTTTGTTCCTTTGGCATGGCCCACTTGAGCTTTGAATCTCCATGCCCTAAAATGAGCCGGCAAGATGATAGACAACTTGGATAAAATATTTGTTGAAATTTAGTTTTTTGAAAATAAAAATATTGAAATTTTTTCAAAATTTTCATTTCAACACCGAAATGCTTTTTAAAAAATTTTAAATGAAATATATGTGGTGTGTGATTTTGTCCCCCCATCGAAAATGAGAAGAAAAAATTATAATTTATATGTGTGAGTGTGTGTATTATTCTTACCTATAGTTGTGCACTTTGAGTATGTAAGAAGATCTCCAGATAGGCTTGTCTTATCCGAGGGTGTAAATTTTATGTGATTCAGCTGGGTGAAAAAATAATAATTAACTTTATTTTACTTTTATTTTTGGTATTTCCAGCACATTCTTTATAACAATATATACATCAAGGTAGGCCCCCAGAACATCCCTGGTTACCAGGTCTCCACGCAATCTGCATCCGGCCATCCAGACACTGTTATTTTTGGACTGAATCCTATCCACTTGAACAGTCCAGATTGAAGACGGTGCTGTGGCCCCACAGCAACACGTACTTCTATCAATAGATACTCATCACATATTTGCTCACACTCGTGCAGAGATTTGTGTAGAGGATCTAAGCTATATATGTAAAAAGGTGGTCCACATTATAAAGATCACGTGGGATGCCGGACCAATCTGTTGTTGGGTGTGCGACAGCCGTGCATTGAGTCAGATCATCTTTTGTACAATGATTCCTAGGTTTCAGGCCACCTGATGAGTGGACCATCCTGGATTTCCCCCCATGTGGTATGGTGGGGCCGACCTTCTGAGCTGCATGGATTTTCAACGAAGGTGAGACGTTTTCAGGAAAGAAAGCGTTGGTTGTATGTGAATACCTCAACTCCACGAGGTAAAGAAAAAAATAGAAAATGATTTTTAAAATTTTCAAAATATTGATTAATCCTCATCAAACAAGTTCACAACCTTTTAAACAGTGACATAAACTTTAGGAAAAAGTTTCAAAATCAAACAAACCATGATTTATCATAAATAGTAAACTTACTATTTATGACCGGACATGATTTTCACTTCACTTAAAATGGTTTTCGGCCAAAAATAATAAGTCTCCTATTTAGCTCAATCACGTTATTCTTCTAATTTTTCTAAGCATTTACATTTTTGACACAACTCCTATGAGCTACAATCAAACTAAATTTTACTATAAATAGTAGAATTAAAATTAAAATTAATTTTCAACCATCGATCTAATGGAATCACACAAATTCAGCTTCGGCAACCCAGCGTAAGCGGGGCTGGGTGGCTAAAGTAGCTTCCCTTACCCCAAAATCATATATGGTACGATCTGATCACACATTCCTGTTCGTAAGGAGGGCTGGGTGGCTAAAGTAGCTTCCCTTACCCCAAAATCATAAATGGTCTGATCACTCATTCCGGTTTGCGAGATATACATGTTTTAAGATTTCGATGATCAGGATCACTTCTGCCTCTGATCGGGCCTTGCCTAGTCCATCTTGGCCATAAAATTGTTCGCAACCTGCTCTACAGCAGACTAGCCAACCAGCCTAATTGTTCAGATAAAACATCGACACAGTATGGCCCACCTAAATAACAGATGATCTTTAGTCGTTCTATTCTCACACGTTGAATTTGTACAGTGGGCCATTTTCTTTATCTATATTTCATAGCACTTATTGGGCTGCTAGGACTACGATGTACTGGCTGGTGATCATGAGTCCCATGATTTGGATGGTCAGGATTGGTTGAAGGTATATTCATCGTAGAAATCAGGATTGACAATTTTGTTTCTGATCGTGCATTTGGTGGCCATTTTTTGGACCGTTAGGTTTAGGATTTTCTAGTTGGTATGGTTGATCCTTTGAAGGTTTGGTTCACCTGCGTTCTACTGGTAGAGTGGAAGAGCTAACGGTCTTAATAATCTGACATCACGCATTGAATTTAGACTTCTCGACATTTCTTTTTTGATAATCCATTTGATGGGCCACCTAAATAAGTCCATGATTCGACAAGATCAGAGCAGTCGTAGGATGAGCTGTTAACCAGTCGAGTCCCACCATGTAGAAGGCAAGGATTAGGTGAGTCCGGGGTAACAGGGTAGTAGGTGGATCCCTGTCTGTGGGCCCACCTCGATGTATGTGTTGCATATCCACGTTGTCCATTGATTTTTCCAGCTAATCTTATGGCGCTGTTCCAAAAATGAAGCAGACACGAATATCAGGTGAACCACACCACAGGAAAGAGTGGTGATTGAATGCCCACCATTAAAAACTTCCTAAGGTCCACTGTAACATTTATTTGTCGCACTGTACGAAGGGAAAACACAAATACCAGCCTTGATCCAAACTTCTGTGGCCCAAAGAAATTTTTTGATGGCCAATCACGACTGTTTCATGTGATATGGCTCACTTGAGATTTGGATCTACTTTCTCTTTCTTTTTGGGTTCGTGTCCTAAAATGAGCTGGCATAACAGAGGGGCAGCATGATATAAAGCACATACATCAAGGTGGGCCCCATGGTCAGGGACTCACCCACTAAGCTGTTACCCCGGACTCACATGATCTGCCCACTCGTGTAGATGACTTCTAAAATAATACCATTGAATAGTGGTAGACTATGAGGAGTTTCAACACGAGGTCTTGTGGTGAAATCCCACTACTGCGTGCGTGAGTAAAAAAAATAAAAAATAAAATAAAATAAAATAAAAAGACCATTGAATAAGTGCGGTGGACCACACACGTACTAAAACAATCACTGGATTTAAAGGTCCTTACCTAAGTCTACTTCATTGTACACGTGTGACCTATCTAATCAGTGACATCTAGCCCGAGTGCCGCTATGCAAATGTCTTATAGAAGAATGTGGCCTGTGGCCCACCATGTGGATGTCTTACACAAGATGATGCGTGGGACATGATAGTATGTAGAATTAGGAAGGGAACTTTTGTCAATTGAATTGACAGAGGGTATTTTGGTTTTTTTTTCTATGAACAAATAGTTATTTTAGCTTTTATTATTAGTAGCATGAAAGTATAAATAGGTGGGTCCATGATTCAATGATTAAGACCAATGTGGTGATGGCATTTTGTAAGTTGACTAAATGTCAACCGTAAATACATTGTAAACGGTGTAATTATTTCTTTTTAAGCCTATTTCATATTCTGGGTGTTTTTTCACTTTGAGAACTGATGCAAAAAGATTAACTTAGACTTGTAGGCCACACCATGGCGTGTGTGTGTGTGTGTGTATATATATATATATATATATATTCAAGCCATCTATCCATTTTACGTGAATATTTTAGGGCACGAATCACAAAAAAAGATAGATCTGATGTTCAAGTGGCCCACACTAAAAGAAATAGTGTCCTTAAATTTTAGCAGTTGAAAGCTATTTCTTTCATAGGACCTTTATAAATGCTTATTTGTTATATAATCCATTCATAAGGTCACACATATATGGCTAAAGGAAAAACACAAATACTAGCTTGAGCCCTTAGTAAGTATTTAAGTCTTGGGTTTGATTTATCACAATTTTCTATGATGTGGTTCACTCAAGTTTTGAATTTGCCTCATTTTTTGGGCAGTCTGAAATTCAATTGTCTTAACCAAGGAATAATATGAATAAGCCTGTCATACTAGGCCCCACATTTATTTTGCAGTCGGTTGCAACATTCAAAAGGTAAGATATTACCTAAATACTATCTACAGGGTATTTACATGCGACATGGTTAAGCAGAAGAATTCAGCAATGGTTCACAATCAAATGAAAATAGGCTCAACATGTGAGATTCTTTTAACCTAGTCCATCCACAGAGGGTCCAGTCTCATCAAAGGTTTAGATCACTGAATTGGGAGCGAAAACTTTTTCAAAATGAAAATCCAGGCGAAGTATTCAAATCCTCTATTGTGGATCATGCGGGAGTTGTTTGATGCGAGTAAAAAGTTACGTGCTTGGCAAACAGTTTTTATACACGGAACCATTACAGCTTGAGTTGGTTGTGTTCGCTACCGGAGCGGATTAGATGAGACCCGGCCTCACCCAAGATGGTGCAGCCTTACCATGGGCGTGTATGTTCTGTATTCATCCTGTTCATCTATTTTTCCGTATCATTTTAGGGCATTATTTTAAAAAATGAAGTAGATCTAGTATTTAGGTGGACCACACCATAGAAAGTAGTAGTGATTGACCATTAATGAGCCACAAAAGTTTTGAATCAAGCTGATTTTTTTCTTTCTTTTTCTTTCTTTTTTTCGTCAAACTTATTCAACCTTATTAACACATTAGATGGCAAATAAATACAACATAATGTAGCCTTTACTGTGGGGCCATACGCACTTGATGAGTGTATTTTGGACCACCCAGTCCATTTATTTTTCTAGATTGTTTCTGGGCATAATCCCAAAAATGAAGAATATCCATTTATCAGGTGGACTATACTTTAAAAAGTGGTGGTTATTGAACACCCTGCCATTAAAAACTTCTTAAGAGGCACCTTAATATTTTTGTTACAGTTACTTGCCCATCCAATACATTGATAAGGTCAAATAAACATAAATGAAGGTTTAAAAAAAAAAAATCATCAATATTTTTTATACTATGGCTCACTTGATAATTAGACCTACTTCATTTAGTAGATAATGTCCTAAAATGATATGGAAAAACAGATGAACAGGATAGGGTAGATACAGGACATACACAATGTGTGAGGGAGCCCCAAAAAACAAAAAAAACCAAAACCATTGGGCGAGGCCAAGTTCCATACCATGCACATGCAACAATGTCCCAAATATACTAAACGCAATTTTCCAAGTTCCAATACATGATCAGTATAAATGTGCATGTGTGTCATCATTATCCAAGTTCAACACCACATATATGAACGTGTGCCATCATTAATCTTTAAGAAACTTAAATTGTGGCACGTGTCAAATATTTTTCATGTCCATTGATGTCGTACAGCCCACAGACAGTAGGTACGTCAATTTAGAAGGTACCGACTGAGACGTGGCCTGCCCCTCGACATATACTCATGCGTTGTTCCAACCGTACATGTGCCCATCACGCTGATTCAAGACCAACAAAATCGTGGCCCTACATATTCTGAAACCACGCTGATCGGACCATCCTGGCCGGTTGATTGCATGGACGATTAGAAGATCCACTACCCTTATTGTAACCATCTTGATTTTTTATGCCATGCCCTATCGCATCTGTGGCCCACTATTCGGATGGTTGGATTGAGTACGATCGGCTGCGTGTTTGGTGGATGGGGCAAGAATGCTAGTGCATCATGATAATCCGTCATTAGAATCAGGAGGTTTGCTAAGCCCATCCAAACCGTTGCATGCATGCCAATATAGCCCATGTGGGCGATCCAAGCTTAAAAAACATGCTGTTTCAATCCGGTCTGCCAGTGATAATAAACCAAATGGACAGCTAAAACAATTTTCTAGCCGTCCATTTGTTCGAACGCGTTGTGGTCCATCTCAGGTATGAAATGGCCTAATTTTAGGCCAAGAGATCTAAACATTGTGGTTGAAAACGTGCGCCAAACTGTCATGCATGCTTGTAAGTGGATGGCGCTGGGCTCTACGCTCGTGTGGGTTAGCAATTCCTGTTCAAACTTGAAATGCCAACCAACGGTCGACTGGTATTCCCGCCATTTCCCCTTCCTCTGCCTCTTTCCTTCTCATCTGACTTTTGAAGCACAAATCCCAACGCAAAAATCCTTATTCAACCAAATTTCAAGTAGGTGGGCCTCTCAACCACCTATTTTTACTCACCTAAGACACCCATTTCTCTGGATTTGGATCCTCTTTCTTGAATTTTCTCCTCTTTCATGGATATAGGATTGAGGGTGTGTTTGGCTGTTAAATCTATTTCAATTGTGACGATCCAATTTAATATGGAAGACATGGCGCGCATGAGTCAAGTTGGCACCATTTTTAGTTTTTAATGCCAAAAATAAATAAAAATCACTTGGTGCAATCAGATGTATTTCAAATAGGAAACAGTTCCCATTTTAGTTATGATGAGGTGGGACTCCCCAATTTGCATTTAGATTTATTCAATTCATTTTGGTTGAGCATCCAAACGTGGCCCCAGATATGACAAATACTTCTGGGCCACTGAATGTGTTGAAGTGGATTTTAAGTAACATGCATGAAGTGCTAAGGAAAAAACACCCGCATGAAGCTGATATGCAAGTCATGCTCACCTACATGATATCTATATGGTATGAGTTGTAAGTGTTCCTCCATTCATGCCAAGAGTACTTTAGTGCAGAGTTTCACAACTTGAGCTTTTAGAGCAATTGATTATTTGGCAGGGACACACTTTTTTATTTTTCCACTAATAAAATTTTACAAGTTAATATGAACATGATCGAACATTGGACCACTCACACACACCATATGGTTTCTATGAGCTTGACCAATGCGCCGGACGCAATGCCCTTGAAATTAAGCCCATTAAATTGTGTAAAATTCATGGACACTTGTTGGCTCAAATAAGACAATTGAATATTTTTAATTCTTTTAACTACCCAATAAATGTCCAAAGATTCGAGTGTCATCTAATTAAACAGGCCTAATCTTTAGTTCATGATGCATAAAAGCGGACTTGTAATTTGGACATCTTAAATTGAATCATTTGCAATTGGCCTAAGTTTTTTAGGGCCCGTTTGGATTGCAAATTACGTCAGTACTATACTATAAAAAAATATATAATTTTGGATTGCAAATTACGTCAGTACTATACTATAAAAAAATATATAATTATTATGAATTACAATCAATGATTCATCAAAATAAGTAACTTAACTGATAATTTCTAATTTAGTTTATCATAGTAAAATCATAGTGATGATGTTTTTTGATTATTTTAACATTAAATTATAGAAAAAATATACAAATGTGTATTTAAATAAAAAAAAATTATTGTAATATAATATAAAATTATAATGATTATAAATTATAATACTCATTCCTTAATACATTTACAAATTAGCATTATAATTTACAATAAAAAATGGCCCCCAAATGATTCAAAAAAGGCATCAAATGATTTATATATTACCTGTCTATGGATCTCACTGTGCAAGAGTATCAATGTTCTTCTCCAACCTATAATCCAAGCTTATAAAACAAGCTCTTGGATGTGCCAAGGCCCAAATAAAAACAAAGGAGCAGTAAAATGAAAAGACAGGGACGATGGAAGACATCTCTCCAACCTGCACCTAAGGTGGGCCACACAAAAAGATGAGCTCCATCCAATCACAGGTTGTGTAGACTACCGCGTCGTTAATCACGCGGAGCTTTAACAGTGAGTCGTTGGTTCGTGGGACGTGTGACGTAATCAAGCATCGGATCCCCTTCTCGTGCGAGCCCATGAATAAAAGACAAGGATGTACGACCGACAAAAGTCGCCAAGGTACGTACACGTCCCTTCCATGAGCGGTCTATTTATAATATAATCTAAACCGTTGATCTGATGGGCCTGGGTTTGGATGGATCATGACACAAAACTCTCTTTGATGGTCCAGTCTTGATTGGTGTCTCGTGAATAGATGGTTAAGATATATTACAGCAATCTCCACAATCAGCTGAAAAGAGCCAAATATTGGAGGGAGCGGATTAGGTGAGACCTGGGACTCGCCCAAAATGGTGCGGTCCCACCTTGATGTATGTATTATATATCCATGGTGTCCATTTATTTTTACAAATCATTTTAAGGCATTATCCAAGAAATGGAGCAGTCTATTCATTATTACGGATCATTTTAGGGCATTATCTAAAGCAATGAAACAGTCCATTCAGTTTTACCGATCATTTTAGAGCATTATCCAAAAAATGGAGCATTTCATTTATTTTTTTGTATCATTTCAGGGCATTATCAAAAAAATTGAAAGTGTCCATTCATTTTTATGGATCATTTTAAGGCATTGTCAGAAAAATTAAAGGTGTCCATTCATTTTTAGGGTCATTTTAGGGCATTATTCAAAAATTGAAGTAGTCCATTCATTTTCACGGGCCATTTTAGGGCACTATCCAAAAAAACGAAAGTGTCTATTCATTCTGACATATCATTTTAGAGCATTATCCAAAAGAATGAAGCAGTCCATTCATTTTTATGAGGGAATGCCCAACCATTGAAAACTTCATAGGGTGCACTTTAGTGTTTACGCTGTGTTTATTCACCATCCAACAAATATAAGCTTGATCCAAAACTTTTTTGGCCCACGCTTAATTACCACTATTTCCTATGGTATAATCCAACTGATAATTGGATCTGCTTCATTTTTTGGGTAATGCCCTGAAATGATCTGTAAAAACAGATATACAGTGTGATACATACTTCAAGGTGGGTCGCACCGTCTTGGGTGAGTCTGAGGCCTCACCTAGCTAATCCGCTCCTAATATTGGAGGGCTGGGATAGTTTGATGGGAAGATTTTTTGGAGCAGAGTTCACTTCATCCATTGGCGTGGTCCATATGAACAACGAGGAGCATTTTCGAAAATGGGACCTACTTCGTTCGTCCATTGACTCTGCCGCGAGAATCTCCTCTGGACAGCTACCCTTCCTGCAAAAAGGTTAAGAAGAGAACTACAGCAGTGGTCCATGTCGACAGAATGATGCATGTGTTTTATCCAGGCTGTACATCTATTTTGGAACATTATATTAAGGTGCAGATCCAAATTAGGTGGACCGCACAGTAGGAAAACAGTGGTGGTTGAACCCCCACCATTAAAAACAACCTAGTGCCCACTGCAATTTTTATTTTCCATCCAATTATTAGGTCACAAAGACTGAATGAAAGAAAAACAAGAATATGAGTTTGATCCAAAACTTTTGTGGCCCCAATTAATAGTGGGCATTCAATCACCACTGTTAATTTCATGCGAAAGACTTCAGCAAGAAGTTCCTGTGCAGGGCCCCTAGGTGGGCCACCATGATGTTTGTGAGAAATCCACCTCATCCATCTGCTTTGTAAGCTCATTTTAGGACATATAGACAAATATGAACATGATCCAATACTCAAGTGGGCCGAAAACATGAGGATTGAACGTGGGGCCATGGAAGTTTTGAATTAGGATAATATTTGTGTTTTCAGTTCATCCCCAGTAGGAATGATGTTAGGAACGGTATGGATGGCATGCAAACATCACTATTCTCTCTCTTTCTCTCTCTCTCTCTGCTCCTAATACCTCTCTGAAACTTCTGATCATGCAAAAGAGAGGAAGATAGGGTATTTATAGGCTTTGATATGTGTGAGGCATCGATTTACGTGTCATGGGCCTCATTCCACACAGCAACACTATTCACCACGCAACAATATTCATGCACAACAAATTTTTCGAGAGAGGGTCACGTAATGGGCAAGGCTGCCTATCTTGGATCCTTGATAAGTAACAAACCAAACTCCTATCGACTCATACATTTTTTGTACTCCAACAGATGCCTCATCGAACATTCTTTGATTGATTTACGAAATCAAATAAAGGATCAATTTTCTTCTACACAAAAAAGATTCCTTTAACGTGGCCCACCTTAGTCTTAGTTCCTTCTCGCTTTTGAGCTCAAGTCCTAAAATGAGCTCACAAAACGAATGGATGGGGTGGATGTCAAATATCACAGCGCACCCCCACCTAGGTTTCAGTGCAAAAGCCTTTCTCAGGAAATTCACGTCCATTTCTTGTGGTGTGGTTCACCCGAGGTTTTGATTTGCCTAATTTTGGGCTCATGTCTAAAAATGAACCATCAAAATGGATGGAGAACATGAATAAAACACATACATCATGGGAGCCACATAGCACCGCCTAGTAGCAAGTCCATACCAATCCGCATGCGTCCTCTATATCGATGGCTGGTATCTTTCGATTCGACGGATATTTGGGGAATAATCCATCCACGGTACTACATGTATCAATGTTGTTGATTGCGGAACCATGGCCCTTTTTCTGAAAGTGAAAACTCGAGCGTACTACACTTGTGTCGAGGACCGTGCACTTTTCCTGCGTTTAAAGGTAAAATGCATGCAAGTGATCTTTGATGGGGAAAATTTACATATAGTCCTTACAAGATCATGTAAATACTTCAAACCCATGTTTGAGATTGATGACAGGTGAAGTGATTACACCTGCAAAGTCATTGTAGATACCAGAACATGATGGCGATATCCATCACTGGTTGTGGAGCGAATATGCTCTGTTAACTGCATCCATTCTATCCCTTATGTGCGTTCCTTGATGCTTTTCTAGGACTTCTTAAAAAGGTAATAGATCATATCCTGCTCCAACCTGGACCGAAATAGGTGCAAACAAGGGGCTCTATTGGGCCCATTGTCATGTAAGGTTTTAATGGCACCGTTTTATGGTACAAGGCCAAAAATGAGGGAGATCAGAGGCTTAAGTGAACGATATGACAGGACGTAATGATAATGGCACCCACTGTTGAAACCTTCTTAGGGCTCACAAGGTCACACTAATTGCAGATAAAAGGAAAATACAAATTTCAGTTTGATCCAAAACTTTTGTGGTCCCCAATATTGATGTAGAACGTGTCATAGATGCGTTCCTAGCATGGTTGGCCCAAAAGAAGATGGACTGTAACTTTTGATCCGGGTATCATTTCGTCAGAAAACGTGCACTTTCAATTCAAAAATGAATTTTTAAGAAAAAATTATTGTTTTTAGTAATTCCGAATTTTTCTAATATTTTTTTATTTTCTTGTTTTTAGAGTTTTAAATTTTCTTTCTTTTTAGAAATAACTTGTAATTATGCTAGGACTCTTCTAGCAAAAGCTTATTTAGAATTCTTATTTTTAAAAATTAGGCTTTAGAAAAGTTTTATTAAAATTATGATTTTTATTAGAGTTAAAATTTTACTATTTTTGGTAAATATAAATTTTAGTTTATTTTTTGTTTATTTATGGTATAAGAGGACACATTAAACAATTATTATTAATCAATCAAATTACGAATTTTATAGAATTTATTTTTACTTTTCTTGTTTTTTCCTCGTGGATTCAAAAAGTCTCTGTGAGGAGTCCAAAGAAGCTCCGTGGATTTGGAATAGTCATCCTTGAGTAAGATAGTGCTCGACCTCATCACATTCATCCCCACATGACCTCATCACATTCATCCTTGTGTCAAATATGTTTTTAATGATGAGTGTTAGATCTCCACTGTGTTGTCCACTTGAGCCTTGGATGTCCCTCATTTTTTGTCTTGTACTATAAAATGATATAAAAAAATGGATGAACAACATGGATAAGACTTATACCTCATGGTGGGCCCCACAAAGCCCTTGCCTGAATCGATTCTGTCTAGGGGAGGGGCAGGACGCAGCTAGCGTCCCTAAAAAGGCCAAGCCGGTTGATATATTGGGTGGGCCACATGACAATGAACAATTGGGATGGGACACCACCATTAAAAACCTTGTAGAATGTGTGTGGGGGCACTATGATGGGTGCAAGACATTTAATCTGTTCACTATAAGCTGTTGATGCTTTCTTAGGGCCCAATAAAAAAGTCAAGCTCTTCTTATGTGATTTGAGAATTTTGGTGAGATTTGGTGCTCGAAGTACTATGCGATTTGCATACTCACTTTCTATCTAATAAATAATTTAACACTTTAAAACTAAATATGACAAAATGACAACAATTTACCTATAAATTTCTCTATATGTGTAAAGTGTTTTCAACTAAAAACTTTACAAATGATCCTTTATTTTGGTTTTGGTTTGCTTAAATACATCCCAATGTCTTGGAATAGGATACATCAAAAATTTATCTTTTGATCCTGTGTCTTCTTTCAATGATCCAAAATGTTTATATGATGGCTTGATCAAGCAATGGCGCTGGAAAATATGGAAAGAGTTCTTAGCCAACTATCTTCAACAACCTATGGTTGAGATTTTTCCCGCTCTTAAGAGGCAAGAGAATGGTTTAGATTTTACCCGCCCACATTTTCATAGTGAAAGCAATGGCATGGTTCGCCGAAACATACAATGGTGTGGCTTGCACTAATGGGGAGGACTTCATGTGTATGAGGACTAAAAACCACTCCAACCATCAGACCGTCAGGCGCCTTACCGCATATGGATTTTATATACATGAGAATTGAAAACCACCCTAGCCATCAAGAGCAAAGAAAAAAAAAAAAGCTGAATCAAAACTCAAGTAAAACACAACACAAGGAACATTTGGAGGGGAAAGCCCTCAATGAAACCTTCTAAATTGTGTGTGGGGTCTACCAGCTTGCATATTTACCACTATTTAAAAGAGTCATCAACTTGAGCCGACTCGTTCAGTCTGGATTTCCCAAGTTAGGGCTAAATCAACCTTATGACTTACGGTATCGAACCAGATTGGGTACTAAGTCCGGGTGGACTTAAATGAGTCACATCACATTGTCCAACCCCTAAAACCATGTATACCACTAATCCACTAAAATTAAGATTTTGAATAGGCATGGCCCGATGGCCTGGCCCGTTGATAGCCCTACTCCCTAAAGTACGGTTGACCTAAGTTGTGGTGATCAGTTGGTATAAGTCCCCCGGTATGCCTCTACCAGCCTCCACAAGTGAGGCTGGCGAAGTCCCTTGGTCGTCTACCCTCCACGGCTTGCAAACTACCTCCTCTTGCATTGCATGTATCTCACCCATAAGTTAATTTTAATAAGAGGTACATCCCATGAGGCGGCGGATGCTGCTACTCTATTTATAGTAGTACCGAACAAAAAGGTCTTGCGTCGTGAAAGAGACCTACAAAATAGTTACCGTGAAAGAGACATACAGGATAGTTATGGAAACATAAAATATAAACAAAAGATTTCAGACCTATCAACTTAATTAATGAAAATAATGGTCAATTGCAGTAAAAAAAAAAAGTTGCATTATGTATTTATAGTTGTCCAATTCATACAGTTTCAACTTGTAGCCCACCATGTGGCAGTCTATTACATCAACTACGGGGATCCCATTAACAGATTTTATATGAATTGAGCATGTCATGTCGTGATGGCATGTTATGTGCTGATTTATATGCCTCGTGAAGTCTCAAATCTTTGAGTGATTTTGTACTCATTATAGTTGTTGTTGTTTAATCAAACGCAAGACCACATATGTTAATGAACACTTCATATTTGGTTAAATATGCGTGATTACGTGCATGTTAGATTCATACTTGACTCAGGTTCGATTGAACGCTTACAGCTCTACGTGCCAAATCAACCGTAGGATCAAACTTATTGAAGTTAATCTAACTATATAACACCGATGTTGCAGTAATTAGGCAATTTGAAAGGAGAGGGTTAGTCATTTAATAAAATCTTTTTGCCCTGCGCTATGAACCCTTTTTTTTTTTTCCAACAATGATGATGGTTTTTAAATTTCTCAATAATGCAATAATGGACAAATAAGATTTAAAACTAAGGTTATATCATTAATTTTATTATTTAAGAAATAAGATCAGGCGAAAAGAAAATTAAACTAAGTAAAGAAATTTAAATTTTATACATACATACATACATACATACATACATACATACATACATACATACATATATATATATATATATATATTTGAAAAGATTACCTAAAATCATTCAAGTGCATAAACAATCCGCAAGTGACGTGATCTTCCAAGTACAGACTTAGTTGATTGGTGAGATCCGTTAATCGTTGATATTTATATTACTCCTAAGGTGTACTATGGCGATGACGCTGGATAGCACTAAACTAAGTTATGCTAAAACTCCGAACTTGTTACAATGGAGTTGGATAAAAGTGAAGGAACTAAGGCTAAAACGGTGTAGCGTTGGGTACAGAAATTGGATGTATTAGCAAGGGCCTAGAACTCTTTGCCGAGTTCTGCTTGTATAAACTTGGAAGAGCAGTGGCCAACTTAAAGTTTCCTTATTAATCCAGGTTTTTATATTTGAAAGTTATGCGGTCATATCCTAGTCAGATTTGAAATCTTCATCCGTGTGTTGATCTCCTTTTAATTTTAAAAGAATCCGTTTCTTAATCCTATTTAGTTTCCATGAAAGCATCAATCATCATGCGAGATAGCCTTCATGTATCTTTTTTACATCAGCAACATTGTATACAACTTGCCAAGTACACTACCTGGGGCCAAGCAGAAGTGGCTATTGAACTGTCAAGGGTCTAGGGGTCTAGGTCAGTCAAATCAAATCAAATACTTAGTAAACCGAATCTCTAATAGACACCAGAATTGGACCAGATAGTTGCTACTATGCATCCAACAGTGGGTGGATATTCAACTAGATTTTGACCTGGCATACTGTCATCCTTGCTTCTCCCCCATTGCCCGTGATAAAAATATACTTGAAGTGCAAGTGAGATTCCGTCTATCATTTATACATAGTGCCAACACATGACAGCATTCCATTAAACTGGGTACGTGGACCATGCTAGAATTAGTGTAAACAATAGCAACAATGAAAAACCACCCAAAAACCTCCAAATTCACATGGTGGTCCACTTGACGGTTCCATAATCATAGTGGGGCTCACTTGATGTGTCAAGTTGGATCACATAAAAAAAATACAGGGTGGGTCACACCATAGAAAATAATGGATAGCCACCCAAAAACCTTACGTGGTGGCCCAAATGATGGTTGAATCGGTCTGATTTTTCTCGTCTTGGTGCAATTCTAGAAGGGTTGGATGCCACATAAACGTTGGGCGCCACACGCAAGAGTTGTTGTTGAATAATCTCATTCTACAAATGTGGTGGAGGATCCAGCCTCAGATTGGAAATTTGAATATTTCCTAACCGTCCACGTGATGTCCTCTAATCTGACACTCATGATCCTCTATTCACGGTGAGGCCATTCTCCATCTGAAATGGAGCCATAATTTGGACAACCCAGATCATATACAAGTGTGGTATGTGCAGGGTAGATGAATCACCAACATTTAACAGTGCAGGAAACACACTATATATGATCAGCTTCTTAACAAGGCATGGAAACGTCTATGAGATCCAGACAGTTGATCTGCTGGACCTACCATCACCAGTCGGATGAACCCAGCCGCTGATTGGTGGACTTTTTTCTTATTACACGTGGACGGTTAGATGATTGCACCACGAGGGGTAGGCACTCAAATTGGAAGGAAGTCCTCAGTCTACAGCTTGGATCATCTGATCAACGTGATAGTTTGCTCATCAAACATCCACGGTAGGGCCCAACAGATGAACGGCTGGTTTAGTTACTGTCCCAAAATGACTGGCAGTTGAGTTTTAAATGGGATGGTAACACCGATGCAAGATCTGTGTAGCATGGTTTGCAAATTGCTTTCAGGTAGCCCTGTAAATGGTCCGGGCTTGGGCTGCCGTATCAGGTCTATCGTTTTAGTGAAGCGTGTCAGTCACCAACAGTACCAGGTCTATCGTTTTGTATCAGGTTGTTCTGGGCCAGTACAGTGCTGATGCAGCCGTATTGTTCATGGCCGATATGCACCTGTTTGGATGATACATCAAATCATTATATCTAGGGCTGTGAGTGGGCTTGTCAGGCTTTCAGGTGTGGCCCACTTCAAGCTGTGCTTGGGCTGGAATAGGAAGCCTGAGGGCCAGCCCAGGCCAACGGTGGGGCTTGGACTTTGTTTAACAGCCTGTCAACCCGGACCAGCCCCTTTGGGATGTGACCCAATTCACGAAGCTTCTCTTGATTTCTCTTAACAGCCTGTCAACCCGGACCAACCCGGACCAGCCCCTTTAGAAAAATAAAAATTAATTCTAAAGAATTCAGAATAATTTTATTGGTGATGAAAAATGAGTTTATAACTCTTTAAATAAAGTTACGGATCTAGGGTGAAAATTTGGAATTCAACTACAACTAAAACTCTTTAAAATCATGACTTACAATAAATAGTAAACTTATTATTTTTAGATAGTCGTGATTTCCACTCGAGCACTAATTAGTGTAGTAGGAGAGAATATTTGATATAAATTGAAATCCAATTCACAAAAAAATTAAAAATTAAAAAAATTAAAAAGTCATGGGATTCCATATGTTCAAATTACCACTAATTCATAAGCTATAGTTTTCTCTCTCACTCTTTCTTTACCAATGCATTTCAAATACAAGCATGTAAGTTTTTGTCAATTCAACTTATGATTTCAATTCACATAGATTCTACGATAATTGTGAAGGCAGATCACACGTGCAGATGAACAAGGACTAATCATCATAGGTTGGGCTTGGACCTAGGTTTTACTTCTTAAGCCAAGCTGCCTGACCTTGGCCAGCCCGGGCTGAGCTGGTTGAGAGCCATGGCTCTGTATCTGAAATGGTTTCTGGTTCCCTTTCTCTTTATTGGGAAAAATGGACAGCCAGTGAGATCATCTTCAACTTGCCATTGGTGGAAGACATGGGACACACGTGAAAACAAATGTGATATCTCATGTTTTCTGCAGGCCCACTATTTCATAAGCTGGTAAGATACCAGAAAATGCAAGAACCATCGCTCATCAAATTCTAGGGGCGCAAGGTCTCAAGCCTGTGGATTGGGCATAAATGATCAAGTCCAACAGTGCTCTGAAGGTCCACTATGATATATAAGTGTTATCCAGGCCGTTCATCTATTTTTCCTGAGGTCATTTTAAGGCATGAATCAAAAAATTAGGCACAACCAAATCTCAAGTGGACTATGCCCCAAGAAAACAGTGGTGATTGAACACCGACGGTTGAAAACTTTATAGGGGCCACTGTAATGTTTATTTGCCATCCAACCCGTTGATTAGGTCACTAAGACCTGGATGAAGGGAAAACACAAATATCAGCTTCATCGAAAACATTGGTGGCTCTCAAGAAGTAATTAACGGTGGGCGTTCAATCACCACTGTCTCCTGTGGTGTTGTCTACGTGAGATTTGGATCTGCCTCATTTTTGGGATCATGCCCTAAAATGAACTGAAAAAATTTATGTACGGCGTGGATAAAACAAATACATCATGGTGGAGCCCACAGAGCACCGTCCAGTAGCTACTGGCTACTGACACCAATCCGCGTCCTGATTTGTAATTAAGGGCCTGTTTGGACGCACTTCCAAAAACGCGGAGGATTTGCTCTGGCTTCCGTTGATTTCCCGACCAGAGAAAACCCTAGCTCCGTACATCGTGCAAAAACCTCCTGCGAAAGCTAGAACACGAGATTCTGAAGAGCATCGAATCAATCTGCTTTGAAGAAGAACCCCGTTGTTCGGATTTCCTGAGATTTTGAGGTGTGTTCTTTCTGGTGATTTTCGTTCTGGACTATTTCTTCTCGGATTTTACCGTTTTCATCTTTTTTCTTTTCTGATCGAATTCTTGGCATACTGATTTAAATTCCATTCATGTGAATTGAATTTTCGATTTTGGCTGCGTTTGGATGCACAAGTGGATTGAATTGCGAACGTTCATCGTAATGTGAAGGGAATGCGAAGAGGCTAATGATATTCGAAGTAATTCATAATGAGGAAGTAGAGCCCTCAAGTTGCAATTACTACTGCTCATGTCCGAGCTTGAAAGTGGTGTATTTGCAATCCAGACCCTCAATATGAATGCAAGCAATTTCGGTTTATATTGCCTCTTTCTTTGGGTAATTATTGCAATCCAATCAGATGTTACACCCAAACGCGGCCTTAATGACTGGGCTGGTTTATATGAACAACGAAAATTACGGTGTCATTGCCTTTGTCGAGAATCAAAGTGCGATTTGGATAAGCTCCAATCCAATACAAGTATACAACCACAACATATAGTATTATTTTCAGGGTCGCTCTATGGTGTGAGATTTCTGCCCTTGTTATCTATCCACAGTGCACGTGGCATACAAGTATTCATTGTTACTTAAACCACTCGTTTGGATGCCTATAAGTTTTTAAGTTGTAAGTGGCTTCACCTAAAAGTCACTTTGGTGAAAGTCAGAAAGATAGATTAGTACTGCAACTTACAGTTGAGTAAAAACACGTCTTTGCCATGTTTTCAAATGTAACTTTCCACCTGTAAGTGACTTACAGGTTGTAAGTTAGTTACACTACTTGTAAGTCACTTACAACTAATCCAACTTACAGGCATTCAAATGACCCCTCCATTCCGAATCACGTGATCCTAATTCTAGGTCATTTTTTTTTATATGTGTTGCTATGTTTAACTACCCTAAATATCAGTATACTCTTGGTTAAGTTGTAGTGCAAATTTATATACACAATGTAGAGATTTATATTTTGATTTATTCAATAGCATGCATACATTGCATACACTTGGTGCATGTATTGGAGTGACCCACATGATCCTGCCCCCAGTGTACCACGCCTTGGAGGAAGTTGCATACCTTGTACGCATACCTATTCCCATACCACGTACCAAAGTGACATGCAATCCATCCAGGTAACCTCGCATGTATGTCAATTGTCAAAATTGTGTGCTTATTCATGGGTAGAGTATAGGTTGAAAATCACACTGATCTAAATGAATCAAGCCCGTCCAAGGGTTTGGTTGAGTTAAAAAAGTTGATGGAGTCAACGAAACTTGATCAAGCTTTCCAAGTTTTAATTTTAGGCATTTATAAATGGGTCTTGTTCCTAAAGTTGACCCAAATCTTGAAAAAACCCAACTTTGATTGATTGAATTTATAACCCATTCATGAAAGAGCTTTAGTTGTAGATTGTCTATTATGCAGTTGAAGGTCATTTGTTTTTTTCTTTGGACTTTTTTATAGGGGACTTTGTGGCTATTTAAATGTGAACATCTTGCATCTTCTTCTAATTAGTGGACCTCATTGGGGATTGATGTCGAGGACCCAAATTTGCAGTTCAACAAGTCAAACCCGAATTCGGATCTCAGAGTCCAATTATTTATTTATTTATTTATTTTAAATTAATTAACTAATTAATTTATTTTTTTGAGGATTAACTGATCAATTTATTGAGAAGGTGCCCAAAAGGCACAAAGAATTATGGGCTAAGCCAAAAGGAGAAATTATACTCTTGTAAAGATTTCATGCAAGAAGCCCATTCAACAATGAAATTCCTGACTTTAAGGATGACCTCCCTTCTTTGGAGGCCTCATCCTAGAAACGTCTTCCATTCCTTTTCCCCCAAATAGCCCAAAGGATGGCTAGAAAAGTCAACCGTGAGAAGCTCCTTAAGGTTTTTTGGCATAGACCAAGTGATATCAAACAAGCCAAGGATAGAGTACCAAATCCGGTTAGCATACTGACAATGAATGAAGTGATGTTAATTGATTCCATGTTCGCCTTGCACATCAAGCATACATTCAGGAGAAACATGCCCCTCTTTTGAAGGTTGTCAATTGTAAGGACCTTTCCTCCACCAATGACCCAATAGAAAGTCTCAAATTTTGGGGGAGCACCATAGTGTCACAAAAATGTCGTGTGCCCACTAGAAGCTTCACTTCCATTGCACCTAAGGAAGTTGTAGAATGATCTAACCGAGAAACAACTTGTCGTATCTTTTGTCTACAACAATCTGTCCCTTTCTTCTCTAATTGGCATGTGATCTTGAAGGCTTGAACTTCTACATCGGGCATATTACTTTGATGTGGAGGATTCCACACCACTTGAGTTCCGGTGACATTGTAACACTCGGCAATCATGATGTTCTTTTTCAAGGATAGGTCTGCTACCAATGGGAAGGCATCTGGGAGAAAAATGCTTTCCGACCCGCACGTCTTGCCAAACTCTCACCCTTTTCCCATTAACAATTACATAAGCAATTCCTTCCTTAAATCTTAAAGGCTTTGTAAAGTTTTGATGACTTAGTAGCCCTATTGCCATTCTCACTTCCATACTTTCCGGCTATTACCTCATGCTAAAGAGCATTTTCTTTGGTTCTGCATCTCCACAACCACTTTGCTAAAGAGCCAAGTTAATCATCTCGAGATCTCTTATGCCAGCCCACCCCCATATGGTCTACATACATCCTTCCAAGCCAAGAGATGAAACTTTTTCTTCTCCCCTGAACCTTGCCACAAAAAATCCCTCCGCACCTTATCCAGTTTGGTTAAGACTGACATCGGGCATCGGAATAAAGACAAAGTAAAGAGGGAGATCTAACATGATGCCCTTGATTAGAGTTAACTAACCACCTATGGACAAATACCTCCCTTTCCCTTTGGCTAATTTTCTCTCAGGTCCAAATCCAATTAATAATCAGGCCAGACCCAAATGACCTTCCCACAGCACCCTACCAGTGAGGGATCCATGAATAATCCATAGATGAGTGGAGGTAATGCATTACCTGTGAACTTGATGGATCGTGACCTTAATCAGTTTAGGTTGGTTGAAAGGGGTTCATCACAATATTGGTGTGTGTGTGTGTGTGTGGGTGGGTGGGTGTGCGAGCCCTAGTGATGACACTGGAATGTGAAGAGGTTCATTCCGTTCATCTGATTATGCTGGAGGGTGTTTACTGTAACAGGCATCAGCATTGGCTTCCGATGCTTTACCCCCTATCGTACCACATGCATGTGCATGCGTGCGCACACGCACACGAGAGCCCTAGTGATGACACTGGAATGTCAAGAGGTTCATTCTGTTCATCTGGATTATGCTGGCTTCCGATGCTTTACCAGCTGTTGTACCACATTTACCCCAAACATATTGTACTGATTTCAGTCCATATCTCTCTGAGAAACTTGCTTAATTTATGCATCTGCATCGCCAGTAGTCTTGGCATATGTGGAATGAGGCAAGATGTAGGGACTGGCACATCAGCAGTCCAATAAGGCCCTTGTTCCAAGTGCTTAAAGCAGCACATCTTTTTGAGGAGCTTAATCTTTGGGTCCCCTTCATATTTCAAGATGGATTCCATCTTGGCCACTATCTCCTGGAGCCAGCGCTGCTTCTTAGTGCTGCTACTTCTGCTGAGCTGTTTACAGTTGGGAGTCAATTCTGCATCTAGAGATCTATCATGCAATCTTCTCACACAGAAATCTTTAGATGCTGCAATGCTGCTGTTGGCAAGAAAAAGAAAGTTACAGCTGTATTTTTGCCTGTGTGGTTTATATCATGCTGCTGGTCTTAAGGATTTCTGGCACTGTTTTTGCTGACAGTTTCAAGAAACTACGGCAGATCTTCCTTGAGAGGTCTTAGGTGGCAGTTTAGCTCTGTTGGCTTGTCATTAAGCTTTGTTCTTAGTCCTTCTGCAGCTGCTTTTTCAGCTCTGGTTAGGGGTGCAAAGAATTGCAGCAACTTGCTACTCAAGATGTGATGCTGCTATCTAAGCTGGGATCTTCATGTCATTTCTGTATATCTGATTTTCAGAGCAGTTTTCTCCTTCTGCAGCTGCTGATAGTTTCCTCTATCTGTGCTGGGTCATTCTCTGCATTTTAATGTTTGTGATAGTTGTCTTTTCCTAGAAGGCAATGGGAAACACATGAGGAGCTTTTTTGGAGTACGAGGGAACCTTGTTGCTCATTCCTGCTCTTTGCGTCTGTTTATGCAGTTTCATCTTTCAGCTAAACTAGTTGCTTACCTTCCAGCTTGAAGTTTAGAGCGGTTCTGCTGTTTTTCTGTGTTGATTGAATTTGAGTGTTGGCATTGGCTCATGGGTATTTCTTGATATGTATGCAGCCTCTTTTAAGTTTTTGAAAGTGAGTGTTGCAGGTAATTGGGATGTCAGTCTTCTTAATATCTCTTCATAGCCTGACCATTTTCCTTCATTTGAAAATTTTGAAGCTTTCCTGAAATAGGTCATGATGCGTATTTCCCGCTGTTTGATTTCCCAACAAGTGCAAGGATTTGAAGGTGAACTTGAAGGGCACGACTTTGGCGGATTACTGGATCCACCGAGGTGGTTGATCGCATCTCCGTGAGCCCACTGCCATTTCTGTATCTTAAATCCACACAGTCCATCCATCTTGACAACTAATCTTAGGACATGATCCTGATAATGAAGTGGATTGAAATGTTAGATGGACCACAAGACAGGAAACTGTGTAGGTTGAATCCCCACAGTTAAACGCTTCTTACGGGCCACCGAACTGTTTACTTGCCATCCATCCATTTGATAAGGTCACATAGTCGTCAATGAAAGGCCCTGCAAGGACGATCCAATGATTGGAGGTCCCATGGAGAGCATGGGTAAGACACATACATCAGGGTGGGCCCCACAGAGGCCTTGCAAGGGCCCCGTAGCTGAGTTCGTGTTACAAACAGGCTTGCATGCAAGAGAAACTTCGATCCATCAAATAGAGGAAGAGATACATGAGAGAGTCCGTCATCAATGGCAATGGGAGATACCTGTTGTCCACTGTCGAAAACTGTGGAAGAGTTGGGTTGGATAGCCTTCATTGGGAGAAATGTTTTTTTATAAAGATGAAATGTGGAAGCACAGTTGAAATGGTGGTCCGATCGGATGGTTTTCAGTTGTCTTTCTCACAGCAAGCATATTTACGCCATATCTTCCCTCGGTTTTCATTTTCAAAACCAAAGATATCTTGACTTTCTGAGGAAGCTGCATTGCATTTCATTTCCACTCGATGGGAAATGGACAGTGGTAAATCACCAAAAATCGAACAGCGGGATTTTATCATGATGACCCATTTACGGCTGATTTACAGTGGGGATGAAAGATCAAACAGGCCCTTGGGATTCTCCTTTGCTGAATTACAGCTAGGATTGAGTTCTCATTACCATAGTGGTACAAGTTGGGTGAGTTGCATCGGGTTATGGGTCAACCTGTTCCCAACCCAACCGTAGAGGGACATAACCAGCAACCCATAGCAACCCGAGGTTCCAAACACAAACCCAACCCAAATTCATTTATACTCAACCCTAAACTAACCGAACCCAAATACATGTGATTATTCCCAACCTGACCTAACCCTATCTGAATTTGCTCGACCTGAACCCAATTTCAGATTGGGTTGAAGTTTCCAACCCTAATCCCACCTGAGGAATCTGACAACCCAACCAGAACTCTGGTTGGGCAGTCGGGTTATTGTTGACCCAAACTCTAAGTTGTGGCCTTATGTTCCATTGTTCGCTTTCTTCTAAACTAATTTTCGAGGTTGCATCTTAGAAGCCCTGTCCTTAGTTCTCATGTGTTGGGTCCACTATTGGTGGAGCTGGTTGCAGCATACCTTGAGACCTCACCGCATACTCTGGAGGTTTTGTAGGAGTTCCCGATAGCAGCTCTCTGGCCTTCATGCCATTCTACAGTTGTCGGAGCTTGAGTGTGAGCTTTGGAGCATAGGCGTCTTTAGATGGTGCAACCGATTTGGATTTCCCTCCCTAGTTTTTGGAAGCTAGTGGTTCAGGTAATTGGGATATCTGGCCTCATCATATCTTTCCACAATGCCTTCCTCCATTGGAGATTCTCCTTGGGTAAAATTTTTAGCTAGGATTTAGTTATGAGCTATGTGTTGCTATTTTCCATCACTCCATTTCCGTTTTCATTTTTTCTCATGGTTGCATCTTTGAGGCCCTTTTCCTAGTTTTTTAGCAATTAGCTCTATATTGCTCTTAGTCTTCATACCCAAGTTGTGGCTTCCCATTGGATTCTCCCTTGCTTTCTTCTCTTTGAAGCAGGTGATTTGAGTGCTCTCTAGTGCATGCTTATGGCCATCAGGGAGATATTGCTTTTATGATCATATGAGTGGTTCATAAAAGCGGTGATATTACAAACATGCACACAGAAGCGTATGAGTGGTGATTTATGGTTGTAACATTTTGCTCGGTTAGGCTTCCAGCCTTTGTAACCTTTCCCCCATTTCATCATTCCAGTTGTAGAGCCTTGGCTTGTGAGGTCTTTACTTCATTGGTTGTTCCTTATTCTTCTTATTTCCAAAGCAATAAAATGATTTTACTTTGCCCAAAAAACAAAATCATAGTCATGGCAAGTGCATTTTGGCAACAGATATCAGTTGCGTGTAAATTGATTCAAGAGATTACACAAGTTCCAAAAGAACCTAAAATTGCAATTGTACATGTTTCATCGAATGGAATCATATGCTTTAGGGTAGTTTGTCTATGTCTCATTGCCTTTGAACGGTACCTTCATAGTTATATACCTGTGTAGCATCAAATTCTGCCTCATAGTGATGCACCAGGCAGTCCCTAGCCCAAGTAAAGAAGCCTTGATTTTTCTTGATGGTGATACCAATCCCTTGAGCTCTAAATCGAAGTGAGGTACCACTACACGTTCCATCTAAGCAAAAATAAAAAATAAAATTAAAAAAATGCTGGAATGGTAGGCAGGCTGTTGTTTAGCTTTTGCTAAAAAAAATCATGAATTCCTTACTCAAATCTTGATGATTGATGAAAAATGATTTCTAAAGCCAACCCCATATAGCCGGGACAAGGCATGATAATGATGATGAATCGTAATTTTAGGTAATCTTTTATTTTCTTGTTTTTTCTTTCTTCCCTGATTTGCAGAATGGCCTTCTCTGTGTTTCGCAGTTGTGAAAATCAACTGATGTTCAAAAATTCATACTGATATGTTCTTTACATTGTCGATGTGGCCCATGCTCCTTCTGCCTCTTGACCTTGGTCTCGTATCTTCTGATTTTCTATATGGGCTTTCTTCTCATTGCTTCCTTTCTTTTCTGTTTAGGCAGTGAGGCTGCAAGTAGAAGCTTCAACCCATGCTTCTAGTTGGCAAGAAGTCCATCCAAAAGACCCATTATGAAATTCTTTCTGTGAAGGAAGATGCAAGTCAGGATGAAATCCGAGCAAGCTATAGAGCTGCTGTCCTCGATTCACATCCTGATAAATTTCAGGGTAAATTAGAGACTTGCAATCCAGAACATGGATTTCAAGAAAGATTCCTCCAGGTACAGAGGGCCTGGGAAATCCTCGGTGACTCTGAGTCCCGGGCAGTTTATGATAGCGAGCTGCAGGTGTCGAGGTGGGATTTTGAAATGGCGGATGAAGTCAAATTGGAGGAAATGATGGCAGATGACTCTGGAGAGGTTTTGGAGCTCTTTTATCGATGCAGATGTGGAGATTACATCTCGATCAATTCGGAAGAGCTAGGGGAGATGGGATTTTCATTGGAAGGGAATGGACAAAAAGGATTACAGACGGTCAGCGCAACACCAGCATCTGTTGTTATTCCTTGTGGTTCCTGCTCTTTGAAAATCCGTTTGCTATTAGATGCAAATTGTTAACTTTTAAAATTGCCATTGCTAATAACCTTCTATCAGGGGCACCTTCAAATTCTTTTGTCATTTCCTTCCTTTTGGAAATTTTTAGGTTGCATTTGGATGTCTTGTCAAAATAACTTTGTGAAAAAATTTTAGGCCCTGTTTGGGTGCTACTTAAAAATGAGTTAATTTCATTTTAGTTAATAGAAATTATATATTAGAATTATACTTAATATAAATAATGGGCTATCAAGATTACTTCTAATCCTTGCCAAAATCTCCAATACATAATTACTGCTAACTAAAACTGAGAGAAGGAGAAATAGAGGTCTGGACTACACAGATGGTGGGTATGGCTACGGAGAGAGAGAGAGAGAGAGAGAGAGAGAGAGCTGCGCGGGCGGGTATGGATAGGCAGGGGAGAATACATTTTTGTTTTCTTGGTTTTAACTTTTAAGCTTGAGAGATCCTCCAGTGCTCTTAGAACACTTAGATATAGTGCTGCTAGTTACATTCGGACATTTGGAGGATCCAATCCATTGATCCAGACTGTTCATTATGTCCATCACACATTTCATGGGGTTACCATGTAAACATCACACCAATCTGACAAATATCAGCCAGTTGATCAATGGATTTCAATATCGACGGTCAAGATTGTTTACACAAATAGGTCTGATGAACAATTTGATACATCTATTTGTTAGGGCCAATTATTGATTGCTTATGATTCCAAAAAATCGCTTTTGTCAGGCAATCATAGCCATCCCATCCATGGCTTGGAAATGGGACGGCTATAGAAAATAAAGCCATATCAAGGATGATCAATCAAAGAGTCAGTGTCCATTTTTTCACGGTGGCCCATGAAATATATTATGGACTTAGTAGACGGTTCAGATCGATCAATTGGACTATCGAAGTGAACCAATGTTACTAGGAGCACTGTAACTTGCATTTCTCAGATAGCATTAGAGCTCGCTCTTTAAATTTTGCAGAATTTTACAAAATTTGGACCGTTTGGCTACCAATACAACATGCTTTTAAAAGGATGTTATGAAGGGAAAAAAAAAAATACTTGGAAAATTACTTAAATCTGTCTCTTTGGCTTTGATTGAAATATTCTAAACGTCATCCTGTCTAACAAAAAATGGTTTACATGGGTTATAACAAATTAATCTAGACCACCAATTTTGTGAGCTCTGATTGAATTTCATGGGCCTCTCAAGAATCAGATCAACTAATCATCCTGACAGTTCCATCAAAGGCAAGTAGACTGCATGGGTGATATTTACCTATAAATAAAAGGGACTGAACATCAACTAGGACTGCCATCGTGTGTCCCCCCTTGTCTCAAGAATCACTTTGATTGAACATTAAACATCTGATTAATTGGCAAGAAAACATACAATCTAGATGTAAGAAGGATGTAATGATCGACTTGGATCGTCCATGATGCCAACCCAAATCATGTTCTTATGTACCCTTCAAAACTCACTCTGATCCAATCATGCTAACCATCCAATCAACTGCTAGAAACTAGACGGTCTAGATTGATTCTGTGGAAAAGTGTATAATCATCAATCTAGACCATTCATCAAGTCAGCCCCACTTTTGATTGCATTAACTCACAAGAATCACTTTTGTCAGTATATCCTTAGATGGTCCAGTTGTTTGTAGGACAATGGTCTAATCAGCAATACTGACTGTTCATCACGAGACCCTCACACTTGAATATAGGTGCAAGGCCCTTCCATTGGATCATCCTAATCATCCTATCAATTACTTGAAAATGGACGTCAATGGCTATCGTGGCCCAGTGAAATCCCTCCACCAAGTATCCAAATTTCAGGATTGCACAGAGTCCGTGCAGCAAAAAGACCTGTGCAGCTCACTCCGATGTCTGTGTGGCATCATTCCTTCGGACTCCACTCAGCTGCGACTCCGGACCCAGCAATGTGAGTTGGACACTGACCGTGGGGTCCACTTCGATATATGTATTGAATATCATCCATTTTTTTAAAGATCATTTTACACCAGATCTAAATCTCAAGTGGACCACACCACATGAAACAGTAGTGAATGGCCATTTAAAACTTTATTTGGGCCACAAAAGTGTTAGATTAAGCTGATATTTATATTTTCCCTTCATTCAGGTCTGTGTGACCTTATCAACCGGTTGGATGGAAAATAAACATTACAGTGGACCTTAGGAAGTTTTTAATGGGACGTCCAATGGGCACTGTTTCTAGTGGTGTGGTCCACATGAGAGTTGGATCTGCTTCAATTTTGGGCCCATAGTATTAAATGACCGGAAAAAATCGATGGCCGGCATAGATATACAACGCATACTTGAAGGTGGGTCCACGCTCAGCGTCCCACTCACATCTTTGGTTCTCGGATATTCGCAGTTAAGTCGCGTCTCACGTTTGAAACCTTTTTGGAGGCCACTCAAGTTTTGTATCAGATTGGTATGCTGCGTTTTACCCTCATCCTGCTGGGACGCAGGAAGTGGTCGGATGGCCAAAAAAAACATCACGATGGCCCCAGTTAGATGTCAATCGCTGGAGTCCCCATCCCCACTGTTTATGTGATGAGGCCCACTTGAACATGGGATCTGCCTAATTTTTGGGGTTAATGGATGGACTGGATGTCACACAGACGTCATGCTGTGTCCCCCTGAAATCCTTTTGGGGTTACAGAAGTTTTGGATCAATATGATATTTGTTTTTCCTCTTCATCGAGATATTTGTGACCTTGTGAACAGATTGGATGGAAAATAAACGTTACGGCGGGCCCTATGAATGTTTTAACGGTGAAAATCATTATCCAGCTGCTATTTTTGGTGTGGTCCATTTGAGTTTTGGATATGATTCGTTTTTGGGCTCATGCTCTAAAATTATCTCCAAAAATGGACAAACGGTGTGGATATAATAAATACATCATTATGGGGACATGTAACTTTGATCTCCTTTGAACCGTTCGTACAAGTCGGTGCTCGAGTAGCGTCAGCGCTCGTCTTCGGACGACACGTACCCACACCACAGCTCTATCTTTGCTGTGTGGCACACCAGCCGATCTGCTTCCCCTGCAACCAGTGTTTGTATGAAAATCGCGTCCGACGCTAGCCTTGCCTTTCAAATCATCGCGTTTTGCAGAAAGAAAAGCCGAACAAACCGAGAGAGGGAGAGCATGGCGTCTTGTGGCGCCACCACTACCACCACCGGCTCTGGTCGATCCTCCTCTTCATCTCATTGCTGGAGCGTCTTTGATGGTGTGAAGACCTTCCCTTCCTCTTCGGAAGCCCTAATGTCCGAGATCGACTCCGCCATTGCTGCTTCCGAATACGCCCACGCCTCCTCTCTCCTCAACCACTTCCCTGCAATCACCCCTCAACAACAACCACAGCGATTTGATGCTCGCCTCGCCGATCAGGCCTACAAGGCGGGTTGCGCGGCCCTCGCCGCGGGCAAGCTCGACGACGCTGTCCGCTCACTGCAGTTGTCTCTCTCCATCTGTCCCCCCGGGAAGACCTCCGCCATTGCCAAGCTCCGATCTCTCATCTCCCTTGCTTCTCAGCAGACGTTGAAACCCTCGTGATCTAGTGCGCCTTCTTGTCCTCGCTCTATTCGTTTCAAAGTTCTGCCAGAATTCTTATGTTATTCTTTCTTTTCATAATAATGAATTGCATCTGTGAATTCATGAAATTTTCAACCAGCAAATTGGAAAAACCATTTGCTGGTTTTGTCAGTTGGCGTTTGTTCGATACTCTGGCAGATAATTGTACATGTGGTGTATAAACAGCTTAGTAAAATTCATTTGTTTTTCAAATTGGGGTTTTGAGTTAAGCTTATTATTTCTAGTAAGATCCATTTTTGTTATTTTATGGCTTTAAAAGTCTGGTTGTGGTCTAGAGTCATTGTTTAAGTAATCTAAGAACCTATTTGAATTCATGGAAAGCATGGGAAAGAAAATAGTGTTTCCCGGGAAACTCACTTTTTTGTTAAGCCTTTCTTTGTGGGAAATTGTGGGAAACGCCATTTCCTACCTTCTATCTTTGTTGTAAAATAAACAAGTTCATTTTCCCACCTCCACCCTTAGGAAATGCATTTTTCATGGTGGAAGGAAAATGGGTTTCTTGACGGTTAAAACCCAAATGCACCACCATCTGCAAAACGAGACATTGTCCTGTAAGAACTCTATAAGGCGGGCCTTATTGATCAACGGTCTGGATTATCCTATGGGTTGGAATGTATGATTGGGTAAACCAGTGGACCCCACTTCAGTGTGAGTTGTGCAGTTTATCTGCCAAGTATGCGTATGGGGTGGAATGTTATAACTACAATACAGATTGGTTGTTTGAAGACTACCAGGATGCTAACATGTGGAGCCGTGGGGAGAGAGTTGTGGTGAGATTCAAACTCACTGCACCCTAGCCAATCTATAAAAGAAGGCTAGGTCCTCGATCCTACACCACAACACAGAAGGGAAAGCCCCATCGATTCTTCTATTATTTGGGTGTCAAGGAGAGGAAGATCCTAGCATTATATCTCTGGTATTCTGCTTTTTCATCTATGGCGTCTCAGATAGGTACGCCCTATTCCTTCTCTTGATCATCATGTTCTATGCACAGCTAGGTTCGTGGGCCAATTCCACATATTAGATAAGTCCCACAGTTGGTATCAGAGACACTGTGCATAGGTATGGTTGATCGAATTCAGCCATTGGAGATTCAAATTCCAAATTTAGAAATCAGAATTTTGAATCCCAAATTAGGCATATCGGAATTTCAAATTTCGAAATCAAATTAAGGATTTTAGATCTTAAACCCTAAATCCAGTATTATTTTGATTTTCGAATCCCAAATCCCTAAATTGGGAAATTTATATTCCAATTCCCGAATCCAGATATTAGGGAATTCCGATTCGAATCCCATATCAAAATCTAGGGATTTTTGATTCAGAGAAATTGGGGATTTCAAGTTTTAATACCATTATTCCAGTATATGAAATTAGGGATTTCGAATCCCAAACCCAGCCATTAGGGATTTAGAACCAGAACCCCAAATCCAGATCCAACTATTAGGGATTTCGAATCTTAACCCCAGATTGGGAATTTTAGTCCTTTGAATCCCAAATCCAGATGTAATTGGGAAATTTCGAACCCCGTAAAACCCAATTTCAAATCGTCCATTAGGGATTTTAATCTCCAAACGTGGCATAAATTTGGGGATCTTAATCACATTAGGACTTTCACCTTGTCTTACCTATGATATCTAGAGGTCGGCAGCCATTGTCGTCCTTCGATGAGACAGACGTAGATGATGGCTTGCAGCTCCCCTTTTCTTGCTCTATTAGCCATTACCGTCGACTTCTGCTCTCGTTCCTATCACCGGAGGTCACACTTTTTAGTTTCCGATGACGTTGGAGACATCTCCTTTGAATCTTGCTTCGTCGTTGGGACCGCCGAAAGTCATTGCAGAGGAAGGAAAGCCGCCTCCCCTCCACTCATCAGGAGAACAGCGAAAACTCCTCCCTTGCCTTTCAGAGTCTTTTCGTATAAGGCTTTAGCATATTGGAGTTGTTATTCGGGTCTGCGGATCCAACTTGCACCTATTAGGGTCTGCGAATTTGAATTACAACAATTCGGGTATGCGGATACAATCATGCATAAGTTCGGGTCTGCCTCCATATTCCCGATTCTAGTCCACCTTCTGGACTTGCGTCAGGACCAGGACCCATATATTGTATACTTATGATATTGGGTCTGTCCAGTAGGTGGGGCCCACTACAGATGGGTTTGGGCTAATTGGGATCATTCCTAATCCTTGTAGAGGACCACATTCATGGACCATGAGTACAGAGAACAATTAAATTCATTATAACCATTCAATATTCAAGGTCCTTCTTTAAGTACTATTTGAGATCTGGGCCACACATTGAGCTCATGATGAGCATGTAGTCTAGCTCATTCATTAGATAGACGGTAAAGATAATGATCTTTCATCTAGTGGATATTAAGATTGGATATGATCTGTCCATATTATGGGCACTAACGTAAGGATATATCCATCCATCCATCTGAATTGATCCATACCAATTGTCTATCATGTGAATGTTAAAGGCTAGACTTATAATGCTCATTGATGATGACTAGATCACACAGAGTCTTGATTCGGTTTTATTATAGGCTCATTACATAGTTTTTAGGAGTTGATATAGATCTTTTAGAATGAGGAAAAGTGGAACATAACCGCTTGTTACCCTTTAAAGTTCCTTACTTTCAAAGATCAATATCAACCACCTTATGGGCCATGTCAGACTGATCTGGATATAATCCGTTGGGGACAGGATTATAATCGCAATCCTAAGTCTAAATTTGTAGAATTGGATTCGATTGTATTAGCCACCATGGTGACCTCAATCGATGAAAATTTTACTGATACTAACTTGTGAAATTGGGATAAAGAGGATTGCATGTGGTTGCGTTCATGTTCCATGCAGATGGTGACGAAAATACAAACAATCACTGTTTGACTGAGACATGAACAGGTAAAGTAAATGATAGTGGTGATGTAAGGTTGAAAGACTCATCTCACCTACAGGTATTGAGTGTTTCAGATTTATATAACTGACATCACTTAGCTTCGTGTTCAGGAAGATCACTGACATGTTATCATTACCTCCCACAGGAGGAATGATGATGAAGTAACAGATTCTCACCAGGATGTGATGGTTGGGCCCATCTTCACCCTAGATAATTCAGTTGATGTCTCCCGTAGCAACTGAATTGATTATCTTTGCCTAATATTTGTTTATATTCATGAATTGTTTTATGAAATAACTCACTAATGTGAGTACATATCTCTTCCATTTTAGTCGGGATTCCAACTCATACACATCATGTCCTGCCATAAATAGATCTAATTATGCTCAATGGAAGGAATCCATTGAAGTTGTTCTGGGTTGTCTGCAATTAGATCTTGCCCTAATAAAACCTGAATCCCCTATACCATCCGAGGATGCCTCTAAAGCAGAGATTAATCGTTATGAGGCATGGTTCAGATCGATTGACACATGCCTAAAAGTCATAAAGTATTCGATTTTTGAATCCATGAAAGGTACTATGCCTAAAGTAGATAAGATAAAAGCTTTCCTAACTGAAATGGGAAAACGATTTAAGAAATCGGATAAAGCTAAAGTGGGTTTTCTTTTGAACAAATTAACCCACTCATCCTACGACGGAAAAGGAAATATCCGTGAATACATTGTAGAACAAATCGAGGTTGTTTCCAAGATCAGCTTACTAGGCCTTGTACTTACTAATGATCAACTGGTTCATTTGATCATGAACAACCTACCTCCTCAATACGGTACGTTCCATGTGAACTATAACATTTTTAGGGACAATTGGACATTGGACGAACTGATTACTCAGTGTGTTCAAGAGGAGGATAGGATCAGATAGTCAGGTACAGTACAAAACGTAAACATGGTAACCTTAGAACAAGGACAAAGACATGGGCATAAGCAGAATGGGAAAAGGAAGAGGAACTAAGGTTCTAATAATGGATTCTCAAGTAACAATGTGAATCAATCTGGAAATGGATCGAAACACAAACGAGTCAAAGACAATTTGTGCTTCTTTCGCAAAAAGACGGGTCATCTGTAGAAAGACTGTGAAAAGTATAAGAAATGACTTATAAAGAAAGGTAATCATTTTGTTCTTGTCTGTTTTGAATCTAATCTAACCGATGTGTTGGCGGATTCCTGGTAGATAGATTTGGGAATTGCCATTCACATATGCACTTCCATGTAAGAATTACTATAGGCCAGGCCACCAACTGATGCAGAGCGCTCAGTATACGTAGGCAATGGTGTCAAGGTAGACGTGGAGGCAATTGGCGTCTATAGGCTTAAGTTAGAGTCTGGTTATTTTTTGGATTTAGTAGATACATTTTGTGTGCCTTTTATAAGGTGTAATTTAGTCTCAATTTCCTGTTTGGATAAGTCGAGATATTCATTTCAATTTGAAAATAAAAGTTTTAGTATTTACTTTAATTCGATTAAAGTTGGCACCGACTCTATAGTGAACAACTTATACTAGTTAGACTTAATTGCCTCACATGTCTATAATGTTAATACCTTGCATGGAAATAAAGTAGTATCCAAGCGAAGGCTAGACTATAAGAATTCCTCCATGTTGTGGCGCAGGCAACTATGTCATATATCTTGTGAGAGATTGGAAAAACTTGCGTGAGAAGGAATTCTCCATTCTCTAGATTTCTCTGATTATAAAGTGTGCATTGATTGCATAAAAGGAAAACAAGACAACTAGAAAGAAATGTGCAACCAGGAGTGTAGGTCTCTTAGAAGTGATACATACGGACATTTGTGGACCATTCCCTACGGCTTCGTGGAGTGGACACAAATATTTTATTACCTTTATAGATGACTACTCTCGTTTCGGGTACCTCTACTTTATCAGTGAGAAATCAGATGCCCTGGATGCTTTTTAAATCTATAAGGTTGAAGTTGAAAATCAATTTGATAAAAGGATTAAAGTTGTCAGATATCTTACTGTGGTGGTGAATACTATGACAGATTTGACAAATCATGATGCAATACAGGGCCATTCGCTAGATACCTACAGGATTGTGGCATTGTCGCCTAGTACATTATGCTTGGTGCTCTAGAATAGAGTGGTGTGGCTGAAAGGCATAATCGCACCCTTATGGATATGGTGCGAAGCATGATTAGCAATTCGATATTGCCAGAATCCCTGTGGGGTGATGCGATCAAAACTGCAGTTCATATACTTAACAGGGTCCCCAGCAAAGCAGTAAGCAAAACTCCTCTTGAGTTGTGAAATGAGAGAAACCAAATCTTCGATATCTGCATGTTTAGGGCTGTCCTGTTGAGGCCAAAATTTATAACCCGCATGAAAAGAAGCTTTATCCTATAATTGTAAGTTTTTTCTTCATTAGATATCTAGAAAGATCAAAGGGTTATCGATTCTACTATCTTTCCCACTCTATTAGGATTGTTGAGACTGAGAATGCCAGATTTATTGAGCACACTGAAAACAGTGGGAGCACGAACATTAGAAATTTCGTATTTGAGGAACAAAGGACTGTGACTCCAGTCATAGTTACTTAAGATCACGTGGATATTAATGTTGCAGTCGATCTTGCAGTCACTGCAAAACACCACGTAAAACCTTATATACAAACCATTGATGAGGAAAATAAAAATCAAAATCACACTCAACAAGCTGAACCATTGAGAAGATCCGAAAGAGAGAGAGAAGACTTGTAAATCGAGAGGATTACATCGTATACTTACATGAGCATAATTTTGACATAGGGGTGGAAAAGGATCTTGAATCCTTTACACAAGTCAAACAAAGTGTTGATCCTTCTCGTTGGTTTGATGCCATGAAAGATGAGTTAAAATCCACGAGGGACAATAAAGTATGAGATCTTGCTGAATTACCCATTGGAATAAGGCCGATTGGTTGTAAATGGATATTTAAAACCAAGCGGGACTCCAAGGGTAATGTCGAAAGATATAAAGCCAGACTTGTTGCCAGTGGTTTTAACCAGCGTGAGGGCATTGATTTTAAGGAGATTTTCTCACCAGTATATAAGAAAGACTCATTTAGGATTATAATGGCTCTGGTAGCTCATATGGACATAGAGTTACATCAGATGGACGTAAAGACAGCATTTCTCAATGGGGATCTAAATGAGAATGTATGCATGTTACAACCTGAAGGCTTTGCACCCAATGGCTCAAAACATTTGGTTTGTAAACTAAAGAAATCCATTTATGGGTTGAAACAGGCATCGCGCTAGTGGTATGTAAAGTTTCATGAAGTAATTTCCTCATATAGTTTTGTAGAAAACACTGCAGACGAATGTATATATATTAAAATCAGTGGGAGTAAGTTTGTTATGATGATTTTGTATGTCGATGACATTTTGTTGGCTAACAGTGATATTGGGATGTTGAGTGACACTAAGAAATTCTTATCTCAGATATTTGAAATAAAGGATCTTGGTGACGCCTCTTATGTCACTGGCATTGAGATTCGTCATGACAGATCACATGAACTGCTTAGCCTATCACAGAGGGCCTATATTATTAGGGTACTCGAGAGATATGACATGTAAAATTGTACTTTCAGATAGTTGCCCATTGTGAAGGGCGACAAATTTGGCCCATTTCAGTGTCTAAAGAATGATTTAGAAAAGAATCGAATGAAGGAATTTCGTTGCGCATCAGTAGTAGGGAGCTTATGTATGCTCAAGTCCGTACGCGACCGGATATTGCCTTTGTTGTTGGAATGTTGGAAAGATACCTATCTAATCCAGGAATGCAACATTGGATAGCTACAAAGAAAGTGTTATGGTATCTACAGAGAACGAAGGACTTCAGACTCACATATAAAAGATCTGATCAATTGGAGTTGATTGGATATTCAGACATAGACTTTGCAGGCTGCGTTGATACTACGAAGTCCACCTCAGGATACATCTTCATGATGGTTGAAGGAGTTGTCTTGGAAAAGCCAGTCTACCACAGCTTCATCCACCATGGAAGCTGAGTTCATTGCCTGTCACGAGGCATCTGATCAGACATTATGGTTACAGAGTTTCTTCTCAAGTTTGTGGGTACTGGAGCATATCCTGAAACCATTGAGAATATTTTGCAACAATTCAGCTGTAATTTCCTTCTCTAGTAACAACAAGTATTCATTAAGGTCGAAATATATCGACATCAAGTATCTTGTTGTAAAGGAAAGAGTTTAGAATCGTCAGGTGTCTGTGGAGTTCATCGGCACTAAACAGATGATTGCAGATCCGCTCACTAAAGGGCTCCCTATCACGCCATTTCAGGAGCACGTAACATCCATGAGAGTCATTGATCCTGCAGATGTTTTCAGTTAGGAGTTGAGCGTATTTTGATTTTCATAGACATTCTAGAGATCTCATTTGATAAAATTTGATGATTTTGATATAAAGATTTATTTCTACTTCTATATGTGTGTGTGTGTGTGTGTGTGTGTGTGTGCAAAATTTGAGTAGGTAGAACTACAGTCATGTCTTGCTAGAGACATTTAAAAGCTTCAAGACCTCTTAAGAATAGGCACGCGTCATCACCCTAAGTCTGTAATCCTTATACCACATTTCCTAGTTCTTGATCTATGTCATTAAGATTGATAGTAGTTGAGACCGTGCATAGCCTCATTTCGCTTAAATTAAATGTTGTGACGACTACCGCAATTAGATACTGACAGTCTTGATGAACCAGATTGAATAGCATTACCCATATTATCCAACAATTGCATTGGTTAACCATTTGGATGTTTTCTTAAAATCAAAACCCGTTTTCAAAAGTATTTGAACATATTAATCATTGACATTGCTCAATATGGCCCAAGTTGGAGAATGTAAGAACTCTATAAGGTGGGCCTTATTGATCAACGGTCTGGATTATCCTATGGGTTGGACTGTATGATGGGGTAAACCAGTGGACCCCACTTCAGTGTGAGTTGCGCAGTGTATCTGCCAAGTATTCGCATGGGGTGGAATGCTATAACTATAATATGCAGTGGTTGTTTGAAGACTACTAGGATGCTAACGTGTGGAGCCATGGGGAGAGAGTTGTGATGGGATTCAAACTCTCTGCACCCCAGCCAATCTATAAAAGAAGGCTAGGTCCCCGATCCCACACCACAACACAGAAAGGAAAGTCCCATCGATTCTTCTATTATTTGGGTGTCAAGGAGAGGAAGATCCTAGCATTATCTCTCTGGTATTCTGGTATTCTGCTTTTTCATCTATGGTGTGTCAAACAGTTACGCCCTATTCCTTCTCTTGATCATCACGTTCTATGCACAACTAGGTCCGTGGGCCAATTCTGCATATTAGATAAGTCCCACATGTCCATCTTCGGTCATGCTCCACATGTGCCACTATGCCTTATGTGCCACCATCCATCTTATCTTGTGCCCCACATGTGTAAAGAGCCCCCGATGTGCTAATGTGCCACATGTGTCACCATCCGTCTCCTCTTGCCCCCACATGTGCTATTGTGCCACATGTACCACCATTCATCTTACTTATGCCCCACATGCGCCATTATCCATCTTCAATTCTCCAAATATGCCACATGCCAATTGTGCCAATGTGCACAAGTGCCGCTATCTAGCTTTAGTGCTCACATGTCAAATGTGCCCATGCGTGTCTTGTGTCACATGTGCCATCATACAACTTCAAGCATCTCACATGTTCCACACGTGCCACAATTCAGCTTCAAGTGCCCACATATGCGTGTATGCCACATGTGTCAGTGTCACTATTCATCTCTAAGCATTCCCACATGTGCTCATATAGCACATGCTAGTGACTACCTTTTTTATTCAAGATTTTTTTAAAAAATAAAATAAAATAAAATTTATTTTATAAAAAACTTGTTGAAAAACAAACAAGGAAATTAATATTTCCTTTCCCACAGTTTCTTGAAAATAAGGTTTTCGAAGAAATACTATTTCCTTTCACGTGCTTTTTGGCAAATTTTATTAGTATGGGAAAGTTTCCAATTTCGAGTCAAAATAGGGTCTAAGGTTTCTTTTACTTATATAACCACATTAGATACATTGTAAGCAACACTTTTCATCAATAATATTAATTTTTGTCTCTCATTTTTAGAGATTTCTCTCTCCTTGGAGATTTAAGGGCTATTCTTGATAAGCAAATGGTGATCTATTCTCTTTATCCACACATTTAACCACTTGCTCTAAAAGCTCGAACTGATAGAGCATCGCAAATCAATCCATTTATCTCATAGCCCAGGCCCCACATCCCATGGGTTAGGACCTCGGCCGAACCCCCCTCGTGGGCCCCACATCACATGGGTACCGCCTCACACGAGCCAACCGCCTCACACGAGCTGCCCACCCCAAGTTTGCCCCTGCATCCCATAGGCAACCCCACTCGAGCCTAGTTTGAAAATGCCCTTGCATTACCAAGTCCAACACATATGCCATATTGTAGACTCTAACACAATGGTGATGAGTCTGGCGATTAGGAGGTGGATGGGATCATCCTCCAACAGGGAGGACGAGGAGCTGCTAGACAAGATCAAGATTACCAACTCACGGTAGCTCTCCCTTCAATGAACAACTTCACATTGAGGATTTCCTCAACTAGCTTATACAGATAGAGAGGTTTTTGTGAAATTACATGGAGATCCTTGAGGAAAAGAAAGTAAAGCTGGTAGCCTATAAGCTTCAAGGAGCTTCAGCACAGGAGCAACTCCAACTCTCGTGAGCGCAGCAATCGAAGGCACTAATACGAACTTGGTCGTGGATGAAGAAGTTCATGCAAGCGTGATTCCTCCCCGCAGACTATGATTAGGTATTGTTCCAACAGTACCATAATTGCTATTAAGGAAGCCATATGGTGAGAGCTTGTGCGGAAGAATTCTAATACTTATCCTTGGAGAATGATTTGACAGGGACTGAGTTGCAACAAGTAGCAGGGTTCATCGGCAGACTGCGTAGGGCAATACAAGATCGGGTGATCGTGCAACCTATCTGAACCCTTGAATAAGCTATCAAATTGGTGACCAGAGTGGAGACAACTGGAGGGGCTTGTTGTAAAAACCCGAGCAATAGGAAAAATCTTCACCGTCGAATCATCATTGGCTACAATGCAGGCTTGAGGGACAGTCTTGTCAAGGGACATTCTCAGCCTCCTGCCGTCATGAACCGAGATTCAGAGAGTGGACAAGCCAAGCTAGGAGTAACCAATACCAAAAAAATTGCCCCAAAACCCCTATGCCCACCCCAGCCGGCCAAATGTTATTAGTATGGTCAACTTGGGCATTAATCGAACTAATGCCTTCAGAAACAGATGGCTAACCAGCCACTAACTCAGGGAAGGTAGGATTCTGATGAGAACAGAGATGGAAATTTCCAGGATAAAGAGAAAATTGAGTGAACTTATGAAGATCAAGGAATATCTCTCTTCGTGATGTACATTTTGAAGCAGGACAAGGACCCACAACTGCATGATATCTTTAAGACCACACGCACAAGCAACATTATATATGTCATTTGGTTATAGACGAAGGCAACAACAAGTACATAGCATCCAAGGCCATGGTAGATAAATTATAGTTGAAGACAACAAATCATCATTATTCATACACAATCTGCTGGATTAAGAAAATCAGCAAAATCAAGGTAATTGAGCGCTGCTGAGTTTCATTTTCAATCGGTGAATGTTATAATGATGAGGTTGTGCGCGATGTGGTTGCTCCGGAAGCACGGAAGCATGTATTATGATGCTTCTATAACTATAGCAGTATGATGTTGATTCTACCCATAGAGGCGGGGATAACAATAATATTTTGTTCAAAGATGGAAAGAGATTACCCTCGCCCCTATGAGTGAGGAAAACTTATCCAAAGTTTTCCAAGTGGAGAGCAATCTTTCCTACTGGTGTATGGTGTAGAGCCTATCGTCTTTTCAGAAAAATTAACGCCATTGAATAGAGAACTCAAGGGAATTATTCCAGAAGATTTCTCAGATGGATTGCTCCCTGACAGGCGTAGGTTTTTCATGTGTTTAAAAGTGTTCAAGAAGGTGATCTAGTGACGGTTCACCTAAAAAAGGAGCACTTGCCAGCAGGAGCATACAAGAAGTGAAAGGACAAGAAGATTGGACCATCTCAGATCAGACCATGCCTGTATCTTCCTGAGGCATGGTGAGGTTGCGATTGCGTTATCAAGGGATTAACATTTGGAAAGAAAGAAACATGCAGTGTTTTCGAAATGGGAGTTCCTCAGTTCGCGGGTGATTAACATCTGGAAAGAAAGAAACGTGCAGTGTTTTCGAAATGGAAGTTCCTCGGTTGACAGGGTGGTTAACATAATCTTGGAGCTTGTAAAGGATGGGCCCCTAATGCTAAAGCAGCTTCGGGTGCTTCTTTTTCTATTGTAAAGCACTGATTGCATTGTATTCTTTTCTTGTCGTTTGGCAGGCTTCTTAACAAATTTCGTTCTCTCAAAAAATTAAAAATTAAAAAAAAAAATTAAAAATTAAAAATTTAAAAAAAAAATGGTGATATCGTGATCATTTAGACTTGTTCGAGTATCACGCACCAGCGGGTTGTACGTAGTCACTGGCTATCTCAAGGATGAGTTCTCTTCAAGTAGATGGGACTAATGTAGGACAGGTAAAGGAAGAATCAATGGAGGGGATGTATTTTTGGGTCTTGCAGAAATAGAGCAGCCTGATTCCTTGAATTGTTTATAACTTGTCCTTTTTTCGTATCACTTCAATGCACACTGGCAGCACTGGCACCATTGAGGATCGGCGCGTATGTTATCCCCCATAAAAGATGGTTGTTTGGAATCAAGCAAGCAGCACAATAATTTTTCAAATGGGCTCTTGAAATTCACCTTAATGTTCCCTCCTACCATTGTTGGATGGTGGGAGATGTGTACAGACTCTTGGGCCCTGTTTGGATACTACCAAATAAGTTACTTTTTCTACTTCCTTTTTTTTTTTTTTCTTTTAAAGGTATACTGCTAATTTTTTTTCATCTACTTATAGCAGTAGATAAGTTACTTATTTGAGATAAGTTTGGTTTATGATCAATTATAAGTAACTTTTTTAAAACTTAAAGTTACTTAATCAGTTCAACTTAATAAATAGAAACCAAGATAAGCTACTTGATGCATAAGTAGCCTAAGTAACCTATGATCCAAACGCCCCCTTGGTGTCCACCATGCGAACACAATCTTCTTCTTCTTCTTCTTTTGTTTTTTAATTCTTTTTTGGATGATTCTATGTTCTAGAATCCCTGTTTTTGCATCTTTAATCATCCATTGGAGAGAAAAGTGGGAGTCATGGAAAAATCATATCCTATTATAGGAAATGGGATGATCATCACAACACTGAATGCGTACCAATCTAGGTCGTCCAAATCGTGGGCCTCATTGTGGATGTAGCATAGCCTGAAATTCACACTGATTGATTAGTTGAATTTATTTGAACGTCCTCACCTTTGTTTAATGGGAATCTGTATGTTGAATACTCGAATTTGGATGATTTTCTACTTTTTTCACTCTTCTATTATTAGCATCTACTACTATGTAAGGAGGGTCAACAGTAGTGTAATTTTTTTGTTATGATCCATCTGTAGTGGGTCCTACAGTTTGGACGGTCCAGATTTCAGGTAGACGCGGCCCATGTTAGTTCGGGATGCACTGTGGCGAATAGCTCAGGTGACAGGAACTGCTAATCAGTGGGCATGTTGATATGTTATGTGAAAATTATGGATGTACATCTACAATGATTATATAATGAGAGATGCTCCAGAATTCTCCTTTTTGCACCAGTTCATTTGGAGAGTCAATCCATCAACCTGAACTGTCCATCAAGTACAAAAAACATTTCATGTACTACTGTGCAAAAATCTCACCAGCTAGATGATCCAATCCATCTTTGCTTTGGCCTGATTTTCTTCTGCCATCCATTTTCCAACACATGGATGGGATGGTTATGATTGCCTAACAAAAGTTTTTCTTTAGAATCCATTTGCAATCCATGATAATGGCTCAACAAATAGATGGATACAATTGTTAATTGGACCTATTTTGTGCAAACAGTCTTAATCATCTGTATTAAAGGTCATTGGTCAAATGGTTTTTTTTTTTTCAGATCAGTTTGTTTTCATGCTATAGTCAATGAAATATGTGTTGGACCCACTGAAACAGTTTAGATCAATGGATTGGACTTCTTAAGTGTCTCAATGCAACTAGAAGGGCTATAACTCACAGTGCTCCAACAGCATTGGAGCATCTTCTTATATAATTATATTAATATATATTAACACTAATAATCTTATCAATCTCATAATTAAAGAAACACATTAAAAAAAGAAAAAAAAAAACTTTAAAATACTTTTATGTACTTAGTCAAGGAGTCAACCAACTACATCAATCTTGTGATCTAAATGCCCTTCTTGATGGTGGATTTTCAAAAGATGGAAAATTTCAGTTTAAAAATAATAATAATAATAATCCAGAAAGAGGAATTGTAGACCACCTCTCCAAAATTCTGTGATTTGGGCTGTTGACGTGCTACAACTACAACCGTGGATGGAGTTTGAATGCATGATTCAATCTGTCTAATCTTTAACTACCATATGATCATTGCTGTGTTTTCTTTTAACTGTTCTCTTTCCAAGCCTTGAGATGTGATATCATCCTTCTTTTCTTTTCCTTTCCTTTTTCTTTTTCTTTTCTTTTTTCTTTTTTTTTTTTCTAAAAAAAAAAATATGATAATCCCGGCATCACTTACCCACCTGCTGTAGTTACTTTAGATCAATGGTTGAGTTCCAAAACCCTGGGTCCCACACGTGCAAACTGTACATCAGGACTCTGATGACATTTTGATGCATCCAGACGCTATAATTCCTGACACAAAAGTTTCTCATTCCATTATCAATAAATTGAAGATCCACATTAAACCTTTGGGCTAAGGTGAGGGTGCATACCTAAAAACTAGGTAGCAAAAATGATGACCATTAGCCCCCTTGCTAAAATGGCCCAATTATTAAATGGGCCACAAGTGCTAAGGGGTCTTTTGGCATAGTGGATTCGATGGGATTTGAGGGGGTTTCAAATCCCCTGGTTGTTTGGCAGCATAAAGTAATCCCCTCTTTAAGGGGGTTTCAAATCTACGGTGAGAGCTTAGATTACACCTAAAATCATTTCAATAGTTGCAGGTGTAACATGTGTGTTACTATACTATCATTCTACTAGGCACATGGCCCACTAATGATGATCAGCACTGTCCACACATTGTCCATGTAAATCAACCATTAAAAATCGTTGGTTAGTCACTCAGATATGATCTTGTGCTTGTGGCCCATGCGAGACCTGGAATTTCATCATTTTCGAGCAAAGCATATATTTCAGTGGGCTTATCACAACCATTGTGTCAAAAATTACGTTTCTCACTAATTAGAGATATTAAAGTTGATTTAGTAATTAAATTCAAACCTCTACAAATATACCATGCATAGCTACGTTTGGATTAAAGTTGATTCACACTCCAGGGTGCCAAACACAGTGGGAGGATTTCAAATCCAGGGGGTTTCAAATCCTGGGGGTTCCAAATCCACGCTCCCAAACAGGCCCTAAGTTAAACAAGACCGTTGGTCGATCTAATATTAGCCACCCGTTCTTTAATACACATGTTACCCAGATGAGCCAAACTGCCTATTTTTGTTAAAGACTTTAATGTATTTCTCATTATAAAAGTGGAGGGTGAGTAACTAACTTCCCAAGTCGAAATTTAGTTGTAAATGTGGGGCCATGTGCATCTAAACCATTGACTTATGCCCCCTTCAAAGATCCTAGTCTTTGTTCTTTTTTCCGTTTAATAACGTATTTGCATGCTAACAACAGAAAGGTTGGAGTTGACCAATGGTAAGGATATTCTGAGAACGGTCCATCCATCATTAGGGGAGTCAAATCAATGGCTTGGATAGACCCTCTATAGCCTTACATATACAATCTAAATTGCGAGCAGGTAGGTTCCCTGTTCGAAAGTCGGGCTCATGAGATTGGGACATTTGTAATTTTCTCATGTGATATGCACTCGAGTGATGCGACAATCGTTACCCAACAGTTTTAAGTTTGCAGGTTGAATGGGCGGCTGCACGCTCTAACCGTCACTTCTGTAGGCCACTGAGAGGATGGCTGTCCCCCGTACAAGCCCTTTTCTTTTTGGACGCGCTTGCTGGTACACCAGTCAAAGCTATGTGGCCCACCATGATGTATATTTATATATATATATATATATATATATATATATATATATATATATTTGGGTTAGCTTGTTAGTACACACCCATGTCAGGGCACACACTCCATGTTAGCCACCCCCACTCTGGATCGATACCACGACCTCAAGTGTTAAAACGAGGTATCTCCACTCAGTCTGCCAGTTGAGCTATAGATCTGAGTGTGCACCATGATGTATATGTTTTACCTAATATTCATTTTGTCAGCTATCTTACGGGCATGAGTTAGAAAAAAAATAAAAATGAAGTAGATCCAAAGCTCAAGTGGACTACACCACAGGAAATAGGCCCACCATCCAAAACTTCCTGGAGCCCATATAAGTTTTGGATCAAACTAATATTTGTGTTTTAATTTAATCCAGGGTTATTAACAGGTTGGATGGCATATAAACAATGTAGTGGGCTCTAATAAGTTTTTAATGGTAAGCCACTCAATTCCTGCAGTTTCCTTTCTGTTGTCCACTTGAGCTGTGGATGTATCTCATTTTTTTGACTCTCCTCTAAAATGAGCTCTCAAAATGAGTAGTACATTGATGGGGCTAAGGAGCTTATACACCTACTAGCTAGCTGGAGTTGGGTCTCCGCCTCGGCTTTTGGGACATGGGATCCTCAGGGAGCAGATTAGTTGAGACCCCGCCTCACCCAGGACGGTGCAGCACTTAAATGTGGGGTTCACCTTGATGTATGTATTTTGCATCCATGCCATTTATCTATTTTCACGGATCATTTTAGGAAAAATGACTAGATCCGATTATCAAGTGGACTATAACATGGAAAACAGTGGTGATTGATAGCCCCTTCTCAAGGGCACGCGGTAATGTTTCCCTAGTGTTTATTCGCCATCTAATCCATTAATAAGGTCACCTATGCCTTGATGAAAAGGAAAAAAACAAAAAACAAAAAACAAATATCGGCTTGATCAAAAACTTTTGTGGCCCATTAATGGCCAATCACCACTGTTTCCTATGTTACGGTCCACTTGATAATTGGATCTAAAAACATATGGATGAGGCGGATCCAGAATACATAAATCAAAGTAGATCCCATGGTAGTCCTCCGGGGTCTTAACTAATCGTCCCTCAGATCCTTATGTGGTGGTAGGCCGAAACAAATTCTGGAGCGTCGGATATGTTTGTCAGGTGCACTTGCAGAGACCTTCTTTGCAATGACCTACCAAATGGAATCTCTCTTTCCAAAATGCTAGAATAGGTATGCCCCTTTGAAAATCTGTGGATCTGTGTAGCAGAGGTTAGCTAGCTCCACAAGCGCATCCTCACCAGCACTGCGCACGTGGCACACTAATAACTTTTCATGTGAGGATCAGATGCCGCTGCCGTGCAAATAACGTACCGAAAAGATCAGGCAGGACAACTCATCAGGTGGGTCACGTAAGAAGAAATGGATGGTTGTAAGGAAGCGTGAAAAGTGTCCAAACTCAACGAACAAGCAGGCTCGTCTTATGAACCGGAACTACGATCCCTTTTTTCTTTTGGTTCCTAATCTAAATCGTTAATTTGATAGGCCACCTTGTTCTTGAGTGACACCCCAAAATAAGTTGAATTTGGAGGGTGGAGGAGGCCAATGATTTTCATGGAATTCTCAATCCATCCTGGCGCTGATCAGATTAATGGTTTAGATTATCTAGAAATGGTTCCATGTAAATAATCCACAACATCCATGCCACCCACTGGGGCCCACTTTCAGACTTGTCTATAACTGGAACCGTCCACGTCCAGGTTGACAGGTTTATATTCAAATAGTTCGATTCTCAAAGGGTTTTTAACTCTTCAAAACGGGGAGAGGTGTCCCCAATCCACGATCAGGCCCATCATATAAACGGCTTGATCGTGGAAACATTTAGATGCCCAAAATCATCTGTCCGGACTAAATTATCCATGCATGGTAACACCCAAAATATAGACCGTTCTCTGCCAAGTGGGCCACGATAGGCTCAACTCGAGCTGGTGATCAGTGGCCACAGATCCAAAACTGTGTTGGATAGGGTATGGTGCCCCTGCCACAGCGTGCTACGCGGCCGGTTTCCATCCCCGAAGGGAGCGGATTAGGTGCGGCTTAACCATGGGCGCACCTCAATGTACGGTACATCTGTTTTGGTAGCTTATTTTAGGGAATGGCCCAAGGAGGAGGCAGATTCAAATTTTAGGTGGACCACGTTATTGGAAACAGAGGTGATTAAACACCCAACGTTGTAAGCTTCCTGGATCCTACCATTATGTTTATTTGGCACCCAATCTTCCTTAATGAAGGAAAAAAAAAAATTTAATCAAATATCAACTTGATTCAAAAGTACTTTTGTTGCTCATATGAAATTTTTAACAGTCGGCCCATTTTTCTCATGGTATGGCTCATCCAAGATATAGATTTATTTTATTTTTGAGGGGGCCTTTGGCACAGGATATTAAATGAGATTAGGTGGGATAGAACTGCATTTGGCTCCTACAATTCCATCCACCATTTTGAGAAGATGAGGAAGGTTGAGATTAAGTGGGATGGAATTGCATTTAGTCCCATGAATTGCGTATGATCCTATCAATATTGATGTGGATTTTGAAATCCACGGTGCACGCAGCCTCACATTGATGCATGTATTTATCCATGCCGTCCAACCTCATATATCATTTACATGTGACATTCTGATTATATATATACAAGTGAACAACATCTATTATGACTATGGACAGTTGATTGCAATTTCACGGCCCACCAAATGTGATTTTGCTTAGTCTGGTGTTTTTCCCCTGCAAAGTTTTTATTCCAAACATGGAATTAGATGGCTGGAATACCACGGTGTTTCGAGGCAGGCAATTATTACGATGTAATACATATCAAGGTGAGCCACGGTCAAGGCCGCACCATGTTGGGTGAGGCTGAGGCAGCACCTAATCCGCTCCCAGCCTCGAATGCATCTGTTAGATATGAACCGTTCATCTTCTCTTTGCTGTCCTATAGAAAGCTACGGTCTTATAATCTTGGTCCGTTGATGATCTTTGACTCGAAGAAGAGCTATAAAATATTAATTCACATACACAACCACTCGTTGATGGCCCGTGTGGCATAGAATCCAGACCAAGAAACGGTTCAGATCATCATTCAAAATTGCACCTGCGGTTGGAAACTGGCCATCGTACCATACATTACCGATCCTATCTAAACCATCCGAACCTACGCGACCCGAGTATTCCCACACAATACTTGGGCTTTTAGTCCTGACAAGGTTGGCCCATTTGCCGAAAAACCAGGCCACTGGTCTGTTGCCACCTGCTGCCTCCGAGATTGGAATGTTCCAGTCGATTTATCTTTGGTTGCATGTGCCGTCGATCAGAGCTACAATGCAGAGCGTGGTTACCATCGTCGGATGATACACGTGGGATCTACGTGGCCATTCATCATGTAGCGTTCACTGTGAGTCTGATCCACATAATCTCAACTTTTACGAATTTTTCGGACCGTCCATTTTGGACGCGGATTTCCTGGAAAGCCTCTCGCAGGAAGTTCGTGCGCAAGGATGCTGGGTGGGGCCCACTGTAATATATGTGAGAAATTCATTCCGTCCATCCGTTTTGCGAGATCATTTTAGGACGTGTGACCAAAAATGAGGTGGATACAAGACTCAAGTGGGTCACACGAGAGGGAAATTCGGGGAAAGAAATTCCCACCGTTGGAACCTTCCTGAGCTCCATCTTGACGTTTATATGCAATCCAAACCGTTTATAAGATCATTCCAAATGGGATGAAGTGAAAACACAAAAATATAGCCTTATGCATGGCCATAAGAATACTTCAACGGTGCTCACTGAATTCCCACTATTTCCTCTCGTGTGACCAACATTAGCATTGGATACATATGTTTTTCTGTCGTACGTCTTAAAATTATCTCTCAAAACGGATGGACGGGGTGGATTTCACACAGACATCTCGGTGGGCCCCACCCAGCATCCTTGTGCAGGAACTTCCTGCCAAAGGCTTTCCCAGGAAATCCTCGTCCGTCCATTTTCCTCACATAAGTGTGATGTGCAGAATGCCAGTTTCTCCTACGTACGTGCCACAAATGGAAAGGCGAGATCCTCGATATTTCATCTGCATGGCCCACCCACACTGAGTCACCGACAAGTGGGTCCCACGGAATTAAAACAATAAAATGTGTATACCATTCAAGGCCTCTGGTCGCGTATCCGGCAACTTCAGTTTCACACCATTTAGAAACAATGGTCCAGATATTTAGACTGTGGGTCCCACCCTGGATGGGACATCCATTTCATACACTGATTAACCGATCCTAATCATTCAAATCATTTATATTAAATAGATAATTAAGCAAAATAGTGAACGGTCCATCTTCGAAGATAAATCGGATAGTTAATGTTATCTTCTTAGTAATCAATATTTTAGGGTCAGATTTCTGGACGGTCTGGATTTTACGTAAAGCTATACCATGTGAACGCTCAAGGAGTCACCCCCATTTTCTAAATGGTATAAAACGAACGGAGAAGTCTTGTCTGGGGCTCAATATTATATTATATCGGTTCTCACACCACCGCCATTCGTGCATATATACACCGAACGGAAGGCATTTTCATTTTCACTTCTCCTCCCTCATCATCGCGACACCACCATATAAGAGAAGAACAAACAACCAATCTCAATCTCTCTCAATGGAATCGATGCCTGTAAATTGGGAAGCTCTCGATTCTCTGGTGATAAACTTCGCGAAATCTGAGAACCTTCTAGAAGATTCTTCATCCTCTTCCTCCTCTGCCTCTTCTCCCTCCTCTTCTTCTTACCGCTCCCGTCTTCTCATCCGTCAGATCAGACGATCCCTTGAGATCGGAGACATCGATTCCGCCATCGATCTCCTCCGTATCCACGCCCCTGCCGTCCTTCACGACCACCGCCTCCTCTTCCGATTGCAGAAACAGGCATTTCTCTCTCTCTCTCTCTCTCTCTCTCTCTCTCTCTCTCTCTCGTATACGCTTCTTGAATTAATCAGATTATGTTGTTATTTTTCTTCTTATTGTTTTTTTACTTTAATTGCGTAGAAATTCATTGAGCTTTTGAGGAGAGGGACCGCCAGCGATCGTGATTCTGCCATCCAGTGCCTGCGGACAGCTCTCGCTCCGTGCGCTCTTGATGCATATCCGGTATTTACGACATTACCCCTCCTTTTCTGTATTTTTATAATAGTCGATGTCCTGAATGGTACCAGGATTTGTGGATTTTGTATTTTTGTGTTTTTGGAGTATAAAACTATAGACCTGGGCGGTCATGAAATGTTGGGATTTGCGACGGGATGAAATGAAAAGATTTTGTCAGAGAAAGGAGGACTTCAGAGTTACTTATTGTGATTTGAAACCTAATCAATCAATAGGAAATTTAAGGAGATTACAAATTGGTTATCTTGCTCTATTAGACATAATTTCAATTCAATTCGATGGTGCACCCAAAGCACCTCAAGAGCAAAATGCAAAATGTTATGTCTGCATGTGAAATTCTAACTCACATAATCGTTGCCTGGAGAAACCCCCAACCCCCCCCCCCCCACACACACACACACACGCATCTTTTTAAACCCCTGAGATTGTTTGGAATTTTACGATTATGTGAGATATTATTATTTCAGTGGTTGATAAATGCTTTTTATTTTTGTACGTAATTAATGTTTTTACAAGTTATCTTTTCCACTTGATAAATTTGTTTTCTTACTGGTATTGACATCCACATCCATTTTGCTTTTTTATTAAGGAAGCATACGAGGAGTTTAAGCACGTGCTGCTTGCATTTATATTTGACAAAGAAGATCAAACATCTCCTGTGGCAAATGAGGTATGCTGGAAGTTCATCTTTTATGCTAGATTTCACTTCACTGTATCAATTGGGTCACCAATTTTTGTACTTTGACCACATTCTTGGAGCACCCTACATGGCGCAACACAATGACTCACATATGAATTTGTACATCATTAGAGGAATTGACTTGACAAAAAATTTGGAAATCCAACCTCATGTTGATATATTGTGGATATTGCAATATTGTGCGATACATCCACACTCCCCATTTATAAATTCTTGATGTATTGTGTGATATATCGATATTGAGTGCAACATTTTAAAGAGATAAAAGGAATTCACAATTTGATGTCCCCCCCCCCAACAAAAATAAAAAATAAAAAATAATAATAAAAAATCTTCCTACTACATTTTAAGATGATTTCGACCAGTCCACTTTAATTTTTTGGAAGAAAATCTTCGAAATTTCTTTGAAATCGCGATTGGAAGCTTCTTGGGGCCGGATTTTAAATGTGTGTTTTTTAGTTTTAATTCTTTTTTTTTTTAAATTTCATTTTTATATCCTCTAAATAGTATCAAATAGTGAGAAATCTATGATTCTTAATGTTTTGCATGGAAAATTATGGATTCGGAGCTTCAATTTTGAGATTTGGGAGAGATGGGCCGAGTTGCAGAAAATTAAGGAAAATTTGAAAATTTCCCATTTTTTTTCCAAATCGGTTACAATGTCAGTATTCAAACACAAAATCAAACATGTATATAACCATATCTACACATTCTTGGAATTTGGAGATTTTTCGGAAAAAATTAATTAAAAAAATAATTTAAAATGTTTTTGAAATATTTTCGAAATCCATTGGTATATTTCTTGTTTTTAACTTCTTTTGCTTTGCTTTTGAATGTTATGCTTGTGTTTCTATACATGTCTTCTTACATTTATAAATTTTATGATTCGACTTTGAATGTAGTTGCATCAATTCAGCCAAATAGCAGATAGATTAGGACCCTATACAAAGGAAACCTATAATGTTCACTTCTTTTTTGGTGACTCTTTGATTTCTACGTGTGTATTGGTGTCTTTTTTAACTATCTTTGAAGTTTTATTGAAAAAATCGACCAATATCCCAATGTTTCCCAATAATAGTGATAAATTATGCGATACAACTGATTTCTCCCGTGTGATAACCAATATGTATTCTTATCCCAAGGTTGTGTTACACTACGCGTTATCGATATAGAAAAAATTGCTCATAGCAACTAGGCACTGTTACAGTGCGTCACTATTGAGGGACGCCCTAGCCAACCCTTTCCTGTTTCTCGCTACACCCGGGTTCTCATGTAATGCGTTGCTCACAGGGAACGCCCTAGCATGAGTTTGGAATGTCATATTATTCGGATTGATATTGGGATGTATGACATAAGTTTAATACTGGTTAGCAACTTGTTGCAACCCTCCTTTATTCGAACTGGGGACAGGTAATGAGAGCATAAAACTCTCGCAAGTTGCAAGCGCAATGTAATAGACTATTACATTGGTTTATTACAATCAACCACTATCTAATAGTCTATTTCATGGGTTGATTATAATCAATAAGTTGATTACTAATCTCTCTAAAAAGAAAATCAATAAGTCAATTACTATCAGCAAGTTAATCTATGGCGGGTTCTATTTTTCTAATGGAGCCCTATGATTTGAAGACATTGACAATGTTTATGTCACCCCACGAAATAGAAATTGATCTTTCTATTGTTCTTCATCTGCAATATGGCTTGAGTGTTCTGTTCCTATTCTTTTGGTTAATTCTTGAACTAATTCATATTGTAGTAAAACATTCTTTTTAGTTTCAATTGGGTGTCCAGGGCTATAATTATGCCACTAGATTGAATGAGTGATATCAAAGCTTTTGATGGTTGACTTAATATCTCTTCCCTTGACATGTTTGCTCTTCGAGTTACGTTCCTAAGAGAATTTCAATTAATACTTTTCATTTGTTTCGAGAGAATAAAATGCTGATGCGAAAATCAAAATCAAAGAGCGTGAGGTACTGCAAATCTTATAAGTGAGTTTTTGCTAATCTAAACTAATTTTCTTTTTTAAATTATGAAAAAATTATGGAATGAAGTTAGTAATTCATGATTTTGCATGATCAATTGTAAATTTTGACCTTTGATTATTTATTTTGGAAAAATCGATGAAATTAAGAAAAACTGAGAGTTTTTCAATTTCACCCATTTAACTTACAATTATTGTATGAAAAAATAATATAGGAGTGAGTGGGGTTAGCTAAGGGTTACGTTTGTGCTGGATGGCCAAGCCAGACCAAGTGCCAATTGTCAAAAAACTTAACGTAAGCCCACCTTAGTCATATGTATATAACACTTGGAAGAACAATGGTGAAACCTCTCTTACTAAGAAATAGAACCTTTTTAAAAAAAATAAAAAATAAAAAATTGAAGTTAGAAAATTTATATGTAGAGGGTTCTTCATGTGCAGGTGAAGAATCTTCACTTCTCATTCTCCCAGCTGCTACATTATCATGGCAACTGAACTTCTCAAGTTTTCACAAAAAGTAATATTTTTTGCATGTTTTGAATAGTTTCAAGTGGTACGTGCATTTTATGATCTATATGAGGGATTTTATGATCCAACTCTTCGATCTAATCACCAAATCCAGATAAAAAAACTGGTGGGACTGGCTACGCAAAGCAAAAAGACAGACAAACAGAAAAAATGAAATATAAAGCTAAACAGCTCAACTCAACCCTAAAAATTAGGAACCCCACTCTCATATTCTGATACACTTTACAAAGCATGCCCTTGGCAGAATTACTTTTGTTCTCGAAACAGCGAGAGTTCCTTTCCAACCACACACACCATGATCCCACCGACAAGGCTAATCTCCATCTCTTCTTTCCCAATTTGCCCCCACCTCCAACATCCCACGACCTGAGGTGACCTTCGATCGAGCAGGGCACCACCCAAGTGAAATCAGCTTGCTGGAGGATCCCTTGCTACATTGCCGAAGCAAGGGAACAATGCAAGAGCAAGTGATCAACAAATTCTGCATCCAAACAAAGGAGGCAAACATTTGGAAGAAAGAGACCCCTTTTAATAAGGCGGTCTATCGTAAGAATGTGATACCTTCCGAGAAGCCAACCAAACACCTCCATCTTCGGAGGAGCCTCATACGACCACATGGACCTAGTAGCATAGGGTCCAAGTCGAGGAGAAGCTCCATCTTCATGCAGCAACCCGTTGAAAGACTTGACTAAGAACATCTTAGACTTCTCCCTAGACTAGCAAATAGAGTCGTCAAAATCCGGGTTCACCTGAATTCCCTGCAGAAGAGAAAGAAGACTACATAAATCCTCCATCTCTTCTTCTCTTAAATCTTCTTCATTTGGATCCGACACACAATGGAAGGCCTAAGTACGAGGAAGAGAGATCCAACCTTGCATTTGAAGGCCGAGGCTGACTCCTACACTTCCGTAGTAGGCAAGTGCACCCTAAATAATTCACTCGTAACCCTATTAACCCTGAGACCCGAGACCACCTGAAAGAAAGAGTGAGGTTTTCAGTCACTGTCACTCCATTGGGATGTCCACGTGTCCCCATCTAAACCATTGGATCTTCCGCATGACTACGAGTGGAGTGGCTTGTCTCATACATAGACGATGCAAGCCTTGTTTGGGAGCGAGGGTCTGGAGAAGGGGCAATCGCTACTGCTAGAGATAAGGAGAAAGATAGGAAAACTTCACTCCCTCCGCTGCATACCTTTGAAATTCATTGAAGGTACTCGGGGGAGCCTTCACGAAGCACTCGAATTTGAGTAGATGATCTTCTTTGAACAACCGCAATAGACATCGGGATCTCGACAGCATTTTTGACACTGATGAGCAGCTTCGCCTCTCGAAGCTCCACCCATCTCTCACATGACTCATCTATAGACAATGTTTGACCCAAACAAGAACATAAGGATGTAAAGAATTCGAACATAGTTTAAGAGAAATGGAGGGGAAAACAAAGAAGACATTAGAATGACTAAAAGGAGACAGTCCTTTCACCTTACCATGGAAGTGATCGGCCCAACCCGAACGGAATGTTGGCTAGTAGATGAACCCATCGGGGCATCCCTGAAGGCGACACCATTGCTGGCAGCAGTTGCAGCCCTGGTCTGGACCATAGGGGGGCCGGGACGTGTGTGTGCGCACGCGCAACAGGATAAGGGAGCATGGATACTTGTTGTTAATGGCAGGAGAACTAGAAAGCTTGATAGTAGGAACACTATATAAAATGCAGGGGTATTTTCAGACCGAGCTCGACTGGGGTCGCTTGTGGGATGCAGGGGCACAATCGGGGTGGGTGCGGCTCACGGAGGAGGTCTCGTGTTCGAGACTCCTTACTAGGGGTGATTAATGCGCATTTCACACCGGGCTCGAGTGGGGTAACCCGTGGGATGCGGAGACACACTCGGGGTGGGCGGCCCATGTGATTTGGGGCCCATGAAGAGGGTTCGGCCGAGGTCCTAACCCATGCGATGTGGGGCCTAAGCTATGAGATAAAGGGATTGATTCGCCATACTCTTAACTGTTCGAGCTTTTAGAGCAAGTGGTTAATTGTCCTGCATCAAATTGGTGTCAGAGCAGGTCTCGTGTTCGAGACTCCTCACTGGGGTTGATTAATGTAGGGGCATTTTCACACCGGGCTTGAGTGGGGTCGCTTGTGGGATGCAGGTGCACACTCGGGGTGGGTACAACCCACGGAGGTCTCGTGCTCGAAACTTCTTACTGGGGGTGATTAATGTGCATTTCACACCGGGCTCGAGTGGGGTAGCCTGTGGGATGCGGGGACACACTCGGGGTGGGCGGCCCATGTGATTTGGGGCAGAGGTTCTAACCCATGCGATGTGGGGCCTGAGATATGAGGTAAAGGGATTAATTCACCCTCTAATAGTTTGAGCTTTTAGAGCAAGTGGTTAATTGTCTTGCATCATATATATATATACAATATCCACGTTCTTACTATCAAGCTTTCTAGTTCTCCTGCCATTAACAACAAGTATCCACACTCCCTTATCATGTTGTACCCTTTGGGAAGGATAATAGGTCGATGGGGGTAAATGTTCTTATCTGCCTCCATCTCCTGCTAGGTATTCCATTCACTAGATCTCCTCCTCTCGTGCTCAGCACTGCAACCACTTGATCCTCCTCATTGGGTCCCTAGAGAAATACTTTCTCCAGTTGTGGACGCCCCTCTACTAGTTGAGATTAGTTTCCTTTTCCCAAACCATGTGCCATTCCTCTGCATGGTCTCGGCGTTTTGCTACAACAACACCATCACCACCCAGTCCTTCGAGGGTTGTCATTGTGTCACCGTCCCTGACTCTTCCTTCAATCTCCAGCTCGTGGTTTCGTTCAGCCAGATTTTGTTGACTTGCAAGCAATGTTTGCAATATCGATACTATCGGCCGATATTATCGGTATCGCAACCTGGCGATACGAAACCTGTCGGAAGATACCAAGAATTTTTTTTTAATTGTATGTAAATATCCAAAAAAATCGGAAAAAAAAAAGAAAAAAAAAAGAAAAAAAAAGGGAAACTTTCAACATGTGGATTTCCGTACTTGTAGAAGAGTTTGCGCTGATCGGAAGCTGCATTTAGTGGGCCATTTGAATCGAAGTGCGTTGTTTGTAGGAAATTGATTTCGGAAGATAATGCGAAAAAAATCCGGAGAAATTCGGAGATTTGGGAGAGAAATTAAGGTTTTAGGGCCGAAACCCTCTCTGCTTTTAAATAGGGCTTCCGAGCCTTTTTTTTTATCGCACGGTCGAAAGTCGATTTCATGCGAAAGATATTCGCGCATGAAGTACATGCGCTGGGATGATAGGTGGGGCCCATTGTGATGCTTGTGAGCAATCTGCCACGTCCATCTGTTTTGCAAGCTCATTTTAGGACATGCGACCGAAAATGAGGTGGATCCAAAACTCAGGTGGGCCACACAAGAGGAAACAGTAGGGATTCAGTGACCATCGTTGAAACATTTTTTTGGCCACATAAGTGTAGAATCAGGATAAGTTTTTATGTTTTCACTTCATCTCAATGGGAATGACCTCATAAACGGTTTGGATGACATATAAACATCAAGGTGGATCCCAGGAAAGTTTCAACGGTAGGAAACTCTTTCCCCAGTTTTCCTTCTCGTATTGCCCACTTGAGTTTTGGATCCACCTCATTTTCGGTCGCATCTCCTAAAATGAGCTCGTAAAATGGATGGACGGGGTGGATTTCTGACAAACATCACAGTGGACCCCACCTAGCATCCAAGCGCAGGCACTTCTTGCGAAAGCCTTTTGCAGGAAATCTGCGTCAGGCGCGGATTGAACGGATGGTCCTGTCAAAGGCTCTGTACGGCCCACCATGATGTATGTGTTTTTTCTACACCGTCCATCCATTTTGATAGGTTATTTTAGGGTATAAGGCTAAAATGTAGTTAAATATAAGGCTCAAGTGGACCACATGACAAGAAGTCGTGGTGGCAATGATATCCACCGTTGAAGCTTTCGTAGGGCCCATTGTGATGTTTATTTGTCATCTAGTCTGTTCATAAGGTTTGACAGACCTAGATGAAGGGAAAACATAAATATTAGCTTGATCCAAAACTTTTGTAGCCCTTAAATTTTTTTTTTACGGTAGCCATTCAATGACCACTTTTTCGTGTGGTGTGGTCCACCTCATTTTTGGATTTGCCTCATTTTTTGGCCCATTCCCGAAAATAATATGCCAACATGAATTGACAGTGTATATACACCATATTACGTCAAGGTGGCCCCACAATCAGGGTACCACCATATTAAGTACATCCTCTGAAGTGGTCCACTTGATCTCTAGATCTACCTCATTTTTTTCTCAGGCTTTAAAATGATCCAAAAAAATGAATGGACGGCATGGATACAGTGCATAGGGCCCACACAATCTGCCTCATTTTTTGAGCCAATACCTATCAAAAAGTATAGATATCAAAGTCAGGAATAGGAGAGCGGATAAGGTGAGACCCAATACTCACCCAAGACGGTGCGGCTGTGGGGCCCACCTTAATGTATGTATTATGCATCCATGTCGTTCATCTGTTTTTCCAAATCATTTTAGTGTATTATCCAAAAAACGAAACATATCTAATTATCAAGTGGACCATACCAAAGGAAAAAAGTTGTGATTGACTATTAAAGGGACACAAAAGTTCTGGATCAATCTGATATTTGTTTTTTCCTTTCATCCAAGATTATGTGAACTTATAACAGATTGGATGGTAAATAAACACTATGAAAACACTAAGGTGAGCCCTAAGAAGGTTTTAATGGTAGGGCCTTCAATCAATATTGTTTCCTATGGCATGGTCCACTTGATAATTGGATATGCTTTTTTTTTTTTTTTTGGTATGGTGCCGTAAATTAAGGTGTCAAAACAGATCGATGGTGTGGATATACATGTCTTGATGCGTTTATAAATGTTATGCAACATATTTGAATATAGTTGTTTTAGTTCAATCAGACAACGCATAACTTAGGACCCTATACAAAGGAAACCTATTATGTGTACTTTTTTTTTGAAATTTTATGATTTAAAAGTGTGTATTAAGGTCATTTTTAATAATCCCTGAAGTTTCATTGAAAAATTGAAACATTTTCCCAATGTTTCCCTATGTTTCCCAAAAAGTGCGATAAATTACGCGATACAAACGATATATCCCGTGCGATAACCGATACGTATCTGTATCCCAAGGGTGCGATATATTGTGCGATACCGATATTTCGAACACTGCTTGCAAGGAACATCTACTAAAGCAAGACATTTTATGATTCATTTTCTTTTAGTATGGGAAAACATGCTTAGGTCCATTTTATATGGGCTTCCTATCATTACATTTTTTTATGGAGCATAATTTATTTTCATTCTTGTTTCCATTGCCTCTTGCTTGTTGTTCCAAGCATTTATCTAGAACTTTCCAGTTTTCTTTGCATTTGTTTCGCTTACATTTCTGAACCCATTTCACTTTCCTGTGTTTAGCTTACATTTGTTCACCTCCTTGAGCGCCTGCTTTATTGAAGCATATGTTTCACATATGGATGGTCTCCCGAGTCCTCAATATGCATCTCTCAGTGCTTTTGGTCATAGTGCTTCTAATATTTGTCTGTTTTTATGTGGTAATTTGCTTACTTCTGCCATGGAATCACAGCTGTCCCTTGTTATTTACAAGTTTATATTGCAATATGTCAATAAATCCCTTGCAAGCATTTGTGTTGATATCTGAGTCTGAGATGCTGTATTGGTTGCATTGTTAGATGAACCATCTGACCATTCTTGTTGTTCCAGTGGTCTGAGAAAAGGAGGTATGATATTGCAGGATTACTATCTTCAGTCCTAAGAGCTCACTTACAGGCCTATGACCCTATCTTTTCAATGACCTTGAGGTATTTGATAAGGTACTGACCAACCTCTGTCGCTTTATTTTCCAAAGTTCTCTGGTGGGGTAACGAGTACCCTTGACTTCTATCAATCTCCCCCTGTTGATTTCTTACTGTTTCTTCCAATAATCTGCAGCATACATAAAGGATTCTGCTTTCGTCAAGGAGTTTCATCACCAATTTCAGATCTCACTGAAAGGTTGCTTCTTGAGGAGCGAGACCCACCTGCAACTCCCCAGGAGAGTCTTTATGAGGCACCTCCATTTGATGAGGTAGGATTTCAAGTTGAACTAGGTAACCCTTTTGTACAGTTGTCTTAAATTTGCATCATATATACATGTCGTTTTCAAATTTCAGGTTGATATACAAGCCCTTGCACATGCCGTGGAGCTAACAAGACAAGGGGCAGTCGACAGCTTGAGATTTGCTAAAGGAGATCTATTTCAGGCATTTCAGGTTTTTTTTCATTTTTTATTTTAATCACCGGAAACTGTTTGGCTCTGTTTCTTGTTGGCGGCTTTTGCACAATTTAATGTGGTAAACAAATTTTATAATCTGTTATTTTCATGAAGAAAAGTTTTGTGCTTGAAGTCTGAAAGACAAATTCCAATGATCAGACCAGTCACATAAAATATTCATGTTCTTATAGGTTTAACTGCTTAGAGTTGAGAATTGCTTGAACATATCACTTTTATATCCTATTCAGTCCAGATATTCTAAACGTGGAGAAGAATTTCAACTACAGTCTGGCCTGCTATTCATTGTTAAAGTTCTTGAAATGCATTTTCTATGTAGTGTTATTTTAGAAATGGAACAAGAAGGGTCTGTCTTGTCTTACTATTTTTGTCTTCCGATGTTCTCTCAGAATGAATTGTGCCAGATAAAACTTGATGTTCCAATGCTTGATGAGCTTGTTCACGAGTACTGTGTTTATAGGGGAATTGTGGATGGTGGCCTTGCACTACCATCAGGTGAACATCATGTTTGAATGATGTCTTTAATCTATAATACAGAATTTTTTTAATGCGCGTATTTTTCTCATTATAATTATGTTCTGAATTTCAGCAGCAGGACTGCAAACCCCTACCAGATCCTCAAAAGTGTACCAGGCGGATCTTGGATCAAGCTCTTCGAGAGATTGCTCTTCTTTCAACATGGATTGTGGAACTGGTAGAAACTCAGATGGTGAAACCTCTGTTAATAATGTTGACATGGAAGGTTCTCAAGAAGCTACTACTGATGCTGTCAGCACTCGAGGCCATGATGTCGAATTGAGATATGCACATGAGGTAGCAGGCAACCGGGATGATTGCAGCACCAGTGAAACACATCAGTCTGGAACTTGTGGTAGAAGGTCCCCAAGAAGCAGAAGTCATGCAACTGGAGAAAGGAGCAGGCGCAAGAGATGGAGAGGGAGAGTTGAGAGGCTAGAAGTCACTCCTGATTTTTCCTTTGTTGAAACCAGTAAACAAGAACTTGTTGCTCCAACTCCGGAATCCAATGCAAGTAGATTGGAGGAAGAGCAGGTATTGTTGGTATTATGCTAATGAAATTTGGTCAATACTCTTTTTCCATCTCAATGATATTAAGGTTTTTGCCCTGCAGGTCACCACAAAACATTCTGTTATAGTGAATGTTGAAAATGGGGAGGACCATAAGTATGATATTGTTCTAGAGATGAGGGAACTTGCTCATAAGGGAATGGCTGCAGAGGTCGTAGAAGAAGTAAATGCAATGGATCCCAATTTTTTTGAACAAAATCCTGTACTACTGTTCCAACTTAAACAGGTAAGTGTTGCTACAACTAACACTATGGAGGAGCCCTACAATTGCCCTATCACCTGTGGGCTTTTTCCCCCTTTGTTAACTAGCTGCTTTATCCATAGAAAATATTATAGAAGAACATTACAATCAGGTCCTATGAGATTGTGGACATAACAGTTGGTGGGAAGTTGCCACATTTTAATGATTGTACTGTCGTCAGGTTGAATTTCTTAAACTGGTCAACTGCGGCGATCATTCTAGGGCTCTAAGGGTGGCATGCTCTTATTTAGGTCCTCTGGCAGCGAGCAATCCAGCTTTGTTGAAGCCTTTGAAAGAGACTTTGTTGGCTTTGCTTAGGCCCAATGAAGATGCAATTGCCAAAGGCATACCCTTATCCGTTCTCGCAACTTCGCTCCAGGTATTGTCTTAATGCAGGTCATTAATGTAGGCTTTAAGTTGGCACTTGACTGTTTTTCTTTTTCCTCGTCTATCCATGTTGATCTTCTGCAGCTCTCTCTCTCTCTCTCTCTCTCTCTCTAGGGTTACAGTAATTTACTAAACCTCCAAAAAGGTACAAAAACCTGGAGATTTGATTGAGATGATGAGAGATCATCCACCCTAATGAAATTCATACATGCACCCTCAACACCTCAATCCCCTCGTTACACTCAGCAAAGAGATTTTAACTAGAAGAAAGAGACAACCATCCTTTTGGCCTTGAAGAGATATCCTCCATGGAGTCTAATTGGTTGTCTTATTCTGTTCTTTCCAGCTGACCCATAAACCTGCCAATAGAGAGAATATCCGAGGAAGTTCCCTTTTTGCTTGTGTCCACCACTGTTCTAAGTCTAACCTTGAATGACTCCCAAATCGGTCCGGACAGCACCCAGTCTGCACCCATTGCCCACACAAGACCCCAGTCCCACCATACCATCGAGGAAAAAGCAGTGGAAGAACAAATGGTTTACTATTTTCCTCATTCTTAAAATAAAAATGCAACTTTTCATTTAATTTTTTTAAAATATGTAAGCTGGGCTAGGACCCGAAAAAATGCATCTGTTCATTATGATCATATTACTGTCCTTGAGGTGATTTATCCTTGCCAACAAGCAAGCAAATGCTATCTCACTTGGAGACCCTAGAATCAACTAAATATTTGTCGTCAATGCAACTTGGTTCCTCGTGACTTCCACAAGGAATTAAAAGCGTTGGGTCTTTCTTCTGTTTAGTCTTTCTTTCAGAGTTTGCCAAATGGTTATAAAGTTCAGGTTGTGGACACTCTTTGGAGTGTGCTGGTTCCTCAACAGTGTTTTAAGTATCGACGATATCAGCCGATATATCCCACGATATATCTTGTATCCCACCTGTGCGATTCGAAACACACAAGTAGTGTCGATATATCCCACGATATATCTTGTATCCCACTTGTGCAATTCGAAACGCACAAGTAGTGTCGATATATCCCACATGTTCGATCCGGTGAGCATTTTCAATTTTCGAATCCCTTTTTTTGTTGAAATTATGTTAAATCAGTGTCAAATGGTTACAAATCCATTGGTTCTTCATGTTTTGCATGAAAAATCATGGAGTTGGGGCTTTGATTTTGATATTCATTAGTTCTCCATGTTTTTTTGAAATTTTCCTTCAACTAGTTGTTAACTAAGACTAATTTCAAAGTATTTAGGAGTATTTGGTGAAATGATCATCACATACACTCTAATGTCAAAATTTGACTACAGGTGGTCCCGATTTGAGGAAAATTCGAAAATTTCCCAATTTCTCCCAAATTACTTGCAATTGTGCACTCCAAACAAGAAATCAAGCATGTATGAGGGCTGATCTACTGATTTGTCAAGTCCTTGTCAATTTTTGAAAAATAAAAAATTATTTTTTAATTAAAAAAAGTATTATTTATTTATCAAAATTTCCCTTCAACTAGTTGTCAATTGAGACTAATTTTGAAGTATTTAAGAGTGTTGGATTAAATGATCATCACATGCACTCTAAATGTTATGCAATCAATTTCAATATAGTTGCATTAGTTCAGTCGGATAGCACATCACTTAGGACCCTATACAAAGGAAACTGATGCAGTACAATTAACCACTTGCTCTAAAAGCTTGAACTGTTAGAGCATGAGTGTGTCCCCGCATCCCACAGGCTATCCCACTCGAGCCCGGTGTGAAATGCGCATTAATCACCCTCGGTGAGGAGTCTTGAACATGAGACCTCCCCGTGGGCCCCGCCCACCCCGAGTGTGCCCCTGCATCCCACAGGTGACCCCACTTGAGCCTGGTGTGAAAATGCCCCTGCATTAATCACCCCCGGTGAGGAGTCTCGAACATGAGACCTCCTGTTCTGATATCAATTTGATGCAGGATAATTAACCATTTGCTCTAAAAGCTCGAACTGTTAGAGTATGACAAATTAATCCTTTTATCTCATAGCCCAGGCCACACATCTCATGGGTTAGGACCTCGGCCGAACCCCCCTCGTGGGCCCCAAATCACACGGGTACCGTCTCACACGGGCCGCCCACCCCGAGTGTGTCCTCGCATCCAACAGGCTACCCCACTCGAGCCCGGTGTGAAATGCGCATTAATCACCCTCGGTGAGGAGTCTCAAACATGAGACCTCTCCCGTGGGCCCTGCCCACCCTGAGTGTGCCCCTACATCCCACAGGCGACCCCACTCGATCCCAGTGTGAAAATGCCCCTGCATCAGAAACCTTTTTTTTTTTAGATGTTATGATTTAAAAGTGTGTATTAAGGTTGTTTTTAACAATCCCTGAAGTTTCATTAAAAAATCCAACCATTTTCCCAATTTTTCTCCATGTTTCCCAAAAAGTGCAATAAATTACCGGACACAAACGATATATCCCGTGCGATAACCGATACATTTCTGTATCCCAAGGATGCAATACGTAACACGATACCGATATTTTGAACATTACCTCCAAGAGTTTTTGCTTTCATTTGGCTTGTGATTAGGCAGAAAGTGCTGATGGCGGACAAGCTGCAAAAGTGAAGTATGGCTATTGCCAGCTGATGCGTCATGTGTAAAGCAGCTGAAGAAAGTGGGCCCCATCTTTTCTTTCATTGCCTGGTTCAGTGGCTTCTTGGAACTTCTTCGTTGTGCAGTTGGGGTGTTGGAAGTGGAGTTTATGCAATGGAATTTCAGCCAATGAGGGGTAAGAGGAAGATCTTGTGGAGCATCAGGCCTTATGCCATCTGTTGGGAGCTATGGAAGGAGAGGAATAATCACATATTTAAGGAGGCCCAGGTCTCCTTAGAAGCCCTAATAGACAAAATCAAAAGGATTCGATTGTTGAGTGTGTCAGGATATTTCCGTCATTCAGTGGCATGGCGATGGAGGAAACATGAAGCAAATAGTCTATTTTACTGGAATAGGTCAGGGAAAGGTTTCCCCCAGGTTAAATAGTCCATCTAACCTGGGTTGGTGTGTCTTTTGAGGGGTTGGCGTTGTATCTTCCGGTCATGTTTTCTGTTGTTTTTGTTTCAGTTCTCCTTTTAATGCAGTTATAATTATTAGCAACAACAAAAAATAAGAAGAAGAAGAAGAAGAAGAAGAAGAAAAGGCATCATAAAATCTTTTGACCCAGAAAAGGATTTTAAAAAAAAAAAAGAAAAAAAATCCTGAACCCTCACAGTCACATCTTTATTGTATCTATGCCATTGTATTTGGGTTCGAGTTATTCAACATTGCTAAAAGTTGTTGTTCTTCAATCTCCTCATTCCTTATGTCCCTTCTTAAACTTGGGCTCCAAGTTGCTGCATTTCCTGTTTGCAACATTGGCTTAATGTCTCCTTGACCACCCTGTACAGTGACTACAGTCTAGCAAAAGTCTGCCTTAATGGTATTTCACAACATTATATGTCCTTCCGTACAAAATATACTCCCAATGGAGAAAAGACTTCCAATTATTATTTTAATGGTAATGATGACTTTGTTGAAAGAAAAGACTTCTAATGGTTGCTTTCTAAATTAGTGAGGTCATGTAGCATGATGATGTCTGTTGATTGCCATATTTACTAGATATCACCTGCTTCCATAAATGTATTGGTGTTTGTTGCATGTCTCCATAGCCATGTCCCGAGAAGTGGGATGTTGAAAAGATCTACACTTCTCCTCCAAGTTTTGGGGTTTGCGCACTCCTCTCCATTCCACTAGTGAAGTGTTTGGATATAGGAAACCTAAAATGTGGATGAAAACCAACATGCATTCCTGAGGAAATGGAGAACTCAGATTCCAACATTAGTTCTATCGTTTGGTTCAGAGTGCAATTTTTATGGAATGTAAAAGATCAAATATATCTTGTAACCCTGGAAACCTATGTTATATATATATAAAGACACAGATATCCACATTTTCTAAGTAGAACCTTAGAGATGGAAAATGATTTTGGACCCTACTTTCTTATTGGGAATGGGAAATGATGTTTAATAGTCCTATTTTGGGGTCGTTAGGTTTTTGTTTTCTTTGGTTTTTGGTTTTTGTTTGGTCTATGTTGCTCCTATTGTTTCTTTTCCTTTTTCTTTTCTTTTTATTTATTTATTTTGGCCTTGTGCCTTAATAAGAGTGTTTCACCTTACCCAAAAAAAAAAAGAGTAGATTTCCACGGAAAACCTTTTCATTTCCAAGGTATTCAATGTTCCCAAACACCACTATGTGAATTTTTTTTACATGATTTGTTAATCCTCTCTGGTGCAACCTGGTTTTTGAGTCAATAAGATTTCGATACCCAAATCGTAAAAATAAAATAATTAAATAAAATAAAATAAAATAATTAAATATACCTACAAGAACAATAGAGTAGAGAGGGAGAGAACATTATTGATATCAACCATCTTCTCTTACAAAACTTTAAGAAAACTCGCACTTAGAAAAATATTCAATTGACTAATCCTACACCACTCCCTCGTTTATAGATCCTAAATGAATCTTTAAAGAAAATCTCTCCAACTAAGAGATTGATTTCAAATCAATCATAATTTATTTCAAACCAATCTAATCTACCTAAGATGGTAAAAGCCTAATAATAGTAAAATCAAACATAAAAATAATCCTAATTACATTTCTAAATCAGCCCTATATCTTCAATCATATCAGATACATCCTCGCATATCTTTAATCATTTCAATCACATCTTTATATCCTTATATCTCCTAAAAATAGTAAATTGCAATCCTTGATTTAGGCCCCCAAATCTATAAATAAACAGTCCAAAAATCAACACATGTTGGGCCCTATAGTGAGCTATGCACCTACATCTTGTTAGGCGCTGCAGTGGGCCTAGGTGGACTGTGAGCCTAGGTGGACCATGGGCCTAGGTGGGCCGTGGCCTGCATCACTTTCCAAAAAAAGTAACTTTGTATTCTTTCCAAAGGATAAAACATTCGTTCTCATTCACTAGGCATCAGAAGAGAAACATATAGTAGGTCAGCATGTTAGGTTACTCTGATTTAAATAAGATTGATATGAGCCCTCAAGAGGTATGTATTTGCTCTTCCATGCTGATATTCCCTCTTGACCTTTTGATGACCTCATTACAAATGTGCTTGTTTGGCTTTCCCATGCGTAGAGGGAGCTTTGAATATGTGCAACAAAGCTGCCCAGTCTTGCATTCAGGATCACGGGCCCCTTCCACTTCTAGGAGAACTCCTAGTACTTCAATTTTCTGGACATTTTGCGCCTTGAAACATCTCGCCACTTTCATCAAATTCGATAATTGTAGACTGTCTGCATCATAGAAGGGGATCTTGTCGTTGGCTAATTGAAAGTGAGCTATCTGAGGGTATGCTTGATTCACCCGAAAACCATGGATTGAGCTTTCTTCAAATGTCTTCTCAGTCATTCTGTTTTTTGCCTCAGCAACCGCCACAAATGAAGCTTTGAAAGTGGTTTCTCCTTGCCATAGGCCTCTCGAGCTCTTGAAGTAACCTTTTGGGGAGCCGTTCATGATAGTTGGTAGTGAGCTAAGCTGACACATCCGTTCTTTACCTCACACCAAATCCCAAACTCCTGGGCATAAAATCTATGGCTTCTCCTATGTGAGCTAATTGATTCATTATTGTACACTTTTTCCATGTCAAGTAAAGAAATAACATTGGCTTCTCTTATGATGTCCGGAATCAATACATTCATGCACCACAAGTGCCTCATCCAAGATTTTCCTTCGATGGATCTCCATGCGCCTTAGAAACAACTTCCTCAACGCCTTATTAAGTCTTGAAGCGAGGATCTTGCCCAGCATTTTGTATGGGTTCCAATTAAGCTTATTGTTCTATTATCTTTTAGACTTTCTGCCATGGTTTTAAAAAAAAAAAAGCCAATAAAGATGAGGCCATATTGATTGTATCGTATCCATATCAGTCACTTGTCAACCATGAGGGAACCTTGAATATATGTGGGTAAATTTCGTGGATCAAAACCCAAGATTTGAGTGAAACAGAATGGATCATCTTGTGAAAAAACATAAGAGGTAAACCATCACTTTTCTTTTCTTCTTTTTGTTTCATTTAACGTCATGGACGCTAATCCACCAAATCATGCTTGATTTGTGTTCGATTAGGGCGTATTTGGTTGACTTTCAGTAGGTCAACGCGGCAAACAACATTCTTTCCAAAGAATGGTATGATACACTATTGACATATCACCACCATCATCATCAATTCATCGTCGTCGTCATCATCATCATAATCTAAGCCTTATTCCCAGCTAATTGGGGTTGGCTGCATGAATCCCATTCCACGATTCCACTTCTAAAGTGGCCATAACTCATTATTGACTACATTAAAAAAGAAGAAGAAGATAGATTCTGGTGTTTTACAACTTTTCCTATTTCTTCAATAAATTTTCAAGCATTTTTGGGCAAAAAAGAGAGGCTGATATAGGCTTGTATCATCCGGTACAGCCTTACAGGTCCAATACGCCCCGTGTTGCATCTTTTTTGGGCTAAGCCAATACGCTGACTGATACTGTTATTCAAAATATTGCTCTCCACTCCATTCTTAGGGATTAAAGTGATGGAAGAAGCCCCTGCCATCTTTTGAGAGTTTTCACCTGTTGTGGAATTCTGAGATGATATCAAGCTATTCCCCTTGATGTCTTCCTAAATCATATGAAAGAATCCATTCCTGGGGCTTTTTCCCATATCAGCTCCCAAACTGATGCCTTTTACTCATCTTCGTCAAAAGTTCTTTCAACCCAGTCAGCCTTTTCCTAGCTTAGTTTATGAAAGCTCTAGTGGTCTGGCTTTGGCCTGTGGCATCCTTTTGAGAGAATATATTCGAGTATGATATATTTAATCCATGTCTTCAAATCTTTCCTCGTTTATAAGAAGGCTTTGAGTATTGTCACTTCTCTTAGCCTTTGCTATGCCGTGAAAAGAACTCATATTTTTGTTGTCTTCCTTGAGCCATACTGCTCTTGGACACTGCCTACATGTGATTTCTTCTTGAATCACCTTCTTTTTAGGGTTAATTTTCTGTGCAATCCTCATCTCATTTTCCTCTCTTCAAAAATCCATGATTTCTTCCTTTGGTGAAACATCCGAAAGGCATTCAAGATGTTTTTCATTTCCTCCCCAATAATGTGAGGTTTGCTCAGAGTTTTCGTCTTTTTAAAACTTAATCATCAATTTATGCTTGGCCACCCACTCGCCTCCAGAGATCTCCACCAAACCTTCAATGCAGTGTTCGAAATATCGGTATCGTGTTACGTATCGTACCTCTGGGATACGGATACATATCAGTTATTGCATGGGATATATCGGTTGTATTGCGTAATGTATCGCTTTTGTTGGAAACATGGTGAAACATAGGGAACTTGGTCAAATTTTTCAATGAAACTTCAGTAATTGTTAAAAAAAAAATAAAAAATCAATGCACACTTATAAATCAAAACATTACAAAAACAAGTGCACATAATAGGTTTTCTTTGTATGGGGTCCTAATCTAGTGTTGTCTAACTGAATTGATGCAAGTATATTCATATAATTTATAAATATATAAAGACGTGTGGAAACACAAGCAATACATTCAAAAGCAAAAGAAGAATCACTAGATCAAGTTACATAGATGTTTAATTTTATGTTCGGAAACAAAGATTGTAACCGATTTGTGAGAAATTGGGAAAGTTTGATTTTTGTCAATTTTCCGCAACTCCACCCATCTCCAAATTTCAAAATCGAAGCTCCCAATCCATGAAAAATCATGGATTTGTAACAATTAACACTGATTTAACATGATTTACAGAAGAAAAAAAAAAAAAGGAGGATCGAAAATCGAAAATGCTCACTAGATCGAACATGTGGGATATATCCCACTACTTGTGTGTTTCGTATTGCACAAGTGGGATACAAGATATATCATAGGATATATCGGCCAATATCGTCGGTACTTAAAACACTTCAATGTGGTATGTTCTGGAGAAGCCTTCCTCCTCGGGCCACATTAGTTTGAAATGGAATGGTTGTGCTTCCAACTGGGATTCCAAAATTAGCAGGCAATAATCCAAATGATATAGGCGGCACCTCGCCGAAGAGCTATGGGGAATATCTATCCGATTTTGCCCATATGAGAAATCTGTCAATGGCAGTCAAAACTGGAATTCCTGGTTATATGCAAACGATTCAACTTACACATGATTCTATAAATTTGACAACCATATCCGGTAAAATGCAACATGTTTGCTTCACCTTGAATGGCTTCATTATTCATTTGAATGCTAATCGTCTGCAATATCGTAATAAGTATGATTGATATCTGACTAATTTCTTCTCTTAAAGGTTGTAATCTTATTGAATTGAAGGGTTCAGTATAAAAGTAACAAGCCAAAGGGGCCATAAAAAGCAACATAGAGAACAAAGTCCAGAAAGTTAAAAGCCTCTCGATCAGTAATCTAGGATGGAATTCATGTCCCTATGGATACAGGACGTATGCAAGAAATATTCTTCTTTGATATGCTGAAGAATACCATGGAAATTTTGACCACCTTCCAAGGTGGTGCATGTATCGTCATAAATTGTTTCTGCCTCAATTTTTGTATCATTTTCTGGTTTTCCCATTGCTAGGACTGGATGGTTTTTGTTTTACCCCTCCTGTCACATGGATTGATTCTCAATTTTCTTTGCCATGCAAAACTATTGTGGAACTCAAGGATATTTGATGTTTAGGTTGCAATGGGTAGGAGGCTCGGCATTAAAGAACCTCAGCTGATGAAGATAATGAGGGCTACCCTTCATACGCATAATGAATGGTTTAGGCTTCAAATGTGTAAAGACCGCTTCGAAGGACTTCTGAAGATAGATTGTTTGAAGGAAATTGATGCCACCTTGTCTATTGATGCTACATCCAAGGCATACGCAGATACTTGCACACATGGCTCTTCCCAAGTTACTATATCCTCGGGCAGCAGGATGCCAGAAGATGGTAGCAGTCCAACTCCAGTGTCTTCTAGAGATGTTGTTTGTGACGAAACAGCAATACTTAAAGTTATGGTAAGTTGCACCTATGCCTAGCTCTGCACAGATGTGGCATTGTTTTTCCACCTTCTCATATTATTATCACTGATCTTTCAAAAAAATATATTATTATCACTGTGCTTCATCACCTGTTTGTTCATATTTCATGCATCAAGTAATTTCTGGTTCCTGTTAATTGACCATTTCAGTTTTTTCCTGCACCCATGAAAACACGTCCACTTGTGGACAAATTTTCTTTCGTGTGTCAACCGTAACTTTTATCCACGTGCACGCATTGGGAGGTCAAGATTGCTCTTGGTTACACCAATTTCATGATAGTCTGCACCAAATTTGACTGATTAATAATGAAATTCAACAAAATTTCATGATTTTGGTGCAACCAAACACAACCTAAAGCAGTAGGAGAGGATAAGTTGATTTTAATGTTGTAGTGATTAGTGAATGATAAGTTGTATCATGAGCTACATAGCGTGTAGAGTATGCAAATTATCATGTACTATAGGCTGCACGTGACTTAAGCTATTTTCATGAGCTACGTGGTATTAAGGCTTAAGTTGTGCTACATAGGTAAAGCTACACTCTACATAGTGTAGCTATTTAAAACACTGTTTCCAAAACCTATTAGGCGTAGGTAGTTACTTGTATGGGTTCTCCCTTGTATTCTTTCATGGGAAATGATGTCAAACCATCCATCAATTTGTCCACTTTCTGAGAGGTAAGTGGTTTACCCTTTTTTAAAAAATAAAATAAAATGAGAGGGGGGTGGCACTTCTGGGTTCATTGGTGCTTACGAAACAACAATTGGCAAGGTCTTTAATAGTTGCGGAAAGGCCCTTTTAAAGAGGGGGATTTTTGAGATGGGGAAATCACGCGCACACGCCCGCCCGCCCTATGCACGTACACAAGGAGGAGGACCCCACCATCGATCTAGATCGATGACGACGTCTTGGGAGGGCCTCCTAGTTAGAAGACTGCGTTTTGGTTCGTTGGAGTGGGCCTGATAGCCATGTAAAGCCCACCATGGGTTCTCATGATCGTGGCCCACTAGTCTAATTACTCTCGTATGTTAGGTTTTGCTTATTATTGTTATTTAGAGTATCATGGACGGTTTAGATTACTTTGATTAATTGTTATTTTTTATTACTTCATCGCCAAGTAATAGGTTGCGCACATGGCGCAAGTTTTGAGATATAGGATTTTCTTATAAATAGGCACCCCTTGTAGTTTTTTTTTCCTCATTGAAGATTAATAAAAAAAAAATTCCTACGTTTTTCTACTCCGCTGAGATTCTGAGTTGTGGAAATCCAATTGGGTGCGAAACCCTCCCTTCCTCGAAGGGCTGACTACCGTGGTGCGAAGCTACATCTATCCTGATTCGCCCCCATCTTCTACTATCCATACTTATCATATCTTACAATCATCTACGCATCAAATCCATCCTTTATTGCAGCAATTCTCCTCTTTATATTAGAATTCCAGAATCTGGCCCTGTAGGAGGGCTGAAACTTCGGCGGAGCACCACGCACAGACCGCACATCGGATCGAGCCGAAACTTGAGGATTTTGTAGCCCACCCCTAGCCGACCAAATTCAAGGAGTCGGTTTCCAGACCCCGGGGCCCCCTTACATGTGCGGCCAAGCACCTGTGCACGGGCGTCAGGTCTGGGCCGCTGTCCGGGCGCAAGGACTCTTGACGGGTTCCGTTTTCTCACCTCTTTCATCCCTCTTGTACTTACCTTCCATAACCCTAACCCTAGATTGCATTAATTCTAATTTATTTGCCCCTTTTCCCTAACCTTAGGGTTCTCTGGATTGAAACCTGTGAATCCCTTGGATTGGGAATATATTTCTGTGCATGTGTGGAAGACTATACTTCCCTTTGAGTATTGTTTGGTCCATAATTTTTAGTAATCTAGCCCTAACATGTGTAGGTCTGGACCTGCATAGATTCCCCTTGCTTGAATGATTGAACTTTTGTGTGGGATGTGGAATTTTTATGTGATTGTTTCTGAATTAGTATGATCTAAAGCTCGAGATCTTGCATATCATAGTTAATTTTCATGTCCTGCATCATTTTATTTTTGAAAGATAACTGTTGATTTGTCAAAATCTGTGGAAAGTGCACTTGGAGAAGACAAGAAAACAAAAGGCTGCCAAGGAGCCAACAAAATGAGTGGCACTCTCGTTGGTCCAATATACCACTTGAGAGACACTAAATAGAATAAAAAAAGGTATAAAAAAGCTACATGGAGCTGATACAGCAAATCTGGAGCCAAAACATCCAAAACTGGCCACCAAATAACGGTCGGAATGTGAATCTTCAATCTTGAGGAATATTCCTCTTGAGGCCCTGAAGAATTCTGGTTTCACCTTAGAAGCAGCGACTTCCCTGGTGCTGGTGTCGATGGACATGAAATTTAAATATGATATGTGAGATTTCAGGCTTAAGATCACGTTAGTTCAGAAACAATTACACAAATTCCATATCCCACATGAAAGTCCAAACATTCAATTAAGGGGAATCTATGTAGGTCTAGGCCTACACATGATAGGGCTGGATCAATAAAAATTATGAACCAAACGATACTCAAAAAGAAATAATCATCCACACATACATAGTAATCAGTGCCTAATCTAAGGAATTCAAAAATTCCAATTCGAGGAACCCTAGGTTAAGAAAAGGGGCATAAAATTGGAGATTTGAGTGATTTAGGGTTAAGTTTATGGATTTTGGGTAAAAGCGGAGAGAAAGAGAGGAGAGAGACGAACTAGAGAAGTACCGTACGCGTGGACAACAACAATGGCCTAGACGCACCCGCGTGTGATCCTGGCCGCACATGTGTGGGGCTCACTATTCAGAAAAAGGCCACCTTGGCCCTGGTCGGCTAGGCTTGGACTCCAAAACCCCAAATCTCAGTTCGATCCAATGTACGGTTTGTACGTGGTGCTCCGCCGAAGTTTCAACCCTCTTGTAGGGCCAGATTCTGAAATTCTGCTGTGGGGAGGAAAATAGATGCAATAGATGATTAATTCGAAGTGTAGATGATGGGGTGAGATGAGAAGAAATGATGATAAAAGATGGGTAGTAGAGATGGCGATGGATGGGGGCGAATCGGGATAGATGTGGCTTCGCACCACGGTAGTTAACCCTTCGATGAAGGAAAGGCTTCGCACCCAATTAGGCTTCACAACTCAAAGAGTGGGAAAACGCAGAATTTTTATTAATCTTCAAAATGAAAAAAGCTACCAGGGGTGCCTATTTATAAGAAAACCCTATACCTCAAAACTCGCGCCATGTGCGCAATCTATTACTTGGTGATGAAGTAAACTAAAATAAAGACCAAACAAGGAAATCTAAAACATTCACGATGTTCTAAATAACAATAATAAGCAAAACTTAAAATATGAAATCAATCCGACGAGTGGGCCACGATCATGACATCCCATGATGGGCTTTTCTTGACTATCAGGCCCACTTTTTTTGAACTAAAACTTGTCTTCTAGCTAGGAGGCCCTCTTTGGACGTCGTCATCGAGCTAGATCGATGGTGGGGTCCACTTTTTTGAACAAAAACTTGTCTTCTAGCTAGGAGGCCCTCTCTGGACGTCGTCATCGAGCTAGATCGATGGTGGGGTCCTCCTTCTATGTACGTACATGCGTAGGGAGGTGTGTGTGCACGCGTGCGCATGATGTCCCCATCATTATTTCTTCACAAATGCCCCTACATAATGGTGTAGGGCAGCATTTTCCAAAGAATATTCCCCTTAACTGAGAATGGTCCCCATCTTAAGTCTTAATCCGAAATAATGCTGCTAATTGACCCTGGGATCATCCAATTCAAATAAAATGATGGGAGAATTTTATGAAAATGCTAATTATCAAACAATAATGCGTGAATGTGCTCCCCCTTGCCCTGTTTGGAAATGTGGAGGAGAGGAATAATTGCGTTTTGATTGACATAACTCACCCATCATGAAAGTTGCCATGAAGATCAATCTTGCCTTCTAAACTCCAAAGCATTATTAGGCCCAAAGTCTGTGAGGTCTCAGCTCCAATCTTCTTTTCCATGGGGGGAATTTAATCAAATAATGATGACGGTTCAGCCAATTTTTTGGAGGAAAGGAATAATCACGTTTTTTTATGAAATCACCCACCCATCATCAAAAAGTCACTAGGAAGATCAAACTTAGCCTCATTAAGTGGGCTATTACTTGGCCTGAATTCCACAGGATGTGTTCTGTAAATTGCAATTCTTTGTGTGTTGGGTGGCGTAGCATTTGTTAAGGTTAAGATGGCTTTGTCTCCTCTCCAATCTCCACTTCCATTAGGGGATGGTGATCAAATGACAAAGAAGGTTCAAACTCTTCTTTTCTTTTCTTTTCTTTTGCCCAGATTGAAGTTAGTGGAAGTTAAATTTTGATGGATCTTTATGGAATCGAGGTCCCTATGGTAATGGGGGTGCAGGAGGTTCTTAGGGATGATAAGGGGGTCGCACAAATGTTGTATTCTGGGCCTTTAATTCAGTTAAAGCTGATGCATTAGCTCCTAGAGGAGGATTGAGAATTTTCTCCAGAAACTCCTTGGGGCCTGTGCTTACAGAAGGTGTTGTCATTTCTCTGGTGGAAGGTCAATATGGGTCATAGAAGCTTTCTTTTATATTCCTTGAGACATGCAGTTTATGTGTAAGCTAAACAGTTTGCATACCCATGTTGGAGGCGAGGCGAGTGCTCTCTTGAATGTTTTGGCCAAGGGGCCTCTATACTGGGGATTCTTTCTCATTGGTGTAGAAGGTGATCTAGATTGTCATTTCTCTGGTGGAGGATTTTTTCCTTCCCTCCAGTTATGATCCATATTGTCATACGCATAAATGAATTATGCAATTGCATATGCCATTTTGGAAGCATGGACTGCATATGCCATAGTGGCATATATGGTTTTTGAACCGTTGAGCTTTATGCGGTTGCTTTGTATACATCTCTCTCTCTCTCTCTCTCTCTCTCTCTCTCTCTCTCTCTCTCTCTCTCTCTCTCAGTTGTGCGATTGCATATGATCATGTGTGCATGCAGCCCCCTGGGTTGCATGGGATCACTTATGCCATTTGACAACATTGATTACGATGTATATTCATGGAAACCTATATTTCGTACACGTTGTGTATATATGCATTGTGTTGGTCTTTTTCTGTTTCTATGCATATTTTTCTAATTACCATTTTTGAACCAACCTGTGGCCTATAATAACAATTACGTTACACTCATGCAACATGCATGTAAGCACGGGTGCAAGGGCATGTTGGCACAATTAACTGGTACAAGGTATCTGCTATGGTCATCGTGTTCAATTTTTTATATTGTGGTTATTGTACACATTCATTTGCAGGTGCATGTTACTTCTTTGTGGAACACCCACTCATGGTCGCACGATCAATAGATCTGTGTTGAGCCCAGTCGGATGGTCATACAACAACTGCTCTGTCCTTATCCCTACTTTAGGCCAAAACTATCTGTAATATGTCCAGCAGGTTATTCCCATAAGCCTGTCCGCCCGTGTCTAAAGAGCCTAACCCAAATCAGCCAACATTCATGTTCCTAAATCCATCCCCATACCAGCCCCACTTACTACTCCAGTCTGTCCACTGTCATCCTGTAACGGCTTGTTACTCTGTCCCAAAACTGTCCATGATTGGTTGAGATTGTTGGAAGACTACAGGAGATGGTACACCATAACAGATGAAGTAGCACTATGATTTGTTGGTATGAAGCATAAGGGATCGGCCAGGACTATTGGTGTTAGATTGAGGTGCATTTGATTCAACAGGCTTCTTGTGACTGCTTGGGTGAAATTAAGGCTAGGTTGACGAGAGTCCTGTCCCTGAATTATACAATGCTTCAGATCTTCTCTTTACGACAGGGTATCTCAGTGAATTACAATGTTTCAGATCTTCTCTCTTTACTACAGGGTATCTCACTGTCAAAGAAAATATGAATAAGTTCTTTGATCTGGCAATACATTGCAAGTTATAGAGTCTGCCTGGCAAGCGGTAACAGCCTCTGCAATAGGTTGAGGACAAACATCTGTAAAGATATGGTAGCAATTGGACAGGAAATCACTGATAAAGCTTATAAGATAGCTCTGGGAGCCTGGAAGCAGAACAGAAGAATTGCAGCCAGTTGCAACAATTCACAAGCCCATATATCCTGCATCCCTTTCTACTCCAAGCAGTTCTACTCTGCTTGTTCAGCTCCGCGTACATTTGCCCACACAGTACTATCCCTCAAGATAATAGGTGCATCCAGAACACTTACACAGGTAGTTAATAGGAAAAATCAGCATCCCATACTTGCATGTGCAATTATGAAGTTTGACAAGGCTGTTGCTCAAAATTAGATACCTAATAATACATGCTTCAAATGTGGGAGACAAGCCACTTCGCACCATCGTGCCCTTCACAACATCTGCAGCTTTGTGAGGAACAGGAGGGCTGGCATGAGGGAGATTTTTCAGTGGAAGAGGAGTGAATGACAACTTTGCACTAGATGGCCTTAAGGAGAATCCATCATTGCTGGTAGTTCGACAAATACCCACTGCTCCTGAGTAGGCAGGAAATGAAGATTGGTTACAGATCAATATTTTCAACATACGACTGAATTGTGGTGGAAAAGGGGTGAAGGACAGCACAGATGCAGTAGCATAAATATGGTTTCACAGAACATGATAGATTAAACCAAAGTACCTCATCCCAATAATGACCAACTGATGTCTGGTGATTTTCTGGTTGAAGAAACTAGTCAATGGTGTGATCTCACCCCAGTGAAAGTAACACATATTTGATTGGTTGACCTGGTTGTATGATAGAAAAGTAGACCATTCAGGCTACAAGAATTCTATTTTCCTTTTCTTTTAATCTCATTCCTGGGAAGCTAAATCCCTAGCTGATAGATGGACAAGGAAGCTGTGACATATTTGCATGTTGGGGACTCACTCTGATCATCTTGAGGAGGCTGTTCCCTTTCTTCTCTATTAATAAAATCGTTATCTATCAAAAAATCACACACGCACACACCCCTCCACATTTAGAGGTACTGTATCAACCAAACCCATTGAGGGACGAAGAGCCCAATGAGAAGAAGGCAGCTTCTGCAGTCCTTGCCATGATTCAATGAGGAAAGCCATATGTATGGGAATATGCATTCATTGGTGATTTCATATGATGCCCCCCCTTTCAATTTCTGAGCATGTGTTGTGTGTGATACTAGTTCTACACTTGTCTACCAACAGTCCATTGTTTGGGTTCTTATCAGTCACGTGGCATATGGGAGAGAGATTTGAACTCAAAATTCATACCAGTACATCTTAATTCTTTTCAGGTTCAATTTCTTTTCAGTTTTCCGCATTAGGGAGTCTCCAGCCAACCTGAATTAACCTCCACTTTAGAGTCACATGAATTTATGTTGCCATGTCATTAGTCGTTTGCTGGAGGTAATTTGAGAAATGCCATATATATATATATATATATATATATATATATATATATATATATAAAATTCTTATGCAGGTCCTTCGATTTTTCTGCAAGGGGTAGTTTCAAGCTGTCAGATGGAGCTGTTATATTTTAGCCACTGTTTTTTTTTTTTTTTTTTAAAAAAAAATGTATTTTGTAATGAGCAACTATGTAATGCACTCAAGCCTTAAAGCACTCAGCCAAGCATACGTTGAAAGTATCAGTGGTCCAGTGTAGGATTAGACCACTCGTCTCCAGCTTGAGTGTTGAGTTGGTTAGTGTGCTAGAATCCTGTGGCAGTACCACGGGTCAAGTTCTGGTTTTGGGAGGGCAGTGGGGCCAGAAAACTCTTTAAGAAATATGAACCAATTACATCACTCACCTTATAAAAGTTATCAAATCTATGTAGATGCATTTTATGTATATATGGAACAATTTATTCTACGTTTGTTGTTCTGTGCATTGTGTTTCATATTTCATATACATTGATGCATCATCTTAAGTGTCCTTGTGTTTTCAGCTTGTTTAAGTGTTAGTTCATTGATCTGCATTAGTATGTTGGGCCCACCATGGTTGTAGACCTCCCAGGTTGGAAGATCCTAACTACCAATCATTGGCTGTTCTTCAGTTGAATCTGACAGTTGCTGTATCTCTCAATCATCCATTTGTTGGCAACATACCAAGAATGTTCCCTGGTCATGGTTCATCTATGGTAATAGGCCCAACATATGCCCCATTAATATAAATCTGAAAAAAAATGAGTATGCCTTGCATGTGTAATTCCATTCATCTTATTCATCTGAATATTTGTAGCCTTTTTTTTTTCCTTTTGACATTGATGAACTGAAGTACACTGCAGTATATGTACATTCTTCATGTAATCTTCAGTTGTGGTTGTTATCAGTTGTCCTTTGAGAACTCAGAATGTCAACTTTGCAGTATGCTAGTCATTTAGATAGTGTTACCGTCTTTGATTTTCTGAATGGTGTTGCAGGAATTCCTTGCTTTGCCGAGGGCTGATGCTATCCATCTACTAGCACAATACAATGGGAATGCGGAGACCGTCATCCAGCAAATATTTGCATAGCTCTGATTGTATTACAGCAGTCCAAAACCGCTATTTGTTTATTTATTTGAACATTTTTTTTTCAATTCTATGTGTCATAGCCTGTTGCATAAGCTGTTACAACTGCTCCCCCTCACCGACCTTCTCATACCATTCCTTGTACGAACATATCCAACATTTTCTTCTTGGATCAACCTTAATAAACTGTAACTTATATTTGGATTGATCCATATTACAATCATTTATTATTATTCTTATTATTTTTGTCTGGTATATTTCTGATTCCTTTCCCAAAGAACTAACAAACAAACAGACGAACATAAAAAAGATTGTGTCACATGCTTCTGTTGAAATATGGTACCACAGCACATGAGCTTCTGCTGATGTGATGTTTTGGTGTTCTGGGTATTTGGCCTGGAATTTGTGGATGGATATTAATCTGATCTCAGAGAAATGCTTGAAGCCATCCATCGGTCTTCTGAAGCAATTCACTGCATAGTTCAAAAAACTTACTGACTTAATTGGAAAGTGGTCTGAGTCGATGAGATTTTATGCTGAGTTTCTGAGAAACTCTGCCACTAGCATGACTTGGTCCAGATTCGACAACAAATCAAGTCTGCTCAATACTCGGTTGGCTCATCCAACTTGGCTAAGACTCAAAACGAGACAGACAAACCTGGCAGGCAATGAAAGTAGGACCCATGACCTTGCTGCATGAAGCTTACCCACAACCCACTATTTTAGTGCTCATATATGTTCAGCACTTGTAATAATTGTAAAGGTTGAGTTGCTCTTCAAATATCGTTACATGGAGTCAACTCAAGACTTGTTCTTGGGTCTTAAATTCCACCCAACCTGAGATTGGACATTTTGAGTTTTTGGTTTTTCTGGCTATGATTCATTGTATGCATGCCGATGCAGTGCATGGGAGGGATATGTGCCACTCTGCACTTGCCCTCTTTGATCGCCAAGATGGCCCAGCCACACATTTCCGTCGAATGCAAAACATCTAGTCATTTTGATGATGAACCATTTTTCTCATCGTAGGAGTGGATTTCCCATCATCTTTCTCCCCCAGACCATTAACTCCAATACATCATAGCATGGAACTTGTGCTGTAATTTCTTCAAACAATTGAACCACAACCACCACATCAACGGCAAGAATCAATTTGATCAGCAGCCCGAAGCCCCACCTATATTGTCATCCTGATTCACACTGAATGCTCTGGTATGGCTTCATACATTGCAGGAAATATTTTAATAAATTGCAGGGGCAGCAGATGTGTAAACAAATGTTTACTATACATGCAAACAGAAACGTTAATTAAAAAGCAAGGGAATTTTGCCATTTCCACTAAATATTGAATTTATTAATACAAATCCCCAAGGATTCAGTAAAAACATTTGGCTGATTTAATTAAACCTTGTAAGCCATATATCCCAATCCCGCCATCCCATCCCCTCTCACTCAGGTGGGGTACCCACAGGAACACCTCAATAAAAATTAAAATTTTGATCCCATATAACCATCGAACATAAACGTCCTCTCTTTCAGGGTGCTCTACAGAACTTTGTTCACTTGAAGAAAACCTTTCTTCTCCTCATTTGCTGCATTTACATCATCCTCCGATGCGACTGCAACCACAACTCCTTTGTCTTTGACCGCCTCGATGGCCCCTGCAAAATCCTTGAAGTCCTTCAAACTGCACAAAGAGAGCAGCAAGCATTAGTGGAAAAAAAGAAAAGGAAAACAAAAAAAAAAAAGCAAACATTTTTTTTAAAAAGATACTAATTTATTGAGGCTAAAAGGCCGAAAAAAGAAACACAGCAACAAAAGAAAAAAAAAGAAAAAAGAGGACAAACCCAACCCCAATGGAGATCAAAATGATGCCTGCACGACATGTAGGGCTGTCAATGGGTCGGGTTCTATAGCACCCATACCTGGGCTAACTGGGTTCGGGTCTTGCTGAGTCCAGGTACTGATCTTGAAGGCCTGGACCCCCGGTCCAACTGGGTCCAGGTACTTGTTGGCTCCCATCTAGTCTTTAGATCTATGTTTCTAGTTGGTTTCGGTCAAATAAGCGCATTTACATGGTCAGGCCCACTAGATGGATAGCTTTGGATGACGGCTGTGCTACTTTGATACATGTGTGGTGTGTAAATGGGCTCCCTTACATGTCTATGGCTTGGGAAACTTTATTCCATTACCAGTATAAACAATATATATTTAATACATATCACTGTTAAAACTATAACTAGACCCAACCAACCGAATCCAGTTTTAACCAGGTCCTAATCGTTGGACCCATACCCATTAAAATTGGGTTGGGTCCATTGGGTACCCACAGGCCTGGGTACACATTGATAGCCCTAACAACATCATCCTGATACAGGAAGAGCTTAAAACACCAGGGATGCAACCCTTCTATTACCTCGTTGATAGGATTTCTTCCCGCCTTCTCTGCCTTTCCTCCTCTGTGATGCCCAGCAAATGCCGCAACAAACTGAAGAATAGATGACATGACATGTCCATAATCAGAATTGAGTGCATGACATGGGTAATTACAATGCCAGCCCTACCCTTACCTCAAGAGTTCATAGAAAATGATGAATGCCAAAACAGGATAGAAAAGTTAAAAAAAAAAGAAAAAAAGGCAAGTGGCGCTTGGATTACTGAAGTACAATTGTAGTATGCCAGCTGGGCCATGTGGATCAGTCCAAGACACTGTTCATTAGGCAGGCCCCGCCATATACAGGCCATGGATGGTCCTCTATTTCTGTAACTATGATCCTGACCACTTGAATAAGAACTTGAATGCAAACCATTCACCATTCAATGACTTCATATGTTCATATAGATTAAATGGTTTGGATCGTTGTGGCAGCTCATACTTTTGCCCATGGTCAATTCTTGGTGGAATCTGCTTCTTGATCATCCATATGGCTCGACTACATAATACAAATTCACTTGAGTAGTCAATGGACTACAAAACCAGGCACAAAAGAGGCATTTCATACCTACTGTAACCTTTGGCATCAGGTAGTTGGTACGAGTCTACATCTCCAATGGTTCCAATGATTGCCTTCGTAAGAGTATCGTCATCCAATTCTAGCTCACGGAGGAAGTTTACAGTTCCGTCATATACCTCAAGTGTCTTCAGCAAGTTCGGATCCCGATAAGACAGGTAGGAGAATACTCCTGCAATGAGATATAATGGTGAATGGTTGAGGGATGTTATAGTTTGTGAAGCAGCAGAGGCAGAACCACCCAATTATGACAATATACCTGAATGAGTGTCGAAGTCACAGAAACCACCGTATGCACCGCCACTAACTCGCACTCGGTCCCATAACCATGTATTACCTATGTATTTGGAAATAACATGTGCGCTTCCATTGAGCTCATATCCTGCTTCATATATGTTAGCAGCCTTCCCAACATAGTTAACCTGAAGAGATAAATGAAGATGATGGATTACATGAAGAAACTGCAACAGGGAAGAGAGAGAGAGAGAGAGAGAGAGAGAGAGAGAGAGAGAGAGAGAGCAACTAATGACGCGTAACATACATAAACCCAAATCCAAATCAAATTACTGCACCTGGGTTGGAATAACAATAGCTTCATTTACAGGAGTAAGGCGGGCATTCCATTTAGCCTCGTTTGATGGAGTGCTTGGAAGCAAGTCAAGAAACTTGGCCACAAATTTCTCTGAATTACTGAGGTTTTTCCCATCAGCAGTCATATTTATCAAGCAACCATTCCTGGAGAGCAGGGATCTGCGTATCTCCTCAAGGGAGGAAGAAATTGCATCCCAGTCTTGATCCACTTTCTTTTCAAGGTCTTCGAGAAACTCCAAATAGCTGGTATACAAAAAGGAGAAATTTTTTGGCATGATTCCTATGGAACTTGTACTATGTGTGTAGAACATTTGCTAACAGATAAGGAGAGCAGCATATTAACTATACTGACCATGCAATGAGAAAAGAGCAAAGCTTGGAACACATGGCTGGAATGAGCCAGATGACAATATCACAAATGGAAGGTTTCTATAGAAGTAAGCTTTTGCTTCAATCATGGCAACATAAATAATAATGCCAAACACCAAGACATGCCAAGGAAACAACACAATTAACTGAGACCTTCCAAATTGAAGGAGTCACAATTCCGTATCTAAATGGTTGCAACAGATTGCTGACATGACCACATATTGTAAACTCAGATTCTCTAGAATGTCTTGGAAAGACACAGGTCTATATCATGTCTCGTTAAAATGATAGATAATCAAAATAAGAACAAACATAAACAATCTCAAAGTTAATTAGAAAATATCCTTTCACTGTTTCAAATAAATCCTTAAAATCCAAAGCAACAAGCAAGAAAATGGAGACAGGTAGCCAAAGGAACCAAGAGACCAACGATGAGACAACGCTAGCCAGATCATAGACGATGCCATGTCAAAACTCGTATGACATAAAGGCACTATGCCACTTCATTTGCTTGAATCGAAGGTTACCAGCAGTCTCCTTGAATCATCATTCTGTCATCAAATATGGTTTGCATGCAATGACTTAAGTGTTTGCTCAAAAGGGTGTGATCATACCAATCTACTCTTGTCATGTTCTACATTCAACAGAATTTTGCAAGCATACCCAGATATCCCGAGTTTCATCACAGTCTAATAAGACAAGAAATTTTCACCCGTCACATGGAATAATATATGGGATAGCTAGTCTAGGATGATGTAACATGAAATGATTCAAATTGCCATACCTAACACCACCCATCTGTTCAGCAATCCATCCTGCGACATTTAACTTAGCGTCCATCCTCGCAGCTGCAATTCCATGACCGCTGCCTCTTAATCGGTTCTACAAACAATATCAGGTGTGAGAAAGGTTGAATTCATGGTGCCTTTACATCCAAGATAATTGTGAATGAATACCTCCATTCTTGCTTTGCTTTGGGAAACAAATTGCTTGAAGCGTGGCTGGTCTGTGAATTGAACATCTTGAAGGATGCAGTTCAACTGTGACATAACTAGCATTTATGAGACCCTTACTCAAGATGCCATGAAAGATGACTGCTTAGTCTAGCAAAATCCATTACAACTTCACCAAAGACATGATGATGACAATGTATGCATTTTACCACACATTCATATGGCTTCAGGGTTTAAATTTGAGGTGTCAGAGAAGGGTATAAACCCAAGAAGAAGAAACCAATGTCTGCATAGCAAATATAATAATAATAAATTGTAGAGCTGTTGTTATCAGAGTCAAGATAACAACAAATGCCTAAGAACGCAGTACAAAGATTTTATCCTTCTTATCATTGGTTGGGGTGCAGGGTGGAGGTGAATCTATACACAGAATATATTTTACCAGACTGAAAAGAATATTCAGGTGTCTACAGTTGCCCAAAGTGTGAAGTGAAGTTGGGTCCTTACTCTTGCCCCAGTGGTAGACTCACAAGAGTTTCAACACCAGGTCAAGACTCAAGGGTTCAAGCACCCATAGGTGGTTAAATCCCACTATGGTGTGAGTGTGCGGGTGTGTGTGCGGGTGAAAAAAAAGAAGAAAAAAGAGTGAGTGTGAAGTGAAGTTTTTATGTACTTTTTCAGTACAATCTACTAAAAGATACATTGTACCTGCCTAAAACACATTTGTGTGTTTGATTAACTTCAGTGAACTAACACAATCAACATTTCTTGACATTATCAATTAAATGGAGCACCAGTAGTCCATACATGTGTATGGCCCAGCCATCCACATACCACAGACGTATGTATAGTGGGAAGTCACTGGGTTAGACACAGATGGGTTGACCAGGTGACTCAGGCAAGTCATTTTTTTAAACATCATTGATGTTAAAATATAATATAATACAAATGATAAATAATGATATTTCAAGTACAACATAACAATCTGTTTATTAATTTCAAACAAACGATCCCTCACTCATAAGGTGCCACTATTGCCAAGAATGCAAAATTAACCTGCGTTAATTCTGCACTACTGACAATGAGCTGTCACCATAGACTAATAAACCCATGATGCTGATGAATACGTGTGCAGAATAGGGGTGTCAATGGGCTGGGCTCGGGCCTTAAAATTATAATTTTGATAGGCCCAGCCCGAAACAGTTCGAAATCTGGGCCGAGACCCACCCAGGCCCAGCCCATTGACAGGCCTAGTGCAGAAACAGAGTGGTCTCACGATTACTCTCAAACCTCCAGCTAAGCGAACTGCAATGTGACTCAAGCCAAATATGGGGTACCTAGTTGAGAGCAATGTTTTCTGTATCGTTATTTTGTAATGTATCACACCCTTAGGAAACGGATACATATCAGTTATTGCACGGGATATATCAATCGTACTGCCTTTTTCTTTTTTTTTTTCTAGTAGCAGCAAATTTATTAGAAACTAGGCCAAAACAGCCGGAAAAGAATACAACAAAATTACAAGCCCAACAAAGCAACAAGAACACGGGCGTCAAGATGATTGAAGTCTGAGGCCCACTCTACCACCAAAGCCTTCGCCTTGCGAATAACCCAACCTTTTGATTCAATCTTGTTCTCAAAACAATGCCTATTCCTCCCCCCAATGGCCCAAAGAGCTGCCACAACTGCCAATCGCCAAACCACTTTACCATCTTTACTTGCACTGCTTCCATGCCATGATGCCAAGAATGACAAAAAGGAGAACGGCATAACCCAAATCACGTTAAGAAAAGCATCCCATATCTTCCTCAAATGATGGGCAATGGAAGAATAAATGATCCATTGACTCAGCTTCCCACATGCACAATAAGCAAATACTTGGCAGCACCATTCCTCTTTTTCACATATTATCCATGGTGAGAATCCTATTTATGTTCACCAACCAAACAAAGGTTGCTACCTTCGTTGGAGCACTATATCTCCATAAACCAAAATTATGCAAGGGGAAGCTATGGGTGAGGAGATTAGCTCGAAGAAGGATCGAACCGAGAAACTTTCCAAACCGGGGCCTTTCCAAACCACCAAGTCCGTCTCCCGTTCGTCTAACTTGACACTTTTCAATCTATCAAGAACGACAACGAGCAAGTCCACTTCGTCATCTGATAGTCCTCTATGGCAGGGAGGCACCCATGCTAGTTCCTCTCCACATCTAGAGAAACATCTAACCACCAAAATATTCTCATCCAAAACCAAAAGCGCTAGGTTGGGAAACACTTGAGCAAAATGTCCCCAACATTGTTGGGAAACATAGGGAAACATTGGGAGATTGGTCGAATTTTTCAATGAAACTTTAGGGATTGTTAAGAAAGACACCAATACACACTTAGAAATAAATTTTAAAAAATAACAAAAAACAAGTACACATTGTAGGTTTCCCTTGTATAGGGTCCTAATTTATGCATTGTTTGATTGAATTGATACAACTATATTCAAAGTTAATTTATAAAATTTGTAAACGGAAGAAGATATGGAAATACGAGCATTATATTCAAAATCAAAAGAAGTAGAAAACTAGAAATATACCTGTGGATTCCACACACACACACACACACACACACACACACACACACATATATATATATATATATATATATATATATAAAAATTAAAAAATATATTTTTTCTTAAAAATTCCCAAATTGGCAAGAATGTATAGATCAGGTTATCGACATGTTTGATCTCGTGTTTGAACACTAAGACTACAACCGATCTAGGAAAATTTGAAAACAAAATCAATTTTTCCCCAATTTTCCCCTACTCGGCCTGCCTCCCCCCAAATCTCGAAATCGAAGTTCCAAATCCCTAATTTTTCATGCAAAATATGAAGAATCATGTGTATCTTCCCATTTAACACTATTTACAACATATAAAAATAAAAAAACTGAATCAAAACTGAAAAATGTGCACCTTCTAGAATCCGGCCCCAAGAATATTCTGATCATGCTTTCGGAGAAATTTTGAAGATTTTCTTCCAACAAACTAGAGTGGACTGGTCAAAATCACATTACAATGTACTACATGGTTCTGAAAATCGATATTGTAACGGTTGATATGGGCGTATTGTATCCGTATTGACTCGATACGATACGCGATACGGGGTTGTATTGTATCCATATCAGCTGGATACGATACGCGATACATGGTTGTATCGGCCGTATCGGAATCAGTTGGACCGTATCAGCCCGTATCGGTGCTGATACGGCCAATACAGGCCGATATGCACATAAAACCCCAAATTTGATTTATTTTTATTTTTTTTTCAAAAATTCACTCATGTCTCTTCATCTTTTCATTTAAACCACGGAAGAATCTTAAAAACTCATTTTAGGGTAGATCTAGACCTATTTTGGGATCAAAACAAATGATTTGAATGGGATTCGACAAATCAAAGCGAAGTGAACCATTATGGGAAAAATCGGAAAGAAGGTAAACCTCCACTTTCTTTTTTATATTTTCATCTTCTTTTTATTGTATTTCCAATGAAATGGGTCATTGTTCACCAAATCATGTTTAATTTGTTTTCAATTATGGCCCATTTGGTTAACCTTCAACAAGTCAAATAGATGGACAACATTCTCATCAAAGAATTGTTCGATACACCATTGAATACATAGTCAAAACACAATATATATATATATATATATATATATATATATATATATATATAAATAGATTTGTGAATATCTCTTCTTCTTCTTTTTTTCTATTTTTCTGATATTTTTTCGCTTAAAAAAAATTCTGACCAATACGGGCTGATACGGCCCCGATTCCGATACGCAACGCCGTATCGTATCATTTTTCCATAGGGCCGATATGGCAGCCAATGCCATCATTCAGAACCATGATGAACTAGGAAGAATTTTATTTTATTTTTTGCAAAAAATAAAAAACGATTTTTGTGAAGTTTTTAAGGATTTTCCAGGCAAAACAATGCCGGTTTTCTTTTATCCCTTTTGATATTGCACTCGATATCAACATTTAAGAATTTATAAAGGGGAAGTGTGGATAAATCGGGCGATATCGGAATATCCACGATATTTGTCCCTCTTCCAAAAGGGGTTTGTAGTCCAACCACTAAAGAAATTTGAAAAGAACCAAAGGGGTTCGGCATCTAAAGGGACCCATGGCGGTTCGGCACCCAAAGGCGCTAGTAAGGGTCACTGTAAGGGTTCAACAACCACAAGGGCTCCCCAAGTTGCAGGTTTCATGCACTCAACCAGCGTTATATTCTCCATCACAAGCACCACCTTCCATATCTACCCGACCAATGACCGTGCAACAGATCAGGCATCAATCACATTCTAATTCCAGTGCTAATCACGAGAGTGGTCAGGTGTTACTTCTTGCCAACACTGGATTCACCTCTTCTAGCTTGCAAACTACTATTCTTCATCAAGAGAACAATGAGAAAAGAAGATCTCTTCCCATCAAACCTTGACTTGGAACACTTCTGCATGTTAGGCACACTCATCTCTTCTCACTCCTTTGTACATGTAAGGTGTAATTGTTCTCCACATCGTGAATGGCGTTTCGATCCTATACCCACAATCGTCCAAAAAAACTGGCAGCAGTCCATTGTAGTAACAATGGTACACCATACATCTTCATGATAATTCTCCAAAGAAATACATCTACACACTTCAGAATATTTTATACCCCAACTTGGACAATTTCATTACTACCATAAAAAACATGTTATCACAATTGTGTCCATTGATTCCCATCTCAACGGCCTCCCTATACACCAGTCCTAAATAGATCACCCCGTGATTCCACGGCGTTTATTGAAATCAAATCTATCCCAAGGAATGAACGTGCTCTAATACCAAAACCAATGCAAGAACGAGCAAAACACCATGATACCTGATTTAAAGTTCCAAATTTGAAGCCGCATCAAACTTCGGACTTTCAGATGAATCACACCATCAATAGGACCATTGCATCCCCAAAATTAATCCAACATACAGTTAGAGAAAGAAGAAAAGAGAGAACTTTCTCTTTTCGTTCACTATTCACCATTTGTTCACAAAAGAATCTTTATGTATATTTATACTTTTTCCAGTGCAAAATAACCCTACTGTAATCTTAACCATCCATTATTTCTCATACCAACCATATATTTTTTATAAAAACTAATAATCACTAAAAGATCTCTGAATCTCACCACAATGATACAGCCTTTCTATTAATTAGTGATAACCCACTCAATTCATTTGATAATTGCATGATTGTGGCTCATTTGAAAGCTAACTCAATAAGCATTCAAGCGGGATTCATGGCATCAGGACATCAGTTAGTACCCTACTGGTGGCCCAAAAAAAAAAAAAAAAGCTACAACAACAATGGTACCCTGTAAGCTGTTGCTCAATTTTCTTTCTATAAAAATGAGTACATGTATAAAATAGTTAAATAGTGTGGACCATATGGACCAAAAGATCAACCAGATCATCAACGTGAGGCCCACTAACTGATAAGACATTATCATGGACCCAAACTACCAAATGGAAATCTTGATCATGACCAATCCTGGTTGCATTACTACATTTGAATGGTGTAGTGGCCACCACCTATGGGTGGCTGTAGCATTGGTGTTAAGAATACACTTGGAGATTTTAGGCCCATCCTGATGGGGTTTTTTTTTCCCCGTGCTCGACCGGTCGTGAGCCTCACACGACCGGTCGAGGGCTGGTGCACGACCAGTCGTGGGGTCGAGCCCTGACTCGACTCAAAGTCTAGCAACTTTGGGCTATTTTTTCTCCGGGGTGCTCGACCGGTCGTGGGTGGCACTCGACCGGTTGTGGTTACGCAGATTCATTCCGCGATTTTGCGGATTACGGAAATCTAAGTCCTTTCGCAACTGGGATGCAGAAAAGAGTTTCCTAAAACTATAAATAGGAGTTTTTAGGGTTTTTCTAATTATATGAAAAACACAAGAGGGCTATCAAAGGTGTGTGTGTGTGTGTGAAAGAGAGAGAGAGAGAGAGAAGAAGAAGAAGAAGAAGCTTGTGGAAGGGAGACTATGCTCGTGGAGGTCATCTATTGTGCAACTTATATCTCAGCACTTCACGTCCTCGTAATCTGTGAGATCTCTCCGTTTTCTTTGTTTCTCTTATTGTTTATCCACTCCTGCGTGAGTGAAGAAGGTTGCAACGTTTTACCTCATAGTGGATTGTTGATCTGGACGAGGTCCCGTGGTTTTTACCTCTTTGAGGGTTTTCCACGTAAAAATCTTGTGTGGTGTGGTTTATGCTTTGATTTATCTCATTGCTTTATTATTCCATAATTCTGGTTTGTTTTGAGAGGCTAGATCCTAAGGTTTTGTGCAAGGCCCCCAACACATCCAACATTTTTTGTTTCATATTTGATTGGTGAAACAGATTCATAAGGTTGACCACGAATAGCTATGAGAAGATTATCATGAATATACCTATGTGCATACCCGCACATGTATGCATGTCTATATGTATCTCCAAAAAAAAAAGCTGCATGGAATTACAGGAAAAGAGCGGAAGTATATAAAGATACAAGATGTGCTTGAGAGTCATGAGCCACAATGAAGATATTGCAAGCAGAGAACCAAATGCACATTTCCAGACTTCCACCAAAGTAGTAAGCAGTATTTGCAGTATTTAAACTCTTTGATGCACCATATTCTGTTAAACCTTGGTTTATAAGAAATTACAAAAAATGAATTTGTAAAGGTTTCTATTCAAGATTACTAGAATATTTTAATCTTCGAAAAAGAAAAAAGATTACTTGAATATTTTGTGAAAACTGAATTAGTAAAGGTTTCTATTCAAGATTACAAGAATATTTTAATCATCAAAAAAGAAAAAAGATGACTTGAATATTTTGTGTAAGAAAAAAATAACTCTTCAACATAGAGGTTAAGATGTGTGAGTGAAAATAATAACATTACCAGGTTGAATAGGTCTTCGGCTCGGCCCGCCATGGCTTTACCTCGAGCAATTATATGACTACATGGATCCTCTTTGCCCCTTACGGATGATGTGAATGGATAAATTGATATGCCTCCAGTCTTTCTTCCAATTAATTGATTAAGTTGAACAAAATCCATGTCTTTTGTACCCATCTCCAGCAACGACTGACTGCCAAGAAGCCCTGAGTTTCAGTATAAGTTTTCAAAGGGCAAACTATCCTAGCTTTTCAAATGCCATTTGAACATAAAAATGTTATTCTTTTGCTTTCATCTCTAGCAACAGTTAGACTGTCAAAAATCTACATGTGCTGGTTTGAACTTTCCATGGGTACCTCGCTAATTTCCAGATTGTCTTTGCAATAAAAACAATGAGATAAATTGGGAAAAGTAATGAAAATTATCCACATTGGGTTGAAAACTATTTTCTCACCAAAACAGTGGAACAAATGGCAGAAGCTCCTGCTTCAATGAACGCATGTTAAAGACGACTTCTGTATAGAGAACATCATTTGTGAAAAGGTCATGCCGCAAGACTTTTACTCCATCAATCTCTCCCACCTACACTTGCAAAGAATATGTCATCAGTAAAATGCTCCACCTCAATTTGGAAATCTTAAAATTAGCAGTTCATGTAAGTCATAAGACAACAAAAGTGTGTGCGTGTGTGTTGAAAAGTTAAGAAAAAGAAAAGAATTCCGCGTTCGGAACCATGGTTTAAAAATCGTTGATACAACTCAGTATCATCCGAGTTGTACCGGTCTCGGTTGGAACCAAAGCAAGTTGGACCTCTGTTATCATAAAACCCCCGACTTGGTCAGACTTGCTCTTGGTCCAGTGAGGCAACCCAAATTGGGGTGAATCATCACATATGCCTCTTGTTCAATTTCTGGGTGTCTGCATATCATTCGTCCAGTGCAGATGGGCTCCAGCAATTGAAATGTTATCTCCTCGATGTAATATTTGTTGTCATGCCACATCAGCAGTTGCGTCAACAATTTGGACTGTCTGGATTTTAAATAGTCACCTCCATTTTTTGTATGGTGGTAAACCAACATAGGAGTCTCGCCTTTAAGTATGATGGCTGACATGTGGACACGTGTCAAGAGTCTTTTATTTTGAAAAGACAGGGTAGCAAAGGAGAGAGGATAGGAGAAAGACCAGAGAACAACAATAGGAATAATAACCAACATAAGACAAGATGGAGAAGAAGAAGAAGAAAAAAGAAAGACCATAAATTTTTTGTTCTTCTTGGTGCTAAGATTGCATACATGTGCAAGATCCAAGCTTTCCATCATGGCAGCCTCACTGTTTACATCTTGTGGACAGAAAGTCAGGCCATTCCATTATGGTGGCCACGCATGTGAGGAGGATTGTTTATTTATTTATTATTTTTATTTTTTGCATTTGGAGTATGTTTTACATTTTTGCGTGATGGTGAGGCGACTTACCCTGTATTGGAGGAGTCATATCGGTATAGGCAATATGACTAGTTCCAATACCTGGACGAGTCCCACCGAAACATTCCAGTCATACAACCTGGATGAGTCCCACCCAAACATTCCAGTCATACAACCTGGACGACTCCTACCTAAACATTCCGGTCATACCAAGTGATTCTTTAAACCATGTTGGGAACACTTCACGAAAAAATCAAGGTCCTCTTAAAAATTTACTAGAAATTATATGTAACAGGTCTTGTTGCATCTCTATTAGTGTAGCATGCAGTTTGAAACTCCTGAAATGGATTTTGCATACCTCTGTGGGTATGTGTATAGGTTCCCTTGGAATGTCATGCAAAGAAAGGCAAGGTACAGTTCTGAGAGCTTCCGGTGGATCCGGAGTTTCCTGCTTCGAGCGGAGCTCCTGTGTAGCACGCGCTAACTCTGCAAGATCTTCCTCTGTCATACTCACTTTAACTTTCTGCAGGATTTCTTTCTCAGCTGCTTCATCGCGAGAAGCTTTTTCTGGGTCAGGCTGACATGGAAAAAGATCTTCCATAATCATAAAATGATGAAATGAATTGCATGATTGTAAGGGGCAAATTCTAGACATGGAAAAAGGATTTGGGGGTCACACCTGCATTTCAACCGTAACACGGTGAGGATTGTTCAAGATGAATTTCTGTAGTAATGGGGAGAAGACAGCTTTTGAACCTTCTTGAGCTATCCGTGCTTTTAAAGATTGTAGGGGTTTCTCGTATTTTAAAGGCTCAAATGGATCCCTATCGTAGATCCATTTCCCCTGCAAAAATCAAACAAAGATATAGGAAATGATGATAACTGCAGTCCACATTTTGGGCATAGAAATATAAAAGAGGATCTTACAATGGAGCGTAGCATCAGAGATAGGCCTCGAGGGAATGAGCCAGTGTTATTCTCCCTAAGGGAGAATTCAATTGTGTTCATGGATGCCTCTACAGCATCAGGGTTGAAACCTTCCTCTGCTAATTTTTGAAGCGTGTTTATGATCAATTCTTCCACCTTCTGAATGTCATCTTCAGAAACACCTTTAAGCCCTATACTAAATTGCGGCTGGAGGAGTTCATCCTCCATCCCACCACCAATAATAGCATCTCCTAAGCCACTTTCCAAAAGGACCCTTCTCAGAGGAGAAGCAGGAGTCCCCAACATAAGATGGTCCATAAAACCAAGGGTAAGCTCAGTTTCCAAGTCTAAGGGCTCATCAGATAGCAGCCAGTTAAGGCAAACCATGTGTTTCTTCTTCAAGTCACCACTTTCACCTGCAGGGTATTTCTCAACAATCCTGACTGGCTCTGAAAATAGCTTCTGGGGTTCAACTTTTGACTCATCAGAGGCTGAGCTTGCATCAAATAGATCTAGGTATGCTGAATGACAACATAACAATATGATCAACACATTAAAACAAAATGCTATAAATAATGAATCAGAGTTGTGCCAGAAAACACTACTGCCCATAATGTCTACAGTAGGGTTCTCTATTTCGAATTTACAATCATCTAACATGAAGAACCAATAGAATTTATGAAGATTGTCAGAAATTGTATGTTGGGCATATAGATTAAACTTGGGGCAAGAAGTTCATCTACATGCTTTCCTATCATTTTAGTAGCTTTCCATACACATTATGTACCCATTTAAAATTGGAAAAGGATACATGATTTGAGTACAGGGAAAGTGTCCTTGACACGAGAATTTGTACAAGTGCAGGGCGTGCTTCACTGGTAAAGACCAATGATTAAATGGGATCTACTGTGGGCATGCCTCACTGACCAAGAGCATTGATGAGATGGGACCTACTGTGGACGGGGGATGCCAATATCCCCCAGATGGAAAATACCAACTCTTCACCAAGCAGCTTACCAATAGATGATTGAGAAAGAAATACAACTGTCCACATTCAATGCAAAAAGGAAAAATAGATGACTAGGATCTTCCAATTTGGGAGACATTTGGGAACCCGCCCATTCACAGCAGGGCCATCATGATAATTACAACATTGGCCATACTTGTAAAAGTTCACGGCCCAAGGACACCACAATTTGCACAGAGAATAAAAAAAACTACCTCAAAATTGTCTCGCAAATATGATATTCCAAAGAAAGTAATTAACACCTACAAGTATGGCTCTAAATACTGGCCAATACTAAGTCGACTCAGTATCAGTGGAGAAAAAAATGAATCACCAGGAGAATCACTCTGAAAGTAGACTGAGATTCCAAATGAATCAGAATAAATCTGGGTAGGTAATGCCAGATTTAGTCTCTAGGCGAGTCACGCCCTGGAACCAAAATTTAAAACCATGCATCATTCCATGAGTGGAATGATCAAAAGAAAAATCAACTTTGTGAAAATTCTCCCAGTCAATAATCATCTCACATAATTTTCTTAGAACTTGCCAGGCTTTTGAGTTTTTGATGAACTAACCAAGTTAGTGGTTAGTTCCAAAAGAAAAGAAAAAAATTGTTTGTGGCGAGCAAAAAGGAAAGTGACATTTTCAGTTCTCGTTTTTGGTAGGGAAGGGTTTTATGGATTCTGAGAACCCCCTTACCATGACATGAATCCATTTTACCCTAAAACCTAAGGATCTCTTCTTTACCCACGCTCCTAAGACTAATCCTACATTTAATTTTCCTTTATCATGTTCCATAACCATAAACTTGGATCTCTTCTCAGCCATTAAACCCTTTCCATACCCCTCCACTTCTTCTCAAGGCTCATTTTTCTAGGCATATCATATCCTTACCACCCATTCTCATTGTTTTCTATCTTCCTAACATGTTTCAATCTCTCTCTCTCTCTCTCTCTCTCTCGTCCAACCATTTTTTGTTGTTGATGTCTCAAATCCTTCAACAATTGGGTCTGTCGATGCCATCAAGAGTTGTTTAATGCCATCAACAGTTGCTCAATGCAATCGAGAAAATCCAGAAATCCATGTTGGTTGCTAGACAGTTTGTAGTGTTCTGCTCGATGTCATCGACGGGCCGTCAATGCCATCAAAGTCCCATCCAAGATGCCATCGGAAAAATTCAAAAATCCATGTTTAGTCACGGGAATGATTTGGTGTTGTACTCGATGACATCGAAGGTGTCTGATGCCATCGACAGATCGTCGATGCCATCGAAGGTGTCATCGAGCATACGCGCAGAATTGCGTAAGTGTGGGATTTGTTTCCTATTCCGATTGTGATTTTGTAGCATGCTATATATGTCATGTGTAATCGAGATTTGGGGAGATCTGAGGTGTTCTAGGCTTTCTAATTCATTCCTGCGGTTTCAAGGGCATAGCTTGGGCTTGTGAGAGAGATTTGAGGCTTGTTCGAATCGGTCATCTCTATCTCTTGTAATTTTCTACTTTCATAGTGCATTATTGTCGCTTTATGCCGTGGTTTTTTCCCGCAAGGGTTTTTCCACGTAAAATTCAGTTTGTTTGTGTTTGAACTTGGTTGTGAGATTGGAGTACTTTGCTTGATTCATCTCTGTGTGCTTCCGTCGTTCCCCAACAATTTTAACATTTTCTTTCTTTATCTAATTTACCTCTTTACTTTATGTCGCTTGTCAGGTGTCTGAAGTCGATTTTAGCCCGTTTGGAAAAGATAAGACAACTTTCTAAGGGGGGACTCTATAGAGAAGAAAAAGTTCCATTTATTAGACTGGGGTGAGATATGTATATCCTATGATGAGGTCAGTGCTGGCTTTAGAGATCTAGAATTGATGGATGTGGCATTATTGGGTAATTGGTGGTGGAGCTTTGGTTTGGAGAAGGATGCCCTTTGGTGGGAAGTTGTCGCTAGTTAATATGGATGCCTTGAAGGAGATTGGTGAACAAAGGACTCTTCGCTTTATGGAGTGTCGGCATTGTGGAAAGGAATTTTTAGTGTGAAAGCCAAATTCAAGGAAGGGATGGGCTTTTCCTTGGGGAATGGGGAGCAAGTTTGCTTCTGGGAGGATGTTTGGAGGGGCGATTTACTTTTGCATATCAAGTTCCCTTTGTTGGCCCGCCTAGCCCTAAATCACAATATTATGATCGCTAGATGTCAAGGTGTTCCATAACAGTAACAGTGACCGTAAAGGCCACCATCGTTACCTTTACGGTATGAGTTTTAATGGCCATTACAACTCCCATAATGACCGTTACGGTCTCTTTTTTTTATTGAAAACAAAAAAAAAACAAAAAACCAAAACACATGTATTGGCCTCATAATGGCCGTCACAGTCTCTTTTTTTTTATTGAAAAAAAAAACCAAAACACATGTATTGGCCTCATAATGGACTGTAGTTATGGCCTTTATGGGGGCATAACAGGCCGTTACAGGGGCTATAACAGCCATTACATATTGTTATTTTTGTAACAGCCGTTGTGACCCCGTCCGTTATCTTTATGTAACAACCTTTATAGCCCCGTAACGGTTGTTACGGCACACAATGCTAAATGCTATTCCTTTTTGTGGAGAGTCAATTTTTTTTTTTTAAATCTTCGTCATGGCGTTGGAATCTCCGGGATGATGAATTGGATGAATTTATCTCTCTTACAATGCTTCCATCTACGTTGCCCAATTTCTACGAAGTGCGGCAATATGGTGTGGGTTAATGATAAGATCAACATATTCTCGATTTGGTCTTTCTATTTCATGCTTCAACAAAGGGGTGCGAAGTTTGTTCATACAAGTCACATGTTGCATTATGGCACACCCCCTAAGATAGCAGTCTTTGGGTGGCCAAGTGGGAAGAAAAGGAATTTTGACAGTTGATAATCTTCAGAAGTGATCCATGATCATCCCTTATATATGTCTTATGTGCATGCCTTCAACCAAATCTACTAATCATCTGTTCATCCATTGCCCCTTTGCAAGGGGTGTGTGGTCAGCCATCCTTCGAAGATTTGAGTTAGTATGGACCATGTCCCTGGACATTAGTGCCCTTCTTTTGTCTTGGCACAATGTGGCTTTACAGAAGGAAGCTAAACATATATGGAGACTCTTCCTATTGGCTGCCTTGTGGTCGATATGGGGAGAGAGAAATGGTAGATGATTTCATAGAGAAAGTAATCAAGAGGATAGTTAGTATAGTTTCTTCTCTTTTTTCGGATTGGGTTGTGAGCATGGAAAGCTCATTGTAGTTGCTCTTCTTTTGCTTTTCTTCATTTGTATTTAGCGCTACCTCAGCGCTTCTTCTCCTTTTCAATGAAATTTCATGTTAATTTTCAAAAAAAAAAATTAAGCATTTTCGATGGATTCATTCAACTTGAACAATTTTTATGATATATATTGACTTGGCAGATTCAATTCTACTATGATACGACAGTCTTCAACATGATCTTTCTCCTTCTAAAAGATTAGCATGAATTAGAAACAGGGCATAAGAGTAAGTAGGTGAGAATAATTAAGGGGCCAAAGAGAAATGAATTAGTCACAGAGTATAAGAGTAAGTCAGTGAGAACAATTAAGAGGCCAAAGAAACAGAAATGCAAGAAATGTGGAATACCAGTTAGAATGCGTAGGCGCTCATTCGGATCATCATCTCCATAGAACCATATCCTGGCATTGCCAGGATGGTAATATTTACGGTGGAAATCCTGGAACCAAATGCCCACAAACATCGTTAAGTGCGAATTAAACATGATGCAGATACAAAAAATGTGGGCGTTACATCATGCAGATGCATAATGTCGATATGACATAAACAGACATGTATCTACACATAAATGTATGCATGTGTACTGATTTCACATGCTTTCTTCTAGAGTTGCTAGAGTATGCCATCAGTTGAAAAGAAAGGGGAAAGAAATGTCAGCCACATCTGTGCACTACATGCTTAAAAGAAAGATAATTCAAATGGGATTCAAACAAAAGGTAGAAGTCTCCCAGAAAGTAATTCCACTAAATCCTCAAGTGGAGAACACTTTATTATCGGCCAGAGCAATTCCTGATGAAAACTTAGCATCAGAATTCCAAAGATCATTATCCGCTTCTCTTTTTCTTTCTTCTTCTTCTTCATCCTTTTTAATGTTTTATAGCTAAGTTGGGCTCAAACCTAAGACCTCACTGTCGAAACACAGGCTGTTTACTATCAAGCATCATCGTTCACTTTAACTAATAAAATTAAGATATTTGTCTTTTCAGCACCCCTAGCTGTCAAGAGTAAAGTTTAGCACGCAAGGGATGTCGATTGAGCATGATTTCAGAGGATAAGGCAATAAAAACTATGAACAAGTAAAGAATGTTAGGATTACAACAACAACAACAACAACAAAACAAAAAGCAACGCAACAAACCTTGAATTCATCAAATGTGAGCTTGGGAATAACTTGCGGGTCACCTCCACTATCAACACCATATGTATTATCTGGAAACAGCGCCTGTGGCAACTCAACATCCACAAAATAATATAAGGGGCACTGTGTTATACATATTTAGATATGATGCTCTCGGTAATGCCAAACTAAATTAGAACAACTAAGCATGCAAACGATGAACTAAAAGCAGTGGATTCCACAAATGCAAAACAGCATCAAGCATCCAAGAGGGGGAAAAAAAAAAGTTTGAACCATGCTTTGGACCATCAGTTTCTACAGAAATCATAACTTAGCCTACATGATATCAAACACAGGCCACACTAACATGATCCAAGTAGCAGAAGCAGAAAAGCCAGCAACAAATCAAAAGAAACCCAATCCCACACAATTTTTCAGGTCTTACAAAACCAATTCTGCATGAGATTTTCATTCTTAATGAAGAGAATAATGGTGAAAGAAATGTTTAAAAATACCAACAACAAGAACTATAATATGCGGAAACAGAATGGGAGGAAGCTTGCCTGTTGAGCTATCCGACCCAATATGTTATCAGGCTGCGAATATACACCTTTCATTTCATTAAAAACAACACCTGAAATTGGAAAATGATGGAAATAAATAAATAAATAACATTTCACTTGTGTCCTCCAGAACAATAAAACCTTAAAAATGTTACAGTTAGATAACAACAAGCTATTCTTAAATTCCCAAGTCAGAAATACCCAACAGACAGGCAGAAAAATATGAGATTGGCTACAAAAAGAAGTATTTTTCCAGTAACAGAACTGAAAGAAGATGGCTGGACGACATCAATATAATGAATGCCACCTTTAAAGGATATTTCTTCTTCGGGGTTGTTAAGCTCATAATGCCAACCCTCCTGTTGGAATGTCTGGAAGTCTTCAACGCATTTAGGAAAGAAGACAGCATCCAGGTACACGTCAACCAAATTGTAGAAATCCTGCAGAAGAACAGGAGAATCATGTCATGGAAACTAAAAGACCAACAACCGCATCCAAGAGTGAAACAACAGACACTTTCTTACTCATTTTTACCTTCATATTTGTAGAAGCAACTGGATAGCAAGTCCTGTCAGGATACGTGAAAGCATTTAGAAAGGTATTTAGGCTACCTTTCAATAATTCAACAAATGGTTCCTTCAAAGGATACTTCCTTGACCCACACAATACACTGTGTTCCAATATGTGGGGGATTCCAGTTGAATCTTTCCTGCAATTGCCAAGAATCAATATGATCAATGCACCTTAAGTTATTATCCAAAGTTAGGATGAAAATATGAAGTATTAAATAGAACAATTAATCAACCGAATGTAAAATGCATTCTAATCCGTTATATCTTATAATGACCAAACTCCACTACCAAATCATTCTCCTTTAATCAATCAAGAGCCATATACAACAACATGTTTTTCACAAAAGATGGCTGTTGAGAGTGGGACCAACTCATTGACAAACTTGAAGAAATAGACACCATCCAACCACATAAAGAGACGGCTGTTGATTGCTGTAAAATGACTCATAAATGCCAAGAGTAGCAACGCCCAAAAAAATGTTATGATGCCTCAATATTCAAAAAGAGCCTCTCGTTCATCAAAGAAATATGGTGACAAAACGTACTTAAATTGTGGCAACTAACAACCAGTTTGGACGAAATTAGAAATCAAAGCTAGTTGAATGAGAAGCGGATATTTTACATGTGATTTTGAATAAGGCATGATTAGTGCCATATACAGTAGAACAGAAGATGGAAACTGAGCTTGATACACTTACGGTGGGGTCCGGAAAACAATACCAAAAACCTTATTCTCATCATCATTTGATATGGACATCACTTCTGCACCCGTTTTCCTATGCTTGTAAAGTACTGCATGGGACTTGCACTCTTCAATCTGCTGTTCGGATATCTTATCAAATCCAAGTTTCTCTGCAATCTCATGGTTCCCATCTGTGTCTATTAAACAGGAACCAACGACGAGAAATAAATAAATAAATTTACAGCATGTATAAAAAAACAAATAATAGTAATAATTCTACTTTGGCTGAGGCAGTTAGCATACAGGAGCTGCACCATCACGATATTCAATTCACTCGACATGGAAATTTTGCATTAAAACAATATACAATGATAGCTGACTCATCACGGTTAATGCCATGCCATTCAAAGACTTGTAATGTCATGGAAGGCGCATCAGCTTCAAATAACATGGCTGTGTTTGGATGCACTATGGAACCATTTGATTAGTTCAACTACACTACTATCATCTTGATAAAATCCAAAAGAAAAAAAAAAACCCCCCATTTCATATTGGAGTTGAAAGGAACACAACTTCCTCATTGTGAACGGTAAATCAGGAAACATCACTACATTTGTTCATATATTTGTTCTCTTGATTGAACTAAAAATTGCAATACGAGTAAGCTGTGCACACAAAACATGCTGCAAAGTAAGGTATCTTTGATTAGGGCCATAGATAACATCATCTGACCATTTATCTACACCATATATCTATCCCTCTACTTGATTATCACCATTCCATTAGGTGGGCCCAGGTCTCAAAGTGAACCCCATATTATAGAACCTGAAAATCTTCTTCTGTTGGATTTGTGATTGTCCACAACCCAAAACAAGAAACCTCTGAAAGTAAAGAAAAAGACTTCAATTTTCTGCTTTGAAAAACATCCTTTACGGCGCGCGTTTGGTGGCACATGAAAATTTCATGATACTTAGTGCAACCAAACACGCTCTGAGAGATGGCATTGAATTCTTATCCAACATGATAAACATGTTCGATTCGAGTTCTGGCATTGAAAGGCATGTTTATGAGGTAAAGAAACTATGATGGATCAAAAAACGATACAAGAAAATCAATTAAAGGAGAAGTCTTGGTTCTAGAGTACCTGAGGGAAAGGCCTGCTTGGGAGGAGGGCTGGCTCTGTGGGGAGACAGAGAAGGGCCTATTGAGAAGCTGCAAGGGAGGGGAGGAAAGAGAACGGCAGTGGCGAGGGGGAGAGCGCCTGTGGTTGATGCTGGAGAGGTGGCGACGATGGTGGGAAGAAATGGAAGAGGAGAAAGAGAAGGGAGAAGATATGGGTTTTGTTCTTGAACGGAACAAGAGTCTTCTGCAAGCGGCTGTAGTGGTGGACGAGCAGGATAAGGTGCGGAGCAGCACCACTCTCTCCATTCCTTCTCTCTCTCTAGCAGAGAAGGTCAGAGATACTTGCAAGAAGAGATTGTAGGCTTGCGCTCTCTATAAATATATAGGCGATAGTTCCTCTTGTATGAAGCTATGTGGCCGCCGAGCTTCCATCCAAAATTACTCCTGTTGTGGAAATATATGGCCCATGATTTATTTATTTATTTATTTTAGGGATTTTTACAAATAAGTACCTCACTAATACATCTCGATACCTTTTAAAATTTTATTTTTATTAAGATACCTCATGAATTAAGTTATTGTCAGAGAAGCACTTCCGTTAATTTTTCTTTAACTTCTTTTATAATTTTTCATAAAGTAACAAAAATGTACACTATTTAATGAGGCTGCGTAAAAAATTTTAAAAAAAAAGAAAAAAAAAAAAATTTTAACGTAAAAGGAAAGCAGATTGCATCCTATGGCTGGACGATAATTGTGTGGGGCCCACCGTGATATATGGGTTTTATCCATGCCGTCCATCCATTTTTACAAGTCATTTTACCATGTGAGCCTCAAAATGAGGTAAGCTCGATTGGATTACGCCACAAGATACAGTAGTAATGATGACACCTACAGTACGGTGGTAATAATGACACCTACAGTTACAACCTTCCCCGGGCCAACTGATGTCTACTTTGTTCCGAACCCCTTTACTAGGTCATGCAGTCCTTAATGAAGGAATAATAAGTTTCGGTTTGACCAAAAACTTACGTGGCCTTTACAAAGTTTTCAATTGTAGATGTTTAATCCCTAATATATTGGCCACTTGAGCCTTTTAACTGACTCATCATGCGTATACAGATTATTGTCCATGCGGAGCAGGACACGTAATTAACATTAATAAAGTGTAATTATTAAGAAAATTAAATGAAAAAAAAAAATCCTAACATTTTTCTAGAAGGAAGATGGCATTGGAATGTGGCTACCATCCTTGCTGTCAGCCCATTCTGTGTTTTTTTCACGCCATCCATCCATTTTTTTAGATTATTTTAAGGCATGACCTAAAAAATGAGGCAGATTCAAAGTTCAGTGGACCACACCACAGAAACAATGTGGATTGAATGTCATCCATTAAAAACTTGGTGGCTACAAAAGTTATGGATAAAGCCGGTCCAAGTCTTTGTGAACTAATCTTCGGGTTGGATGGTAAATAAATATTATGGTGGACATTATAGGGTGCCCTAAGAAGTTTTTAATGGTGGGGTTCAATCAGTACTATTTCCTATTGTATGGGCCACTTGATATGTGAATCTTCTAAATTTTTCTTGTTCTTTCTCCAAAAGGAGTTGGCAAAATGGATAGATGGTGTGAGCAGGTTTTGAATTTGCTTATGTCACCACAACGCATTCATTCCTTACCTTTTCATATGGTATGGGCGACATGAGTTTTAAATGGGCTTGATTTTTAAAATCCTATCTCATTATAGTCTTTTGAAAACAATGGATGGAGTGAAATTGTTGGGGAAATCTCTATAATCCAACATGGTCTGCTGCAGTGAACTTGTTCACAGAGTGATAACTCCCCTAACCTGATACAGTAGGGGAGACTTCTAATTAAAATGTTGTTTACATGAGGCTTTTTGTGAGCCTGACTGTGATGAATGTGTTTTATCCATGTTGTCCATCTAATTTTTGAGATCATTTCTAGACATGAGTGTAAAATCATGTATATCCAAATTGTAGGTAGATCACTATAGAAAACCATGGTGATCCAACAAGCACCCCATTAACAACTCATTGGGGGGCGCAAAAGTCTATGTGACTTAATCAACAAGTTAGATGGAACATAAATATTATAGTGGGCCTCAATAAAGTTTGCGACTTGATTACCAAGTTAGATGGAAAATAAATAATATAGTAGGCCTCAATAAGGTTTTTATGGTGGGAGTTCAATCACCATTATTTCTAGTGTAGTCCGCTTGAGATTTAAATCAACCATGGTTTTTGAGCTCATGCCCTAAAATGATTACAAAATAAAAATAAAAATGGATAGAGGGCATGGATAAAAGAAATACATACATCATTGTGGGCCCACAAAACCTCCCAATCCAATATAAAGACATTTTTATTATTTTAAGAAAAATGGTAAGGGAAGTTAAAGGAAAACTAGTCCAAGGTATCCATTTGACAACAACTTAATAAGAATGTATCTCAATGAAAATATAATTTAAAAAGGTACTCGAAAGTTAATAGCTTTTTAATGAGATATTAATTCGTAAAAATCTCTTTATTTTATTATTATTATTATCATTTTGTGTTTTCACATATCCAGCGAGTATTATTACGTTCCCACTCGCGTGCACTACGTGGGCGAGATCTAGACCACTCATCAATCAGCACCCATCTTTTGTTGGGCGCGGATTGGTTGCTCCCCCTGCCCGTTGTGAGCTCGGGATAGGCTAGAGCTCTGAGGGTCACCGTGATGTATGGATTTTATCCACGCCGTCCATGAATTTTGCAACATCATTTTAGGTTATGAGCCAAAAAATGAGTCAGATCCGAGGTTCAAGTGGGCCACACCACAGGAAGCAGCGTTGCTAATGACACCTACCATTGAAAGCTTGCTAGGGCCCACCGTAATGTTTATTTACCATCCAACCTGTTCGGTCATGGAGACCTGAATGAAGGGAAGATACAAATACCAGCGCTGATCCAAAACTTCCGTGGCACCCAAGAAATTTTCAACGGTAAGCGTTTAATCGCCATTTCGTGGTCCACGTGTGTATTGGATCTGTCTCATTTTTTGGCTCGCAAGCTAAAATGACATGGAAAATTGCATGGACGGTGTGGATAAAATCCATATATCACAGTGTCCCTCAGAGCCCTAGCTTGTCCCGTGCTCGGGACAGGTGGGGGAAGTACTCAATCCGCGCCCTTGCATCGGTTCACTTGGACAGTGTAATCGGTCAATCTGAACTGTCCATTAAGTAATGACACATTTCATATGCTACCTTGAAAAAGGAAAAAAGAAAAAAAATCTACTGGTCAGATGATCCAATCCGTCCTTGATTTGGTCTTATTTTCTACGGCCATCCTTTTTCCAAGTCATGAAAGGAGGGTTGCAATTGAGTAAAGAAGGTGAATCTTTTGAATCATAAGCAGTCCAGGACGGTCCCTAACAAATTGGTGGATCAAAATGGTTGATTGGACGTAATTTGGTGCAAATGGTCTTGACCATCCATATTAAAAGCGATTGATCAAATGGTTAATATCTGTCAGATGGTATGATGGTTGCTTGGTAGCCCATGAAATGTGCGCTTGACCTAATGAACCATCTAGCTGAATGGATTGGACAAAGCGTCCCAGTGCAACAAGGAGCACCGTAACTTAACAGGACACTGGAGAGCACTTGAGCATTTCTCTACAAGTAATTCAAATTGAAATGTCCAAATTGCAGGTTTTAGCCTAGATGTGTCATGAACAAAACTAAAATTTTTTTTTTTTTTTTTTTTTTTTTTTTTTTTTTTTTTTTTTGTGATTATCTATCTGATTCGTGGACATTGTTTGGACGGTTAAAATTGAAGATACCCAGTGGTCCTATTTCAACAAACGATTGTACACGGATCGGACGTTGAGATTGCTCAACCAATCACATTTTGGAATGATGAGTCAGCAAACAGTAGGTTCCACAATTTAGTCGGTTGAGTGCCGAGCATCATGGGCTGCCGGAGTATCAGATAGCTTCCCTTTCTTTCTCATTTGGTGGGTCCCGCAGCTGCATGTTGAATGCGAACCGCTGTATCAAACGTTCAGATTTTTCATGCACGCGTAGCGAACCAGCCTGACCTTTTTGGCCAGAAGATAAATGGTCGGATCCGCTGATGAATGACACGGTTCCGGCATGTGCGCGCAAGGGTAAGGTTTTAGTCGTACTCGCGTGAGTAGCCTTACCAGGCTAATCATTCTTGCGATAATGAGGCGCACATGTGGCCGAACGAACGTCTGTTGGATGGTTGGTCAACTTATTTCAACCGTCCATTTTCTACTCAAATCCAGCAGTTTGGGCTGGCCTGATATTTAGACAAGTTTGCATTGGTGGTGGGGTCCTCTAATGACCGGCTCGGATCTTTCGTAGACGTGCCTTCTTCACATGGATGCATGCGCAAACAGGAAACGTGCACGTATCACTCACTCCAGGAAACGTGCATGTATCACTCACTCCTTTAAGTGCTCCATACTTGCATCCAATCTAGCAGGATGCAAAACTCATATGAGCACGTCGATCCTGACAATCCTTTTCGTCCATTGGATGCTGAAGCTGGCCATTGTTTTTTTTTTTTTTTCGGTTTCCACCTCCAATGGAAAAAGGTCACGCATCAAACGGTTGGAATTGTCTGATCAGCATGACACTTTGGCACTGCCAATCCATCCGCGGGTCCACATGGCCACTCTATACACCGGACCTAATGGGTCCCGCGTCAGAATTTATAAAGATACTGTTGTACTGTACCTCGTGCAGCCAGTTTTGCAAACACTTAAGTCCCTATAGGTGGGCCCCACCTTTCATTGGTCCAAAGCTTACAGCGGTTATGGTCCATGCTCCAAAAGTCTCCATCAGATGATACTAATTATCCAATTGGTGGCTCACAAATGGATAGTTAAATCTCCAAAAGAGTAAGTGATCATCTACAAGTGCCTGGATAACTTGTCCTCCTGTCCCATCTCCATCAGCATGCCACTTGTGTAGGATATCAACACCATGCAAATGGTCAACCCCACTAAGAAATCACCTCTGTTGAAAATCAGGCAGATTTATTCAGTAGGTGGGCCACACTCCTGAATGTTGAATCAGAGGTCAGTTGCCCATTCATTCCAATGGTGTGGCCCATCTGATTAACAGACCGATCTGATTTTTGCACCAAGTGATCTTCAATGCGGTAGGGACGTCCTACACAAGTGGCATGTTGGCAGGAAAGATGCGACAACGATGAGTTGCCATGCTCTCTAATGCCTTCCCATGGCTACTTAATATAGCCACGACAAAGCTTGATGAAGAACATGATCGCTGGTAGGTGGGCCCACTTGATCGTCGAGCAGAAAATGAACCACTTGGTTGAGCATGTACATTTCCTCTTTTTCAACTGATGGGCCAATTAGAGTTGCTTCAAGCATTCCATGCCTCTCATTCCACATTGGTCGTGGGCCCAGAGTGGCCGATCAGTCCTTACGAGAGGTTGTCAGGCACAGGGAGCATGGTTCAAAAACTCACAAAAAACAACTTCACTTGATATCTAGACAGGTCGAGTTAACCCAAAGGCTCAACCCAGTTTTTACTTGGATCGACTCAATTTCTAACAATTATATTAAAAACAAATTTATAATGTGGAGTTCTCAAGTCCAACCGGTTCAACGAGAAGTTACCAGCCGCCTTGTGAATGACTTCCAATATATCATGTGCAACATCCAACCCTTCTAATAGATAGGCCGCTACATGAGGATCACCTTGAATAAAAATCCGTCCCATCCACTCATCAAGTGGGCAACACTGCAGAAAGCAATGCCTAGCCACTAATAAATAACAAAATAGAAGTGAGGTCCACCAGGCAAGTGGATGTGGCTGATTTTTGCACAAGGTGATCCTCACGCGGGCAATGTATTGGATGGGTTGGATGCCACACACATATGATGATAGGTTAGAAGTTATTCATCAGGTTGGATGGTACCTTATGGTCCATCCAACCGGTTGGACTTAGACTTGCTCTTTTATAATAGTGTATATTTTTAAAAATATTTATGTTAAAAAAAATGGTATAAAATAGGCAAAATGAGCACAAATCTAAGTTTTGGTTGTTGGTTAGATGCGTTAGCCCTCTTAGGTCAGGTCATGGGTTTGCTTGTCAAAAACTGCATTTTATTTTTAACTGTTTACGCGGCACATAGCTTGAGTTGACTTAACTTTCACCAGGCCAAGTCTCGAGTTGAGTCACCAAGTTTCGAAATCCCACATTTCCACCTGACCCACTAATGGAACTTGGGGCATGGCATCTACCATGTGATCAGGACCCAACCCATGAGTTGTCGAGCTAGGTAGAGCGCAAGCTGGGCCAAAGAAGCCCGCTGTGATATCCAGACCTAGGCACACATCTGATCTAATGAGAAGCAAACCATCCAATTCATGCCATAGTTTAAAAACGAAAAACCCTAAAGAATGAAAGGATAGAGAAAATATGCACCCAATTTTCATACTTTGCAAGTGATGGATAGTGCGATTATTTTCCGACAAAACATTTCCCACTCCTAAAGATTCCCTTGGAGAGATTACACCACCTTACCTCATTTTATTGAAAAACCATGCATCCCATTCCAGCAGAGGCAATGACAAACAGCTCTACCACCCGCAGCCATGAAAGTTCTCAGTAATGAGAGTATGTCTTCCAGCAGCTGCTTGCCCGACATTTCATGGAGCTCTATGTTCGACGTATGATCCGGCAATCCCGGATGTCCCAAGAACTGTAACCTGTAATCCCAAGAATAGAAAAAGAAGTGCTCAAGTCTCTTGATATGCAGTGCATTCAACAATCAATTATCATGCATTTCAACAGATAGCTGGCCTGGGTTCAAAGTCTAGGGGCCTGTTTGGTAGACATCTGAAAACGAGTAGCTCATGTATTAGAGATAATGATTCTTGGTTATTAAAGCTATTTTTAATCCTTAACAAAAAGAAATATGATCTCTAATACATTTTTAGACCAACTCATTTTTAGGCCTCTACCAAACAGGCCACAAGACTTCAGGTGGTACTCCAACCTTTTTAAGGAACTAGAAGAACTAAAGAACTCGAATCCCTAGGGATAGACTGCCATGTGGAATACCAGTACACGAGCATTTGCAACACATCCATAGTAGATGTGGAATACATGTATGACACACAATTGTGGATGGAGAAACAGCCCAAAAATCACTCCAGTCGGACATCCTGGCCGTCAGATTGGTGGCCATCAAATCATCATCATCATCATCATAATCACAGCCTTATCCCAAACTAAATGGGGTCGGCCATACAAATCCTGTTCTGCCATTCTCAGATTGTCAGGATTCATGATAAAAAGTTGGGCTGGAAGTTCAATGCCAGCTGATAAACTGATGCAACCATCTTCCTTTATCAGGGCTTGGGACCGGCAATGAGAGTGCAGAACTCGAACTGGTAGAGTTAAAGATTGGTGACCATCAAATGGACACTCCAAAAGAAGATGGCCAGTAGCTTGAACTCAATAGATGAATTTGAACAGTTATGATTGTGCAATCAGTGTGATTTTCAGGCCATGCTCCATCCACAATGGGACCCCCACTTTGGACCCTTTCAATTGACACACTGCACGTGTACTGTTGCTAAAGATCCTGTCTGGTGTAATAGGTCAATCAATACCTTAGACTAGCCCTAAATCCTACTGATAAAAATCTTACATGTCAAGAAGATGAAACTACAGAAAAATACCAAAAATAAGACCATGGTTAGCATTAGTGTCCTATAATTGTGAATTAAAACCTAAATTTGTAAACTCCTAAAACTCAGTATTGTAGCACTAATGCAACAACCATCATAAAAAAGCTATTTTACCTTCCCCCATTCAGAACCAAGGCCACTGCATCTCATCTTTATGTGTATCATCTTTGTCCCCAACTCCATTTCGACTTTCTTTCGCAAGTAGGTTTCATCAGGGCCAAATGCATCCAAATACGTCACGTAGCGTGTGTAAGCAGCGTGCAGAGCATCCTGAAATTCATCTGTCAGGTGACCCACTTTCTGCAAAATAAACGCAATCATCAAGGTCTGGAAAGAACCCAGTGAGCAGCATGTGGCAACTTATTCCTAATTCCAATACTTTCCTGACTACTGGATTACAAGCAAAAGGTAAGGCTGCATCCGAAAGTTACTTCACTAAGTGGAATGGTCAACGGTTGAAATGGCCATTGTGCTCATCCAGCCCTGTATTGCATTGACCTCACAGACATTTTGAGTTAGTGACTTAGTTCAACAGATTTTCTCCGATGCCATCAATGCCAAATGGTGTTTCCACACTTCCCAAACAAAGCAGCATTTTCGACATGTGGGAACTGGTGAAATTGGACACAATTGCTATTTCCACCCATTTCGAAACACACAGCAGATTTCACATACCTCACCACTTAATCCAATGCTATCATCAAGTTCCATTCTGAGAGAAACCAGGACCCCGGCAAACTGCTCAACGGCCTCAGCTGCACGGAAGACATTCGCCAAAGCCTCCTGCCCAGCCTTGTCCTCGGTGTTTTTTGACAATGCTGCCTTGGCATCATGGGTGACTGTGTCCGGAAGCTCATCCCAACTTGCAGCCATTAAGTCCTTGAATGCACCCTTTACATCAGGGTCAGTTATGACAGGGAGGGGGGAGACATCTACACTGAATAAGCGCCTACTTCCAATGCCCGTTGCAATGGGAAGGCTGTAATCTGTAACTGCTTGCAATCATGGGAAATATGTTTCCATTGAAGTGAGATTCAAAAAAATAAAAATAAGTGATGATTGTGTTCTGATGCGATAGAGTTAAATAGAGATTACCAAAATTTCACATTGAGAAAATTTGCAAAGAATGCCCCAAAAATGCTGATGAAAGCTCACAGGACGACAATGGACAGGAGAAGCCTCAAATCTCCCACACCAGAAGATCACAATACTCAATATTTGGACCCTTTTCCATTGATAGTGGATGTTGTTGCATCCATCCATTTGTAGGCCACATTATCGAATTTAAAATCTTCCAATCTGGGAGATTTCTGAGAAATCCTCCATGAGGGATCTTCCAAGTACCTAATTTAGCAAAACTAATAAACCTGTTTAGGATATTTCTCTCTAAATTTCATGTTGTGAAGAACTGAGAACTAATTAGCCTGTTTAGGTTATTTCCCTCCAAACTTCATGTCATCAAGAACTAAGAAGAATGCTGGTTAAACAGATCAAAAGCCAAATACAACTTCTCATCCCTCATGAAACATGACAAAAGGCAAGTATCTGAAACAGATGGGTTTGCAAATCGCAGCCACAACCAATGAGTGTGTGCACACCCATGCCCATGTGCCCGCCCACACAAAATGCATATTGGAAACGGATGGATTGCTCATACGTGCATGCATGCGTGACATACATATGTGTGTACGTCTTTGCATACATATATGATAGAAAATAAGATGCTTTTAGCAGATGGGGAAAACAGAGGTACCTACAAATCAATTATACAAACAATGTATCTGAAGAACTTAAACAAATGAATAAACTTAAACCATCTGTGGAGAATTCTTCCGCATGCAGTGTGTTGTTGGGAATTTAGAAGGAATAAAAGAATCTTTGAAGACAAGTTAATGCAGGGGCATTTTCATACCGGGCTCGAGTGGGGTGGCCTATGGGATGCAGGGGCACACTCGGAGTGGGCAGCCCATGTGAGGCGGGTGGCTCATGTGAGGCCGTACCCATGTGATGTGGGGCTCACGAGGGGGGTTCGGCCAAGGTCCTAACCCATGAGATGTGGGGCCTGGGCTATGAGATATACGGATTGATTCGCCATGCTCTATTAGTTCGAGTTTTTAGAGCAAGTGGTTAATTGTCCTGCATCACGAGTCCTCAAGCTTTTGCCATCACACACATGTCAATGATCACTTTGGACTTATAAAGTGGTATTGTGTTACAAAAGAATGCAAGGGAGTAGATCACTGGACCCCCTCCATGAGTGGAAGGGTGTCATCGACAAGCAAATGAAACCTTCCCCAAATCTGAGTTGACGAAAACTCCCACCCAGGTATATGATAGCTGAAAGTAGATGGAAGCTCCATGAGGAACCTGGGGTATTTTGGAAATTGAGGATTCCTAAGGGACAAGTGTGACAATAGTAAGTTCACTTGCTCATACCCAGCAGGATCAAAAACTGTAATAGAGCTGCGGTTGGCAGTTAAAATTGGGGTTGAGATATTCAAGAATTGGGTGGGAGGCAATCTATTGGTTGAGGGGAATCAGCATCCCCAAAAGCTTTGGAATCGAGAATATGTCCTTGCCCATGCAATCTAGTCTTTATTTGGAATGATCTAAAGATGCGGGCTCGCTTCCATGGAAACAGTTTTCAGCAAATTCCAAGAAGTAAATTGTATTGCAGACTCTTAGCAACTGAAGGAGTCCGTAGATCTTCTCCTTGTAAGGGGGACTCTTATGCATTGCCTTTTTTCTCTGTGCTCTCTCTGATAAACTGACATGTTATTAATTAAAAAAGAAATCTACTTAAACCATGAACATTAGAACATAATACAGATGATGAAACAAAGTTTAACCATAAAACAACTGCAGCAAACAGAGAAACATCTACAATCCAATATGTATTCCTATTCCATGGCAGCATGTAACCACTTGCATACACAAGTGGCAATTAAGTTGCATAATTACAACCTCATTTCATCGTTACTTCATTGGGTTTGAGCCGTGGCTCAATGGTGGACAAGGGCATTTCAACATTTGAGGTCGTAGGTTTGAGCTCAGATTACCTATCAACAAGAAAACGCAGCTCAACTATTCATTATTCATCATCATCATCATCTAAGCCTTATCCCAATTAATTGGCATCAGATAACATGAATCATGTTCTGCCATTCCTCTCTATCAAAGCTCATATCACCAGTTAGACCATAGGTCATCAAGTCTTTTATTACCACCTCCATCCCCGTCCTTTTGGTCCTTCCCCTTGCTCTTTTAGAGCCTTCAACTTGTACCAACTCACTCCTTTTAACCACCACGGTTCTTGATCTCGATTCTTTGCTAATGCTTATTAGCATTTAGCAGTTAAAACTTTTACCAATCAAGTCGCAGACAAGTCCAACCTACCTTCGAGACCAAACAACCTCAAAATGAGCATCCCATTCTGGATAGAAGTATGTTTTCACAAGAAACCAATTCTGATAATCATCCTAATCATGCCTTCAGTCCAGCCACATATTGTGACCCAATAGGTAGTTGTGTGGACTGGCTATTGCATGCAGCTAAAAAGCAGGAGCAGCCTGGTCATGCAGCACAACAGTGTCATGTATTAAACTTCCCCAAAATGGGTTTAAAAAGTTTCTAATATGTTTGAATCTCATAGCAAACAAAACATCACCAATTGTTATCATAATCTATAATCAAATACTGTTTGGATATACCATCTATCACAATACGGTTATGATTACAATCGCATGTTGTCATCCTTGAGGTTTGGGGAAGTTGGGTTTTGCAGCCATCATTTACGCATAACCAATGTAATTCCTCCATTTTATATTGGAACCCTATGCATTACACTGCCTAGAGCTGTGTTTGAAGGAGACAACTAGCCATCACACTTGGACACATGCTGGCAATCAAGTAAGCAACGAGTGATGCTGACTAGATGATGCAGGCCCATGGCCCACTATAGGGCCCAGCAATGATGTAGGCCCACTACTTACTGTAGAGCCCAACATATGCTATTTTTTTTTACCATCTATTTATAGATTTGAAGGATTAAATCAAGGATTGCAATTTACTATTTTTGAAAAATACAAAGGCCGATTTAAAGATGTGCTTGAAGATATGAGATTGATCTGAAAGATGTAATTAGGATTATTTTCTATATTTACTTTTACGATTATTAAGATTTTGCCATCTTAGGTGCCGTTTGGAAAACTGAAAAATAAGGTCTGAAAATTAATTTAGCTGCTGAAAGCTTAAACTGCTGAATTTATGTACTTATAACTACTGAAAAATCCGTTCGGTAATTTGTCTGAAAAAAGGCCTGATATCTGAAAATAAGTATTTTTTTCACTAAAACCCATTTAGTAAAAACAAACCACAAATGTCTGAAAATTGGCAATTTGTCATATTTGCCCCTATTGTCTCAATTTCTATCATTTGGAGGAGACAAAACATGCTATTGCCTAGCCACCAAATTTGGCACACCTATGTCCAATCCACATACATCTCTCAAACATGACCCCTCAATTAATGGACCATGTGCTATACTCTTCTTGATAGAATAATCATAACCCTTCGATAATATTAAGCACTAGGTACCATTGAAATAAATAAATATATGAAATAAACAAAAATTATCCCTTGGTATGTTCTCCAAAGTGACACATTTATAAGAATGGAAGTGTTGAATGCAAAGTTCTCAGGCATATCGGTGGATGTCCCATCAGACAAACACTTCTGATCATTAGATCTTGGGTCCCACTTGTACAAATCTCACTGTTATCTTGGCCCAACATTATATGGTACCTCTTAATACATGTAGGCCACCATAGGAAACAATGGTCATTGACTATTAAAAACTTTTTGTGAGCCACAACAGTTTTAGATCAAACTGATTGTTTAATGGCATGTGCCTAAGAAGGAGGCAGATTGAAGGCTCAAAGGGACCACACCACAGGAAATAGTGGAGATTGAATTACTACGGTTGAAAACTTCCTAAGGCCTACTGTGATGTTTATTTGCCATCCAAACTGTTCATATGGTCACATAGACCTATATGAAGGGAAAAAATAAATATCAGCTTGATCCAAAACTTCCAAGGCCCCCAAGAAGTTTTCAATGATAAGCTTTCAATCCCCACTACTTCCTGTGGTGTGGTCCACTTGAGCCTTCAATCTAACTCATTTTTTTGGTTCATGCCCTAAAATTATTTGTCAAAATGGATGGACGTCATGGATAAAACATATACATCACGGTGGGCCCCACAAATCCCCCGACAAGACCGTCCGTCTTTAGCTACCCAATCCGCGGATTGCCTGTGACCCTAGCACATAGATATTCTGGTGTCGGGGGCTGTGTGGGGCCCACAGAGATGTACATGACAAATCTGCTCTGTCCATTTGATTTGCAAGTCCACAATAGGACATGAGTCTAAAATTTAGGCAGATCCAAGACTCGTGTGAGCCATACCACACAAAACAGTGGGGATTGAACACCTAGGGTGAAAGAAGTTTTGTATCAGTACGATATTTGTGTCTATAGTTTACCTGAGTGGTAATAACCTGATCACCAAACAGTGGGGATTGAACGTCTGGGGTGACGGAAGTTTTGTATCAATATGATATTTGTGCCTACAACTTATCTAAGTGGTAATAACCTTATGAACAGTTTGGATGGCATATAAACATCATTCCAGCTCTAGGAAGGTTTCAATGGTGGACGTTTCCCTTCCCACTGTTTCTTTTGGCATGGACAACTTAAGCTTTGGATTTGTCTCCTTTTTGGGTTCATAGCCTAAAATGATCTTTCAAAATGGATGGATGGCATGGATAAAACTCATACATCACAGTGGGGCCTGCAGAGCTCTGCCTGGACAGATTAGCATCCAGGCGGGCGCAGGACGCAATACGCTTCCAATGCAGGAGCGGATTAGCTGTTACGTGGGTAACAACTTAGTGGGTGTTCACCTAACCGTGTGGGCCTCACCTTGATGTATTTTTTGTGTATCCACGCCGTCCATCGGTTTTTACATCTCATTTTAGGACGGGATTCAAAAATTTAGGAAGATCCAAATCTCAGGTGGACCATAACACTAAAAACAGCAATGAATGACCATTAAAAACATTTTTGTGGGCCACAAAAGTTTTGGATCAACCTATATTTGTATTTTCCCTTCATCCAGATCTTCTTGACATGATTAACAGGTTGGATTGCAAAGAAACATTACGAAAACCTTATGATGGGCCCCTTGGAATTTTTAATGGTGAGGCACTCAATCACTATTGTTTCCTATGATGTGGTCCACTTGAGATTTGGATCTTCATAATTTTTGGAACCCTGTCCTAAAATGGTCTGGAGAAACGTATGGACGGCGTGGATATACAAAAAATCGTCAAGGTGGGCTCCACAGTAAGGATAACACCCACTAAGCTGTTACCCAGGTAGCACCTAATCTGCTCACTTCCAATGCGACTTCAGTGGATATGGGTTTAACAGACACGCTACTGGATGATGCTCTATGGGCCCCACCATAATGTATGTGTTTTATCCGCATTGTCCATCAATTTGGTGAGATTATTTTAGGGCATGAGCCCAAAAATGAGGCAAATCCAAAGTTCAAGTGAACCACACCACATAGAGCAATGGAATTGGACATCTACCTTTTTTAACATTTTGGGGGCCATAGAAGTCGTAGATCAATTTGATATTTATATTTTCCCTTCATCCAGGTCTATGTGAGCTTATGAACAATATGTATGGCAAATAAACATCATGGTGGGTCCTAGAAAGGCTTTAAAAAGAAAAAGAAAAGGATCAAAATCTCACCTTCAAATCAAGGGAAGATTAACCAGAAGAAAGGAGCAATTTGAGAAGGATTTGGCTTCTGGATAGTCAGGGATTTTTTTTTTCTCAAGATGGAGAATAGGAAAGGACTTGGTGAGAGAATCCTACAACGTTTTGAATACATGGAAGGGTAATCTTGCAATTTTTAGAAGTTGACAGGGATATTTTGGTCAAAATTCAACCAAAAATTTATAGGAAATGACTTGCCGCATTATGCAATAAGATTTAGGCCAAGTCGCGGTGGCTAAAAAAACCCCTTAAATTTTAAGTGAATTTTCCAATTAACACTGAATGTCTTTTGGTTACCAAATGCTTTGAATTACCAAAATCACTGAAAATAGCATTTTTCAGTGATAAGTTATGAAATTAAGTTTTACCAAACGCACCCTTAGATAGATTAGATTGATTTGAAGTCAATTATGATTAATTTGAAATCAATCTCTTATTTAGTGAGATTCTCATTAGAGGTTCACTTAAGAGTCTATAAAATAAAAAGTAGGCATTCCAAAGTTTTCCTAGTGTAACTTTCTTAAGTTTTGTAAGAGAAGAAGTTTAATATCAATAAACTTATTTACCACTCTCTACTCCATTATTCTTGTGGGTGTACTCTTCTCTATTTCTTGCGATTCAGGTGTTGAGATCTCATTGACTCAATAATCAGGTTATACCACTAGACACAAATGGATCAAATTGATTGAATCAGACCCTACATAATAAAATCATCACATATGATTCAAAAAGTGATCGACACATGTATATGTTCATATAAACTGTTCAAGAAACGCGTCGATCATATGACCTGATTATAAATTCCCATATCATAAATCACAAGAACTAGACTCCCATGAGTTTTCTTCATCTACCAAACACATGGCATACATGTATATCGTGCATCAATACATATCCGCTAAATTTTAGGCCATGTTGTAGAAGAAGCACTTGGGTGGGCAAACCTGACATCATCCACATGACCCATTATTGGCACCAGCACAAGCTCTAAGAGAGCGGAAGTATGTGGTTGTTCTGTAGTAGGGGTCTTAGAAGAACCTTATTATTTTAATAAGAACACTCTTAAAAGGTTAAGTTAACAAAATGGGGAATGAAGTGTCATTGGTTTTAGGTTTTTAGATTTATTCCAAAACAGGTTAGAGAGTTGCGATTAGGTATCATAAAGGGTTAGGATTTATTCTTGGTTAGGGCTTTGTTTGAAGGAGAACATGTATGTGTAAAATAAATCTTTCTCTTTTTAATAGAGAAGATGAGAGTAACTCCATTTATTGCTTGAAAGTGATTTCTTAGCACAACGCACTAGTGTACCTCCCACAGGTATATGGAGGGAGAATTTGGTTACTTTGTTTCATCTAGAACAGAACGTGAAAAGACTCCTTGAATATCTGGAGTTGTAGAAGTGAAGATGAGTTTCTTATTATTCACTAAGCATCTTGTATTTCATAGAAATTGGGGGCAATATAATCCTTACGTAGGGGCCAGCCTATCCAACTTTCAAGCATCAAGACACGTTTAAGGCGTGGATGGTTTTCATAAGAAATCCCCAACATCTCATAAGATTCCCTTTCTTGAAAATCAGCACTTTTCCAAATTCAGAAAATAGACGGGATTCTAGGATTCCTCCTTGGGACTTCTACTAATGAAATGCCAGGGCAGGCTGATCTCGGCCCAAGCCCAACAACTTGCCCATCAACAAGGAGGCCCAAGCCTCCTATTTAGGTAGGTAGCTAATTTAAGTAATTAGCTAGCCAAATCAATCAACTAGGTATGAATAATCCATTAGTCAAATATTTTAAAAATGCATTATTATCCCTTTCATCTCTTTTCCAAATTTGTAATAAGTCATTAGTTATCAATAACATTGCATTTTCCTTATATAGACGTTTCAAAAGCTTATATATAAGGGCTTGGGATGGGTAGTATCAAGGCACTTTTGAATTGAATAAAAATTCTAAATTGTTTCTTTCTACTTTGTGTGATTCTTATGCTTCGCCTAGAAGAACTTACGCCTCATCACCCGGCTGCGTCATTTTGGTATCAAGCAGGTTTCAACAACTGGATTGAAGTCCCGAATCAACAACAATCTCAATATTATTGTTTTCGAGTTCTTTAATTATAAAATTCTGCATATTTTCCTTTGTTTTCTTCATTGCATCCATCCTTCCTACCTCCGACCTCCCATTCACATTTTTTATTTTCTTTTACAAAGCCCAAAAGTCCAATTGACAGGGGGAGACTACATAAATTTTAGCAGCCCTCTATCCTATAACCAGCCCATTAAAACCCAAAATCAGCCCATTCCTGGCGATTAAAACCCCGAAAAATCAGCCACGTCTCAGCCCATTAAACCCCCAAAAAATCAGCCACATCCCAACCCACTAAGACTCCAAAAATCAGCCATATTCCAGCCCATTAAAACCCTCAAAATGATGTAGGGACATGTGATGACCTAACCCTAAATGCACGTATAATCAGGTTGAAGAGATTCAAATAATAAAATTAATCAACTAACTGTCTTCAATCAAGGGGATTAAGTAAATCTTAACACACAAATGAAATCATTTCGTCAGGATCATGCCCCTTAGCATAAAATCCCGTAAATGGAAAAAATGGGAGGACCTGAGGATATGATGATATCCCAGATCTAGCATAAGTCAGTCCATAGTCAAGTTTGGATCCGATTCTCCTGACTAGCAATCACTCCTTTTTTTCCTTTTTTTTTTTTTAAACCAAAAGAAAATATTCAGAAAGGAACGAAAGAGATGAAAAAGAGATGGGTTCAAGATGAAAGAGAGTACGGATTCTAGAGCATCAAAGAAAAGAAGACGACTGATTCTTACCTTTTCCTGCACCTCGAAGATCTAGAAAGAAGGAAAATCTGAAACCGGGGAGGAATCCTCAACACCCAAGGACTAATCATGAAACCCTAATTTCTTTAGTAAATGAGGAAGAAAGCATACAAATTCTCATTCATTCAATAAAATAAAATAGGGTTTCTCACTGTGTATATATAAGCCACGGAAAAAACAAAAAGTGCGCTTAAGCTCCTGAAAACAAGAAAAATGACAAAAAACGCCTAAAACAAAGACACTCGCGTGACATGTCGTGAAATCTGCCCCATGGGCCTGCGGTGAGGGTGTGGTCATGCCGCTCCTACACTCGTAGCGTGTCAGAAAATGGGTCAGATGGACTCGGCGTCCATCCACGTCAACTCCTCCACTCCGGTACTCTGTCAGCAACGCCTCCTCCTCTAGTACACTCTAAAGGGTGCATCACTGATGTCTGCATCACTTTACGGGATTGGCATCACTATTTGGTTGGCAGGGAGTTTGTCCTATATTCTAATCTTGAAGCACTCAAGTACCTAAATCTAAACTCTCAGCAGAAGATGAGTACTCATCGTGTCAAGTGGAGCACTTACCTTCAAGAGATTTTTTTTTTTTTTTTTGTCATTCATCAAAAGGCTGGCAATGACAATCAGGTTGTTGATGCATTAAGTCGTCCCGCGTGTTTATTGTCATCAATGGCGGTCATTATTCCAGGATTTAAAGAGATACGATGTGAGTATGCTGATGACAAGGATTTCAGACGTATTTACACATGAGTTCTTGTGGAGAGTTTGCGAAACATTCACATTTCAGCATTCATGATGACAACTTATTCCAGAGAAAAAAACACTGTCTACTCAATACATCCATCCGTGACTATGTTGTGAGGACAGTGGGTTTAGTGGTCACTTGGGCCGCAATAAGACCCTAGCCCTTGTTGGAGAGATATTTCTGGCATCGTCTAAAATCAGATGTTGCAAAGATCTGCTAGTTACGCAGGGTTTGCTTGCTTGCTAAAGGTCAAAAGAAAATTAGTGGATTGTATCAACCACTATCGATCCCACATGCTCTGTAAGAAGACCTCAACATGGACTTCATCCCGAAATGCTTGAAAAGTTTATTCAGTATTTGTGGTGGTTGATTGATTTTCAAAGATGACTCATTTCATATCATGATCAAATACAGCAAACGCTCCCAAGATTTTTCAATTAGTCTTTCGAGAGGTTGTTTGTCTTCATGGGCTTCTGAAGACAATTGTGTTTGATCGTAATACCAAGTTCATGAGTTATTTCTGGAAAACTCTTTGGGCGGCAACGAAAACTAACTTCAATTCTCTGTGCCTACCACCCTCATATCGATGGTCAAATGGAAGTGATCGACCGTAGCTTGAGCAAGTTACTATGGTGTCTTGTCCGCAATCATATAGCTGCATGGGACTAGTAATACCCATAGCTGAATTTGCTTATAATAACTTAGTCAATAGGTCCACGGGAATGTTACCTTTTGAAGCAGTAACTAGTATACGACCGCGTCTTCCAGGATTTGGTTCATTTACCCGTAGAGTCGAGACCAAGTGCAAAAGTAGAAAACTTCATTCACCATATACGGTAAATGCATGATGAAGTTTGGCGCAATATTATCGCAAGTAGTGAAAGTTATAAGCAAAATGCAAATACAAGAAATTGCTTTGTTGAATTTGCAGAAGGTGATATGGTTAGGGTAAGTATTCATCCTAAACGGTTGCCCCCCAATAACTTGAAGAAGTTCCATCCTCGCAATGCAAAATCGTTCAAAATCATAAAGAAGATTAATGATAATGCTTATGTTTTAGATCTGCCACCATATTTACCTATCAGTCTTATTTTTAATGTCGAAGATCTTTCAATCTATCATGGGCATCATACTAACGATGGTAACGAAGAACAAGATATCACACTTCCAACCATTTTGCCACCTACAGATATGATCGTTGATGTTTTTGATAACCAGATCATCTCCACATGCCAAGGTGCTTACTAGAAGTTTCTCGTCCGTTAGCAAGGACGACTTCTCTCCAATGCTACATGGATCACAACCACAAACTTCCAACGTTTGAAGCCTAACCTCTATGAGTAGCATCAGGCCATTAACTTGCTGGAGTCGAGTTCTTTCAAGCAGAAAGAACTAATAATGTAAGCCGATCTAGGCTCACGACCCATGGGCCAGGGCCAGGGCCAGGGCCATTAAACCCAAGATCAACAGTCAGCCCATCAATAAGGAGACCCAAGCTTCTATTTAGGTAGCTAGCTTATTTAAGTAATTAGTTAGCAACCTTTCCAAAAAAAAAAAAAAAAAGTAATTAGCTAGCAAAATCAATCAGCTAGCTATGAATAATCCATTAGCTAAATATTTTTAAATGCATTATCATCCATTTTATATCTTTTCCATATTTATAATAAGTTATTGGTTATCAATGATATTATGTGTTTTACTTATAGGTATGTTTCAAAAGCTTATGTAAGGGCCTAAGATGAGTAGTATCAAGGCACCTTTGAATTAAATCAAAATCATAAATCTCGTGACTCTTCAAAAAAAGAAAAAAAAAAATTTGTTTCTTTTTACTTTGTGTAATTCTCATGCTTAACTTGGAAGTGCCTACGCTTGAGGGGAGCTATATGGAAAACGGCTAGAGCCCTTGTGTCTGTTTTGCACCATCTAAACAAATGATGGTGACTAATCCTCTCACATGTGGCATTGGCATACAGCTATCCAAACCATCCAATTTCTAGGCCACGGTACGGATGTAGCATATATCCAAAATACTTATGAAAAATTAATCATAAGTTCCTAACCATCCATCTATGGTTAACAAATGGAAGTTTAAAAGAAAATTAGCGAGTAGTCCAAATCTAAAGGGAAAATCACATGGTTAAAATTGTCTTCTGAGTACAATTTGTCAGTTATGCTCCATTCCATCTGGATTACCGTACAAGTACAACTATGACATGTGTGCATTTGAAAAGTCACTGCCATTTCTTAATGGTGAAAAACTAACAATGGAGTATAGCGCAATCCCCCCCTCCCCCCTGGCACTTGGTTAGTGTAAGTTACCCTACCCCCCTACATACACAAATCGGGCTTGTGTTTTCATTCCTTAGCCCCATTTAAGAAGTGATTTCTCAATTTCTTTTGGTGTGAGGCTCAAAATCCGTTAGTGTGATCCTAATCTAGATGTAAATATTTTTGAAAATTATGAGAACCAGGTCCATCTGAGCCATCTAAATTTTCCAATTGAATTTTAAGTAGTAGTCATTTTTTCCCTCTGTCAGTTGGATGGGCGAAGTGCCCGATCCATGCCATCTCAGGATATGGTCCATCCGAAATGGGCGGCCAATGATTTGGACGGTGCTGATTAACATGCATTTATGCCATGTGCACGGTTGATGACTCTGATGATCGTCCACCATTTAAGAAATTACACGAAATGCAAATAGTAGTCTTGCCCTAATTCACAAGGATTCAAATTCGGAATAACTTAGGATTTCTAATATGATGAAAAAAAAAAATCAAGAAATCGAAAACGTAATGCTTTCAATCATACAACGGAATTAAATTAAATTGCAAATATTGTTTTTTTTTTTTTTAATAGCGAAGGGGAAAGAAACTGAAATAAATAAATAAAAATACCTGGCGATGTTTGGTTCGGAGACGTTGCGACGGACCGAGGGAGAAGAGAGAAAGCTCTTTTGAGAAGGAGAAAAGAGGAGGGTGGAAGTCTGTCGACGAGATTTTGCTCGACGGAGGTGGATAAGAAGGGCATGGATCTGGTACTTGGCTCGAGAAAGAGCCTTTTGCAAGAAGCAGCGTAGGATAAGGATCTGAGAAGCGCACGTCTCTCCATCTTCTGTCAATACAAACGGGGGTTTTGCTAACTTGCTCCGGCGGCTCGAGGAAGAGATTAGATGCTCTAGCGTTTCTTTGTTAGAGAGAGAAATACACTCAAATTCAGTTTGATTTCAGCTCGTTTAGAGTGGCCGTGGCAACGGGCCGGGCCAATCTCTAGCCAAGAACAACCCGATTTTGCACCATGGCCCAACACGGGCCCACCTCCATGAGTCAGATCCGGACGTGATCCCACCTCACCCGACGTGGGGCCCACATTGATGTATATTTTGTGTATCCACGCCTTCCATCCGTTTTTTCAGTTCATTTTAGGGCACGATCTCAAAAATGAAGCAGATCTGTATCTCAGGTGGACCATAACACAGGAAACAGTGGTGATTAACCATTAAAAACTTCTCGTGGGCCATAAAGGTTTTGGATGAAGCTGATATTCGTTTTCTTCCTTCTTCTAGGTCTCTGTGACCTTGTCAACAGGTCAGATGGAAAATAAACATTGCAGTAGGAATTTCAGTGGCCCCTAGGAAGTTTTTTATGCCGGGTAAGATTTGGATCTGCTTTGGATCATGCCCTTAAATTAGCTGAAAAAAAGATGGAGAGCGTGGATATAAGAGATATATATCAAGGTGGCACCACGGTTAGGGCCACACCTAATCCATTATCATAATCAATGGTACTTTTTGGTATTCAATCCAAACCATGCGATACGATTTATTCAAAAAATTGTAATCGGTTAGGTGATCATCAAGGTTCCAAATTTAATAGACAGATATCTATTAATCTGATTTTAGAACCGGCCAATTCCAACCATTTTATCCCATTCAAGGTGATGTGTATATCGCTAGGGGTGAAAGTTGAGTGGGTCGGGTTTGGCTGGGTCGAGGGTTAACCCATGACCGATCAATTGATATCTAACCTGAGCTCAACCCGTTCTATCAAATCTTCAACCCTTGCTCATCTCAGGTTGGCTGCTGCGTTATTTAGATTGCCAGCACGAGATAGGCCTCATCATGCAGATCTGGTGGACCCCACCGAGGTTAGTGGAGCTTGTACCAATAGCATGAGTCTGTATTGAGGCCTGTCCGTCGGGTATGCGGCTCATCTAAAGCATAATTAATTAACGGGTCGGGTCCAAGTAACCGCAAAATTCTCTACTGAGGGCCTGACCCAAGCCCAGGAACTACTTACTAGATGGGCCGTGGGGGGCCTGATTGTTGGCCCTGAGTCAAATGGATCGGGCTCAATGTTAGTCTAACCTAGCCCATTTCTAGCCCAAGCCCATAATGGGCTTCAAATATTTAACACGAGTCTGACCCAACAACATTAAAGCCCAGTAAAACCAGGGATTGATGACTCGCCCAAGTCGACTCGGACTCGGTCGAGTCTGAACCAGTTTAGTACAACGAGTCAGCATTCTAAATGTAGGGTGGCTCGGCGTGACTTGGGTTAGGACCAAACAAGTTGTCCGGGAGTCGCTGAGTGTTAAATCCCAGGGTCCAGTCAATTATTTTTACACGGTAACTGATACAAGTAATAAATATTTACTTATGGGAAGGAAATGGCACATTTTCACCGGATAAACCAGACAGGGATTCGGAAGTGACCCCTACAGTACCTACCTCGTTGCTGGAAAACTTATGGGCCCCAGCATGATGTGTATGTGTTATCCACACCGTCCGTCCATTTTGCCAGCTCATTTTAGGCGATGCTCAAATTTGATGGGGATCAATTCTCTGGTGGACCATGCCATTTGGAAATAGTGGTGATTGAACTCCCACCATTAAAAACTACCAAATGCCCACTGTAATGTTTATTTGTCATCCAAGATATTGATTAGGTCACATAAAGCTAGAGCTGGGCATCAAGTCGAATTAGACGGGGTTAGGGTTGACCCAACTCAGACCCGGTTTTGAAATAAACCTGACCCAAACTCGAGTCAACTCAGTACTGAGTCCAACATGCCCGACCAATCCGAGTTTGGGTGTGGCCTATACTGACCCAGACCGAGTCCGACCCAATCACAGTGATGTAGAGCAGGTTGCAGACAGTCTCATGCTCAACATGGATCAGAAAAGGCCTGGTCGACGACAGAAGTGATCTGGACCGTCAGACTTTAGATCTGGCGTATCTCACAATCCGAAATGAGTTATCCGGCATAAAATATAATTTTGGGGTGGAACGAGTTACTTTAGCCAACCAACCCACTACACCAGGTTGGGTAAGCCGGATTTGCGAAATACCCCCCAGATCGACGGTCATTTCTCTATTTTAATTCCATTTTTACTATAAATAGTAAGCTTTAGCTTGATTATAACCCTTCATCCATCGAGCTTTAGGAGATGCACCCAACGTGGAAAGAGCTTAGAATAATTAGGAGAAATGCTTGGTGAGGCCAAATTGGACACTTACTATTTTTGGCCGAAAACCTTGCGCACTAGTAGACATCACGATCGTCTATAAATAATAAGTTTATTATTTATAGTAAGTTGCGAATTTTAGGAGTTTTAGTTATAGTTTGCTTCTGATTTCTCTCTCATTGCCTGGTATCCCTATATAAAGGGTTGTGAACTCGTTTATTGCATTTATTAATCAATTTCGAATTTTATATAATTTATTTTCTATTTTGCTTGCTTTCTTTCTCGTGGATTCAAAAAGCCTCTGTGAGAAATGCAGAGAAATTCTGTGGATTCGGAATAGTTATTCTGTTAATGAAGATGGTGATCGACCTCATCACGTTCATCCCTGCGTCACATAGGTACTGAGTTAGATCCAGTCAGCACTAAGCAAGGTCAAGTACAACGGGCTGAAATCACATCTCAGAACCTAAGTGTACCTGCCGGAATTGCAGCCTCTCCATCAGCTACAAGGCACCTGAGATGTGAAACGTCAAATTTGGGTTTTCTTTCCTCTCTCACTTTATATATATATATATATATATATATATATATATATATATATATATATATATATATATATATATATATATATATATATATACACACACACATGAAAATGCTCACCTGCGAACCAGTTCGTACGAACTTTTTTGAGAACCCAACTCTACACAGAGCTAGATGAAGGGAAAACAAAAAAATTAGTTTGATCCAAACTTTTGTGGCCCTTGAGAAGTCTTTAGTGGTGGGAGTTTAATTGTCACTATTTCCTATGGTGTGGTCCACCTTATAATAGGATCTGCCTCAAATTTTTTGCCTCATGCCCTAAAATGAGTTGGAAAAATGGAGGCACGTTATGGATAAAACACATACATCATGGTGGGCCCACATAGCATTTCCAGTGTTGAAGGGGTCACTCCCGACAAATATTAGCTCATTTAAAATGGAGATAAACCCACAATGTAGCTTGCCACAAGCGAATAAGTGGGTCGACAAAGTGCAACCGAAGATGGACCACCATTAGCCAAATGAAAGCAACGTTTTAGTGTATCGCATCTGTCACCAATGAAATCTGGAACCGTGTGGATGAAGCAATTTATATCCCTATTTGTTGGCCTGTTTCAGGCCTATATTGGGTCCATATAGCGGCTTCAACTGTAGATAAAACTAGTTGCAGGTGGCAATGGGTCGGGCTCCGCTAGGACTGGACCACCCAATTTAAGACTCGAGACCTGAGCCACCCGACTGGGCTTAGCCTAAATATTGATAAAATTCAAATTTCTCATTTGAATTTTTCTAATCCATCGAGTGATAGGCAGGTCATATATGCACAAAGAAATATATATTTTTTAGGGAAACCTATGGTCTAAATTTAAGATGGATGGATTGTATAATTAAGGATTAAAATGGTATATTTGCAAGATATAACATATATACATATAAAGCTTGTTTGACTAGTTTAAGTGAAAATAACTTGAGCCCAAGGTTGACTTGAAAAATTGATCTACGCATACATGTAAGGCCCAAGCCTAGTTTAAAGTGGTGTTGGGAGGGTTGTCTAGCCTAGTGCCACTCTTACAAAATAGGAGAGGGATCTAGGATGAACCGCTAAAGGTCTAAAAATTCACCATTCCCTATTCTTGAAACTCGATGCAAGTGGAAATGCTTAAAGATACATCAATTTTAAAATTTTGCTAATACAATTATCTTAAATGTGTAATCATAATAATTTCCTTCAATGTATTGAAATACATATGAAGGCGAACAAAAGCCTACCAAAGATGTTGATTTCCAAGGAAAGATAACACCATGCACACTATTGGATCTTTAGATTTTGTGGACTAAGATTTTTAAGAGGAATGAATTTCTTCAAAGCTAAACTAAAGAGGAGATAACAAGGTATCTTAAACTAAAACTCTATACCTACTTTTATACATTTTCATCCTAGGAAAATCTTAATTGGAGATTATTTCCTGTATCTTTTATGTTATAGTGGTAATAAGGGTATACTGAATTACTAAGCTCCCTCTTAATTAAGAAAAACTTAATCTACATCTTCTAATTGGGTATATCTAATGTGTGACTTCTAAGACTATAATCATCCCTGGAAGATACTTATATCGCACCAAATTTAGAAGCGGACAAAAAAATAATTCATCGTAATCTCTAATTACTTATCTAAACTTGTTAATCTAATCTTATACAATTAAGCACATTTGATTCCATTCGTTCATGTTCATAAATCTTAATGTTTTCACCTGAATTTGGTAAACATATATGATTGATTGTGGAGGAACACCCACCGATGAACTTGTAAGGAAACTAGAAGATGTGGACAACGATGGGAGCTGATGACGACTATGGATTCTTCGATGCCTAAGTTAGATGGGTAAATTTGAGTCAAAGACTTCAGCTTTGATACGTTTTCTTACATTCTCTCGTTTAAGGTGGCTATATTTATAGGGTTCATAGGTGGTTTCAAAATCGTCGTGTCTTAATAAGTTACGATGGATGGTCCTTATTTGGATGAGAAACAACTCCCGAAATTGTCACCAAGCCCACCTCGGCCTACATGATCTTCAACCAGGATTTAGGTCGAGCCCTCCTTTTCCAGGGCGTAATCCCCTCTAGACTACTCATACCACCTTGACACAGGTTGGTCAGGTTAGCTTGGGGCGTGGGGGAAGTTTGGATCCCGAGCTCCTTGTCTTGACGGTCCTTTGCTTGTGATGTAAACGTTCTTAATGAGATGATTCTTCCCCTACCCAGCTATATCCTCGGACAACTCGGGAGCTCATCTCTTCGTTGGGAGAGTTGCTTGCCTTGTCTCCGAACTTTGTAGTCTGATAGCTCAAGACATAATCCTACCCTAGTGCTTTAGTCGCTTCAACTTCGAGGCACTCCCCTCGTGACTGGTCATTCTTTTCGCATGGTGGACCAGTTTAGTTTTGCCCACAATACTCAATGTTTCGATCGTGATGCATACTTATCGTCTTTTGACATTGAACAATTTTTATCTTTGCAGCTTGATTAATTAAAACTTATTGAAAATATGTGTGTATGTATTTAAAAAATAGATCGAAATGAAATTCGATTGTCTATTTGATCTGTCACTTTAGATAAGTCTTATGTGCATCATCACCATCATGCAATCATTTACAATTTTTTTTCATCCCATCTTCAAAATTTGATCGTAATTTGGTTTATTTTTCTATGATGTTTCTTACCTAACCGAATCTATATACATGACCTTAAAAATGCACACCAAAAGAGTGTCACATCATCGTAACATTGCCACAATGTAAAGTAATAAGAATACAAGAGTCAACTATTGGCTAGTATACTCTCACAAAGATTGGACTCAAATTGATCCGTTGCTTGTATGTAATTTCTCTCACAACGCGTGTGGGTTAATTCACATATCGTAAGTGATTAGGCATTCGTCGTTTACACAATTATCATGCGGAATCTATCTGATTAACCAATGATTCATCTCCACTATAATATATAGGCTTAAATGATCTGAGTGGGTACACACTTGATCATGTTAATTTATAAAAAATCTTATCTTAATCATCTCATAAATAAACGTGAAATTATATCTCGTATGTACATACATATATCTCAAAATTCATCACTCTTATCATGCATACCTACACAATGGTCTACACTATGCAAGAAGCGAACAAATTTTTTAATTGACAAATGTTGGCCACACCTCATCATGAGGGCCAACTAAAATATTTATATGCATACATTATCAATAATCAATCACCACTATACATATATAAGAACTCAAACATCGAAAAATTTCAATATACTCCAATGAATCAATACATTTACATGTCACTAACAATTTGATTGGGAATACAAAGTCTAACACTTTTGCCATTTCTAATGCTTGAAAAGCTAAATGTAATAAGTAGCAATAGGCTACTAAGTTTTTCAAGTTAGTCATTTGTATAACAATTTCTAATTGAAGAGATTGTGTTGAGTTTGGAAGGTTGAAAACCTACTATGGAGATGATATAAAGTTTAAAGAATAAAATCACGGGCTAGAGAAAACCACAAAACTCTCCTAATTGTCGAGTTTGTCTCCGTCAAGGTTAATAAGGTGGAAATGTTCACAGCTCTATCTTTAAGTTGACTGATTATGTGGAAAAATTAAAGAAATGTGTGCCCAATCTAGTCAATGATAATGTTGCTTAGCCCCAATGAATCCTTTGGAGAATTCGATGAGCAATTATGACCCTCATAACCGTTGAGGAAACATTAATAGACTTGGGATTGGCGATTCTTATAAAAGAGAGAGCAACATGGAGGTGAGTTGGCTCATTTCTCCAAACTTATTTGGATACGAGGACCCAATGGCATGGATACTGATAACTGTAACAGTTACATTCTACAACAATGTAATCTAATGGACTTAAAAAAAAGTGTATTATTTGGATGACGAGTGAAAATCTTAATTTCATTAAATAATGATTACCTTAAATATACAAACTTGTATAAGCTTAATGATTTGCTTAATAAAATCTATATTTTTCTTTACAATCCAAACAATGAAAAATGTTAAATTAAGGAATGACCAATTGGTTTTACCCCCTCTACATTACCACAATCTCCATCATGTGTTGTCTGCATGAATCTGTATCACGTTTTCCACCCCTGCATATGGGGCCCTCCTTGGGCAAAGACCCTGAAAAGAATCCACGCATGTTTTGTGGGAACATGACCTGACTATTTGGGTGGGACCCTGACTCTCACTCTAGGGCCAACCTCGATGTACGCATTGTATGTCTAGTTGTCTATCTATTTTTCCAGCTTATTTTAAGGTGTGGTCCCAAATATAAAGAAGATACCATACCACATGAAATACAGTGGTGATCGTCAGTTTCAAATTTTGCAATCCCATGCCCCGGCCATGGCACCCTTTCAAATACAGTGGTGACCGTCTGTTTCAAATTTTACAACATCCAAACACTTTTACGGTTGGATTGCATGCAATTCCATGCCCGGCTAAACATCCACCGCATCGGCCATCCATGGATTTTGTGAACCATCCAAACGCCCACACTAAGTGGGCGCTGGAATATCTACTTCAGTTGGATTGGAGACAATCCACTGACAGGCAATAAATGACTTTGTTTTTTGGGCGCTCCACCCCATTATACCCTACTCCACTTGAATACATCTGTCCAAATGGGCCCTAAAACCCTTTCGTGGGCTACAAAAGTTTTGAATAAAGTTTTGGATCAAGCTGATTTTATTTTTTTTTCCCCTTTCACCCGGGTCTGTTTTACCTTATCAATGGATTGGATGGTCAACAAACATCATTGAGAACCCTAGGAAGTTTTTAATGGTGGTTGTTCAACGACCACTTTTTCCTGTGGTTTGGTTCACCTGGAATTTGTATCTTCTTCAATGCACGCATTGAGTTGGGCCTGACGGTCAGGGTCCCAGCCACATCTGGCTCCCGGTGGCAGCAAGTCGCGCTGATTTTGTGGGTGAAGGTACTGACAAAAGTCCAATCTTGTTGGCTTTCATCTATACAAAAGAAGGCCAGAAGATTACAGCCGACGGTGTTAGGTCATCTACCAAAAATTCGTGTTTATTGCCCTTGAAATGTTATTGCTACTCGCCAATAAAGATATAGCAAATGTCCTCGCGATCCATGCTCTTCAGAAAGTGGGCCCCACAGTTTGTCATTTGCTAAAAGGTTAAGCTAGTCTAGTCATCAGGTGGGGCCAAACATGTAAGGTAAGAGATTGAAGAGACCGACAAACGATCCACATTAAAAATTCACGCCCGCTCGGCAGATTCCAATGTTATAAGTGTGCGTTTGGTAGCATCGAATTTCATGAAATATCAGATTTTGTGCAACCAAGCGTACTCTAAAGGCGAGAAATAAAAATCTTTGATACTCTGGCACAGCGTGATGGACGAGAGGTACTTAGAAATTAGACACGTGGCATATAAATCAATGTAGACTTTCTAAATTGTAGGTCCCAAATTGATAGCTCATGAACGGACGTGGATTGCATACTAACAGTCAGTAGGACACTGCTCTGTGGGCCCACCATGATTTATGTCTTTTATCCATGCCTTCCATTTAATTGCCAGCTCATTTTAGAGCATGAGCCCAGCTGATCAAAACCTCAGGTGGACCATACCATTAGAAAAATAGTGATAATCCAACGCTCACCATTAAAAGCTTTCTAGGGCCCACTGTAATGTTTATTTGCCATCAATTAAGTCATATAGACTTGAATGAAGGAAAAACACATATATCAACTTAGTCCAAAACTTCCGTGATCCCGGAGTAATCCCCACTTTTTTTTATATACAAAATTATTTTAACTGTCCATATCAGAGCCAATGTCATATGGTTAGATTGTCAAATTGGTGTGATATTTTCATGGTAGCCGATGAAATCTATGTCAGACCTAATGGACGGTCTAGATTAATCTATTGAAACGTTCAAGTATCCAATGCAAATGAAAGAACCATAACTCGTAATGCGCTCTAAAAATAATCCTTTTAATTTAATATATAAACATGCAACTACGGTCCAATCCATCAAACTCCTCGCCTGGTCTACATCAATGTGGGCCCCATTATTTGGACCACTTGGAATTAGGTACGCTGAGTGTCCTCCACTGCATGAAAGGCCGAAACATCCAAAGACGTCATCGTTATGAGTGTGGATCGAAATCTGGGCCGTCACTTCTATTGGTCCATGACATTGCGGATGACAAAACCTATCTGGGCCCACCATGAATTATGCGATACATCCATATTGTACATCAAAATTTCTAGATCATTCTTCGTGAGCCCAAAACTGAAGCAAATACAAAGCTTAAGTGGACCACACCATAGAAAGTAACGAGATGGAATGACTACTGGTAAACCTTCCTGGGGTGTACTGTGATGTTTGTTTGCCATCTAACCTATTCGTAAGAGTCCAATTTTCATTGTTTCCTGTAGTGTGGTCCACTTGAGCCCTAAATTTGAATCTTTTATTTTCTTATACTCTAAAATGATATGGAAAATTAGATGGACAGTGTGGATCTGACAAATACAGGAAATAGGAGCCATTTCCCATTAGGTGGGTCCTACCGTTAACCGGACAAGCTGAATGGGCGACCTCCACCAGTCAGGTGAGCCACATGCTGAATATGGACCATTGATCGCTTTTCTCTGGCTGTCAATTTATCTCGTCCAAGTGCAGTCGACCTTATGAAGTTAGACTAACCTGATATCTGATTAGGGCATGTCTGCTGTACTGATTCATGAAAGCATCAAGCAGCCACACTTTTTATGAAAATCCCTGTATTCTCATAATTAGGATTAAACACATGATCCTCTTTTCGGTCTCCAAAATCTCAGCCACCCACTCCCATCCACTGGACCCCCACCAGCGCACGATTGGAGTTAAAGTTGATTGGTTTGGATCGAGCCGCTTCACCAACTCTGTCATGCCCATACACACTACACACATGAAAGAAGACAAACCGAGCCAACAGTCTATTTATGTGGATCACCCTACATAAAAAAAGAAAAGATGGATTAAACAAATTCGCCTATGGTTTGGATTTAACTTATTTTGTGGCCATGCTAGTCAGCGAACATGATTTTCATACGCTTATCTTCACAATATGGGCCACCTTATGTACTGCTCAGATGTCATATCAGGCTTGGAAACCTTCAGTACTCTTTGAAGAGGAGTGGTAAGAGACTTCCTGAGGTATGGCTAGCCGTTGGATTTAGTATCATATTAAAGTGATCCCACCTTTCTTTTTTGTTAAATCTTTAATATTGAAAATTGCTACCCGTGGCGCACGCCACAATATTAAAACTAGACCATCCACGTCTAAAGGAAAAGGGTAAAGCACAGGAGAGTTAAAAAATTCTAAGGTCCCTCGTTAGAATGCCTACCATTAAAAGCTTCTTGAGGGCCACGGGAATTTTTATTTGCCATCCAATCTCTTGGTAAGGTCACAATGACTTAGATGAAAGGTCTTTAATATTGAAAATTGTTACCCGTGGCGCATGCCACAGTATTAAAAATAGACCATCCACGTCTAAAGGAAAAGGGTAAAGCTCGAGAGAGTTAAAATATTCTTAAGGTCCCTCGGTGGAATGCCCACCATTTAAAGCTTCTTGAGGGCCACAGGAATTTTTATTTGCCGACCAATCTCTTGGTAAGGTCACAATGACTTGGATGAAAGGATCACATAAATATCAGCTTCATCCATAACTTTTATGAGCCACAAGAAGTTTTTAATAATCAATCGCCATTGTTTCCTATAGTGTGGTCCACCTGAGATTTGGATATATATTATTTTTGGAATCATGCCATGACATGAGCTGTAAAAATCAGGATCCATCGCACCCGCGCCCTTTGGTCCGGTGAAAAGGTAATCAGACAACGCAAGGTGTTGTAGGGAGTCCGTGCAACAAAAAGCTAATTGAGTGGCCACTTGCATGGGTTTTGGACCCACCCAAGCTCTCGGCATCTGATTTTTCCTGTAATCCTAGTGGGGTTTTATCTTACGAAAGAGTTGGATGGCATCCAAACATCATGATGGCCGGGGAGAGTTTCAATGGTGGGTGTATCATTCTGCTCTATTCTTTTTTGGTGTTGCCCATTTGAGTTTTCAATCACCTTGATTTTTAGGCTTATGTCGTAACATAAGCTAGCACAAATGATTAATGGAGTAGATGTCACATTCTCAATATAGTGGGCCCCACAAAGCTCTTGTTGCATGGACTTATGGTAGGAAATTGTCCTTGGGTAACCGCAGGCACCAGCGTCAGCACTCTGATTGTTTGCATGAGGTCTCAAGCATTAGCCCATATATATATATATATAAAGGGAACTTCCCATGCGGTCAAGCTCATGGGAACTTCCCATCAGATCAAGCTGTGTGGGCTCACTGTGATGCGTGTCGACCATCAATGCTGCATTTGATGGTCCCCTTTAAATTATGGGATATCCCAAATTCGGCCAGAACTCAGTTGGGCCATACCATCTAAAATAATGTGAAAACATGCCTAGAACATATAATAGCACTTAATGGGACCCACTTGAAATTTGGATGCATTTGAAACTTGGTCTGACCCTTCATTCAAGTGGGACACACATAATGGATGGGTTGGATTTGTGAACCACATCTCGGTTGGCCCAACAAATGATTATGAATGTTTTAATGGAGGGTAACCCCTCTCAACTTTTGTACGTGCTGTGGCCCACACAAGTCACGGACTGACTTGATTTTTAAGCCCAAGGCCCACCATGGAATGGTGCATCTAGCTGATGAGGTAGATGTTCGACATGCATCATGGTGGGGCCCACACAACTTGACCTCATGGGAAGTTCCCATGAGCTCTACTGCATATAACATTTTCCATATATATATATATATATAGGGAAAAGGTACTATACGCTCGACCGTATGTTACCTTCTATACAGTCGAGAGTTGGTAACACACAAGTGGTCGAATGTTGAAAATTCAAACCCAATGGTAAGATTTTAGAGGATAAATGGAGAAACAAAACCGATGAAATCGGTTATTAAATTATGACTCGGACTATTTCCTGTAAAAGCCTTTAGCATGAAGTAGTGCACTAGAATCCTGGGTGGGGCCTACCGTGAGATTTTTTTGAGAAATCCACCCCGTCCATCCATTTTTCCGGATCATTTAAGGGGTTAAGCCTAAAATTGAACCAAATCCAAGTTTCAAGTTGATCGTATCACAGGAAACAGTGGGAATAATGATTTCAACCATTGAAATCGTGTTAGGCCCCACAGTGATGTTTATTTGTCGTCCAATCTATTCATAAGATCATACAGACATGGATGAAGAGAAAAAACAAATATAAGCTTGATCCAAAACTTCTGTGGGCCCTAAGAATTTTTTTAACAGTAGATGTTCAATTCAACTGTTTCATGTAGTGTGGTCCATTTGAACATTTTATATGATTAATTTTTGGGCTCAAGCCCTAATATCATATGCTAAAATGGATGGATGGAGTGGATCAGATACATAAATCATGGTGGACCTCACAGTGTCTACTCGGTAGGCTAAGAGTAGTGAGTTACTCCGCAATTTGCTTCCGTCAAACAGGGGCGCGGATTAGATAATGACATGCTGAGTAGCGAGGCTCACTACTGAAGTAACGTCATCAAGTTCCGTGGGCCCCATTATAATGTGTATTTTGTATCCACTCCTTCCATCCACTTGGAGAGATCATTTTAAGGCTTGTTTGATTTTTATCATTTCACCTGGAAACCCTGGAAATGGGTGATTATTACCGTTTCACCTATTTGAATATTCACGGGAATTTCATTTCTTGGAAACCGGTTCAAAAGTAGCAATGGCCATTTTAGGACCCCATCTTGATGTATATGATATATCTGTTCTGTCCATCCATTTTATCACAACATTTTGAGATATTAGAAGAAAAATGAGTTTCCAATACTCAACCGGCCCATACTAAAAGAAACAATGGCCCTAGGAAGTTTTTAATTGCAAGTATTTAATTCACATTTTTCTATGACGTGGTCCACTTGAGCTTTGGATATGCCTCATTTTTTGGCTTATATCATAAATTCATCTGACATAATGGGTGAACGGTGTAGATATATGATATGCATCATGGTGGGACCCACAAATATTTCACAATATTTGCCATTTTTACACCAAAAAAGAAAGTCGTCAAATCAATTATGGGGAAGAGTGCGGCAATTAAGGAGGGAAATATTTATTACCATTCACGGGGCATTTCCTGGGATTTGGAAAATCAAACACGCCCTTAGGGCAATATCCAAAGAACGAGTTAAATCCAAAGCTCCAGTGGACCTCAGCACAGAAAACAGTGGGACAATGACGGCCACCATCAAAAACTTCTAAATGCCACAAAAGTTTTAGATCAAGCTGATATTTGTGTTTTCCCTTCTTTAATGTCTTTTTTAACTTTTAAACAGGTTGGATTTCAAATAAACATTATGGTGGGCCTTAGGATAGTTTCAATTTTGGGAATCACTCTCCCCACTGTTTTCTATGGTAGGGTCCACTACAGATGTTTATCTACCTCATTCTTTGGCTCATGCCCTAAAATGATATCTCAAAATGGATGGACGGTGTGGATACAACACATACATCATAGTGGGGCCTACAAAACTTAGTGACATCACTTTAGTAGCGGAATTGCTACTCAACCTTTCACTTCAATATCTAACCCGCGTTCGTCAAACAGGCCTGTTCCGGAAACGGATTGGCTACTCCCTGCCACTGGAAGCAGATTGCGTAGTGTGTAACTCACTATACTTAGCGTACTAAGTAAACTTTGTGGGGTCCACTGTGATTTATTTATTATATCCACTCTGTCCATTCATTTTACCAAATAATTTTAGGGGTATAGATTAAAAATGAAATATATAAAATATTTAAATGGACCACACCACAAGAAATAGTTGAATTGAACGTCTACAGTTGAAATTTTGTGGGGGCCACAAAAGTTTTGGATCAAGCTTATATTTGTTTTTCCCATTCATCTATGTCTGTATGATCTTATGAACAGGTTGAATGCAAAGTAAACACCACTGTGGGGCCTAGCAAGGTTTCAACGGTGGAAATCATTATCTCCATTGCTTCCTGTGTTATGGGCCACTTGATCTTTGGATATGCTTCAATTTTGGTCTCAACCCCTTAAATTAGATGGAAAAATGAATGGACGGTGTGGATAGATCACATACATTCAAGGTGGGCCCAAGTAACTCAGTACGTAATTCGATTTCTCAGCCACCTGCCAATGGCGGGTGGTCAGTGCTCTGTGGGCCCTACAATGATGTATGTGTTTCATTCATGCCATCCATCTATTTTTCTAGATCATTTTTGGGTATGAGACCAAAAATAAGTTATATCCCAATCTCAAGTGGACCACATTACAGGAAACAGTGTTGATTAAACGTCGACCATTAAAAACTTTTTGGGATCCAAAATAGTTTTGGATCAAGATGATATTTGTTTTTTCACTTCATCTATGTCTGCATGACCTAATCAACAGATTGGATGTCAAATAAACAGAACAGTGGGCCTTAAGAGGATTCTAACGGTGGATATACAATCACTATTGTTTTCCTATGGTGTGGTCCACCTGAGATTTATATCCCTTTCATTTTTGGGATAAAGCCATAACATGATATGTAAAAATGAATAAATGACATGGATGAAACACATACATCATGGTGGGGCACATAGAGTATCGACCATCACCACCCGGCTAGTGGCAGGGGAATAGCCAATTCGTTTCCGGCCGTTTCGCATTGACACAAAAGAAAGAGGACAGGGAATGCGTCCTACTCGGTAATCTATCTGGCAGGGTTCTGTGGGGCCCAACGTGATGTAATTGTTTTATTCATGTCGTTCATTGCTTTTCTCATATTATTTTAAGTTATGATCCTAAAAATGAAGTAGGTCCACAGCTCTAATGGACCACACCAAATGAAGCTGCAGTGATAATGACACCCACCGTTGAAATCTTTTTAAGGGCCACCGTGATGTTTTTTTTACCATCCAACCTATTCAAAAGGTCATGTAGATGTGGATAAAGTGAAAACACAAATATCAGATTGATCTGAAAATTCTTCATCTCCTAAGAAGTTTTTAATGGTGGATGTTTAATCCCTAACTTGTGGTCCACTTGATCCCTGGACCTGACTCATTTTTTGGATCAAAACTTAAAATGATATGAGAAAAATGGATGGACGGGGTGGATTTTTCAAAAAACCCCACGGTAAGCCCTACATAGGTTTCTAGGGCAGGACCTTCATGCGGAGGCTTTTCGTAGGAAATATACGTGAGAGAGAGCCGGTTTCATCGGTTTTGTTTCTCCACTCACCTATAAAATCTCACTGTTCCTTTGAAACTTTCGCCATCCGATTGCTAGCATAGTGTCGGCTCTCAACCATATGGAAGGTAACATACGGTCAAGCGTATAGTACCTTTTCCTATATATATATATATATAGGGAATTTAGAACCTTTGCTTCCAATTAACACAAATTTTCTATTTCACGTGTCCTGATTGATTCATGTTATCTTATCTTCGGTGTTGTCGGCATTTCTGCATTAAATATAGTGTGTGATAATGTAGCCCAATGAGATTGCAAAAAATATAAACTTTTAGTTTATGGTAAGCAGACAGGATCGTTTGTACCGGAAATGGGTGAATTTATTTATTTTTAAATCCCCATACAAGTATGCAAGTTCTTGCATATTGGGGTAAGCAAACAATCCCACCAGAGAGTTTTTAAGCATGTCTTAGAATACAAATCCCAAGTAAACAGCCACTAAGAAATATTTGCCTTTTCTGATTCCATTGGATGCCATCTACCAAAATCCGCTTGTCTGCCTCCATATGCGCGTCTACCTAGTATTTGTCTTCTCTACTTAATGAAGCCAATCTCCTTGGCGTTGCTGCGGAAACACTGCCTGCAGCACGTAAGTCCATGCTTCCTGATCAACCCACGTGGGTTTTCACAAACTTGGCAAGTGTATGATCCAGGGCCATAGTTCTTCGAATGATAATTTCAGACATTGATGTGACCCCTCTTCCTCTCTTCAAAAACCCTATTGGAATCGTAATTTGAAAGCACAGCTGTTGAGGGTGAAAATTTGTTAATATGATCCCACACGTGACCCATGACTATGGCCCAACCTATAAGAAATTATTGCATGATGAACGGTCACATGAACACACATGGGTTATCACATGGCTAAATTATTGAAGACAGGCTCCACCCCATCAATAGCCATGCAAAAATCACTTTAATTCAATCATAACCATTGGATTAGTGGTTTGGGAAATGGATGGTCCATATTGTATGGACTGTCCATCATATAGGGCCTACATTTAATTGTCATCCCTCCCAGAACACTTTGCTCGGACGATCCTAACAGCTGGATTAGTAGTTAGGAAATTGGATTACCCATATTGAGTGTATTTGAGAGGTCAAAGCAGCGATGTGGATTGTCCATCAAGTGGGCCCCACCTTTGATTGCCCATCCTTCTCACATCGCTCCGATTGATTATTGTAATCATTTAATTATTGGATGCGGATTGTGTGGTGGTCCTGCTACCATAGACATCTGTGATGACTTCATAGACCACGTGTTGCTGCTAGAGATGGGTTCGGTTGAGTACATACTAATTCCGGTTACCTTAAAAAATAGTTTGTATGGGCTTCATCTCCAACATTGGCACATGGCCCATTCAAATCATGTCATTTCCGGTCACCACGCACCCCTAATTAGTGGTTTGGAAAATGTACAGTTCATGTTAAGTATACTAGAGTGATTTAAGTATTGATTTAAATCATCCATCACATAGGACCCATTTATGATTGGCCGTCCCTCTCAAATTACTTTAATTTGATGATTCTAATCACCTGATGAATGGTTTAGAAAATAGTCTGTAAACATCAAGTATACTAAAGATGTTTAAGCATTGACCTAGACCATCCATCATGTGGCCCAACTTTGATTGACCATCCATCTCAAATCACTTTGATCAGATGACATAACCATCCATTTGTTGGTTTAGAAAATAGGTGGTTCATCTTAAGGTGGTAAAACCAAAGAAGGAAATCTACCTCTTTTAGCACCTTTTCATGGGGAGAAGTGTGAAAATATTTTAACCATTTAAACATATGTAAATGAGTAGGAGTGAAAACCCGTTCTATCCATATAAGTGGGAGCAAACAAATATGCAAAGATCCCAGTTTCATATGTAAATGCGTTCAAACGGAAATTTTCCAAATTCAAAAAGAGATGCTTCGGTTGAGCTGCAAAAAGGTGGAGCATTAAAGACACACGGCATGCCACATTTAAAATCAATTCCAAATTTTCTATTTGAATTTTTTGCTTTTAAGGTATGGAATTAATGCATTTGTTGGGACGTTCTGTTCCACAACTGTATCATTTCTCACCTTTAAAATGGCAAGGACGTACGCATGCATCTATCTACCGTCTACAACAACCTGAACCATTCATTCTCTAGGCCCATTTTAATAGACCATTGCCTGTTGTGGTATTTTGTGACCTTCTTAAAGGAAAAGAAAAAGTTGGTTGGATGGAAATCTCTCTTTGGACGGCCCTCGGATCACCTATCACGCTATGCAAGCGCATCATAGTCATGCTCACCTGCGCACCTGTGCTCGTGCGCACTTTTGTACACGTGTCATAGGCGTCAAATCCGAACGGTCCATGTGATGCGGCATCCCATGAAACACCCAAGGGACCAATTTTCCCCGTGATCTAAAACTCTGGTTGGCCATATCAAAGATAGATGCACATTAAGAGAAGAAACTGTTTTCTTTTTCTACAGCCCACCAAAGTTTTGGATCAAAGTAAAAGTTACGTCCTGGAGGTTTCATGGGGTGATGCATCCCGTGGACCATTCAAATTTTGGACTCACATGACGTATTATGAGTTCTCAAAATATTCACACGAGTTCCGTGCGTAGTGCGCGCCGAGCATTTGGCAGCGCATCAAAGTCTGTTGTGCTTTCGGTCAAATGCGTTCTCTTCGCATCGGAAAATGACTTAGACGTGATTGGCACTTGAGATTCCGTCTAAATTTCTATTACATATGACACCGGCAGCTTTGGACACGCAAGTAACCTTCGCAACATTGGTTAACATACAGAGGATAAATCAATTAGGTTCATGAAAATCTTTTGTTGACTTTGAAGATGCTAACGTGCAGGAGGGTGCACGAGTTCTATGAATTCACCTTCCCATGGCCCACACCAATTCTTTCTAGTCCAAGGCATGCGGTTCCATTCCACCTAAAATCTTGAAATATGGGAATGAAGTAGCATTGGATTGCCTGTCACCCCGGGCACGGATTTATACCTATGCCGAAGGTTGTGTGGGATCCACAGAGATGTATGTGACAAATCCACTCCGTCCATCTGTTTTTAAAGACCACAATAATACATAAATTTAAAAATCAGGAAGATTCAAAATCAGGTGGGCCACACCAACCAAACAGTAGGAACGGAAACATCCCCTGTTGAAACCTTTCTGGATCTAACCATGATGTTTATATGCCATCCAAACCGTTCATAGGGTTATTACCACTCAGATAAAATTGGACACAAATATCATCCTGATAGAAAACTTCTGTCACTCCACACGTTCAATCCCCACTGTTTTGCGTGGTATGGCCCACATGAGTTTTGGATCTTCCTGATTTTTAGAATCCTGTTCTATTATGGTCTTCCAAAACAGATAGACGGCGAGGATTTTTCACGGATATCTCTGTATGCCCCACGCAGAAATATCTTGCACCCAGGGTCACACCATCCGACTTCCAATATTTTTAAAGTAGTTCAAATGGATCCTGTGGTTCACCGTTCATTGACTTTTCTAGAACCGTTAGGCTTGAAAGAATGCTATTCTTGCGTGATCTCAGGAAAGAAAGGGACTGAACTATGATAGCCATCCAGTCATTAGCCTGAGAAGGAAGGGGCATATAGTCGGTCCACATCAATCCCAGAATATCTCACAGATGGACGGTCAGATTTGTTGAATCAATGATGCTTCTCTCCTATGGGCCATCGATATAGTGGCCCAACAGTTACTATCATCTGACATAATGACAAGTATAGTACGAGGTGGTAGCTGCATGCAACTCCAACGTAGCAACTCAGTGATCATCACTTCTGGTAGCGGATTGCGTGGGACCCCCGGCGCTGTGCAAGGGGATGTGTGGGGCCCATAGAGATGTCCGTGAAAAATCCACTCCATCCCTCTGATTTGAAAGGCTACGCGAAATCAAATCAAATCATGTAGATCCAAAACTAATGTGGGCCATGCTACACGAAAAAGTGGGGATTGAACGTCGGCAGTGACAGAAGTTTTGTATCCGGATGATATTTGTTTCCGCAGTTTATCTGAGCGGTACTAATTCTATGAACGGTTTGGATGGCATGTAAACATCATGGTCAGCTCCAGTATCGTCGAGCTCGTGCAAGTGGCCAAGTAAGGAGGAGAGAGAGAGCGCTTGGGTGTTAAGAAATGGAAAGGTGAGAAAGGGACGAGTGGAGTAAGAAAAGGATGCGTAGGGCAAGTGGGTTTTTTATTTTGTTTATATATATATATATATATATATATATATATATATATATATATATATATATATAAAGGGACGAGTGGGGTAAGAAAAGGATGCGTTGGGCAAGTGGTTTTTTTTTGTTTTGTTTATATATATATATATATATATATACTCTGTTCGATGTTGGCTCGTTTTCAAAATGAGCTGAGTTATATAAAGTTTGACTCGCTGCAAGTCAAGCCGAGACAAACTAATCTAAATAAGCAGTTGTGTGAGCTTTGCGGACTATATCTCATCCTGTACAACCAGGACAGTTTTTAATGATCAATAATATTCGGTGTTTCCTATGGTGTGGTCTACCTTATAATTGTATCTCTTCATTTTTTAGGGCCATGCTCTAAAATAAGTGGCAAAATGGATGGATGGGTTTTGGGGTAGCATCCAACAGACGGGTTTGGATGACACTCATACATCAAGGTGGGCCCACACAGCTCAAACAACCGGTAATATTAATTATCATTTACCAGTTACGTTTGGACGTATGTGATTCTATTATGTAAAAGAACTGGTCGAGCCGAGTCCATTTCTCCGGCATCAGATAATCTAAAGTGTCCAAAATTGGTGGGCCCAACCACGAGTGAACCCTTGCGGAAAAGTCAGACCATTGGACTAAACCTTTCCGTCTTCTTTTAACTTTGAAAATGAACGTTTGACCAGGTTTACTATTAAACATCCAATTGAAGGGTAGCTGATTGCATACTTATTAAAATACATGGAGCCCACAGTCATGTATGTGTCTTATCCATGCCATCTATCCTTTTTACTAGATCATTTTAGGGTATGAACCCAAAATTAAAGCATATCCAAAGATCAAATGGACCACACTGTAGGAAAAAGTGTGAATTGAGCACCTATAATTGAAAACTTATTGAGGCCACAGGAATTTAAATCAACCTGATATTTGTGTTTTCCCTTCATCTATGTGGGGCCTAAGAAGGTTTCAATGGTGGACATCATTATCTTCACTGTTTCCCTTGGTGTGGTTCACTTGTGATTTGGATATAGTTCAATTTTGAGCTCATGCCATAAAATGACCTGGAAAAATGGATGGACGGCGTGGATAAGACACATACATCCTCTGTGGGCCCCGCAGAGTTTATACTCAGTAAGTAAAGCAATCCGCTTACCAATTGAAATCCCTCAACTCGACGGATATGCTTGTAGGCCCACCAAATTAATGATCATAATTCCTAATCATAAACCTTGCATCAAAGTGGGCCTATCGTGTTTTGCGCTTCTAGAAGTGGACCTAACCGTGAAGCGGGACGCACCGAGAGGATGAACAACACAATCACAGGTCCCACCGAAGAACTTCGGCCATTTATCTGGCGACAGAGAAGCACCCAACAATCAGATATGGAAGTTTGTTCCAACACAGATCAGACAAAGAGAAGCACCCGACAATCTGACATGGAAGTTTGTTCCAATACAGATCAGGAAATGCCAAGCACAAGCGCTACTGACACCGGAGCGGATTGAATGCGACGGAGGCCTCACCCAAGACGGTGCGATCCTCACCGATGGGCCCACTTTTGATGTATTTATTCTATATCCAGCCCGTCCACCCATTTTACCACAACATTTTATAGCATGATCCTAACAATGAATGAGATCCAAATCTCAGGTAGACCAAACTATACGAAACAGGTGATTGAACGCCCTATCATTAAAAACTTCCTAGGCCCCACCGTAATGCTTTCGTAGTGTTTATTTGACATCCAATCTGTTGATATGGTCAGATAAACCTGAATGAAGCGAAAAACAAATATTAGCTTGATCCGTAACTTTTGTTACCCGTCACGGGTCAATCACCACTTTTTCTCAGGGCATGGTCCACCTGAGAATTTGATCTAATTTATTTTTGGCTTCATGCCATCAAGTGATCTAGGAAAATGGATGGACAGCTGGGTATAGAATACACACATCAAGGTGGACCCACAGTAATGGCCGCACCTGCAACTGCTGCCTCACTCAAAACAGTGCGACCCTTACCTTGGGGCCTACCTTAATGCATGCATTGTATATTCATGTTGTCCATCTGGTTTTTCCGTATGATTTTAGAGTACGTGGCAAAAAATGAAGTAGACCCAATTCTCATGGAGCGATTGGTCATTAAAAACTTCATGTGGGCTACAAAGGTTTTGGATCAAGCTAATATATATTTGATTTATTATTATTATTTTTAAAAAAATTGGTTTCCTTTATCGAAGTATACATGACCATATTAACAGTTTGGATGGCGAGCAAGTCCTATGTCTCATTCTTGTATAAAGAATTCATCTCGTTATACATGACCACCATCCACTTCTCAACATCAATACCTTTCAATGCTTCCTGGAAGGACGACGGATCATCCTCATCCATAACGAGAGTAAATGTAGCGTTCAAATCATCTTTATATTTACCTAGGAATCCGCGACCTCTCAACGAATTTCTTTTTAGAATTGGCTACTCTACCTGCTCTTGTACTTCTAATTGCGGCTTAGGCTTTGCTTGTGTATCAACATTTTAAATCTTAATATCAATAACCAGTGATTTCTTCGATTTTTTGTGGTTGTCCCTGCGAAACAAGGAATTTTTATTAAATCTGATATCTTGACTAATTATAATTTTCCATGTGACCCGGTTATACAACTTATATCCCTTTCACTCCATTACCATAACCCACAAAGTATATTTTTTCGCTATTTGGTTTAACTTATCACTTACAACTGACGATACATGCGAGTAAGCATTATAACTAAATATACGCAATTGTGAGTAGACAACTCCACACTTCTTATGGAAACTTACAGTTTATCACTGTATATGATGACTAATTCACAAGATAGCAAGTCGTATTAACAGCTTAAATTCATAATTCCTTGCCCAAGTCAGCATTATTCAACATGCTTCGGGCTTTTCCCAAGAGAGTCTGATTCATTCGTTATGCCACATCATTCTGTTATGCAGCGTGTCTTACTGTATTGTGACTCACAATCCTCTCATCTTTACAAAATTGGTTGAATTCATTAGAAGTGAATTCACCTATATTGTCTATTCTCATGATATTCAATTTTCACCCTAACTGTTTTTCAACCATAGCCTTTCACATCTTAAATGAGGCGAAAATGTCAAATTTATACTTTATAAGGTAAATCCAGAACTTTTTAGAGTAATCATATATGAATGAGACAAAAAATGATGATCCCCCAGCAGAAACAAGAAGCGACGGGTCCCATATATCTGAATGCATATACTTCAGTACACCCTTACATATATACTTTCTAGTCTTAAAAGTTAACTGTGATGGTTTACCATATATACAATGTTCACATACATTAAAATCAACACTTTTAAAGGCATAAATTAAGCAATGATAAAAAAGTACATTCATGCCGTGCTCGCTCATGTGGCCTATGCACGCATGCCAAAATAGTGCCGATGTGGATTCTACTACAGACGTTGCAACTTCACCCAATACAGTATTCCCAATCAACTTGTAAAACTTATCTCTCCATTGTGTTTTTATTACTATAAGTATCTCCTTTAAAACTTTTAGAATACGATCAAAATCAGTGAATTAACACTAAAGTGACTCAAGTGCTCCAAGAGATATTAGATTTTTCTTTAGGCTACAAACGTATCTTATATCCGTCAAGATACGCTCCACCCATCAAACATCTTGATGCACATCAATCCGATATTAACAACCTTACAAGCAATGTCATTACCCATAAACACCTGCCCACCATCGCACTCATTGTGATTGGTGAATCAATCTCGCTGAAAAATTATGTGGTATGAGGTCCTCATCTAAAATCCACTCGTTGCCAAGATACCCGGATTTGAATGCAGTCAGAACATCACCACCATCAACTTCCTCACTGGATTCCGCTGTGTTGGCCTCTTTCAGCATATTATCTGAATTCTCTCCCTTGTGAGCTTTGGGATTCTAACAGTCTTTCATATGTCTCATCATCCCATACTTTCAACACTTCATCCTACTTTTATTCTTCGATTTGGATCTTGATCGCGAGTTACCCTTTTCCCGATCAGAATTCTTTCCCCTAGCGACCAACACATCTGTAGAAGAACCATCGCTACTGTCATTCTTTCTAAACTATTTCGCATTAAGGGCCGAGATGATAGTTTCGACGTCTACAGTCTCCCTACCGTAGAACATAATGTTTACGAGATTCTCGTAGAATGGTGAAAGATAGTTCACCATGATTAGGGCTTGATCTTCCTATTCGATCTTCACCTCTGCATTCGTCAACTTGTAAAGCAATTCATTGAATGCACTAATGTGTTCATTAACATCAGTAGGGGTGTACACAAACCGAGCTAGCTCGGTTAGCTCGCTCGACTTGACTCGAAAAAGCTTGATTTGACTCGGTTTGAAGCTGAGTTCGAGCCGAGTCGAGCTGATTTTTTGAGCTCGAAAATGAGTTTGAGCCGAGTTCGATCAGGCCCCAGCTCGACTCGACTTGACTCGGATCGAATCCAGCTTGAATCGAACTTAGATCGAACTAGTTTGGTGAATCGGTTACTTTGCCATTGATGTTGCTCACCAACTGTTTGATAAAATGACTCAACGAGATGTGGTTGGTGGCAAGGAAGGTTTGGCTAGTGGCAAGGAAGGTTTGGCTGGTGGCAAGCAAGGTATGTACATTAAACAAATACCTTTTTTCTCTCTCTCTCTCTCTCTCTTTGGTTTTTATGTTACTTAGAAGGTGTTTGATAAAACACCTGTAAAACCATTGCCTCTGTTTGTAAAACAGTGAGTTTTTGAAGTTGCAGTTCAGGTGTTTATGGAAATGCCTCAATGGAGAACTCAGCTCGATCTTGGCTCGAACTTGGCCCGAGCTGGCCCGAGCTACTGACCGAACCGAGTTGAGCTGGCCAGTCAGGCTCGAGGACCAAGCCGAGCCGAGTTCGAGCTGAGGTTAGCCAGTGTTCGAGTCGAGTCGAGTTAAGGCCAGCTCAACTCGGTTCGACTCGATGTACAGCCCTGAATATTAGACCCTTTCCGCCATCTTAAGATTATGTAACTATTTCTTAAAATATAAATGATTGCCTAGAGATTTCTTCATGTACAAATTATCTAGTTTCGTACAAATCTCTGTGGTAGTCTTTTGATTAAGGACATTATAGAAAACATTGTCCGCTATACATAATTGATTGAAGTAGTCGCTCTCTCATCAAGTTCATCCTACTCTTCATCGCTCATAGACACATGACGCTTCACCTTACTAAGGAGAGCGTGTTGCAATCCTTATTAAATTACAAGGCCTCTTATCTTCACATTCTATAGTTTAAACTTATTTCTACTGGTAAAATTCTCCGTTTCGTACTTCACATTTAATATCTTCGATAGTATATTTTAGATTCAAACATAAAACCCAACGTTAGCTCTAATACTAGTTGTTGAGGATTTGCAAAAGCAAACCCTGAATTTGAATCAAATAAGAGAGGGTAAACGCAAACAAGCTTTATAGAGAACATACAAATTTATGTGAAAAAACCCTTGTGGAAAAAAAAAAAATGGTATAAAGCGACAATGAATCCACTATAAAAAATGAATTACAAGAGATGGATGAACTTATCGATCCGAAAACCTCAAAATCTTGATCACGAAATCCTAGCTTTGCTCTCCCTTACGCTCAAAACAGTCATTACATGTTATTCACACTAATTCCTCCAATTACAAGCCCTTGTATAGAGTTACAGTCAAATTAGGAAACAAAACCCATACTTTTGTAAAATTGCACAATTCCATTGATGGGACCTTTAATAAGATCGAGTGGCATCGACAACTTGTCAATAGGATCAAAGCTCTCATCGATAGGATCGAAGAATGCCCTAAAATCTGTCTAGTGAGCATAGGGAAAAAATCAAAAATTTCTCGATGGGATCGAGCGGTTTGTTAATCCCATTGACAAATCCATGTTTAACATAGATTAAAGGTACTTGATTACAACATCCCACACCTGCGACTATCTTGCCACGAAGCTTAACTTGCTCTAAGCAACAAACGAACTCTCCAATTTATCTCGAACTGATTATAAGTGTGCTTATTAAATAATCATTAGTAAATTTATTATTTAGTAACCTTTTTTAAAAAAATTTCTATTTGATTATATTTTCTTTTTATACTGTTTTGTTGTTGAACTAAAATCACTAACACATACTTAATTGAAAGTTCTTTCAATTAATACGTAAAAAGAGCTCATATAAAGAAAGAACTCTCTTTTTTATTGACCCTCCCTTTATAATTTGCTTGGTCTATTATGGTCGGTGACTAAATAGGGACGTGGACTGCGCCCTACCCCACCCGTCTCTAGCCCTGAACGGGCAGTTCTGTGGGTGGGCCCACCATGATGTATATGTACATCCAAGCCGTCCATTCCTTTTCTCATATCATTTTAAGGCATGAGCACAAAAATGAGGTAGATCCAACGCTCAAGTGGATCACACCAAACAATAAGCTTGGTTGCATTAAATGCCAGTTGCATTAAATGCAAGAGTCATACATGGTGTGGTCCATTTGAGCGTTGGATCTGCCTCATTTTTGTGCTCATGCCTTAAAATGATATGAGAAAAGGAATGGACGGCTTGGATGTACAAATACATCATGGTGAGCCCACCCACAAAATTGCCCTTTCGGGGCACGGGCAGGGTAGGACGCAATCCGCGTCCACCAAATAGACAATGGATGTGACAAGCTCGGCCATGCAGTCTATTTCTGCTAGAGCTGGGCATCGGTCTGGATCGGATCGGATTGGGTGCAACTCGATTCGATCCAAAATCTCAATGGTCTGACCAGAACCCGATCCGATCCAGGACCGAGTCCAGGTCAACTAACTCGGACCGATCCGATGCATGGTTGGCCTGACCCGAACCGAGTTCGACTTGGTCAGGGAAATCGAGTCGGATCGGGTTGCGTACGATTCGGATCGTATGAATTTAATCCAACTGTTCATGTGGTGTGGTCCACTTCAGCCTTTAATGTATAACCTTTTTGTGCTCAAGGCCTAAAATGATATATCAAAATGGATGAATAGCTTAGATAAAATATATACATCAAAGTGGGCCCCACATGGCTATGAAAGAACTATTCGTCTACCGTATCTGTGTTTTTACCGGACTGTTGACGTGCACTGCACGAAAGTGCAGTGACGTGCTTTTCATGCAAGTGCAGCTGCGTATAGTTTGACTTTTGGATTGTCGTTAGCGAGTTCTGTGGGTTTGATCATGGGGTATGTGTTATATCCAAATCGTCCATCCATTTGGCAAGCTTGTCTTAAGGCTTGAGACGAAAAATAAGACAGATCTAACTATCAAGTGGACCACACGAATTATTTAACAGTGAAAATTATTCTCTTGCTATTTGCGGTGTGGTCCAGATGATCTTTGGATATTATTCATTTTTTGGATAATGCTCTGTAATGATCTCTAAAATATATGAACGGTGTAGATATAATAAATACTAAAATACATCACTGTGGGGCCCATATAACTTTGATCTCCTTTGAACCATTTGGTCCGTTCATACAACTCGAAGCTTGAGGAGTGTTAGTGTTCGTCTTCGCATGACACGTGCCTATGGCTATAGGTTACGGTAGCTAGTGTGTGGTACACCCTACATGGCTAAAAGAACTATTTTCTATCAGCTCTGGACTGTTATGATAGTTCAGCACCAATTAAAAAATGGTGGTGACTTTTCAATTTACTATGCCAAGGTAGCGTGGATTGTCCAAATCATTGACAGAGCTTAGACCACACATTAATTTTCTATTAACCATATACGATAGCTAATAATTGCACGGATAGGATTGATCAATCGGTGTGATGAATTTCACATGCGAGAAGGATGAATGCCCACCATTTCCAAAATATTGGTGAACTATTACCAGTGTAGCCCTTAACCAGACATGATGACTCGGTCCAATGCCCAGCTCTCGTACACCAGCAGTAGACTTTGTTGGGGCCTACCGTGAATGCATGTGGTTTATCCACGCCGTCCATTCAATTTTCCAGATCATTTTAGTGGTTGAACCCAAATTTGATGCATATTCAAAGCTCAAGTGGAGCATACCACAGGAAAAAGTAGAAGTATTGGTTTTGGATCGGATCACTCCGGATCGGCTCGGATTGGTCCGGATCGGATCCATTCGGTTCAAATTTTGGTTCGGATCGGTCCGAATTTACTAGAGTCTGAACTCGATCTGAAAACCTGTCAGATTTGAATGGCCCTACTCAATCCGTCCCGATCCAGGCCGTCGGTTCGGTTCTATTCGGGTCGAATCCAACGGATTGGGTCAGATATGCCTAGCTCTAATTTCAGCGCTTACGGTTATTGGCGTTTAGTTTGAGCTGCATCGGACAGGCACGTAGGCACAATATATACGACTCAATTTGAGCTAAACATGTGCCGAGTGATCTCATGGTAGTAAGCGAAATAGATTGGCTACTCCCTAGCCACCAGCCCGGTGGCTGATGGTCGGTGCTCTGTGGGCCCACCATGATGTATGTGTTTCATCCATTCTGTTCATCCATTTTTACAGATTATTTTGGGACCTGACCCCAAAAATGAGAGGAATATAAATATCAGGTGGATCACACCACAGGAAAACAATAGTAATTAGATATACACCATTAAAATCCTCCTATGGCCCATTGTATTGTTTATTTGACATCCAACCTGTTGATTAGGTCATACAAACCCAGATGAAGGGAAAAAACAAATATCAGCTTGATCCAAAACTTTTATGGCCCCCAAAAAGTTTTTAATGGTTGACGTTCATTTAACAATGTTTCCTATAATGTGGTCCACTTGAGATTGGGATATACTTCATTTTTGGTCTCATATCATAAAATGATCTAGAAAAATATATGGACAGCATGGATGAAACACATACATCATAGTGGGTCCCACAGAGCACCGACCACCAGCCATTGGCTGGTGGCCAGGGGAGTAGCCAATCTGTTTCTGGTTGGAAGTAGAGCTCGGCAATCTTGACCTGATTCGATGGATCTGACTAGATCCGACCCGAACTAATCCGATGGCCTGGATCGGTGCGGATTGAGTAGGGCAGTCCAGATCTGAAAGCTTTTTGGGTCGAGTTCGGATCCATACCTACCCAGACCGACCCGATCCGGAATTTGATCCGATTGGATCTGATCCGATACGACACGACCCAATTTGGAGTGGATAAACCACATGCATTTTCACGGTGGGCCCCACCAGAGTTTACTCAGTACTAGAAACAGATTTGCTGGTTTACCACACACTAGCTGTATAGCTGCTGTAGGTACATGTCGTGTGGGAAGACGAGTACTGGCGAGACGGATTGGCTACTTCCCCTGACCCCAACCCCGTGGGTGGTGGTTGGTGTTCTATGGGCCCCATCATGATGTGTGTGTTTCATCCATTCCGTTCATCCATTTTACAGATCATTTTAGGGCTTTATATATTAAAAAAAATGATAGGGATGTAAGTCTCGGGTGGACCACACCACAGGAAAACAATAATGATTGGATATCCACCATTATAATCCTCTTAAGGCCCACTGTACTGTTTATTTGACATCTAATCTATTGATTAGGTCACAAGGACCCAGATAAAGGGAAACAATAAATATCAACTTGATCAAAAACTTTTATGGTCTCCAAAACGTTTTTAATGGTCAACGTTCATTCAACACTGTTTCCTATAGTGTGATCCACTTGAGATTTCGATACACCTCATTTTTTTTCTCATAACATAAAATGATCTATAAAAATAGATGGAGGGCATGGATGAAACACATACATCATGGTGGGGCGCACAGAGCACTGACCACCAGCCATTGGCTGGTGGCAGGGGGAGTAGATCCATTTCAGTACTAGCGTCTGGCGCTCCTTGAGCTCCGAGTTGTATGAACGGTTCAAAGGAGATCAAAGTTATATGGGCCCTACAGTGATGTATTTATTATATCTACACCGTTCATATATTTTTAGAAATCATTATAGAGCATTATCCAAAAAAAGAATAATATCCAAAGATCATCTGAACCACACCACAAATAGCAGCAGAGAATGATTTTCATTGTTAAACAATTCGTATGGTCCACTTGATAGTTAGATTTATCTTATTTTTCGTCTCAAACCTTAAGACGAGCTCGCCAAATGGATGGATGGTTTGGATATAACACATATCACATGATCAGACCCACAGAACTCGGTAACGTCAATACAGAAGTCACCTTGTGCAAGCTGTGCTTGTGTGAAAAGCAAGTCACCGCGATTTCATGTAGTGTACGTCAACAGTCCGGTAAAAATATAGATACGGTGGACCGAAAATTCTCTCAGAGCCATGTGGGGCCCACCTTTATGTATATGTTTTATCTAAGCCATTCATCCATTTTGACACATCATTTTAGGCCTTGAGCACAAAAAGACGGTATATTACATGCTGAAGTGGACCACACCACATGTTAGGTCCGTATCCTAGACCGTACTATTTCGTAGGCTTCCGCGGTCCTCACGGTCAAATTCCGACAACCCTCGACCTGTATCCGACATTTACGCGTGCTCCTAGGCCAAGTCCTTTATATCGGAGTCGACCCGACTCGAAACTTATACCACAGCGACCACACCGTTGCCGCGGTTCTAAGACTGCATCTCGCGCTCAAGGTGATACCCAAGCCAGGAGATGTGGGCCCGCGTTCAGTTCAAGGAAAACGACGCACGTTGCGAATTTCGAGGGAATCTCTAGGGCACCTCACATCAATCAATCAATGTACAAGTCAAGTACATATCCTATCACACTCATCCCTCTCTCACCCAAAGTCAAAGCAACCCTTACCTCTCTCTTACACAAGTACCCTAAAGTCAATTCTCCCCATCACCCATCACTCACTCACTCATCCCTCTTTCTCTTACATCACATCCTCTCTCTCTCTCTCTCATTTCAAACTCATTTCTCCCAAGCAACCATGGGAGGTGGACGTCCAAGCTCCTCATGAGAAAGAGCTAGGTGTGGCCCACCTTCCTACCATCCAATCCCACCCTCCATAATCGATCTTAATCGTTGAAGTCCATCCATTGGAACTCTAACATGTATTGGCGGAAGAAGGAAAGGAGATCTAAAGGTGGGTGTATTTTATGATTTGAATTGTGTAATTTTGATGATTTGAGGGCCGGCATATGGTGGGACCCATCATGATGTATGCATTATATCATGGAGGAGCTCATAGTGGCGGAGCTCCTCCCATCTCCTCCGATCTCTCTCTCTTTTTCTCTATCTCTTTCTCTCTTGTGATGGATGTGGTGGCCCACTTGATCCATGCCGTGCAGCCGCATGGACCACACGCTGATGTATGTATTCTAAATCCACCCCCACACGTGGGGCCCACCTTGATTTAGTGTGGGGCGACCCACCCTTCCGTGGACCCCACCGTGATGCATGTCTTCCATCCACACTATTCAATGCTTTGAACGGTGCTGGACACCGTGAGAAGGTGTTGTGGTGACCCACTATGATGCATTAGTGTCATCCACACTGTCCAGATCATCTGGACGGTGCTGGACCAGTTTGGGATGGTGCAGCCTTAGCTGTTGTTGACTTCAGTAACTTCGTGGGCCCCTTGACGTACGTATTATATCTGGACCGTCCATCTATGTGGACCCCACTTGATGCAGTTGCTGCTGTACAGCAAATGCTGGACACTGGCAGGTGTTAAAAAATGATGATAGATAAATAAACAAATAAATAATATAATATATAATATTATATCTATATATACCATATATATATATCTGGTGGGCCCCACGTGGGACCCACTTGCAGGAGAGAAGCAGATTGGCTGATGCGTCTCACAGCAGCTAATCAGCTGCTGTTTTAAAGTCACCGTGATGTAAGGGTCTTATCCCGCTATCCATCATCTGGACAGGGGGGACCCACCCCCACACGTGGGGCCTACCTTGATGATATATCCACATCGTCCATTTGGGACGTACGTGGACCCCCTCCTGATGTTTATGTTTCATCAAGGTCGTCCACTCGTGGTGATCCAGATCATATATGCATTTCACAGGTGGGCCACACGTGTGGATCCCACCATGAGATATGTGTTATATACTTACTGTCCATCTGCTTGGCACGGTAGCCAGCTAACCCAGCAACTATTGCTACTGTTTTGATCAATCAATTATGTGGGACCCGCTGATGTATGTGTTCCATCCTCACCGTCTAGACCTTGGACGGTGGGACCCACCATGATGCATGTGTTGTATCCATACCATCCAACCATTTGAGAGATCATTTTATGGTAGGATGAATCAGATCCAAAGTTCAAGTGGACCCCACCATTTGTAAATGGGGACAGTGTCATCCACCGTTCAAACTTCTATAGGCCACAGTAGCTTCCAATCAAATTGATATTTGTTTTCACTTCATCTATCTCTATGTCAACTTATGAATAGGTTGGACCTTAAATACGTCACGGCGGGCCACATCATGATGAGACCAACCATTGATCAGGTGGACCACACCGCAAAGACCAGTGGAGATTGAACGCCCACCATTGAAACCCTTTGGGTTACAGAAGTTTTGGACCAATATGATATTTGTTTTCCTCTTTATCCAGGTCTTTGTGACCTTGTGTGTAAGACCTGTATTCTAGTCTGTACTGTTCCGTCGAATCCCGCGATCCTTCTTGTCGAATTCCGGCAACCTGTGACGTATAATCGACGTTTGCGATCAACCCTAAGTCATATGCTGTAGATTTGAGTCGGTTTAATTCAAGACTTGTACCATTACGACCACACCGTCGCCGTGTCTCTCGCATCGATCCGATACCCTGGCAGGAAGATGTGAGCTGACGTTTATTTCGAAGAAAATGCCGCGCATTTGCAATCCCAAGAGAATCTCTATAACATGTCAAATCAATCCCATCAATTAATCACATCATGTCAAGTACACATCACCTTTCACCCCATCCCCAAGCAACCACCAAGTCAACTCTCTCTTACCCTCTCTCTTACACACCCATACATGTCAAGTACAACATCACCTCACCCATCACTCACATCCATCACTCTCTCTCCTTACATCCCATCTTCCTCTCTCTCTCCCTCTCTCATTTCTTAACTCAATCCCAAGCAACAAGAGAGCTCACGTCCAAGCTCTCTTCCATGTGAGAGACTGCATGTGTGTGGCCCACTTTCCCATCCCAAATCCTCCATCATAGCCATTCACTTCTAATCTTCCACCATCAAAGTGAAGCTTAAGGAGATCGCCATTCCAACGGACCGAGAAGATCGACCTGTGGTTGCTTCTATAGGCTAGATTTTTCATGTTCTTATGATGGGTCAAGTGAGGCCTACCGATCAATGGTATGGATCTCACTTTGGACCGTAGGTGTGGCCGATGGCCTACCTTGATGCTCATGATCATTCCATGATGGGGCCATTCTCCATGGACCCCATCATGATGTTTATTTTCTTGCTTAAATAGGGTCATCTAGACCTTTCATTTTGGTGGAGAAAGGATCTCCACCATTGATTTTCAATTTGATGGGCCCACGTCAATGGGACCCACTTGATGTATGATCGATTTCAAGGGAGGGCCCATAGTGTCGGGGTCCCTCTATCATGCGTCTCTCTCTCTCTCTCTCTCTCTCTCTCTTTTCCTTTTTGTGATGAAATGGTTGTGTGGCCCGCTTGGATGCACCCCACCATGAGGCATGTGTTGGATCCAAGTCATTTGAAGGTGAGGCCCGCTTTATATGTATTGAATACACATTATCCATCATTTGGTGGCCCACCTAAGCAGGGCCCACCTTATATTTATGTATTGTGCCAAGCCGTCCAGCGTCCAGAGACGCTGGACGTGAACTGTGTATAAAAAAAAGAAGAAGAGATTCCTTTTAGATTTTGGGGTGGGCCACTCATTCAGGCCCCACCTTGATATATAAATTCAATCCATGCCGTCCATCCCATTTAGAGGATTGTTTTAGGCATTGAGCCGAAAAATGAAGTCCATCCGATCTTCTTGCGGGCCATAGCATGTAAAACATTGGTTTTTACCGTTGAAAGTCACCCCGACAATTTTTATGCGCCGAAAAACATCGGATATTGGACTCGTTGGAACGGTCTTGAGCCATAGAGAGCAATGGATGGGCTGGATTCAGTTGATACGGGTCCCATATACGAAAAACCGCAGAAAACTCGGTTTTAAAAAAAAAATTAAAAAATTACATGCAGCAGACGCTGCTGCTGTCAGAGATGCAGGCAGCGCCTGCTGCTGGCGGGCGGGCGGACGAGAGTAGATCGATGGCCCTAGCCGTGGGCCCCACCCTGATGTATATTTGCCATCAAACCCGTTCATATGGTGGGCCACCTCCATCAGTGGGCCCCCTCCAAATTTCAGCCACATCTAAGACTCAGGTGGCCCACATCATGAGAAATAGTGGGATTGAACGTCTGCCCTTGAAGCTCCTTTTCTGGGCCACAGAAGTTTTGGATCAAGACGAAATTTGTTCTCCCTTTTCACCTAGGTATGTGTGACCTTATGAACGAATCGGATGGCATATAAGTATTATGGTGGGCCCCACGTGGGCCTCACAGTGATGCATGTGCTTTATTGCCACCGTCCAGGCGGACGGTGGATCCCACGGTAATGTATGTATTTTATTCAAACCGTCCAGCCATTTTGCTGGCTGCTGGACGGATAGTGGACCCCATCAGGATGCATGTGTTGCATCCAGGCTTCCCAACCATTTGGAAAGCTCATTTTTTTGGGCATGAGCTGAAGAATGAGGCAGATTTAGGATCAAGTGGACCACATTGCAAATAGTAGTGGGGATTGAGTCCCTACCATTGAAATCCTTTGTTGTCATAAAAGTTTGGATTAATAGAAAATGTGTTTTCCTCTTAATCTAGGTTTGTGTGACCTTATGATCGGATTGGGATAGAAAATAAATGTTAGGGTGGGCTTTGGGAACCGTAATGGTGGAAAAATCACTATCTCCACTTATAGTTGGGTGTGGCCCATTTGGTATACATGGGGCCCAATTGGTGTGGTCCATTTGAGATACATAAAGCCCATGTGATAAGGCCCATGGGTTATGGCCCATTGCAATGTGCATAAGGCCCGTTGGTGAGGCCCATTAATATGGCCCATTTGATGAATGTAAGGCCCATGTGATACGGCCCATTTGATGTATCTAAGGCCCATGGGTCGAGGCCTAATGGGTTGTCCTTAGGGTCCATTGCAATGCGTGATTTCTCCATGGTTTGTGGCAGGCTATGCCTTGGGAGCAATGTTGGTTTGACGTCCACATTGCAAGTATAATGTTGGTTAAATGTCCGCATTACGACTCTCCCTAGGGCCCATTGATAGGCCGTACTTGTTGTGTGTAGGCCGTCTAGGCCCATCTGCATTATAAGGATAATTCATCACTTTATAACATGCTTAGTATAGCTCTATGATACATGCCCATACGCATCATATGTATGCTTAATATGAGAAATGTTTGATCATAGCATAAGCCATTGGGCTGAGGCATTTACAGGACTCCTTATGATACGGAGTGCCCCACATGATCGCGTGGTACACGCAGGATTGCTGCATGACTGACGGTGTGACTCATGCATTTCGCATTGTGTGTCGTGATCATTGCACGCCCTAGCGACATCAGGGCCGTGGCTCCACAGACACATCGTGGATGACCATATCGGATACCGAAAATGCTTGGTTCTAGCACTGTGGGCACTTAGGATGTCCTTGGGTGAAAGTCCCAGAACCTTTTTGGCACCAGGAGATGCTCCAATGTCTAGACCGAGTGGATACATGAGTGCCCGAGTGCCGAATACCAGTAGGCCGCGTCTCCCACTATGTCGTGGTCGGTTAGAAGGGGGTGTGGCTTTATCCGCCCGAGTGAGGGGGTTATAAGCTAGGCTGAGTTTGACCAGCTCGTAAATGAGTTCGCTATCGACGAGCCGTGTAGGTATTGGCAGACTACTGGTCAGGCGGATAGTGAGGTCTATTCCACTTGCTCGACTGTGCAACTAGGGAGGAGGTAGTCTGTGTGGAGTGTATTAGACCCCGGTGATATCCATAGAGGAACTGTACTGATATGTGTACTTGATGAGGACGGCATGCTTGCTTTGCATCTCGCATATGACATTTGGCTACATAGGCCTCGTATCGCATGGCCTTGGTATGGCCGATAGCATTCATGTCTTGCATCATATAGCTTTGGTACAACTGATAGCATTCATGGATTTACCGCATATTTTCGCCTTAATCTGATATTGTACACTTGGCGCTTGCCTTGCGCACACACTTACACCACCCTCTAAGCTTTTGTAAGCTTATGCACGACCGTTGCATGCAGGTGTCGTTGGACAGCAGCAGCGCTGAGGCAGGAGCGCGCATCTGATCATTTTGGAGCTTTTTGATCACCTTGTATTTCCCTTCCCGCTTTGTACTTAAAGTTTTTGATATAGTGGATATGTGGTGATGTGGTTTTGTGACTTGGTTATGCTTGTTGTTATGCTCCATTACAAAAAAATTTTACTCTGAAAATCCTCCTTGTAGGATCCCAGGATCGAAATCTAACATGTGAGTGCCGGGATCTGAGAATGGGGCACTACGGAGGCTGTCGGCGCCGGATTCGGCAATCGAGAATTTTGTGAGCCCGTTTTTTGAGTTTGGGGCGTGACATTGTGAACAGATTTGAAAGGAAAATAAATGTTATGGTGGGGTCCATCTTGATGTATGTGTTGTACATCCATGTTGTTCATCCGATGGGCCCATTTGGGAGGTGTAGGCCCACCTGCTTTGTGGCTCAGCATGATGTATGTGAGGCCTAGATGGAGAGGCCCATTGTGATGTATTTGAGGCCCACGGTATAGGATCCATTATGATGGAATTGCGAGCCTAGATTGAGAGGCCCGATGTGATGTATACAAGGCCTATATGATGGGGCCCACTTGTAACACCCCGTACCATTGGTACACGGGTGTTACACTTTTATTAAAAAAATCTACATCAACTTAAATCAGGTTGGATTAATTAACTGACTTGAACACGACACATGTAGGATGGAGATTCTAGTCGAAATTAAGGCCATCCATCCAGGTCTCCAGGAGCCGGGACGCGCCCTACAACATTTAAGAGGGTGAGGTTATCTGAACACTCTAAAATAAAGCATTTATGTTAATGGATACTGCTACAACACACGTATCACCAACGCCTGAGGATTTGTTAGTGACAAATCGAACCTTCATCTTAACCAATACCTTATATCAACCGTTGAAAACAAGCGTCAGGCCCACCCGACCAACAGATCACACCATATGGGCCAATAATGGCCCAAAGAAGCATGTCGCAGCCCACCTAAGGCTCACCATCAACACAAGATGGGCCAGGGTCCTTGTGTAGTGTCCCCCAATGCGAATGGTCAGTGTGGATCGTGGTACTAACATCTCAGTGGGCCCCTACACGGTGCGTGTACACCAAGAGCGTTTGTGCACGACGTGCACTGGGGCAATGAGGTCGGTCAAACGGCCTTTGACTGTGCTCCTCTTGAAAAATCAGAAAATGGTGTTTTCTCCCGCCATTTTTAAATTTGAACAGAGGATCTTCGAGCCTCTAAGTGGCCCACCCTGGCCACTTTCCGAGCCATTTGAATCATCCACTTTCTCCACAGGGCCCGACTTAACAAAACCATATAGCCTCTTGGGCCGTTGTAAACAAACAAGAAAGATAGGTCGCAATCGTCCGTTGCGTTACACATGGCGGATATCCGCAGGGTGGAACCCATCCGGGATTGCTTGGACGGCTCACGATCGGCCCGATCTCACCATCCTAACCGTCTAACTTCCAAGGAGAGGCATGCTCTCTCTATTCCGGAAAAGGCCGGCAAGGCCTGTGCTAGGAAAAGCAAAAAAAGAACATTCCCACTTCGGCAAACTGCTGCTAGTGCGATTCCAACTGTCCATGAGACCACGTGGCCTCATCCCTGCCCTTGGTTAAGGGCGTAGCGAGATAAAGGCGAAAATGCAAGCTATCTCATGAGAATGGGAGATTCTCTTGAGATATGTTGAAACTGATGCTTGGGTCCCGAGAAGTGGGCCCCACACTGATCCTGGGCCTCATCTAGACCAATTAGATGGACCGGATCATGACCATGCACGTTAGATGATGATCCGCCATTAGAGACTGGATCATCTTCCCCGTTAAAAACCCACACAAAGTGACGTGATGGCCCCCACCGAATCAGGAAAGATGCTTTTCTAGTAGGCCTTGGGGCCAGCTTCCCATCCAAGCGAGTGGATGGACCCCATGCACAACTAATCTCAGATCTCAGCCGTGCACAGTCAGGGCATTTCTAGCCGTTAATGTCCTCCCTTTCCCTCTATATAAAGAGCCCTGTAGCCTAGGGATTTGTGCCAACAAGAGAGAGAGAGAGAGTAGAGAAAGGAAAGAGAGTGGGCCGACTGTGTGGTCTCGGTTTCCACTGCTCCAACTCTGTCTGTGTGAGGCTTGGACAGAGTCGGATCAGTTGGGATTGTAGCTTCACAAGCAGATAGGAAGAGAGTGTTAGGAAGAGAGTAGAAAGTGGATACAAAGAGAGTGAAAGGTGGTACTGTCTACCCTGTTGCAGCTTAACCCAGTCGAGTCGACGGTTGCCCCATCCGGACTAGGTAACCACCTACCTTCCTCCTTTTTTCGACTGTTTACACTTCAGCACGATGGGTTGGGTTCACAAGCTGAAAACAGCCGACTAATGGCCGTATTTTTGGACTAAAAACGAACCCAGACCATGGCCGGATATAAGCTAGAAACAGCTGACTAATGGTTGTATTTCAGACTTAAAGTAAGCCGCAACACGGTCGAGCACGAGCTCTGTTTGAGCTGAATCCAGGCCAAACAGTAACCTCGCTTCAGTCCACGAATCAGGCCAAGGAATACCTCTGTTCTGGACTGAAGCCATAGCAGAAAACGGACCTTCCATCAAGCCACATAATGGCTCTGATTGGAACTGAAAGTGGACCGTCAATCAGGCCATACAGCGGCCCTGTTCTGGAGCTGAAACCGGCAAAGCAATGGTCGGGTTTCAGTCAGACAACGGACCTAAATGGTGGCCGAATGTCATGCCAAAGTCGAGTAGTGTCGAAGCTCTGTTTTATGTTGGAAATAAGCAAATCGATGGCTGTCTTCCAAACTGAGAAATCAAGCCAATCAATGACTATGGTTTGGGCCATTCTTTGACGGTGAAAATGGCTGCCACCGTGCCGCCTGTTGGACGTCGACGTGGGTTGAGAAGCAACGGCCAGGATCAGGCCGTGATTGAGCTGAAAAGCATAAGCCGGGAACAGTTTCAACAGTGTGCAGTAGATGTTGCTGTCCCCACGTAAAACGCCGGTGGGCTGCTCTACGCATGGGCCCTGTACAAATGCAGGTGGGCCTCACCCAAGGCTGGAAGGTTGCTCTGCTCATGGGCCCTGCACAAATACAGGTGGGCCTCACCCCACGTTAGTAGGCTGCCCTGACTGAGGACCTTGTGCCGACCATGGGCCCCACCAACTGCTGGTGGGTTGCGCTAATGGTGGGCCACCCTAAGTCGCACATGCTGGACCGTCCATCAAGGACGAGAGGTCTAGATATGGATCATGGGCTGGACGTCCCTCAATGACGTCCAGTGCTGGACGTTCCCTATTGAAAATAAAAAAAATGAAATAAAATGAAATATGTGTAATAGAATATATACATCACGTATATAGGTAATGGGCCCCACGTGGGACCCACGTGCTAGGAAACCCACCTGGTGTAGGTGTGGAAATCCTGACCATCTAAGATCTGAACATAATCCACCTTGCTGCATATCTAGGCCGTCCATCGGTGTGGGGACCCCACTGTGAGGTATGTGTCCTATACACACCAACCAATCATTGGATGTGGGCCCATTACAGCTAGCAACTCAGTCGTTGCACTGATGCCACCAAGTTCTGTGGACCACAGCAGCATGTGGCTGCTGTGATGACTTTAACAACTCTGTGGACCCCACCTTGATGCCTATGGTTTATCCAAACCATCCATCCAGTAGGCGAGCTCATCTTAAGGGTCTGAAAGGAAAATATGGTTGATCTAGTGATCAAGGGGACCACAACAGGGATTGAATGTCTAGTTTTAAAACCTTTGGGGTCACAAAAGCTTAAGCCGATGTAATATTTATTTTCCCACTCGGTTCAGGTCCACACGATTTCCATGGACGGATCGTATGTTGTAGGAGCCGGGCCATGATGTTCGTGCACGCTGTCCAATAGTCGGGCAAGTGCTGATGATGCTGGAAAATGTTGAAAAATACAGATTTGCATGTCCAGTACTTTGATAATGCCAATCATCATTGGCAAAGCCTTACACCCCAAAAATCACCAAGTCCTTCCTAGCCGTACTTATTTTATAGGGACACCTTCTAACGTCAGTTATTATATTGGGAATGACTCCAGGAGATTTCCCTTGTGTTGTTGGGCAGCTAGGTACTCGCGACTACTCGGATCAAGGGGCGCACTACAAATCGTCTAGTAATGATTTTCCTTCCCTTAAGCTTTCCATCCCTAAGTAGACTAGAAATAGTAGCCTTATTAGTGTAAATGGCTAGCTAGTCTAATGATAAACTGCATTTACTTGATTTATCTGTTTGACATGATAATGCTTACTATTGTTTAGATTCTTGATTTCTCTAAACTGCCCAGTGAATAACCCAACCATTTATGTCATGTATTTTATGAGAATTCAGTTAATATGTATCGATAGAAATATATGCATTGTTCTTTATTCCCTTTTCATATTATGATCTATGTTACTATGACACACATATTGCTAAAATCTCTCCATGGGAAGTTCTAGTAAAGAAGAGTCCGTGCTTGGGGTGTAACTAGATTAGTTGTGATATAAGTAGGCCCCTGACATGAAGGTTTTGGTTGTGGTGCTTGACCATGGGGTTTACCATCCATGTGTGGTTTCACCAACCGACTGTGGATGGACTTCATAATCTTTCCAAATACCGTTGGTTACTCGTTTTTGAACCATTCATGCCGACATGTTTAATTGCCACTTTTGGTAATTTCAACATTTCATTCCTAGCTGGCATTGGTGGTGGCCCCTTTATGTTGAATTAATTGACCACATGTTGGTGGGTACTACGCACACCCTAAGACGGTAGTCTCATGGGCCAGGGATTGTAGTCATGGGATACTATACTCGAGCCATCGGCCTACGCTGGACCAAGCTCTCCCCATAGTGACCGTGAGCTTATTTAAAATGGTTGAGTGTAACTGGATTAACAATGGACTAGCTAATCATGAATACATGGCACAGACCAGCATTCATTGCTATCGTACGTAATGTACGTATTGTTCTGACTGGAAGATATTTCCCAGGTTCGATGATTACATGGGTGACGAGCCCACTGTCCGCACAGATGAGCATCCTCAGAGCGATGACTGCATTCCATACATCCATGCACTTAATAAGACTGCATCTACTGTGTTTTGGATTATTTGCATATTTTTGTGTTATTTCTTGTTTAGGGCGGCGGTGTGTAATCTTGAGGGGAGATCGCACTGAGCTGACCACTTATTCATCAATGTTCAACTGTATAGAGGACGCAGGTACGAGAGCTGATGAGTATGCAGTAGATCTGGAGGCAGTGGCGGCCGAGGATGAGCCATATGACGAGGAGTCGCAGTAAGAGGCGGTAGCCTACTTTGGGCTAAATCAGTAGTTTAGCCATTTATTCTATTTTAGTACATTTGAAATTTGAAGAAACTTGAGGTTTTGTAAGTGGCCCCCAGCTGAGTGGGCTTGAATATTGTTCCTATTTTGAGATCATATCTATGCTACATTTTCATTTCCACTATATCGCACTTTGATTCATTGATTGATCGTCGTTATCAATAGCTAACTCATGGGTTCTTGGAATTCGAGTCGTGTATTTGGGTTCTGAAAATCGGGTCGTTTCACCACCTGCTTGAATCTGAGGCTCATGGGCAAGGGCCATTGTGATGTATTCATGGCCTATGGGCAAGGCCCATTGTGATATGTATTAGGCCCATTAGTGCGGCCCATTGATGCAACCCAATCGATGTATATGAAGCCCATTGGTGCGGCCTGTGGACGCGGTCCACTTGATGTATATGAGGCCCATTGGTGCGGCCGTCGACACCTTCCACTTGATGTATATGAGGCCCACTGGTTTGGCCCATGTGATATGGCCGACTCAATATATATGAGGCCCATTGGTGCGGCCCGTGGATGCGATCCACTTGATGTATTTGATGGCCCATGGGTTGAGGCCCAATGTGATGTATATAAGGGCCACAAGTGAGGCCTAATGAGACGTCTGTGGGGCCTTTGTATGGGGCTGAACATGATGTCTATGAGGTCCATTGCGATATTTAACTACTCCATGATGTATGTAACGATGATTATGGTGGGCCATGCCTTTGGAGCAATGATGGTTTAATGTCCACATTATGACCTTCCCTTAGACCCTTTATTAGGCCGAGTTAGATTGTCGAGGCTGATTCTAATTTCGATTGTCGAGGCCGATTCTAATTTCAATTGTCGAGGCCGAGTCAGATTGTCGAGGCCAATTCCGATTTCGATTGTCGAGCTCGAGTCCGATTGTCGAGGCCAATTCCGATTTCGATTGTCGAGGCCGAGTCCAATTGTCGAGGCCGATTCCGACTCTATTGTCAAGGCTGATTCTGATTGTCGAGGTCGATTCCAATTATCGGTGTCAATTGTCGATACCGATTATGAGTATGTGATAACATAGCATCATGATACATGCCCATACACATCATCTACATGTTTATTATGAGATGTGGTTGACCATCACATATGTTATTGGACAGGTTATTATGATATTTTCTGATAGGTGGAGATTGCCTCATATGAGTGCACGGTATGCGCAGGATTGATGTATGACTGAATTGTATGACTCATGCATGTTGCATTATGTGTTGTAATTATTTTTCGCCCTAGCGATATCAGGGTTGTAGCCTTCACAGGCATGTCGTGGATGACTAGATGGGACACCGAAAATGTTTGGTTCAAGCATCTAGGCACTTTGGATGTCTGTGGGTGAAAGTCCCTAAACCTCCGTGGCCAGGAGACGCCCCAACATCGAGAATGAGTGAATATATGAGCGCCCGAGTGCCGAATACCAGTAGACCGTGTCTCCCGCTGTGTCGTGGTCGGTTGAGAAGAGGTGTGGCCTTACCCCCCCGAGGGCAGGGGGCATAGCTAAGCTGAGTTTGACCAGCTCGTGATTGGGTCTGCCGTTGATGTGTTGGGTAGATATTGGCTGACTACTGGTCAGGTGGATAGTGAGGTCTCTTCCACTTGCATGGTCGCGCGTTAGTGGGGCGATTGCATGTAAAGTGTACTAGACCCTGGTGATGATCCCATAGATGTACAGTACTGATTTGTGGATTGATTGGGTAGGAGTTGTATACTTAGCATTATACTCATTCATTTGTTCATTCACTATCTACTCAGGCTGGTGGTGCGCAATTAATTGCTATTTGTACTTTCGCAATGGCCAGGACTTCGGTTGGGGTACGCGACTAACTTGAGATCAGGAGCTTACCACATTGAGTCTGTCTATCCAAATTTAGGTATGATACTGATTTGGATAGAAGTCCTTTGTGATAGGCCCTATAGCCTGCGATATCACGTACTATCATCCCGACTTCACATTGCAGCTTGGTCATTTCATTCGCACCACATATTGCATATTGCATTACATCTTCGGCATATGGCATTTTGAGTTTCTATATTTCTGCATTCATATGACTTAGATGAGGCTGATGGTATTCGTAGATCTTCAGAATTGCATATGGTATTGTGTCATCGATATTTGATATTTGACTCATTATGTTTCCGCATTGCATAACTGACCTACATTACTTTCTCAGTATATGACATTGGCTTGTTATGTCTTTTCATCGCATATCCTGGATTAGGTTAATGATATTTTTATAGGACTTGTCAATACTTCTGCTTACTCTGACATTGTATGGTTCGTAGACTTATCAGTATATCCGTTTACTCTGATATTACATTCTGAGCACGCATATACTGCTCACACACTTACACCACCCTCTAAGCTTCATATAAGCTTATGCATGATAGATGCATGCAGGTGATGCTAGAACGTAGTCGTAGCTGAGCAGGACCAGGAGCGTGCAGTCGAGCCTTGTGAAGATTTTTATTATATGCATGTATTTTTCCATTTCAGCATTGTACTCAAATGATTATATTAGTAGATATGTGATAATGATGTTGTTCTTGTGATTTGAGTATACTTGTGGTTATGCTTCTTACGAGACAAATTCATATTGAAAATCCTCCTTGTAGAATCTCAGGATCGAAAACTGACGTATAGGCGTTGGGAGCCGAGGATGGGGTGCTACGGAGGTTGTCGGCACCGGATTCGGCGATCGAAAATTTTGTGAGCCTAGTTTTCGAGTTTGGGGCGTGACACCACATGAAAAAGTTGGATTAAATTTATGCGATCCAAATCGTACCCGAACCGAGTTCGACTCGGTCAGATCCGACTCGGTTCGGGTCAGGCCAACCATACATCGGATCGGTCCGAGTCAGGTGACCCAGACTTGGTCCTAGATCGGATCAAGTTCGGGTCAAGTTATTAAGATTTCGGATCGGATTGAGTTGGATCCAATCCGATCCGATCCGATCCAAACCGATGCCCAGCTCTAGTTGGAAGCGCTCACGCTGTGTACTCTGATATATGACCACACAGATGGGAAGCTCTTATCCTACTGAGTAAACTTAGTTGAGCACACCTTGAATGTATGTAGTATATCCACGTCGTCTATTCATTTTTCCATCTAATTTAAGGGGATGAGCCCAAAATTGAAGCATATCCAAAGATAAAGTGGATCATACCACAGGAAACAGTGGGGATAATGATTTCCACTGTTGAAACCTTGTTAGGCCCCATAGTGATGTTTATTTGTCATTCAAACTGTTCATAAGATCATAAATATATGGATGAAGGGAAAAAAACAAATATAAGCTTGATCCAAAACTTCCGTGGCTCCCAAGAATTTTTCAATGGTAGACGTTTAATTCAACTGTTTCCTATGGTGTGGTTTATTTAAAAATTGTATATGCTTTGATTTTTCTCTGAAGCTCTAAAATTACCTGTTAAAATGATTGGACGGTGTGGATAAAATACATAAATCATGGTAGACCTCACGGGAGTTTTCTCAGTATGCTAAGCGTACTGAATTACTCACTACGCAATCCACTTTCCACGGATGGTTGCAGCCATCATCGCTCCAACCTATCTGGCTGGAATACGGATCCTCTGTCTGCGTCAAGCAGGAAAATCGCTTGCAATCTAATTGGACGGTATCCTTACACACCGTCATTGTTGACTGGGCGCGGATTGGCTACCGACAAGTTAAGTAGCGAGACTGCTACCGAAGTGACGTCACTAGTTCTGTGGGCCCCACCATGATGTATGTTTTGTATACACGCTATCCATCCATTTGGAGAGATCATTTTAGGGTAAGATTCAGAGAACGAGTCACGTCTTAAGCTCCAGTGGACTCCACCAGAGAAAACAGTGGGGAGAGTGACACCACTGTTAAAAACTTCTAAAGTCTACAAAAGTTTTACATCAAGCTGATATATGTGTTTTCCCTTCTTAAATGTCTTTATTAACTTTTGAACCGGTTGGATTTCGAAAAAACAACATAGTGGGCTTTAGAAAGGTTTCACTGGTGGGCATCAATCTTCCCGCTGTTTTCTTTGGTGGGTCCACTAAAGCTTTGGATCTGCATCCTTCTCTGGGTCATGCCTTAAAATAATACATCCAAATAAATGGACATTGTGGATACAACACATACATCATAGTATGGTTCACAGAACTTGGTGACGTCACTTTGCGAGTTTCACTACTCAACCTGTCAGTATCTAATTCGCGTCCTTGTTGACTGGCATAGACCAATGACGATGGAAGCGGATTGGCTGCTCCCCCTGCCATCAGCCATTTGCTGGTGGTCGGTGCTCTGTGGCCCCACCGTGATTTTTGTGTTTCATCCATTCTGTCCTTCTATTTTTATAGATCATTTTATAGCATAAAAGAAAAAAAATGAGATATATCTCAATCTCAAGTGGACCAATTTATAGGAAACAGTGTTGAATGAACGTTGACCATTAAAAACGTTTTGGGACCATAAAAGCTTTGGATCAAGTTGATATTTATTGTTTCCCTTCATCTGAATCTTTATGACCTAATCAACAGATTAGATGTCAAATAAACAGTACATTAAGCCTTAGGAGGATTTTAATGGTGGATATCCAATCATTATTTTTTTTCCTAAGATGTGGTGTACTTGATAATTGTATTCCTATCATTTTTTGCATCAAGCCCTAAAATGATATCTAAAAATAGATGAACAGAATGAATGAAAAACATACAATATGGTGAGGCCCACATAGCACCAACTAGCAGCCACGGGGTTGGTGTCACGAGGAGTAGTCAATCCTTCTCCAACGACGAGATGCTTTTGGCAAAAAGAGGATCCGGACTCGACTGGCTGGTGTACCACACACCACCAAACTAGCGTGTGGGTCTATGTCACGCGGGGGAGCGCTATGCTCCTCGAGCTCCAAGTTTTACGAATGGTTCAAAAGGGAAGCGGATTGACTGGTGTAGGGGTGCACATAGATCGGTTTGGTCCGGTTCCAGGGTGAAATCGGAACCGAACCGTTAAAACCGGTTCGGTTCTGGATCGTTTCCATGGTTCTGGGCTTTTTATAATCCAGCCCAATTGCAAGCCCATGTCCATCCATTTTATAGTCCATTTGATGAATGGTTTAGATATTGTATAAGGTGTGCAAAAATATATTTACGAAAATAATTGTTCTAGAGAAAATAATTATAAGGTGTGCAAAAATACATCGGTTCGATTCCACGATTCGGTTCCATGGTTTGGTTCTACGGATCGGATCCACGGTTTGGTTCAACGGATCGGTTCATGGTTCGGTTCAGTTCTACATACCCCCAAACCAAGAACCGAACCGATGTCACCGGTTCTTTGATTTTTGGAATCGGAACCAGAACCGGTGCACTCTAGAACCGGACCAAACCGGACCGTTTGGTCGGTTCCGGTCCGGTTCCACGGTTCTACCGGTTAAATGTGCACCCCTAGACTGGTGTATCACACACTGATGTATTGACGTCGACAAGTTCTGTGGTCTCATTATGAGGTATGTGTTATATTCAAACCATCCATCCATTTGGGGAGCTAGTCTTAGGGCCTATTTGGGAGCGTGGATTCCCCCCCTCCATATTGGAAACCCCCTGGATTGGCAATCCTCATGGTGTGTTTGGCACCCTGGAGTGTGAATCAACTTTAATTCAAAAATACCCGTGCTTGATATATTTACAGGAGTTTGAATTTAATTATTAAATCAACTTTAATATCCTTAATTAGTGAGATATATAATTTTTGACACTATGGTTGTGATAAGCCTGCTGAAATATATGTTTTGCCTGAAAATGATGAAATTCCAAGTCTCGGATGAACCGCAAGTATAAGATCATGTTTAAGTGACTAACCAATGATTTTTAATCGTTGATTAATATTAATAATGTTTGGACAGTGCAGGACAATGTTTGGACTGTTCTAATTTAAACGGACAATATTTGGACGGTGCTGATTATCATTAGTGGGCCATGTGCCCAATAGAATGATATTGTATAGTGACACACATGTTACACTTGCAACTATTGAAATGATTTTATGTGTAATCCAAGCTCTCACCATGGATTGCAAACCCCCTCAAAGAAGGGATTAGAAACCCTAGTTACTTCATGCTGCATTCAATCAAGGGGATTTGAAACCCCCCTCCAATCCGCTCTAATCCCCTCCAATCCACACTGCCAAATAACCCTCGTTTGAGCTTAAAAATAGGATAGATATTAAGATAAAGTAGACCACACTGCAAAATAAAACAATGGGAAACCCTTTTGGGGTCATAGAAGCTTCGGATCAATATGAAATTATTTCCCCTCTTCATCCATGTATTACTGACTTTCTTAACAGATTGGATGGAAAATAAACATTATGGTAGGCCCTATGAATTTTTTTAATGGTAAAAATCATTATCCTTGTTGCTATTTTTGGTGTGGTCCATTTGAACTATTGATATGATTCATTTTTTGTCTAATGATCTAAACTGATCTCAAAAAATGGATGAACGGCATGGATATAATAAAAACATCATTGTGGGCCCATATAACTTTCATCTCATTTCAACCATTCGTACAACGTGGAGCTCGTCAGCTCGAGGAGCGTCGGCGCTCGTCTTCGCACTGCACGATCTACACCAGCTATATAGCTGGTGTGTGGTACATAGCCAATCAGCTTCGGTGGTTCAGAAGACATCAAAGTGACATGGCTCTACAATGATGTATTTATTATATCCACACCGATCATCCATTTGACAATATCATTTTAGTCATTGATTACAAAAATGAGTCATATCTAACGATCAATTGGACCACACCACAAATATCAATGGGGCAATGATTCTCAACGTTAAAACATTTACAGAGCCAAACGTAACATTTATTTTCCATCCAATCCGTTTATAAGGTCACAAAGACCTAGATGAAGGGGAAAAACAAATATCATATTCATCCAAAATTTTTGTGACCCAAAAAGAGTTTCAATGGTAGACGTTCAATCCCCACTGCTTTTTACAGTGTGGTACAATCGATCTTCGTATTTGTCTTACTTTTCGTCCAGACGATCTCGCCAAATAAACGGACGATGGGATCCATAGAACTTGGTGACGTCAACACAGCCAGGTCGGTGGTGTGTGGTATACCGGCCAATCCGCTTCCTACTAACGAACAAACTTCACAAATCAAAATTTAGGGTCATCACTAGAGCCTGATTACGGTATAATAGCTTATTTGTGGTAGCAATATAAATATGATTGGTTCAATTCATCGGACAAATCTCATATGCGTGGGCCCAGTAGGTGGCGACACACGATGGAGCCTAAGTCGCGACGATCACGAAACTCTAGGCTCTCTACGAATACCTGGGTCCCACGTACTTCCCACCCACGCGAAATGGACGTCCACTGAATACTCACCAAACCACCCCATCTGCTTTATCACCTGCTCATTTGCAAAGAAGGTTATTGTACCCTTTCTCATCTATACACAAGTCTTGTTCTTCTCTCTCTCTCTCTCTCTCTCTCTCTCTCTCAATCCATCTATCTGGATTTCGATCTCGAAATGAATCAAAGCGATCAAATAGAACATGATTTTTCGCCATTCATCCGCGTGTACAAAAATGGACGGGTAGAACGCCTCCTGGGTGTAAGCAGCGTGCCCGCATCGGTGGATCCACAGACGGGCGTCGAATCCAAAGACGTCGTGATTTCGCCCGAAACAGGCTTGTCGGCTCGCCTCTACCTTCCGAAACTCTCCGACACGCTGCAAAAGATCCCGACCCTAGTCTACTACCACGGCGGAGGGTTCTGCATCGAATCGGCCTTCTCTCCCACGTACCACCGCTATCTCAATTCCCTAGTCGCCGAGGCGAACATCGTGGCGGTGTCGGTCGAGTACAGGCTCGCGCCCGAGCACCGTCTCCCGATCGCGTACGACGATTCCTGGGCCGCGCTCCAGTGGGTGGCCTCCTACGCGTCGGGTGGAGGGCCCGAGGCGTGGCTGACGGACCACGCCGATTTCGACCGTCTGATCGTGTCGGGGGACAGCGCGGGCGCCAACATTGCGCACAACCTCGCGATGCGAGCGGGGCGTGAGGGAGTGGGCCACGGCGTGAAGATCAACGGTGCGATCCTGATCCATCCCTACTTTTGGGGATCGCAGCCGGTCGGGATGGAGGTGTCCTTCCGAAAGGAAGGGAAGCCGGACCTGTGGACGTATCTATGCCCATCCACGACCGGCTTAGACGATCCGTTGGTCAATCCTGTGGCGGATGGGGCTCCGGACCTGTCGGGCTTGGGTTGCACACGTGTGCTCGTGTGCGTGGCCGAGAATGATTTTTTGAAGGAGCGTGGTTGGATCTACTATCGCGCGTTGGAGTCCAGTGGATGGAAAGGGACGTTGGAGATGTACGCGGTTGAAGAGGAGGGCCATGTGTTCCATCTGTTCAAGCCCACATGTGAGAATGCTGGGCTGATGTTGAAACGGTTAGCTGCTTTCTTTAACAAGTGATGCTACTCTTTTCGTTTTTCATGCATTTGTAAGCTTTTACTAGTTGAATGTCGGAACTGTTTCAGCCGTTGCTTTTTACACCCCCTACCGAATGGCTAGTTAGTTGGATGTGCTCTTTGTAAGCTCCCTTTACAGCATGGGAGGTCTGACCCAAGGTTGTGCTAGCTTCATTAGGCCTAAACCAGATTGGGCCTGGACCGGCCCGGCCCAACACAAAAACCCGTTCTCCTCAGAATGGACCTGGTTCAGGCCCACCTGTTAATCTGGCAGTTGATCATGCGTGTAAGATGTATTTGTTTAGGGCTGTCAACGGGCCGGGGAGGTAGGTCTCAGCCCCGATTTAAAAAAGGGAGTGAAGTCAGTAGGTGTTGAAAAATTAGGCGGTGGAATTAAGAAAGAGAAAAAACATAAAAATCCTACGCTGTCTAGAGAAAGTGATGTTGAAAAAGAAATAAATGTGGAATTTAAAAAAGATCAAAAAAGACCTACGCTGTCCGGAGAAAGTGATGTTGAAAAAGAAATAAATGTTATATGAAATTAGACAGGGAAAGGTATTAATAAAGTAACAAAATATGTTTTAAAAGTATCTAGAGAGAAAAGCTAATCATATAAGTGGGCCCAAAAAGATTTCAACAGTGGACCGTGCCCCCCTAGATTTTCTCTACATACAACTGCGGTCGATGCAAAGGGCAAAATCATCCCGAGAAAAAACAAAGCAAAAAGTGTCTTGGGGGAAGCGGTAAATTATGTGGGTTTGATCACGAGGTATGTGCTATATTCATACCGTCCATTCATTTGGCGAGCTCATCATAAATTTTGAGACGAAAAGTAAGACAAATCTAATTATCAAGTGGACCAAACTGTAAAAAGAAGTGGGGGATTAGACATGTAGAATTGAAACCCTTTTCGAGTCACAGAAGTTTTGGATCAATATGAAATTTATTTTTCCTCTTAATTCAGGTCTTTGTGACCTTATAAACAGATTGGATGGAAAATAAACATTATAGTGGGCCCTATGAATTGTTTAACGGTGAAAATCATTATCTCCGCTGCTATTTGTGGTGTGGTCCAAATGATCTTTGAATATGATTCATTTTTTTGGATAATGCTCTAAAATGATCTCTAAAAGTAGATGAACGGTGTAGATATAATAAATACATCACCCCGAGGCTATGTAACTTGGAAACCGATTGGCTACTCCCCTGACACTAGCCCAGGGCTGGTGGTCGGTACTCCCTGGGCTCCACCATGATGTATGTGTTTCATCCATGCTGTTCATCCATTTTTACGGATCATTTTATTTCTCGATCCCAAAAATGAGAGGTATATAAATCTCATGTAGACCACATCACAGGAAAACAATAGTGATTGGATATCCACCATTAAAATCCTCCTAAGGCTCACTGTACTATTTATTTGATATCCAATTTGTTGATTAGGTCATATAGACCTAAGCTTGATCCAAAACTTTTTTGACCCTCGAAAAGTTTTTAATGGTCCATGTTCATTCAACAATGTTTCATGTAATGTGGTCCACTTGAGATTAGGATATACCTCATTTTTAGTCTAATACCCTAAAATGATATAGAAAGATAGATGGATGGCATGAATGAAACAAATACATCATGGTGGGGCCCACAGAGCATCGACCACCAACCATTGGCAGGGGGAGTAGCCAGTCCGTTTCCAAGTAACTTTGATCTCCTTTCAACCGTACAACTTGAGCTCGAGAAGCATCAGTGCTCGTCTTCGCACGACACATACCTACAATAGTTATGCAGCTATGTAGCTAGTGTATTAACGCTAGCAGGTTCCGTGGGTTTGATCATGAGGTATGTGTTATATCCAAACCGTCCATCTATTTGGCGAGATCGTCGACATACCTAACTATCAAGTGGACCACACTGTAAAAACCAGTGGGGGATTGAAACTCTACCGTTGAAACCCTTTTTGGGGTCACAGAAGTTTTGGATCAATATGAAATTTGTTTTTTCTCTTCATTTGGGTATTTGTGACCTTATGAACAGATTAGATGTAAAATAAACGTTATGGTGGGCCCTACAAATTGTTTAACAGTGAAAATCATTATCTCTATTGCTATTTATGGTGTGGTCCAGATGAACTTTGGATATGATTCATTTTTTGGATAATGTTCTAAAATGATCTCTAAAAATAGATGAACAGTCTAGATATAATAAATACATCACTATGGGGGCCATGAAACTTTGATCTCCTTTAAACCGTTCGTACAACTCGGAGCTCGAGGAGTGTCAGTGTTCGTCTTCCCACAACACATACCTACAACAGCTATATAGACACCAGCCAATCCGCTTCCGTTCAAGGGAGATCAAAGTTATGTGGGCTCTACAGTGATATATTTATTATATCCACACTGTTCATCCATTTTTCAAGATCATTTTAGAGGATTACCCAAAAAATGAATCATATCCATGGATCAACTGGACCACAACACAAATAGCAGTGGGGATAATGATTTTCACCATTAAAAAATTTGTAGGGCCCACCATAACGTTTATTTTCCAATCAATCTGTTCATAAGGTCACAAAGACCTGGATGAAGAGGAAAAAAAAATCATATTGATCCAAAACTTCTGTGACCCCTAAAAGGGTTTCAATGGTAGACGTTCAATCCCCCATTGCTTTTCGCAGTGTGGTCCACTTGATAGTTAAATCTGTCTTATTTTTTGTCTCAAGCAATGGGGGATTGAACGGTTTGGATATAAGACATACCTCATGCTTAGACCCATAGAACTTGCTGACGTCAATACATCAATTATATAGCTGGTGTGTGGTACACTAGCCAATCCACTTTCGTCTTGGGGTGTATAAAATCAGTTTTTAAATGGGGGTGATTATTTAGGGGTTCCCATCAAGCTTTGCTAATATTTACAGAAAAAACCCAATTATTATCTGGAGCAAAAACAGTTTTTACTTTTCTATTCTTAACCACACCAAACAAGTTTAAAAAAGTTAACTTGTTATTTTTAAAAACTTAATTAGTTATTGGTGTATCCAAACAGCCTTTAAGTGATAAGCCTCCTCAAAGCTTAAAAATAGTAAAATCATAATATACTGAAAATAATAATTTTTAATTTTAAACTCAAAATTAACCACCAAGATGAGAATTTTAAAAAACCATTCATCTTTCAATCATATTTGACATTGGCTACGATGTAGAGCTCGTTAATAACTTCCCCCTGAGAGGTACTAAACAAATAATGAGTTTGAAAGTTATAGCCATTGCAAGTCACAATGCAAGGTGGTAGATTGAGTGAAAGATACCTCATTTCAACACTGAGGTTTTGGCATTGATTCCCTAGTGGGGGTGGCTAACAGTGAAGTGTGAACTCACAGTGGGTGTACTAACAAACTTTTTTTTAAAAAAAAAAGAAAAAAAAAAGTTAGACCTTGCATTAAACATTCTGGCCAATTTCTTTTGATTTGGGTTCTCCTTACATTGTCCTTGATTTTGTCCTGCATCACCAACCAAGGATAGTATATATGCAAAATCAAGCACTAAAATGTTGATAATGCTTTAATGCACTACAACCCTATAATTCTTCTAGGGCAAATTGCATGAAGAGAAACTAAAGAGGTGGTTTGCAGTTGGGGATGGCAGTTGCAAGGTATTCAATAATGACCCCTGTTGTTAGGCCATTACAATCAAATTAGATAAAAAAGAAAAGAAAAACAAAAACAACCTTGTAACAGTCGTTGTGGGCCATTTTTTTTTTTTTTTTTTTTTTAAAAGAAAAAAAAAATAAATTATAGCTGTGGTGGCCTGTGTGTGTATTTCTGTAAGGTTGATATGGCTCCATAAGTAACAATTACCCTTAATATAATGAATGTTACATAACTGGTTTTTACCAGAGGTAGTTGAAGCCACCTTGGATGGAGGATGCCTCAAATGGGAGTTCTTGGACGTTCAACCATCCCTACTAGGGCACGAGATTTGAGATGTGTATGCTATATTTTCATTTGAAGAGTTCAGGGTCAATCCTCTATGGGGCAACCTTTCAGATCAACAAATCTTGGGGCCATGTATATGAAATGGATGGTTATGAGAGTTGAAAACACTATTTAATGTGCATTGGCAATATTAGTCGGTGGTGACCAACTAATTAAGCTGTCCTGGTGCACTAGAATGTACAGATGAGGCCGTCTTGTGGGCCTGGCTGGATTTCAGAAGAAATCTTGTTTCATTTTAGGACCCACTAATCACAGGGCCCAATCTCCTGCACATGTGGCAAGCATCCATGAGTGGAGGATCTTCAATATATACTCTACTCTTCGTGAAGAGGACACTATCGATTGTGTCATCCAAACATAAGATCTTAACATCCATGGATATCCTTTTCCAAACGTAACTTCTGGGCTTGGGCTTGCATTAAATCATGTTTATTGGATTAAGACATTCATGTCCGCATTGATAGCTCATCAACACAAAATTAGGGATAATGTTTGAAATATCGGTATTGCATTACATATCGCATCAGTGGGATATAGATACGAATCGCTTATTGCACGGGATATATCGTTTGTATCAGATAATTTATCACACTTTTTAGAAAACATAGGGAAATATTTGAAAAATGGTTGAATTTTTTAATGAAACTTCAAGAATTATTAAAGGAATCATTAATACACATTTTAAAATCATAATATCTCAAAAAAAAGTGCATATAATAAGTTTCTTTTGTATAGGGTCCTAAGTTATGCATTGCTTTAATAAAGTAATGCAATTATATTTAAATTGAATGCATAACATTTAGATTGTATGTGATAGTCATTTCATCAAATACTCCCGAATACTTTAAAATTACTCTCAATTGATAGTTGGTTGAAGGGATTTTTTTTTAAAATATTATTTTATTTTTTTATATTAATTTTTAATTAAAATGATTTTATTTTTAAAAAATTGACAAAGACTTAACAAATCACTAGATTAGTCCTCATACATGCTTGATTTCATGTTTGAAGTGTAACATTGCAAGCAATTTGAGAGAAACTACAAAATTTTTAAATATATTTTTTTTTTTTTTCAAATAAGACGTATACTCAAAATTTGAAATTAAAGTGTATGTGATGGCCATTTCATAAGTATTCTTAAATACTTCAAAATTAGTCTCAATTGACAGCTGGTTGAAGGAAAAATTTGAAAAAACACGGAAAACATGAAAAATCAATGGATATCAAAATCAAAGCTTTAACTCTATAATTTTTCATACAAAATATGAATAACCAATAAATTTATAACCATTTGACATTGATTTAACGTAATTTCAACAAAAGAGAAAAACGATCAAAAATTGAAAATACTCACTGAATCAAACATGTGGGATATATCGGCATTACTTGTGCCTTTCGTAACGCACAGATAAGATATGAGATATTTCATGAGATATATCAGCCGCAATTGTCGATATTTAAAACATTAATCAGGGGCATTCTGAACTCTGATTAGCCAGTCCTCGTTTATTGGATCAAGACCGTTGGCTATTTTGCATTCAACTGTCTATTAAATGTCCACAGTCGTCCAAAATCGGTTATGATCCATCTAGATTAGGGCCATGGTTTCAACGGTTTAATTTAAGCTAGTTGAATGTCACGTGTACAATGCCTGTACATGGATGGTAATGGACCAGTCTGTGATTATTCCATTACTAACTGGGCCTTAGTAGAGGCTCACTCCATCTTTACAATATCACTTCATATTTTCCCGACCTGAGCCACTGGCCTCAATCTCCGGCCTACTTGCATGGCCTAACTTTCTAGCCCAGTGTAATGCGTCAGCGGCTCACCAAGTTCATTGGGTACCCAGGCAATTTCCACTCCCTTTCTAAGGGTGTCAACAGGATGTGTCCATCCCATCGACTCTTCGGCCTTCACCCACCACGAATTGGTCTTGGGCCTAGACTCGTAGATATGTCGGCTCCGGTCTTAAAGTTCAGGTCTGTTTGCTCTGGTTGAGCTCTTTGGTCCATAGGGTCCGCTTGCTGGGGGCCAAGGCCATGATAACAATGACATGTGTTAGTTGTGGATGATATGTACAACATGACATCAACATACCTTTAGGAATTTATGGGCCGGACTCTTGCTCACCAGATTCTTAATTGGGCCATGGTTGGACCTTAAGAGCTCGGCCCATTTCAAATTTAGGCCGGGTCGGGCTGATCCTGATCCAACCCCAGCCGGTTGGGACCCAATAATTTCCTAGTGCTTTCTTCAAAGCTGTCAATGGGCTGGCGAGGTCCATCACGATTTTGGGCCTGGTCCTCTTTAGTACAGGCTTGGGCTGGAAACTATGCCCGAGGATATGGCCCGGGCCGAAATCTTTGTTTAAGAGCCTGTTGGCTTGCCCTAGAAAGACCGTTTAAGATTCGAAAGGCATTTTTATCATGTATGATGGGGCATGCCTAATGAACAAACCAAATATTTCAAAAAAAGTGGTGGCCAGGATCCTGCTCGGGCCATGCACAATCATCATGGGCTGGACTCGGTCTAGCTTATTTCAACTTGTCAAAGACCCAGGCAGGGCTTAGACCTAGGTTTTAATTTTCGGGTTGGGCTTCCACAGACCGTAGCCTGGCCGAAGCACGACCACTTACTTCCCTACTTTTCATTCAATTTTTATTAACTTTCATTCAAATTTTTTAAAGGGAATTTTACAAAAAACTTCCTACTTAATATAGAGTTTACATTCTAGTACATTTTACATAGAGGTTTCCAGTAATTATGTACGTACCATCATGGGAAGTTGGGGTTGGCTGTGCCAGCAAAGGGTTGACAACTCAGGTGGGCTCCACTGTGATATAATATATGTGAAATCCACTCCGACCACGGTGTGCATATATATGTGAAATCCACTCCAACCACGGTGTGCATATATATGTGAAATCCACTCCGACCACGGTGTGCGGTACCAGGTATTAGGCTTAAAGACTAAAAATCATCCGCATTCATGATTCAGTTGGACCATACAATTAGAAACAGTATATAGGGCTATGCATACACTCCAAGCTGTTTCACTTCGTGTGGTCTACCTGAATCGTTGATGGGACTGACTTTTTGGCCCAGACTAAATTTTGGTTTGAAAGCTAATGGTTGGAGTGGGTTTCAAATAATTAATTATCACAATGGCCTATGTAAAAATCAAGGGTGATGACTCTCTACCAACCATTTCCTTTATGGCCCACCTGAATCTCATGTTAATTTGATTTTTTGGACCTGGCCTAATGTGGGATCAATGTGTATGGTTTAGGGTGGAACTCGTGTACACATAGTAGTGGGCTCCGCTGAAAATCAAGGCAAGTTGGCCATTTGGATGGGAGTATATGGAAGTAAATGATATTTGAGGTGTGTTTGGATAAAAGTAAATGCAATAAATGAAATAAAATGGAAGTATATGTACATGCAAATAAAATCACCAAGGTTTTGAAAGTAAATGGGGGTGAAATGCCTTTTTGAACTCCTTTGGTGAGTCACACGTGTAAACAAAGGTGCTACTATGCACATGTCTGCCATACATGTGTGAAACTAATGATACTTCGAAACAAAACAAATGCCAGCTATATCACTAAAATTATATTAAAAGAATGATCCAAACCGTCCAAAGGACGGCCGTCTAAATGGACGGTTAAAAAAGTTGGCAAGTTGCTTGTTCGTGATCTTTACGTTTGTGGTCTACCCGAGGCTCAAAATTTCATCATTATTGGCTAAAACATGTATTTAAATGTGCTTATTACAATCATCCTATTAAATATTGCATATGTACACTAAGTTGGGATATTCAAATTGATTTGGGATATCACAGATTCCGGTGAATATATTAAAAAATTCAAATGCATGCATTCCAATTCCTTCCATTTACTTCCATCCAAAAAGGAAATTTTGGCTTTAAATGCATTTTATTTACTCTCATCCAAATACAACTGTGTAAGATATTTACTCCTAATTCATTTACCTCCAAATCCATGTCCATTTAGTTTAATTTACAAGCTCCCAATCAAGCCCTAATTTTCCCTACCCTAAATCTGGTAAAGGAGAGGAACGCGGAACCTTATTTTTTAATGAGCCCACCATTTGTTTACATGAATTTGACTATTACTGTTAGATGGGTAATCACATACTAGGCCTAGGCCTAAGAAATCAAGCTCACGTGTGATTCAAGTGTGCCACACCGAACAAAATGGTTGGGAGAGATATCCACCCTTTATTTTATAGGGCTGATCACTATAATGTTGATATGAAATCCACTCCAATCATCAGATGCCACATTAGAAATTTAGACTTGTGGTCCAAAAATCAAACCCATTTGTGATTCAGGTGGGCAACAACAATGGAAACAGTTTGAAAGGTTAATGTTGCCCCATACACTGCTTTGAATTGTATTGTCCACTTGAATTATAGATGGAGCTGATTTTTGAGCCCTGGACCTAACATGTGGTGGAACACCAGGTGGTCAGAGTAGATTTTACCTAAACATCAAGGTTAGCCCTATCCAAGTTATCTACCCTCTTGCTTGGATGGCCCACCCAACTTCTTCACGAAATCTAATGGAAGGCACTCCAATGATAATTACTTAAATGAATGGAATAGCTCATTGATAACGATTTTGAAAAATGTATCAGAATGATAATTTTATATTAAGTAGGTATTTTTTTTTTTAAAATTTTAAATTTTATTTTATTTTTTGTAAAATTCCCTTTGATTTAACATTGCAAATACAGAACAGCTTGCAGGCAATTAGTTGTAGGGGCCCAGCTTGCATGTATGGTTCTGCAAAGCTAAGGAATAGGCCGCAGCACTCAGGCTAACCCACGCCTGGCCATTGCAGGCCCACCGATGGACTTACCTGCCCAACTCCAGTGCAAATGCGGAGAAGAAGTACGCCCACTTAGGATTAACAAAGACCATTCGATAGGAGGAACCCACCTCAGGCTGATTCCTTGCATTTGATCAGTTCAACAAACGGTACACCAGGGATAATGTTATGATCATCAGAACCGTTCATATGGTGGTTTCAATGGTAGATGGACATAATCCAAAGATCGCTTGGAATGGATGGCTTCGGATCGGGAAATCAGGCATGTGGGATCATCTGATGGGGGACAGATATTAGAGCATGGCTAATCCCATGATGTGCCCACCATGTTAAAGGCTTAAGTTGCCAGATTATGGGCCCCACTTTTGCCATTGCGGGGTTGAAAATTTTGATAGATTGGCCACTAAACAAATGGGACTTTCAGCGCCGGTAAAATCCTCTAAAAGTGCTGCTATTTCTTTTCCCGGCGCTTGTAAATGGGGGTGTTGGCAAAAGATACACCCGTGCTAGGTAATTTTTCCCAGCGCTTGTCTGATAGCCGGAAATTATATTTTTTTCAATGCGAATAAGCACCGGTAAAAGTGGTTTCTGGAGACTTTTTCTCGTAGAAAAGCGTTGTAAGATTTCTACACAAGTGCCGGTAAAAGTCTTTGTATAGATTTGAGAGACCCTAGCATGCCAGTAATTTTTTTTTATTATATATAATTCAATCGAAACTTGTATTTTTTTAATATTTGAAACAAAAAAATAATGCAATAGAAATAAAACTGAATATTAAACAAAATTTATATTACTACAATATATATATATATATATTTATTATATATAATTCAATCGAAACTTGTATTTTTTTAATATTTGAAACAAAAAAATAATGCAATAGAAATAAAACTGAATATTAAACAAAATTTATATTACTACAATATATATATATATATATATATATAATATAATATAAAACAAATCCTCTTTATAGTCTACTCCTAGCACGAGAGGCGTCAAAAGGCTAAAGTGCTTTTAGGCTTAAATTTAGGCACAATTGATTAAAATCCTGCACACAAAGAAAAAAAAGTCATTGATAAGTTATAGGGTGAAAAAAAGTCACTGACAATCTTAAGAAATGTCTATTGAAGTTCTTGAATTAGAGAGAGATAGAGAGAAAAATAAAGAAGGAAGAACAAGATCATTGTTAGACCCTTCAAATAATATGATGAGTAAGAAAATTTTATTTCCTATTCCCCAATTTCAAGCATTATAAGATTAGCATATGGTTCCTATTATAATGACAATAGGAATGAAATATAAGAAAAAGGATTCCTCCTTTACAATACCTCAGCAACATTGATAGCAAGGTTTAAAGTATCATCTGAAAACAAAGAACAATCAATAATGCTTATAAAATTAAGAACCCTCACATTTTATATATTGCAAAGTAACCCAACAGAAAAAAAAAAAAAGAAGAAGAAAGAAGACCATCTAGCAAAAGAATGACTATCTTTTTCTGATGAGTAATCATAGTTTTCTTTTTTCCACTACTATCAAATATGTTGTCAAGGCAAAGAAGCCTTAATGTCTGACCTGCAATAATACAACGACAAAAATGTTAATTCACATGACCATCATTAGAGCCTTGTCCCACCTATTTACAATCAGCTGGGAAAAAGATACTGATATATGAACAAAAGATCTAATTAAAAAAGGAAAGCAACATTCCATGGAAATTAAAATCCATTGATAGCAGATCTTTTACAAGTTTATGCTTTCACTGAATTCAACATAGAATGCATTGCATGCTCATAGAACAATTAAAATCCCATTGGCTTCTTTCCAGGGAATCAGATGCAAATATTACCAAGTCTACAGTGAAAAAGGTGACTAAGCCCACCAATCTTAGGCCCTGGAAAATGCAGGGGAAGCATCAATAATCTCTTCAAAAATAAAAATCCCTTGCACTGCCAAATGGTATGGGGGAAATCAAACAATTCAAAATTGGATCCAATAAAGCATATACATTGAAAACTAAAGAGCATAACTAAATGGAAAAAAAAGGAAAAAAAAAGAGATACAAGAAAAAAAGAAGATAACTAAATGCCTAAATAATGCCATTAACATTCCTAAACCAAAGTTTTGGTGTAGTAAGTTGGGTGATGAAGTCTCCATTAACAACTTTTTTTTTTTTCCTCATGAGCTAAGCATCACTTACCAAATTCTTAGCCCCTGAAAGGTTTCCTCTTTTGGCAAGATTAATAACAAGCTCTAGATTGTTTAATTGAAAGAGCCAACAGATATTTTTTTAATACAAACATTCAATTTGTTCCATTAGGAATAAAACTAACACAAGACTAAAGACATACTTGGCCACTAATGAAAGACACTAGTGTCACTTCATTGACAGTTGCAAGTAACACTTGCCCTCACCTATTGACAACATAGAAGCCTCCTATAGATGAAGCTTCTGCTATCAAAAATATACATCTGGACTGATTTGATTTCTGTCAATTGCTTTAGTGGTATCCAAGTCATACACAAATAGAAGCCCAAGCTTTGTGATCACATATATCTGGCTGTACTTATTGGATATCTGCATAATAAAAAGTAAAAGCTTAGAATTGATATAATATTTCTCAAACTTTGTCCACATATAATAGGTTTAAGGTTGAACCTGCATTGCCACTGGGAAATTATCAGCAAAGTTTGGAGGAAAGAAAAGATTTGCTTGTTTCTTTGTAAAACCAGGCTTACCTTATAAAGAAATCAACAAGATGAATACCAGGAAGGAACAGAAATCAAAATACCAGGAAAACTATAGTAGGATTTGAAATTAAGCAGCTCTATAATGGTTCCACAAATGCCAATAGTCATCAACACACAATTGAAGATACTGTGCAAAATTCTACTAAGCTTCCTCTGCTATTGACTTTGTGATGCTCAAGCCTTTCTCCCTCCTCTTTTACCGGGCTTGGGATCAGCAATGCAAGTAGTTGCATTGCCGGAATTTAAAAAAGGGTTTAAGATCCATTTGGTTTGATAAAAAATTATGTTCATAAAGATTGATGTAATAACCAAATGTGGCTTATGACTTACAATACTACAAATATGTACCAAGAATAACAACAACAATACTTATATAAATATAGTTGCTCTCCTTCGCTTGGCTTCCATCATCTAACATTGCTTTAAAAAACATGCTAAAAAAAGGTAAACGCCCTCCTATTAATGTTGTAAAGAAACATGTAAAGAACAAGAGTTGCATTGAGTTATAAAGAAAATTGATAAGAACAAGAGTAAATCATGTTGGCTAACTTGTTGATTTAGTTACCCACTTATTATATGCATTGGATCTTAAGTCAATCCAAATTGTAAAATTAGAGTTAAACACTTTCTATCCAAAACCAATCACACATCAATCCTAAACCCATGCACAAAACATAAAAGAGAGAGAGAGAGAGAGAGAGAGAGAGAGAGAGAGAGAGAGAGAGAGAGAGAGAGAGAGAGAGAGATCCTTTCCTTTAGCTCAATCCATCTCTCCTTAATGGTATCTCTAATGGTATCTCTAATTGACTGACTAAATCAGTCACCCATTCAAGACTGGATACATTGTAATGCTTTAATGTTCCCATTTAAATGCCCATACCAAAATTCTGGCAGCATCTCCCCATGTCTCTCCTGAAACGTTGATCTTGCATTTGATTTCCATGTTAAGTATCTACATAATGTGAGGATATTTGATATTAGAAATAAATATAAGAAACGTAACCAGAGAGAAAAAGACAGATACAACGCAGAACTAGCATGTGCATTTAAATCAGGGAACCGAAAGCATTCTAATCTATCCAACCTTAAATTGCTCAAACGTGGGATAATTTAAGAATTTTTTGCCTCTAAAAGCACACTATGTCTATGCTTGGCCACATAAAAATTCTCAAATGGAGAACTGATTGTCCTATACTTAAACAATTACATAATCAATTGCAATTGACATTCATCATCTAGCTAACTAATAACAAAATACATTTTAAACTAAAGAAACAAATTTTGTTTTGATAAATTAACCCAGTAATATCCACTACATACTAGTAACATATAAGCAATATTGGGGCACCATACTATAAGCTGCAAGAATATCATGTCCCCTTAAAAAATAAATTCTCCAAGGATAACATATATATATATATATATATATATATATATATAAAAGTTATTTATTGTCATTCTTTTATTTATTTATTTATTTTATTTTTTAAATTTATAACCATATGTTTCTTGTGCATGTTTATATCATGACCAAATTCAACTGCCTCAATGCTTTTGGGGGTATTAAAAAAATTAATCCAAGTAGGAATTTATCCATAACCCACTTATGTCAATAACACCATACATGTTCTAAAGTAAAATGCCCAAACTAACCAGCCCATACCTGAGTACTAAAGACCCAACACAACTCTCTGGACACCAAAACCCACCGACCTACAGTGTCTTTGATATCAACACCAACTTCCAGCTTCTGAAGTTACTTTCTGCATGTTCCATCCCTTCGCTTCCCAGATTGCACCCAACAGACATGATGAAACTAGAAGAGAGAGAGAGAGAGAGAGAGAGAGAGAGAGAGAGAGAGAGAGAGAGAGAGAGAGAGGCATATCTACTCGTTAAGAACCAAGGTGCTAATTGGCTCTTGGAGAAGGGGAGCTGCTGTTGGGGCTGTTGGTGGTGCTTCTTCCTCTTGCGGGCCTTCTCGGGCTACAACTTCTAGAAATCTTCCGTACTCCCTTCCATGGACTAGGTGATCCAGAATAAGATGAGTTGGACCTTCCACGCTTTGGAAGTGGTGCTCGAACCCTAAGAGGAGAGACTGATCTAGAACGTGAACGAGCAGGCCTGCGAACAGGCGAGCGGCTGCGCCGGCAGACAGGAGGTGACCTCCTTGGTGGGCTGCGAGCTCGTTTAGGGGGAGAACGTTGCCTCGGTGGAAGTGGGGAGCACTTGTGGACAGGACTGCCATGTATTCTTCGCGGTGAAGCTCGTGCAGGTGATCTATGCCTTCTGTGCATAGGAGATGGAGAGCGCCTTCTTATTGGAGATGCTGGTCTCCTCTGTGGTGGTGTCTCGCCTCGACGACTTGGAGACCCTACTTAGCGACGAACAAGAGAGTCTGCACTTCACCTTGGTGGTGAATCTAGTTGACGTCGAGGAGACTCACCTCTTTGAGAAGCAATAGGGGATCTCCTCCATGGTGGTGAAATCGGTTTTCGTCGTGGAGAAGATTCTCTCTGCCTCTGTGGTCCATCTTTTTCAGCATCAGCACCAACATTGTCCCTTTGCAGAGATTCTCTTTTTGGAGGAGCAGAAACTGCTTTTGGAGGCGGTGAAACTTTCAGGCGTTGTGGCAAAGTGAACCTTGCCCGGACAACATTGCCATCAGTTTGTGCACCTCAATCATAAGTATCATTTATCATCCAACTAACTATTAGTAGCATTTACAAAAATAGAAGATATTCAACCAACTCTATATAATAACTTGTAACTTAACCTGCTGGGAACCATCATACACCATAATGTCTAACGACAAAGTGGGTTCTGAGGAAGTTGGGCCTATAGGAAAGCATATAAATGAAGCAACAAAAATATAAATTAAGCAAGATCAATTATTTATAGAAGAGATTGATGAATAATACTTGGCAATTTTCTTGATTTTCTTAATGGAACAAACTTTGCAGTAATTACTGACACAATTGGAGGGCCGAATATAAAGCCCCTAGCCTCAACTCCTATAAGCATACCAAATTCAATATCAAATCCATTAAATGAAGTGCCTTCATAGGTATAAGCATAAAATAAGACTACAAAATAAAAACAAACAATAATGCGTCTCTCTTTTAGACTCAACGGACAGATCTGGTAGTTTCACGCTAGGACTCTTGGGTCAACGTGAAAACAGGTTCCAAAGGAGCTACTGCTCAGAGGGCATAGCTAGAGGTGTTACCTCTTCTACCAAACAGGCTGTTGTTCTAAAGAAATTTACTGAATTTTATTTAAATTTATGTTAATTAGTTCTTTTTTATAAATGCATCGGGAAGATTAGGGAACTGCTCCAGAAATCCAAACTGGCTAAATCAAACAACTATATACAACTTCATGGTATAACAAATATTGGTCTACATGGCATAACAAATATTGGTAGAGAATAATTTCAGATATCCACTCATGCAATGCCAGAAAATACAACTATAGCACAAAACGTCGACAACAAATCTGCATTGTTAAACTCAATAATGATGAATATATTGTTCAGAAAGAAAATGCAAGGTCAGAATCCAAATACTTGAAGCACTTAAAGAAACGAAAGATAGATGCAATCAGAAAGCATACTTTGTCCTTGATCAATTTGCTAGTTCTAAAAAGGCCAGCATCCTCCAAAGCTGAGAGAACTCTTTCCTGTGATAATTGGCTTTTCCTTGGTAAGTAACACATCAGACTTTCCCATGTAGTAGTATAGTTGTAATCTAAGCATTGTCTCAGCTAAAAGAATCCAGTTCCGCATTCAACTCTATTAATGATACCATTAAACATAAATTTTTTTTATATAAATTCCAACTGAACTTTGGAAGCCATTAAAATCCATTATCAAGTAAGGATTGAATAGCTTATCTTAATTAGAGTTACAGAAGTTACACAATGCATTTCAATAAACTGAAGTTACTGAATATTAATGTCTTCAATGGGAACAGCCCAGCGGATGGCCTGGCAAAAATAGGGGCGGGGAATCAAGTTCATATGCTGTTTCACTCGGTGCGGGACCTCCCGCCGGCCATTAGGGGTATGTATATATTAGACAAAATTGGCATGGGCGCAATCAGAAGTTCTGCCTCTAATTGCTAGTGGGGGCTCTCTAGGGTATTTTTTTGGGCTCAAGGCTGCTTCTGATAGGCTCCCTGGGGTATATTTTGTTTACCAGGAAGCCCGAATCTCTGTACAAATCAGTCTGATCAGTCCTTGTACCTTTCCCCATATGAAATGAAACTTTTCTTTAGAAAAAAAAAGAAAAGGAGAAAGCCCATTCCTAGTCAAAAAAAAGATGTTTTGGCATTACATTCATTATAGTAAATATATATATATATATATATATATAAATAAATATATATATATATATATATATATATAAATATATATAAATATATATATATATATATATATATATATATATATGGGAAAAGGTACTATACGCTCGACCTTACCATAGCACTCCGTAAGGTCGAGCGCTGTCAACTTGCTAGCCGTCGGATGGAGAAGTTTGAAATCAACGGTGGGCGTCAAGGCGGAATTTCCCCGTGAGAGACCGGTCGTTCCGGTTACATGGAATCCCAACCCCTGCAACCTTCTGTCTATCGCCCTCAATACCAGCCGTCTCTCTCCCTCAATCCCTGCCACGAGCGACTTCCTCGTGCAGCCCTCTCTCCGCCACCAGCAACGTTCGCCTCCACCTCTCTCTCTCTCTCTCTGTCTCTGTCTCTCTCTCTCAATCAGCACCACCAGCCGCGGCCGCCTCCACCTCTCTCTCCCTCCTTCTCTCCCTCAATCGGTACCACCAGCCGCGACCGCCTCCACCTCTCTCTCCCTCATTCCCTACCACCATGATGTTCAGCATCAGATTACAGGTAAGACCCCTACCACCACGCTGTGCAGCTTCGGATGGAGCCTTACAGGTAAGGCCTCTGTTTTTTGGTCTTTTCCCTATTTTTTTGGTATTTCATTAGGTTTTAAAGATTTATCAAAAGATAAATTACTTCTCTCTTGCAAGAAAACGGTGCATGATGTGCCAAGTAATGGTATGCAACAGTTTTCATTTAAGTCAGCTCTGTTGGTAAAATATGTCATTTTGGAGGAACCATTTTATCCTCGAGCCAGGGATATGTTTATACAAGTGGACCCATGGTTCAGGGATGAGGGATCCAGACTGTTGACCTGATGGGTGCTACCATGGATGGATCATGTTTTAAAATATCACACTGATTAGAAATTCTAACCTTCCAATCCTTTTTCTTTCTGCTGAATGTGGAGTGGCTGCATTTTTTCTCATAACCATCAATTTGCAATCATGAAGAATTTTTGGGCATCCTTGATCTTTGGTGGGGCCCATGAGATCAATGGTCTATATACCAAACCATGACCTCCACTTGTACTGTCCAGCATATCAGGACTCTGTTCACACCCGATTGGGATCAGACCACTGGCCCAACACCATTGTACAAATCTATGGCTTTCCAAATTACTGTCCAAATTACTGTCAGTTTTGAAATCGAATTTTCATATGTGGAAATTTCTTAATGTTAGAAATGTAACACCAATTTTCTTTTCCTACTTAAAAATCAACAAATTTCATGCTTCATATCAACAATTTTCTGTCTTTCTCCCCTTTTTTCAAATATGCTCATGTGTTCGCCTAACAAAACTCTTGATGTTGAGATGTGTGCTTATTTCACTATCAGGAAAAAAATTGAAATTTCTTTGAATTGGGAGTCATAAGTAAGAAATTATACCTCTTATTTTCAATAAAAGGAGAGAGGATCTGAGCCTTAATGAACACAAAGGTTGTCAATGCTCAACATTCTTACATCAGGGTTTACCACTAATGAACTAATGGACCTTGTTATAGATGGTGAATGTCACAAAAATCTTGTAAAAAATCAGAATTTTTTTTCCAGATTGGGTGATCCTAAACCCCTTGATGGTTGACTTGTAGAAAGTTGACAGAAATTTGCAACAATTCACATTTAGTGGAAAACAAGCAAAAGATTGAAAGAGAGGGATCTTTAATCTGGGATATGATTTTGGGTGTCTGCAAATTGTGAAAACTAGAATAGTCCATTCAAACATTGAAAATTCCAAAATTTGATTTTATAAGATCTTATTCTCGTCTAGATGAAATCTGATTTCTAAGAATCAAAATGGATGGTTGCGGTTAGACCTACAATCATGTTCCTTGAGTTGTGTAAATTTGATGAAGATGGTCTCTCCTCTATCCATCTCCAATAAAGGGGAGGCCACTGAGTCTTCTTCTAATCACACTCTTAACAGTTGTGATTGGAGTAAAGAGAGTTGCTCAATTAGGCAGACCACACAAATAGAAGGAGAGGAGATGAATTTCTCATATTTTTTTTTTCTTTTCTGCTGTCGTTTCCTCTCTTGGCTTTAGATGTCTAAGTAGGGTTGCATATGTGACCCTTATGACCCACCCCTGTTGGGGACAGGATCATAAATAGGAGGCTCCTAGGGTATCTCTTGGAGAACCACTTTCAGTTCTCATTCCTACAAATGTATTTGTAGGATATGCCATACATTAGCAAATGTCTGTTAACCTATCTATTACATGCACCCAACATTTCCACTATGAGTAGTGTCTACTCTTGGCTCAAAATCCCATGTGAGAACAATAGGTGGACAGCTAAAAGCTTACCATTGAATTTCCATAAAGATAAAAATACTTAAATGGTGAAATAAAAATATCCAACAATTAAAAAAAATGATGGAGAAACCTTGTGAAAACAATTTGAGGTGCCAGGAAACTTTAAAAGGCTTGATGGAGGTTTTAATTTATAAGGTGTATCTAGAAAGTCTTGGGAAAACTAGTGGATCTCATGTTAGTGTATATGAGGCTTTCATGGAATCCTAATGTAGGTGGTACACATTCCCATCCATGTGTCAGCTGCTAAGTGACTTAAGAATTAGTTAAAACCAGTGCGTGATCAAGTTAATTACATCCAAGGATAATGGACCTCATGGTTAGGAGACATGATCCAATCCTCCAATGGGAATATTCAATCGAGCCTATCACTAGTACTCATGAACAAAGTGAACATCTACAGTCCTTTGTGATGAAGGGCTTATGCAATAAGATGCTTGATAGTGCATGTGTGCGCAATCCGATCCATCCATCAGGTGGGCCCAACCATGTAAATGCCCTTGTTTGTCTCAAATTCAACTCATAACCTAGATCCAAAGAAACAATGGGCACCTGAACCCAATCAGATCCGGGTGCATGTCTTCGAGAACCAGACTCGAACTTGGGACTTGAAGCTGGTTACCCAATCCAAATTACTAACAGTTTTGTATTTTTAATTGGTGAAGCCAGTAACCTTGTTGACTTGGACAGTGGCAGAAGATTGCTAGTGGCCTTGTATTATTGTATCTAGTGCTAACACTTGTTCCCTAACCTGATATTCTAGCAAATATCCTAATCATGCTAAGCATACTTCTTGAAATTGGATCTACTTGTTGATGTTAGAAATGTAACAGAAGCAAGTTACATAGGAACCATGAGAAAGAAAAAGTTATTTGTATGATGCAAAACCATAACAGAATTCACAATTGCAATAGACTGAATTTTCTATCTCTATTGATAACACCACCAGAATCTACTTCTGGCAGCTTCTCTTACGTCAAAAGCCTTGGTTTCAGGTAACTTAGTGTCTTTTTCTAAAACTATATCATTCATCGCTTAGTGAACAATTGCAATAGACTGAATATTTCATACTTATGTGATAAGGGGACAAGCAAATCAAACATGATGCGAGGTGTCTTTAATGGAGGTTACCCAAACCTACTGTCTTGGCTCTATGATCAGATTGAGAAGCAAATATTTATCCAATTTGACATGTTGGTTTGGCTGCTACTCTCAAATTTAAGCAAATTATTCTGAGCATTTAGGTATATTGTTGGAATGGCATTACTTTCCAGTAGCTGGTAGAGATGGAGTTACATTTTCCGCACTCGCCTTTTTTTATTTCAAAATTCTCATAGCCCATAATGTTGAGCTTGCCAGATCCCACTGGTGGCGACTTAGAAAAAAGAAAGAAAGAAAGAAACAAAGAAAAGGATCAGTCTGATTTTTATATCATGTTTCAGTTTTGGTGGTGAGTGGGTGATGTTGCTAAGCTTGGCATCTTGATAGTATCTCTACTATAATCTATATACTATCAAAACGTACTGTGATAGCATTTTCTGTAGTTCTAGACGAAGGCTAGTTCATTTATTTTCTTGTGCTTGAGACCCAAATCAATATCATTTTGTGCATGTAAAAGAAAAAAAGGTTTGTTTTATCTGTTTTTTTTATTTTTTATTTTTTATTTTTTATTTTTTATTTTTTTGTAAAATTTACTTTTGTATTTTTAATTGGTGAAGCCAGTAACCTTGTTGACTTGGATAGTGGCAGAAGATTGCTAGTGGCCTTGTATTATTGTATCTAGTGTTAACACTTGTTCCCTAACCTGAGATTCTAGCAAATATCCTAATCATGCTAAGCATACTTCTTGAAATTGGATCTACTTGTTGATGTCAGAAATGTAACAGAAGCAAGTTACATAGGAACCATGAGAAAGAAAAAGTTCTCTATGATAAAGCAGTGGATCACACTTCGTTGTGTGATAGAACAAGAAGATAGATGGTTTGGATGATAAAACACATGCTTCTGGGTGGCTGACCTAGAAAGTGTTCACTTCACCTATAGCTACGGTTATAATCCGTAGCAATTAATAACGTAGCCATCGGTTTCTAAGATTAGTTACATTTGCAGCTAAAACTAGAACTAGCGCTACGGCTATACTATCAATAACTATGGCCAAAATCCGTAGCTATTGCCAATGTTAAAAATTAATACAATAGTAGTGCTTTTACCATTGCTAGTACATGACCTGATAGACCATACCCAACACCAGAGAGACAAAGGACCCTAGGGATCTGTATAAATATGCGGTCAGACATGTTCACTGTGGAAACATAACAGTGACATATCTATACAATAACAAGATAACATTTATTGTAATATATTTCCTTTAAGATCCATAAAAGCAGGATCTAAAAAGATGAAAGCTAAAACAAGGCTATGACAGTGGAGATCACTGACTCCTTTTCTAATAAAATTCAGATTGATCAAAGAAAATAAAAATGGGACTCATTTCTTCTTATGCTGCTGAATTCGCTTTTCAAGGGCAAAATGCTTCTAAAAATGGGTTGAGGTTAAGTTCGCCTTCAACTAGTTGTAGATAAAGTACAAATTCCAGCAAGCAACTTGAACCACTCTGGGGGCCATTTTCTTGATCTTGTTCATAGCAGGGAATTGCTTCATGCGACTTAGAACTGCAGAATCAAGAGGCTTATCAGGAGCTATACCATCAACCTGAACCCATGGATGGCCTGCAAGAAAACCAACTATACATTAAGCACAGGCAGAAAAAAGAAAAGGACCATCCGGTTTACTAGGAAGGAAAATTTTACAAATAATGTTTAGTTCATACTTGTATCAAATATACTATTCTAGAAGACAATATAAGTATTAAAAGCAAATCATATGTAGGGAGTGGGTTCCTTTGCCTCTAAGCACCTTCACTTATTTATCATCCACATGGTAGTATGCAAAGATCATCAATGAGATCAAGATTGTACATTCAGCAGGTCCAATAGTGAATGGGCCATAGAACAATCACCCTGAAGAGATAATCCTAACCTCGTAGTCAGTGGCGTCCAAATGATCATTGATTTAGCATATGATGTACCTGTGATTGATTTAGCTTTGTCCTTCAATATTATTCCATTCCGCTCTTTCCATATTCCCCATATGATTGTGTATGGAATTAGGGCCCAAATTCTTTTACCTTTCTCCAAAAATGGACCTGAGGTCCAGCAAGCCATGACCTCTACCAGAGACCACTGTTATCACCCAGCTGATCTTGAACTGCCTAAAGACATGGTCCCATTCACAGTGTAAGAATATGCGATCCACTAATTCCTTTCTTTGTTTGCGCATCATGCATATATTAACCATCACCATCTTTCTTTTCTTCTCTTTTCCCTTTTTCACTTTTTGTAAAAGGTAACAGAAGTAATCAGAAAGAAGAAGGATACAACTTAAGGGATAGGAAATTAAGATCAGGGTGCAAGTAGCCCTCCCATTAATCCCACCATTGTTTGGAGTATCCCTGATATTAGCCATATCTCCAGCTCTGCGATAGCGAAAACACTAGTAGTGATACCAATAACATTGGTAGCATCAGAAACTCTAAATATCAGCGATGTATCACTGAGTATCACCAATGTATCACCAATATTTTCGACTATGCAAATTCCAAGTGTCGCTTGTATTGCCAGTGTATCGCCAATATTTCCGACTATCTAAATTCCATGTGTCGCTTGTATTTCCAAAGTATCAGTGATATTTCGATAATATCACCAAAAAATCTGTTTATTAAAAAAAATCTATTTCAAAAATTTTTATGGGTGCATGATGGCAATGTTTTAAATATCAACGATATTGGTAGATATATCTTATATCTCACCTGTGCGATACGAAACGCATAGGTAGTGCCGATATATCCCACACGTTCGATACAGTGAGCATTTTCAATTTTCAATCCCTTTTTTGTTGAAATTGTGTTAAATCACTGTCAAATGGTTACAAATCCATTGGCTCTTCATGTTTTGCATGAAAAATCAAGGAGCTGGAGCTTTGATTTCGATATCCATTGGTTCTTCATGTTTTTTTCAAAATTTTCCTTCACAAAGCATTAAATTCATACTTGTATCAAATATACTATTCTAGAAGACAATATAAGTATTAAAAGCAAATCATATGTAGGGAGTGGGTTCCTTTGCCTCTAAGCACCTTCACTTATTTATCATCCACATGGTAGTATGCAAAGATCATCAATGAGATCAAGATTGTACATTCAGCAGGTCCAATAGTGAATGGGCCATAGAACAATCACCCTGAAGAGATAATCCTAACCTCGTAGTCAGTGGCGTCCAAATGATCATTGGAAGACACAACTGTACTGTACAAAAGGATAAAAATAAACAAACAAAAAGGCCTGGGTTCAATGATCAAACATCAGACAGTTCCGATTCTCCAATCAATGAAAATTTCGCTTCGAGTTCAATCAATGGTGAGGCCCCATGGGATGCCTGCCTCACCAGACCTTTTCAATGCTACTAGCTGCATCTTACAAACCCATGAGAGGTTTCCCATACATCACTACCACCACCACCATCATCCACACCATTCATATCAAATGAAAGATGGAGCTTACATGCTTGGAGGGGAGACTAGCTGTAGCTCTTTTGATAGGAGCTGCAGCCAGATCAGCTACAGCAAGGAGAATGGTCTACAATATGGTGGAGGTGAACAGATTGGGGGTGAATGACAACTATTTCTACGGTGGGTTGGATGAAACCCAGAAGATATATATTCAATGGCTTCAATGGGCCGTGGGGAGAAGTTCCATTAGAGTATGGTTATGATGAGATTAAGGAGGTGATTAGCACTATTCCATGCAGTAATGATGCAAGTGCAGTGATGTTGGAGGGTACAATCTCGAAATTTCATCAATGGGTCATGCTGTGAGCTTGAAACTTAATTTGGCAAGAACATTCCACAGGACCATCACCAGGTTCATATGGCCAAACAAATTTCCTTTGTTCCCCCACTCTTTTAATTCTACTTTTCTAACTGAACCCAATGACAGAATAAAAAAATGCAAGAAAACAAGGAACCAATGGAATAAATTTCCTATTGATACTGGATACACTACAAGCAAATTTTTTGTCATAATTTTAAGTATGAATACTTTTTTTCAGTAACTAGAAAAACAAGGCCATCAAAAAGAAATCTGAAAAAAAATAAAAAAAAAAAAAAAGTAGGCTGAATCTAGCAGTGCCAACTAATTCAATTGCATTAATTACTCAGTGAAGTGGAAACAACCAAACTAATTCAATTGGGTGAGCGTTTGCAATTCCACTTGGTTTCATAAAGGAAGTTCCAAATGCATCCTTATGAAATCAGTGTGCTTAATCGAATTGATAGAAATCTGAACTAAGCCAATTACTTAGAAAAAGGTCGTTTATTGATTGGATGAGTGTTTATCAGTTGTGTATCTAAATGCAGTCTCAGTAGAATCAGTGTTCTAAACTAAATTGATAGTGAACTAAACTCAGAAATTTAGTTACAATTCTATTGTTTATTGATTGTGTTTGTAATTCAAATCACTTGCATATCCAAAGTTCCAAACACAGCCTTAGAGAATCAGTGCACTGAATTGAATCAACACTGAACTAAACTCAGCAAATTTCATAGTATGAGCAAAAGGTTAAACAGAGATGTCGACAGCCAAACAATATATACAATTACTGATCAATTCCTTAACATAAATATCACATATAAAACTTGTTTGATTACTTGTAATAAGCATAACAGTTAGACTGCAGATCTGTTTTACATACATTGGCTTTCTAATTGAATACATGGATAAAGCTACAAACAGCTAGTGAAGTGATCATTCTAGCTGATGAACTCACAAGCGATGAATGATAGCTTTTTCTACGATGCAAGTGCAATGATGTTGGAGGGAACAAAGCCCAAGGGAGGGATATGTACAACTGACTGTAAAATCATAAATTGGATTGTTCCGGTCTATGAAAGACAAGGGAAAGCACAAAATCTTGCAATCATACCAAGTCAATTAATATTTCTCACTTATTTACTTCTATGTATGTTATTAAAAAAAAGAAAATGTTATTCAAAATTTCAACGACCTTAAAACACCGATCAACAATAGTTGAATGTTTCACTGTCCTTGAAACATGCACGCAAATATTTTATAATAAGAATATGAAAATCGAAAAAAAAAAATGCACGTCATTGCCATGAAAATGAAATCAATCCACATCGTCGACATTAAGAGTAGTGGATGCTTCAATCTTCCGTGATCTATAATAGGTATCTTCTTAGTAAACAATTTCAAGTTATTCCTACATACAAAATGACCAGAAAAATTTTCAGTTACACATCCATTGAAACTTAACTATATGCATGAAAAGGAAAAGAACCAAAAAAATGTAGTTATCAAAAGGAAAAGAACATATATTTAAGTTATTGTTTTAATAAAAGGGTTAGAATTCGTACATGTAGCCGATGGCGCAAGCTTGTAGACATTTAAGACACTATGCCTTTGGTACCGATCAATCTAATCATGTGAGATTATATAAGTACATGAAAATCGAAAGTATATATTAAGCATTCATTAATAAATGCCTTGATAGTTATTTTTTAATTACCTTGATTTAACATCCTACCACGACCCTGTACTATATTTTTTCCTCTTGGCCTACCAACTGCTTTTCCCTTTCCTCTTTCAACGTTACTGCCATAACTGTGGAGATAATGAATGTAGTTTAAAATAATGCAATGTATGTAAGAAATCAAATAAAAATACAAGAAAAAAATATATACCTGGCTTCTTCAGATGCATTATCAAGTTGGTTATATATAGGACAATTTCGTTTATCATGCCCAATAACCCATTTGTTACACCTACGACATAACTTACTATTCTCCTCCCTGCCAGATTTAAATCTTTTACTCATTCGGCCTTTAGTACTAACAACCATCGGATCAAGTACTACGTAAGAGTTCTTAGAATGTGCATTGAACAATAGATTGCTTTCACCACCCTCAACATTCTTGTCAATACTGGTTTCTTCTTCGACTCCACATTTTTTACGAACATTTGCAATCAAATCTTCTAAAGCTGATAACACAGGTTCCATTATTTCTGGAGTCCTCGTTCCTTCATTTATTAAATAGTTCATCATACGAGACATTTTATTGCGCCCCAAGATGGTTGACTCATCAATGTTTGAAGACAGAGGAGTTGAGTCACTTTTATTTTTTTCTTTCGCATTTCGTGTCCACCTTTTAAGTATATAATGAAAAGGCATTTTTATGATGGATTCTTCCTTAAACACAACTAATAAATGCCTGCAAACAATCCCACGAAATTCGAAGCTCTGACAAGTACAAGAACCGAACCGTTCATCATGGTTCCAAATAATTGTATACATTTTATCATTCCTTCTATAGTCGAATATATTATATTTACTTAATGGTCCTTCCCTTGCTACCAACTTATTAACAAGTAAAGCACTTGCCTTCACCTCTACTTGAAAGTCATAAAATACTTCTCTTGTATAAATTTTTGCCATCTCTATTTCAATATCAATTGAGGTTATTGCTACAGGTATACTATATAAAGTGTCATAATCCGATTTCAACTCATTATGCCGACGTTTTTGTAAAGCGCGATCATATCCTTCTGCAAATTCTAATAACGTTGACTTATGACTTACAAAATAATCAAAGAAGGCATTCATACCTTCACTCCGTTGTGTCGTTGACATCCCTGCATAAAATGTTTTCTTGACATAAGCTGGAATCCACATTTTACGTATCGTGTACAAATCTTGTAACCATTTATTTTCTTCAAGATTATAATCTACAATCATTTTCGACCATAATGTATCAAATTCGGCTTCCTCATCGCACATATATACACAATTTCTCCAATCAGTGTTGAATGATGGGTTCTCATTAATTACTTTACCTAACTTCTCTGGAAGCTTCTGAACAATGTGCCACATGCACAACCTATGCTTGGTATTCGAAAATACACTTGCAATTGCAGCAGCAATTGCTGGATCCTGATCTGTGATTATGGCCTTTGGAAGCTTCCCACCCATAGCTTGTAACCATTATTGAAATAACCATTCGAAATCTTCAATGGTTTCACCAAACAGAAGCCCGGCACCAAACAAGATCGATTGCTTATGGTGGTTGACTCCGACAAATGGACCAAAAGGCATATCAAATTCATTTGTCTTGTATGTTGTGTCAAAACATACAACGTCACCAAAAGCTTTATAGTCTATTTTTGAAATATTATCTGCCCAAAAACAAGATGTCAATCTACATTCATTGTCAATTTGGATTGCATAAGTAAAATTATCATCATTCCTCTGTTTATTTTGAAAGTAAAGAAGCAACTCTTGAGCACTTTTGCCATGTTTGTCACGCCTTTAAATTTTTAGAGCATTTCTTGCATCTTCATCAATAAAACCCATTTTCTCAGGTCCTCCAGCTTCATTTGTAAAAAAATTTAACACTTTAGCTACGCCAATACCTGCTTTTCTCATGTTATCCATGACAACCTTATGAGAATCTGTAAAATGTCGATGTGATCGTAAATAATGAACCTTACTTGGACTCATTAAATTGTGACTATGTGCTTCCACAAATGTCTTAACTTCCCATCTATCTGATCCATTCTTGTGAACTACAATCTTTGCCTTGCAATCACATCTTGTCATGGCTCTTGGTCTCTTTTTATGATCTGTTGCTTCTATATGCTTGCGATGTCGATACCCTTCCTTAGAACATATAAAACTTTGCATAATTGTTTTACCTGTTTTCATACTATTCCGCGTTGAACCTTTTCGTATACTAAATCCACACCATCTAGCATATTCATTGTAGAAATCATAAGCAACATTTTCAGAAATGAACACCATACCAACTATTGGTTTCACTTCCTTAGGTGCTTCTGGAATGAAATCATATGGATGTGAGATTGTTTCTTCATTATGATTTGTCTGGTGTTCATTATGATTTGTCTGGTGTTCATTATGATTTGTCTGGCGTCCATTATGATTCTCTACACCTGCATTAGGTTGTGACTCCATTTCCCCAACTACAAGTTCAAAGTAAACATAAATTCGGTTAATCAAAAGCTACGAAATAAATGTAAGGGCACAAAAATTACTATTTATAAATGAAGAAGAAAAAATATATTAAAAAAAAAAAAAACAATAACAACCCTTAGCTTAATCTAGTGAATCATATTGGCATATTCTACAAAAGTATTAAATTACTCTCTTCTATATAATTTTAGGAATTGAAATCAATGAGCATGCAAAAAAAATTTATTTAATTGTAGAAACATAATGATGAAGTAACCCTTGAATCAGCCCAATTAATCACTAATCAGGAGAAAGCAATAACTATTCTGTTTTCAAAACATAAGACTAGTGGAAACATGAGAGAGAGAGAGAGAGAGAGAGAGAGAGAGAGAGAGAGAGAGAGAGAGAGAGAGAGATGCCACTGACATATAAAACTTCCTTAGAACATATAAAACTTCCTTAGGCATGTGGCTCTTGGCCTCTTTTTATGATCTAAAAAAAAAAAAAAAAGCAATCAAGCAGGCAACCCAAATGCTAGATTGTCACATGTTGGGCTAAACTTCATTCATACCTCAAGCAGCCAACCCAAATGCCAGGTTGCCACATGTGGGGCTAGCAAACCTCTATCTTAACAATTTGGCTGTATGAGCCAAATTGTCATTGGGAGCATAATACACTTGTTGTTTGGGCAGCATGGAAAACAGAACCTGCATTAAATGGGCATTTGCTCTTCTTCTTTCTTTTCATTTTTTTAATTCTTCCACCCAGAATCACAAGTCAGATGAGAACTGTTTTGTAGCACATCTCATCACCCTTGGGAACTATGGTCACCCAAATAGATTCCACATGCCTCTCATTCAAGCATTTAAAAAAAAGAAAAAAGAAAAAGAAAAAACAGAGAGAGAGAGAGAGAAGGTAGTGGGGCATTTGATCCTATGGCAGAATATGACAGTTGATATGCAGATGCTCAAATTGTACAGGTGACATACATTAACTCAAATTAAACTGACTAAATTATCGAACCCACTGTCCCATAGTCAGTCCCAAATTCAGGTTGGTTGAATAACCTAACCTCTGATTCGTGGCCACTTGTTAGTTTAAACATCCAATAATTGTGTGATCATCAAATAACCAGAATAAGATTTTGAGCCTTCAATTTTGAGATTTGAGGGCAAGTGGCCTGATTTAGGAAAATTTTGGGAATTTTCAAATTTTCCAAAATTTCTACCAAATTACTTGCAATCTTACTCTCCAAACATGAATTGAAACATGGATGAGGCCTAATCTATTGATTTATGATGTTTTTGTGAAATTTCAGGAAAAAATTTATATATATACATTCTTCAGGATTGCAAATTCTTCATGATTGCTAATTGATGGTTATGAGAAAACATGCAGCCACTCCACATTCAGAAAAAAAAAAAAAAAAAAAAAAACCTGCATACAAATTATTCTTGTTGATGTTAATGGAACTTGGAACCCCGGCCCATGGCTGTGGAGAGTTCCGTTTGTCACAAAAGCTTGACCGCATTATTGCGGAATCACCAAAACATGTGTATTTTCATTGTCCAAACACTAGAAATATATCAAACACATGATCCAGAGCATCTCAATCTGGAGAAAAAAAAAAAAAACCAAAATACCCTTACCTGTAAGGCTCAATCCGAGGCTGCACAGCGTGGTGGTAGGGGTCTTACCTATAATCTGAGGCTGCACGGCGTGGTGGTAGGGAATGAGGGAGAGAGAGGTGGAGGCGGTCGCGGCTGGCGGTACCGATTGAGGGAGAGGAGGGAGAGAGAGGTGGAGGCGGCCGAGGCTGGTGGTACCGAGAGAGAGAGAGAGAGAGAGAGAGAGAGAGAGAGAGAGAGATTGGATGTTTAAACTAACAAGTGGCCACGAATCAGAGGTGGAGGCGAACGTTGCTGGTGGTGGGGATCGTCGGAGAGAGAGGGCTGCACGCAGACGTCGCTCATGGCAGGGATTGAGGGAGAGATGGGGCTGGTATTGAGGGCGACAGAGAGAAGGTTGCAGGGGTTGGGATTCAATGTAACCGGAACGACCGGTCTCTCACGGGGAAATTCCGCCTTGACGCCCACCGTTGATTTCAAACTTCTCCATCCGACGGCTAGCAAGTTGACAGCGCTCGACCTTACGGAGTGCTATGGTAAGGTCGAGCGTATAGTACCTTTTCCCTATATATATATATATATATATATATATATATATATATATATATATTAATGTCTTCAATGAAGAGTTTTTGGTGCCTAAATGATCTTCATGTGAGGATTTTGAACTCAACAGAAGTATCCAGCCCTCTGCTTTATGACAATGAACCTTATTTACCAGAAGGGGAAAGGGAGTAGCAACTTAAACAATATCAAAAGTAGAAGATTCATGTAACTCTATACTATACAACTATAGAAGGAAAGAAAGAAAAGATGTAAATAGAACAAAAAAATAAAAAAAATAAAAAAATCACTGAAATAATGATACAATTATGATTTGGACAACATTGCTTAATAAGATCATTTACAAAACAGAGGTTTGCTATTGCTAAACATCCTTACATTACTAACAATAGAAAAAACTTTGCTAAACCCATATGTCCATATATGGCAGTTTCTCTACGTGCCAACACATCGCCAAATGTCACATATGTCTGAGATCCAAGCTGTCCATCAGCTCAACCCACATTGTCAAGGTACTGGCCAGATAGCTATACCGGTCCACTCATCAGATGGGCAACAGTGCACAAAAGAAAAGTACCACTAACAAATTTTGGCCTTACAGCTGTACATACAAGGTTAAGAAGAAAATAGGATTTGCACTAGAACCTTATATGATTTTTATGGGTGTTTGTGTGAAGAGAATACAATATGTTGGGATTCCGGAGATAAGGTGCCCAATACAAATTGTACTGGATAATGGTCTGACAAATTGTTCATTTTGTTACAGCACAACTAGGAGATAGGCCTTGCATTGGCTAATTTTGATGTCAGCCCAATGGGTCTCACTGCAGACTAAACATGGAGTAAAAAAAAAAAAACCTCAAGATTGAACATCGTACCCATCCAATTATTGGTTTTTCTCAGTTCAATGCAGGCTGTTGCTGTATTATTTACTGTCTGGTTAAAAGCCATGAAGGGTTAATGTCACCTTGGAGGTGTTTGGAGCAGTCCATTTTTGTTAGGCTTCACGACACCAAGACACTTTGGATGTTTGAATCTTGGCTCCACCTTTGTAGACTCTTCTAAGGCCCTTGGATCATATAGTTCTCATTTGATATTTTTCTTAAAAAACTGACTTTGCTACTTGGTGCAACCAAAATTTTATGTAATGCCATTATGAAATGCAAAACCAATTATTTCTTGTTGATCAGAGTGGCTTGCTTACCCATGCTTGTCAAAATAAGAAAATCTAAGATGATGTTTTGGCACGACTCGTACACGAGGGAGTGCCATCAGTCTGTTTGGGCGCCAGTAGTGTTGCCTACAACAGAACTAGTTTCAAGTGGCAAAAAGGAATATATTTAAAATGGAACAGTTTGTCTTCAAGCAATATGTTGTATAAAGCAGCGTTCAGAGTTCTACTTATAAAGTCCTAATAATGTCTAGTGATCACAGAGAAAACAATTCCCATCTGCCCACATTTGATGGAAAACTAGAGGAGCAGAGGTGATGGTTTTAGTTTTCTAGTCCTAATAATGTCTAGTGATCACAGAGGAAACAATTCCCATCTTTTTTTGAAGTACAGGCATTTGATGGAAAACTAGAGGAGCAGAGGTGATGCATTTTGAAGTACATGGAATTTCAGAGTTCTACTTATAAAGTCCTAATAATGTCTAGTGATCGTTATCCTGCGCCTGATTTTAGTTAGCGCCGGAAAACTAGCACCCTAGAGCGTCGGCTCTACCTGCTTTTGTTGTAGTATGAGAAGGTATGAAGAGGCTAATTGCTTGATTTGATGTTTTTGTTATTACAATATAATGAACTTATAGGGAAAGGAAAAGATCTAAATCTCTAATCAAATTCTAATTATATTTAAAAGAATAAATCAAATATGACAAATAAAGAAAAAAAAATACAACATACAAGCTATAATTTCTATAATTTCTAATACTCCTTAAGTTAGTGTGTGGAGGTCCGTAACATGCAACTTGCCAAGCAGAAGATAAAAATGAACATAACCAAAAGTTTCAGGGAAGATATCCTCAAGTCGGCGATTGGTGGGCAATGTGAAAAGTAGCTTGATTGTCGTAATGAAGGCGCATGGGCTGAGGATGTTGAATGGCGGAGCTTCGAGCTCCAATCTTTGGCATGTGTAAGTGTGTTAGGTTTACAAACCCACTCTCTTCTAATGTGTGGTTGCAACCACCATGAAACAGAAAAATGAAAAATGAAAGAGAGGAAAAAAGTTGTTTTATTGCTGAACTTGGAATGAATAAAACGATTACAAGGATGCCTTTTTATAGGCTTTCACCTCATGTGAAATGACTGAAAATACCCCTCTCTAGATGGTTCCTTGGGGCAGCTAAACATAGAAAAAATCTAAGAAATAAATCTGTTGCAATCTTCACATGGTCTTGACACGGTTTTGGATTTGCAAGAATCCAAGGTTTCCAACACTCTCCTTCAAACCAAAAAACCAGCTTCATTTTGAGCATTGATTTAAGTCTCTTGAATGTGTCAGTCGGCAATGCTTTGGTGAAGATGTCTGCCACTTGTTCAGTGGTGTGACAGTATTTCAACTTTACTAATTTTTGCTTTACTTGATCTCCGAGGAAGTGATATCTTGTGTCAATGAGCTTGCTCCTATGCTGTACTGGATGTTTGGCAAGCTCGATTGCCAACTTGTTGTCCACGTATATAACAGTGAATTCCTCCTGTGGATGCTTCAGCTCCTTTAGCAGATTCCTTAGCTAGATCGCCTCACATATAGTGGATGAAGTTGCTACGTACTCAGCTTCACATGTGTGGACAGGGCGACCACACTCCGCTTCTTTGAATTCCATGTGAATGCCGTTGACCCAAGATAGAAAACATAGCCCGTGGTGCCTTTTCTTTCATCTTGGTCACCACCCCAATCACTATCAGAGTATCCATACAACATCGCCTCATCATCGTACGGATAAAAGAAACTGAATTCAATAGTCATTTTGATATACCTCAGTACTCATTTTACAGCTAGCTAGTGTGACTCTTTTGGCGTTTCCATACACCGGCTTAGAAGCCCGACACTGTAGACTATATCCAGCCTAGTGATTGTGAGGTACCTTAAGCTTTCGATTAGGCTCTTAAATAGGGTTGAGTCGACTTTTCTTCCTTCTCCATCTTTTGTGAGATTCAGGCTTGTTGTAATAGGTGTATTTACGGCTTTACAGTCGACCATCTGAAACTTCTAAGAAGTTCCTTTGTGTACTTCTTTTAGGATATATAAATGCCGCTAACTTGTTGCTTCACTTCGATGCCCAAAAAGAATGACATCAAGCTTCCATCAGTCATCTCGAACTCTCTGAACATAACCTGCTTGAATTCTTCAAACATCACTTAGCTGTTTCTAGTAAACAACAAATCTTCAATGTATAAGCAGGCTATGAGCATATCGCCATGAGTATTCTTTTTTTTATGTAAACCGCATGCTCATTTGGACATTTGGTAAAGCCAATCTCTTGAAGATAGCTGGTGATACGTGCATTCCACGCTCGTGGGGCTTGCTTCAACCCATACAGAGTTTTCTTCAGCTGATACACCTTATGTTCCTTCCCTTGTATGACAAAACCTTCAGGCTGGTTAACATAGACTTCTTCCTCGAGCACTCCATTTAAAAATGGAGATTTTACGTTTGGTTGTTAAATCGTCCAACTGTGATGTGCTACAAGGGAGATGATCATCCTCATAGTGTCAAGGCGAGCAATGGGGGCAAACATTTCTTCATAGTCTACCCCGTATTTTTGTTTGTAGCCTTTTGCTACGAGCCTTGCCTTATACCTTTGATCTTACCATTGCCATTCTGCTTGATTTTATACACCCATTTGAGACTAATGGTCTTCTGGCATTTAGGAAGTGATGTCAGCTCTCACGTGTGATTCTTCTCGATGGCATGGATTTCCTCTTCCATAGTTGTTTTCCAGCATTCTTCATTCATGGCCTCTTTGAACGTAAGAGGCTCATGATCCGCATATAGGCAGAACAAATTTACCTCCTTAGTTTTGGTGTAGATCTCATTGAGGCTTCTTATTTTGATAGGAGGCAAATGTGAATGAGAGCTAGATGAAGATGCGTTGGCTGAATTTTGATTTGATGGGATTCTTCTAGGAGAGTTGAAACATACTACTGGACTTATGCGTGCAGACGATTCAGTCGAAGGTATTGTGGGTGTCTGCTCTTGATTCTCATGTCTCTCTTCTTTGTATTCTTCAACCTCGACCTGCTTTTCTTTGGCTGAATTTTTCTCGTTCCATTTTTAAGCTTTTTCCTCACAAAACACCATATCTTTACTCACCACTAGCTTATTGGTTAGTGGGTTGTAGAGCTTGTATGCCTTTGACTCCTTGCTGTAGCCAATGAAGATAAACTTCTCGCTACGATTATCGAGCTTTTTCCTTCTTGATTCTTAAACTTAAGCATAGGTAGCACACCCGAAGATTTTAAGGTATGCTATGCTTGGCTTATAACTGCTCCATGCCTCTTGTGATGTCATAAATCTGACGCTTTTAGTGGGACACTGATTGAGCAGATATACAGTACATGCAATTGCCTCTCCCCAGAAGCTTTTCAGTAGGCCTTTCTCTTTCAACATGGTCTTTGTCATGTTGAAGATGGTGCGGTTTTTCCATTTCGTAATTCCATTCTACTGTGGCGTGTAGGCTGCAGTGTGCTGTTGCTTGATTCCTTTTTCCTTACAATAATCTCAAAATGCATTTGAGGTTTACTCCCCACCTTTGTCAGATCTTAGGACCTTGATTTTATGACCACTTTCATTTTCAACTCGAGCTTTGAAACTTTTAAAGACAGTAAAAGTGACAGACTTTTCTTTAATACAGTACACCCACAATTTTCTACTGAAATCATCGATGAAGGTAATAAAATATTTATTACCTCCAAGAGAGGGTGGATCCAATGGTCCATAAATGTCAGTGTGAACTAGTTGTAGTGGCTCCTTTGCTCTTTGGGACACTCCACTTGGAAATGAGTTCCTTTGTTGCTTACTAAGTGTGCACGCCTCATACACATGTTTTGGAGCTTCAATAACAGGCAAACCATGCACCATGCTTGATGAGGACAAGAGTTTAAGGGCATTAAAATTTAAATGGCCAAACCGAAGATGCCACTTCCATGAATCATTATTTGTGCTTCCATAAAAATATTTCTTGAGCCTTGTGTTTATATGGAGCGGAAACATTCTGTTATTCGCCATTTGGACTTACGCCACAAGTCTCCTGCGTGTATCTTTCAATGACATAACTGAGTTTTCCATGTGTAATATATACCCTTTTTCGAGGAGTTGTCCGAGACTAAGTATGTTGCTTTTCATGTTGGGTATATAATACACATTAGAGATTAATTGTGGGTCACCATTTTTCTGGTAAATTTTAATTTTATTTTTACCTCTTATTAGAGTTTTTGATGAGTCTCTAAATGTTACATCGCCATGAACTCCTTATGTGAGTTCCACAAAGAGTTTCTTGTCGGCGCACATGTGATTGCTTGCACATGTGTTAAGATACCATACATCCTGCTGATCACTGCCTTTCTCTTGTGCAATGAGAAGTGTGGAGCTTTCTTGTTCATGCTTGATGCTTTGGCATAGTTGGATCACTCGTTTTGATTCACCGGCTTGCTCCAACAATCAGATGCATAGTGGCCAAGCTTTTTGCAATTGTAGCACTGGATGTTCTTTGTACTTCCTCGTCCACGCATCGATCTGCCTCTACCATTTTCTCTTTCACAGAAATTGGTATTCTTCTGCTGGTTTTGGCCATGGCTTTGTTGGTATCACACGCTTTGCCTCTTGCGCGATGTCCACCACGTTATGAACTTCTACGTCCGCCCTTTTAATCATTCAGAGTCAATCTTGACTCAAAGCTTGTTTCACTGCCATGGAATTGGCATTTTCTGCATTTGTTGCTCATGAACTTGCAATGACCTCATCAGCTCCTCAATGGAGAGTTTTTCAATATCCTTTGATTCTTCGATCGCCACAACCACATGGTCAAACTTGGTTGTGAGGGATTGAAGTATCTTTTCAATAACCCGGATATCTTCAATCTTCTCACCATTTATTTTTTAGGTTATTGACAATTACAAGTAACCGCGAAAAATAATTGGCAATATTTTCATATTCCTTCATGTGAGTCACTTCAAACTCAGCTCTAAGGATTTGGAGTCGAACCCACATAACACGATCAACACCCTCGCCAGGGATAGGGGTTGCCTCAGCGTCAGCTACAACCTTTTGTTTCCTTGGTCTGTTCTGTCTCATATGATAGGTTTTCGCTAGATCCTTTTTCTCTATGCGGAAGCCCGAAACACTGTAAATGATGTACTGTTTCTTTTTTTTTTTTTTTGCTGAAATGAAATAGTGCCTTTAAAAAAAACACCCTTAAAGATGGTGCTAAGGCTCTCCCATGCTTGCTTACATGATGTCACTTCGGTGATCTGTTTAAAGGTGGAATCATTCAACCCTTGATAGATGAGGAAAAGAGCCTTCTTATCTTTCTTTCTTTGAACCTTGAGATTGACTTTTTGTTCGACAGTGTATGCAGCTTCTTGCTCCGTTGTAGGCTCTTCGTACTCGTCGGTGATGATCTCCCAAAGATCTTGAGATTCGAATAAGGCCTTCATTTGTATGCACCAGTTTTCATAGTTTTCCTTAGACAATTTGGGAATTTGTGGCTAGATTATGCTTGCCATCTTGGTGGTGGTGATGTTGCTATTTCTGAAACTGGTAGGAGGCCAAAAAATGGGGTGAAATTTTTGCTTGTGACTGTTGCACGTTTGGTGTTGTAGCCATTGCTGATGGTGCGGATCAGCACACGTTGTTGCTTCAATTAGATTTTTTACGTTAAAAGGGCCGCCATAGGCTTAGCAGTTTGTTGCTAATATAGGGTGGGCAAAAATGGATGGTTGATTTATGATGGATAGCTAAGGACAGCTTGTGATGCACCAGAAAAATTCAGATAACGTTCAACCTTCTTGCTGATATGATGAGAATGATCCAGAGTCGTTGGATCTAATGACTTTCTTAAACCAAAAACATGGACAACATAAAGATGTGTGATGTTGCTAACTGATGGCGATGTTATTGCTGCTGCAATAAAATTTCTGCAGGTTGAAAGAGGGCCCGTTTCAAGTTGATGATGCCCAAGAATCAGTAAGCTTCTCACAGATGTTGATGGTGCTTCTCATAGACGTGTTACAGCAGCAGTTTCTGATGTTGCTGCTGATATGAGGCCCAAGGATTGGTGAAGCTCTAATACTAGATGTTGGGTTTAAAAACCCACTCTCTTCTAACGTGTGGCTGCAGCCACCATGAATGTAACACCCTGTACTTTTCTATACTCGGGTGTTATCATTTAAATCAAATATAGTATAAACATACGTTAGCACACCCAACCTATAACTTACACGATGCTTGATCACTCACAATCCACCCTTGATTGACCCCTTATTTCTCAGCGTAAGATTACATCATCACTGACTAGTCGACCCACGATTCAAATTTAGATGTTATGGCATGTGATATCCCACTTAAATACCTCGAGGTCAGCATGTAAAATCTACCATGCATTAATCTAACCATCAAGAATAGTTCTCATCCATTGACCAGACCATCTATCAGTTGATTTTCAAGATATACCATCACATAATCATCCATACCAAAAGTTGGATAATCTGTTTACAAGGCCCCATTGCTGAAATCACAACCTAGATAAAACAAAGTGTGACGCCCTATTGGGGTAGAATGAACCGTCCTTATTTCATCTCGAGATATAAATAATCATATCTACTGTTTATCAACACCACAATGCTTCCTATCCATCGACTTACCACCTGATCACACAATGCGACCACTTGATTGACAAAACAGTTGTCAAAATCCATATATTTATATCAGGAACCTTCATAACCATTGGTAATCAAATTGGAGACAATCATACAAGCAGTTTGATGGAAATCCGCAATTAAAACCCAAGAACCTTGAAGTGTGGCCCACCTTAGCCTTAGATTGACCTCATATATGGCCGATAGTCCTAATTAGGCTAGTGAAACCTGCTGGATCGTGTGGATTTCACAGATGAAACTCATGAACCCCACCTCAGTGTGATGCATGTGCACAACCCATGAACACCCGCGAAACATCGAACCAATTGTTTCAGTCAAATGGGTGTTGACCCATAAATACCCGAAAAAGAGGGGTTTTCTCTCTTTCTCACGGGTTTTTTGCCCAGCGCAGCTCGATCGGGCAGCCGTCCACTGTTTTAATCAGTGGGCCACCATCTGACCTTGTTTAGATAATCCAAATCGTCCATCTGGAAGGGCAGACAAATCTGATTAAAACCGGAATTTATAGTTACTGCTAACATATGAGCAAACAAATTCGAGTGGGAAAAAAACTAAGATATGAGCGGACATCAGGCAGTTGATCCTGATTAGGCCACTATATCAACCCGTACAAGAAATCTGAGCCATCCATCGTGTCCATGACAAGGATTCGAGCAAAATCATATCTTTCCTGCACCATGAAGCACGAACGCTTGTGCACAGTTTATGGTGAAAACAAGTGCGGTTATGGTGGTTCCCGAAAACGGAAACTTTCCGATGCTGCTAGGCTGGGTAACAGCATGCGGGATTCTCTCTCAATCCTAACCATCAGTACATGAAAATCCTAGCCATCCATTCATCTCTGTACAAGTTAGGGCTTCCATTGTAATGAAAGAATCGCCGCAACTTATAAACTAAGAACCCATTGAACTTTCGTCGTTGTCCATCCAAAATGTGGGTCCCACAATGACCAGTGGTCCCATATAGTCCGTCCAGAAGCACTAGATCAAAGAATAATACTATAAAGAAGAAATCGCCGTTGGTGGCTGGATCATCTTCCCCGTTAAGCCGAGATACCTATCTCCTCTAAATGGACCCCACCTTCAGATCTGAGTCATCCACGGGTGGATCATAGCCTCAAATGTTCATTCCAACGGCTGGATCTCAGACATGCAAACAATTTCTAAAGAGATCAACAACAATCTCTCTTTGTTAATTGAGATCAGTGGACGAAGCCCGTAACTAATCGGGTGATTAAGAGCCGATCCTTCTAGGCTCTCATAAGGCTATAAATAGCCACTTTCTTTAGGGCAACCCATTCTAGAAATGGAAAATTGGAAAGAGAGGGGTGTGCGCCGAGACACGAGCTCGTGCTAGTAGCTCTAAGCTGCCTTTTAGGGCACCCTTTCCGAAAATGGGAAGAAAAATCAGAGAGAGAGAGAGAGAGAGAGAGAGAGAGAGAGAGAGAGAGAGAGAGAGAGAGAGAGAGAGAGAGAGAGAGAGAGAGAGAGAGAGAGAGAGAGAGCCCGAGTTGGGCCACACCGGGCTGACCCGTCTGAGTTGCTGGTGCGATCCTGTCTGAGTCTGGTTCGCAACAGAGATGTTGCTAGACGTCCCAGCAAGAAGAGAAATGGAAAAAAAAAGGGAAGGAAAGGAGAGGAGGAAGAAGGAGAAAGTAAAAAGAGAAGAAAGAGAGAGTGTGTACGTGATGGTTATTGCACCAACCGAGTCGCTGGTTCGGGTTACTGCCGAGTCGAGAGGACTCATCTGGCTAGATCTGAGTCGGGTTGAGTTAGACGAGTCCAGTTAACCTGTTGGACATATGTGATAGAAGAAGAAGTGAGGGTGAGAGAAAATCTGAAAGAGAGAATGGAGGCGCGCGCGTCGTTCTCCATGGCCGCACTGAGTCAAGTCGTGACTCGGTTTAGTTGTGTCCGAGTCCAAGCATGGATTCGGATTAGACCCCACCTGGTTGTGGGAGAGATAAAGAAGAAAGTAAGAGAAGGGAGAGAAAATGGAGAGAAAAGAGCAGGAAGGAAGAAGAGAAAGAGGGTCGTTATGGTTGTTTCACTCCCACCGAGTTGACTCAGTTGGTCTAGCTGAGTTTGTCTATTTTCTGGATAGTCAGTAAGGAGAAGCATGAAGAAAAACAAAGGGAAGGAGAAAGGAGAAGATAAAAAGGCTGAGTAGTGCCAAATCGAATTGAGTTGATTTGGGTCAAGCTTCAACTAGGTGAGTTGATTTTCAAAATCTCTCTTCTTTTGTTATTATTTCCATTATTATTATGTTATTAGTAATTATTGTATTATTATTAAAGTATTGATTGAATATGTGTATAATAATATTTTGATAATAATATTAAGTATTGTTAGTATATTTAATATTAACACATGAATTATCATTACTAATAATTATCAATTAATACTTTTACTATGAAGGTCATTGTATTCATTGCACAAAATTAGGATTCAAGTTCTAAATTATAATCTTAAATTTAATTTACATGATGAAACCCTAAAGTTTTGTCATAACCGTATTATGGTGTAAAGTGGCAATCTAATCACACATATCGTGCAAATTTTGTTAGATTCTAATCTTAAGAGAGTGTACAAATTCTGGCAACACTTGAGAAAATTTGACTTGAGAGGCGAGGATTACCTTTAAGCTTTTCTACATCATAATAATTATCCTAGTTCATTTATACCACTAAGTACTTAGTTTAATATTCAGTAAAAAAAATGATGATGATGAATGCTAGTTTTTATTTGAATGAATTCTTCCTAAATGATTAATCATTGGATTTACATTTAAGTATTTGACCATGCAATAGATTGTAAATTCTCTATCCTGGTTTAAATGAAACATTTCATATGGATAAGCGCGGTTGATATTTTACGTGGCTTGTTTTACCATTGTGATTACTTTATGGTGTATTTAGAGGTCCTCGAATTAGTGGCCATTTGTGAATTATATGTAGACTTACCATCTTATGGACCATTTGTTGCCTAAGTGGCTTTGGGATAATCATTTTTTATCACATTCTTGGGATGGATTGTTTGCCCTATGCGGCTTGATGTAATATTTACCCTATGTTTTTTTTTTTTTTTTTTAAAAAGAAAAATAGAGCCTTTATTCAATCAGAATAGGAGATACAAGAGGAACCTTTGGAAAGGGCCAACAAGAAAAATAGGCCCTAACTATCATATGTTATACAAAGATCTCCTATGGCTCCTACGGATAGAAACTAAACCTACTTTGTCTAGGAAAATTCTACCCTTGACTATACAAGGAAGATTAGACGGATCCTGGGATAAATTGCTAATTTGCTTCAGACTTCCTTCCTTGGCCAGGCCATTTGCCGGTCCATTCGCCTCCCTAGGGACATAAGAGAAAGAGAAATTTCCCCTTCTGCAAAGCGCCTCGATCCTGTTCAACTAGTAGTACCAATTCTAGGCAGGATTGGTGCGATCCAGAATGCTATCAATCAGCCACTTAGAATCAGATTCCACTAACACGTTGTCAATTTTAAGGATAACACATAATTCCATACCCTCGAATAAAGCCCTCATCTCAGCCTTATTGTTGGATGCGATTCCATACCCCGAAGAAAATGCAAAAATCACGTTGTTGTTGCTGTCCCTGCAGATCCCTCCACCCCCAGCTGGCCCAGGGTTACCCATTGTTGCACTGTCCACGTTCAGCTTGAAAGCACCCATAGGAGGGCGGATACATTTCACTACTGAGATCAAAGGGGAGGAGGGAGGGGAGTAAAAGGTCTCGTTGACTGCTGCACTGGACAGCCGACTTGAGGGGCCTTGGCGCAAGATGTGAAGCCACCACTTCGCTCTATGGAGGACAACTGGAAAATGGATCGGCCGGCCATCGAATCGAGCATCATTCCTGGATTTCCACAATTTCCAAAGATAGAAGATCAGGGAGAGACGGAAAATGGTTGAGTTGCAGCCTGCGGGGAGAGGCCGATTCCACCACCAATGAAGACAGTCTTGAATAGAGAGTTGACCGAAAATAGGGATACCAAATAGATCAGCAAGATGTTTCCAAACTTCCTTAGCTAGAGAACCATCCCCAAATAGATGGTCTGACGATTCAGTGGAGGGACAAAACTTGCCAACCAACTGACAGTAATTACATTTAGAGGCCAACCGAATCCCTTTGGGTTGAATGTTCTCGTCAGCCGGGACTGCCCTTAGAATAAGCCTCCAGGTAAATGTGGAGATCTTTGGCAGAACCTTCGGGTGCCACACCCACTTCGACCAAGTCTTCTTCTGCCCATTAGTTCTTAACATGGCCCAAGTCAACTTCACTGAAAAATAACCTGAGGGGTCAAAAGGCCAGATCCGGCGGTCTTCACCTGCAGAGCAATAAAAACCACCTTGCAGAATATGCATGGTTTTTAATCCAATCAGGAAGGTTGAAAGGAGTCTCAGATTTAAGACCATCCTCCCCCAGGAAATCAGCAACACGAGGGCCTTTAAGGTTAACAGGATGTCTAGGGAGGGAACCTCGATCAACTGGCCCAACCCCGACCAATTGGAATCCCGCATATTGCACACACCATTGTGGATCTCCCAGCGGAGGTTTTTGTCGAGAGTGCCGAACAGCCCAGCAATTCTTTTCCAGATGGGAGACAAGCTGCCTGGAATACTTGTACTTAACCCTGCTTGCTAGTATTTGGACCTGGTGAACTTAGCCCAAAGGCTGCCTGTATTGCCAAATTTTAGACCCCAGACCATTTTCAGGTGGAGAGCTTTCATCACATCTTTTAACTTTCTAATGCCCCTCGTCCTTAGGCATGGAGATATAACTCCATCTAATCCAGTGGGGCTTTCTTTTCCCATTCTTCCAGCTCCAGAAGAAGTTAGAGAAAGCCATTTTCAACTTTTCGATCACCTTAGCGGGAAGCATAGTAGCTGCCAAAGTATGAACTGGAATTTGACTCAGCACATGGGAGATAAGAGTTAGCCGCCCAGCTTGGGAGACCACTCTAGGATTCCAGCCATGAATTCTGAACGTGATCTTATCAAATAGTGGAGAGAAGTCTCTGCATTTAATTTGACCTTTAGTGTAGGGACCCCCAGGTAAGTAAAAGTTCCCGAAACCTTGCGGAAGCCTAGAGTACGTTCGATAGCTCTGATTCTCCCCACTGAAGCCTTGGCTGAGATGAAGAACCCACTCTTCCCTGCATTGACTTTCTAGTCCGAAACATCCTGAAATTTGTTAATGAATTGACGCACCTTTGAAAGTGAGGAGAGGGAACCGTTAAGGAAAAGAACTGTGTCGTTAGCATAGAGGAGATGAGAAATTTGGAGGCAGCCCCTCTTAAGCTGAAACGGCGCCACACTCCCTTCGGAAATGAGGTTGGAAAGACCTTGGCTAAACACCTCAGCGCATAGAATGAATAAACTGGGGGAAAGGGGATCACCTTATCTCAAGCCTCTCGAAGATTTGAAAAATCCACAGCTTTCCCTGTTTACTAGGATCGAAAACCAATTGTTATTCCAGCACCTTTCCACCAAATTAACCCAACTCGGGCTGAAACCGAACTTGGTCAAGACTTGAGCCAAGAATCCCCACTCCACTCTATTATAAGCTTTTTTACATATCAAGCTTCAACACTAGATTGCCCTCGCGGATTTTCCTATCTATATCCCTAAAAATCTCTTGGCCAAGGGCGATATTTTCGGCAATCATTCACCCCCTCACAAAAGCCCCTTGCTCTGGGGAGATAAGCTTCGGGAGGATAGCGCTGAGTTTGAAGGTAATGATGTTAGCAAAAATCTTGTAGATCACATTGCAGAGGCTAATCGTCCGGAAATCAGCAAATCTCTTCGCCCTGCGGATTTAGGAATCAAACAAATAAGGGTAGAGGTGAAAGCACGAGGAAGGTTGCTATCGTGGAAGAACTCGCCAACTGCTTTGTGGATGTCGGAACCCACCATAGACCAGCAGGCCGAGTAGAATGCAGCAGACATTTCGTCGGGACTTGGGGCACCTTTTTTTGGAAGGGAAAGGACTACCGATTTAATTTCCTCCAAGGAGGGGGGAACCAAAAGCTGAGAATTGTCGTCTGGCGTGATTGGGGGGGGGGGTGTGTGCAGATTGCCTGGTGCCATAGTTGAGGAAGAGGAGAGGAGGGATTTCATAAAATTCACAGCCTCCCTCTTAATTTCCTATTAATTAGCTGTCATCGCCCCATATTCCAGTTTTATGTAAAATATCTCTTCTATACGGGCTTTGTTCGAGGCTGAAAGGTGGCAAAACTTGGTATTTCTATCTCCTTTTAACTAGCTATTACGAGCCTTCTACTTCCAAAAAATTTCTTCTGCTAGCTCCCAATGATGAAGCCTTTGTTTAGCTACAGCAAGAACCACTGAAGAGATGGTATCTATGGAGGATTGAGCATTGGATTCTAGCTGAATGAGGTTCTGCTCCGCTTCTTTCATGTGTTGGAAAACATTTCCAAAGACCTCTTTGTTCCAGGATCTTAATGCTATCTTGACTTACCTGATTTTCAGCATTAGGTTAATCAACAGTTGCACATTTAGGTCGTTGGACCAAGCTTTGTTCACTGTTTGGAGGAATGAATCTTCATGCAGCCACATGTTCTAAAAATGGAATGGCTTGGGAAAGGATGAAGTAGTTTTGGAGAAGAAAACAAGTAGAGGGGCATGGTCCGAGTTCATTCTAGGCAGGTGGATAACTTGGAAGCCCAGAAACTGATTTAGCCATGCCCCATTGCAAAGGACCCTGTCCAGCCTAGCCCAAACTCTGGAAGAGCCAGCTTGGTTGTTGCTCCAGGTAAATCGATTACCGATGAAACCTGCATCCATTAAACCCGCCGTATCAACTGCTGCCTTGAATTCAGAAGAGCTTGCAGAATCTTGGGCTTCTGCTACCCAATCTTTCTGTGCTATCTAGGACCGCGTTGAAGTCTCCACAAACCGCCCATGGACCAGAGGTTGAGGATGCTAGAGCCTCTAAAGAATACCATAGAAACCTCCTACTATACTTAGAACATTTAGCATAGACAATAGATAGGTGAAAATTGAAAGGGTTTGCCTGCGAAGATACATTGAAAGAAACCAACTGGTTAGTCATCCCCAACACAGAAATGGAGATAGGATCCCTGTAGAAGATCTAGATATTGCCGCCTACTTCTTCATTGTATATTGAGTTATGGAATATTCCAAGCTTCAGCCCAATTCCTACTCTTTTCCTATTACTAGCCATAGGCTTAAGGACGCCAATAACAGAAGGCTGGTGATCTCTAATCAGCCTCTTGGAAGTTCTGATTGTAGCAGAATTAGCCATGCCCCTGGCATTCCAAATTAGGACACTATCCATCTGAAACATTTCCTGAGTTAACCGCTCTTCTTTTCAATTTCCTGAGTCTATAATTCCCTGCTGTGAATGCTGGATAAAAGTCAGCATTGGTGCTCCTGGATTGGTCAGCCTGGACCTCGCTGAGAATAGGAATGATTACCCTGGATCTAATCTCTGGTCGATTGAGAGAGGGGGTGGCCCAAACGTCTTCCTGAGGAAGGTCTCTGCCGAGGGAAACTTGAGAAATTTTGATAGCAGTAGGGCTGTTTCGATTCTCTTTGGATGCCAATTTCAGAGGTGTTCTTACCGAGACACTTGTCTAGCGCACTACTCGCGAGCTGATATGTTGAAAGATCGACTGAAAGATCTAATCGTCTGTACACTGAGATGCAGCCATAAGTAAGGCTCTTGCAGGGGGGGGGGGGGGGGGGTCTGTTCTCCCCTGAGAACTGAGAAGGAGATGGGGTGTTGCTAGGGGAGTCATCTGATCTGAGATAACCCTCAGAAGCATTGACATCCAGGTCCTTGAGAGGGGAGTGACCCTCTGATTTGGAGGTCTGACGTCTCATGCTAGAGCTAAATGGAATAAAATACCTCCCTGTCTAATGCCCCGCCCCTCCAACTGGAGGGCTACAAAGGACCACACCAGGGGAAAGGGGTAATTCATTAGATTGAGTCGGGACAGAAATGCGCACCTGAGTGGGAGAAGGCTGTTGAGAGCTAGGCTATAGGGTTGTCGAGGAGTCCCCTACAGTAGGAGAGGGAGCAGCTGGACCCTTCTTCACCTGGGCACCAGGGCTGATAGCTTCAGATCGAGAGGGGAGCAAAACACAAGCTGGGAGGGTTGCCCTGTCACTGACTGGAGGGTTATCATAGCTCATTGGGGCAGGTCCCAAAAGCAGATTTTGTAGCAGGCCCTCTTCTGCATTTCCACAAACAAGAGAGCAGCATGTCTTCTGAGGTAAACTAGGTCTAACATTTCCGCAGATAGTTTGTACCTCCCCACCTTCATCGATGGATGTGCCTCTGAAACTCCTCACAACCCAGTCCCTGGTACTCTCTGGGGTTGACGTTCCTTTTTCTCTAGAGGAGGAAGGCATCTTAGGGAGGCCTTGGACGGGGTTGCCTTCCTTTTCTGCCTAAATGCTAAAGGATTTCCCAGCCACCAGAAGATCAATCGAGGTATTGAAGTCAGTATCCGACTTCATCCTAACTCTAACCTTGGCAAATTGCTGAAAAATTCCATACCTAGCATTTGTGTCAATCTGTACCACATGCCCAAAGGAGCTTCCCGACTCCATAATAACATAGATCAGCCAAGTGTGGGAAGGAATCCCAAGGATACGAATCCAGCCTTCTTTGAGGATCAAGTGGGAATCAGGGGTCCAGGGGGTGAGTTCCTCTAATCCCATCTCTTGCAGAAAAGGAGGTCCTCAACAAAGTCTGAGAGTTCCGATTTGGACTTGAAGATTAGGAGGAATCAGGACATGGAAATCCTGGCCACATCTATGGTAGATGCTTTAAATCTGGAGGCCTCAAACCGTCGATTAACACTAGGATGGAAATCTACTTTCCTCTCAAGGATCCCACTACTCCCAGCTTAAGCTCCTTCATCTTCCGAGACACTGCCTCCGAGTCGGCAACTATGCATTTCTTCCCTGGATGGTTGCTGCTCGGATTTACTCTGGGTAGTTCCCAACCTCTCTGGGGAATGAAATGAGGGGATGAAATAGGCCCTGTGAAAACACCCGATTTCTGGGGATGCCGGATCTGGGGAGCTAGAGAGGACTGAAAGCCCTTCTTGCTTCTTAGCCTAGCTACCTGAACGGTGATTAGTCTTTCGTCAATCCTTTTGCCATCAAGAACACCCTTTCCGCCGACACATCATCTTCATACATGAATCAGATGAACGCAAAACCCCTGGGTTTGCTAGTACCTTGGGCCAAAGGAAGGAAAATCTCAGAGACTCTTCCATACCTTTAGAAGATTTTAATCAAATCTTCAGTGGAGTAGGAGAATGGGAGATTACCCACGAAAAGGCATTTTGGGCTCTCAAATATTTTTCTTTGATCCGTTTGCAACGGAAGCCTGTTTCTGCTTAAGGAGACAGGGCGGTAGTGGCGGTCTGGCGGGCGCCCACGTATCTGGAAACCTCTCAAAAGTAGTGGTATGATCTTAAATATTTACCCTATGTGGCTTTAATGAACCGTCTTCACATAACCTTGCGATGGTAAATTTCACTTGGAGAACTATATTTGGCCACTAGCTGAATAGGTTACCTTTAAATATCATATTTATTAGTCTCATGAGCTAGGGATGGTGGAATGAGACACTATGCCTGAGCTGTCAGCCTATGTTGGGTGAAAAACCCCCCATAGCGACCTTTGAGCTTTCTAAAAATAGTTGTTTGAAATTGGAATAATAATGGTTGGGCTAATCATGCATTTTCATGGCATACAGACTTTACCGAGTGGTTAATGTACGACACAGAGTTTCTTGGGTCACTATGGGCTGTACCATAGAGTATTTTATCGGGTGATCCTAAATTAATGTCATGTGCATTCTTACCACTATGGGTTGTCCTTGTCACATGGACTTTTCCCGGTGTCTAGACCTCCTTAGGGCGTACCTTTGAGTACTTTTTTGGGAGACTAATTCACCTTAGGTGTCCTCATTACATGATTTTTTCTAGGTGGCTAGTTCTCCTTGGACGACCTTTTTGCCAGCAGGATGTGCATCCCCAGGTCTGTGAGCATAAACATGCATTCATGCATTTAAACAAGATTATCTTTGTGAAATTTATCTGATGAATCATATCTGATTTCTATGATAATCATTATGAAATATTTGTTATACATTGTTCCTGATAACTATGCTTAATTATTCTGATGATACGATAAATCTTGGGGGTTATACCTCATTGGGATAGCCATTGATGCTATCAAACAATATTCAGGTTGCAGGAAATGCAGATGATGCGCATACTGGTATTTATGTGGAATAGGAGGAACCAGATGATCTTGTGACTCTCTATTCCTGATTTCAGTTCTATTTAATTTGTACTGTCACGTTTTGTAAAAGTTAAAATATTGGTTTGTATAAGTTTATGGGCAACTACTTGATTATTAGATTTTGTAGATTTGGACTCCCTCTTGTACTTGATTTGCTTATATTTCACTAAAATTACTAACTCTGATAAAAGAAAAAAAAATACGTGATATTTGAGCCACCGTTAAAGGTTAACACTCGGGTTTTTGGAAAATGAGTAGTGTACTCGGGTTTCGAGAACCGGGGTGTTACAATGAAACAAAAAAATGAAAAATGAAAGAGAGAAAGAAAGCTGTTTTATTGCTGAACTTGGAATGAATAAAACGATTACAAGGATGCCTTTTTATAGGCTTTCACCTCATGTGACATGACTAAAAATACCCCTTTAGATGGTTCCTAGGGTTAGCTAAATATAGAAAAAATCTAAGAAATAAATCTGTTGCAATCTTCACACGGTCTTGACATGGTTTTGGATCGATTTAGAAGAATCCACGGTTTCCAATGAAGTGTTGGTCACCAAAACACTCCCTAATCTCCTACTTGTAATTTCAATCAATATCATTTGGATTTGAATATTTTTGTGTGTGGAGATCTCATTTCGCGGAGCCTCCTTTCTTCCGAAAGTTGTTTGGCAAACCTGTAAAAAGAAAACCATGGAAAAAAACAACCATTAGTTCCTGATGATTAAAATTAATGAGGGTTTTATGTTTTCACCTTTTAAGAACTTCTTCGTTGGTGCCTTCATTCTTGACAGGTTCGAAGATGCCCGTCTCTAAATTCACCCTTGAAACTGGTTTCTTCAACAACCCTTCGCCGACTTTTACAAGATTATCTAAGTTTTCCTTGGTTGCAATGTCAAGGGATGAAACGGTCCCACTTAATGTATCATCCTAGCATCCCATTCAAGCACATTGGTTAGGCAAAAGCAACAGTCGCAATTAGAAATTTCCGGTTCAGAGAAAACATGAACACTTACTTGAATCCGAAGGTAGTTAGATTCTGAATGAAGGGCTTGAAAGAGCACTGATATGTGGATGTCAACCATATCGGCACTCGCCTGAGTGAACACATCCAGCAACGGAGTGGAACCATTGCTAAGCAACCATCCAATAACACCCCACTTGCTTGCCTGGGTCGCACTGTACTTCTCATCCTTCTTCATCGAACCAGTTCCCAGCGAGATGACTAGAAATCTACCATAGTCCATTGGTTTGATTGGGAAGAAATCTGGGTTCCCTCGGAAAACCTCCCTTGTAACTTCACCCATGGCCACCAATGCCTGAAACCATGGTTTAGAAGTTGTTTTAGTGTATGGTCATTTGATGTTGAAAATGCAAAGAACATGTGGAAGTCAAGTATCTGACAGTGGTGTGGTTTACCGGATTATTAGCAGCTACACCGCCGTCGATGAGGTTGAATTCGCTTATGTTCCCTTTAGAATCTTTGTTTTCGAAACAATAGGTGGGAAGGTAAGTTGGAGCGGCAGATGTGCCAATGCAGATATCCGAGAGTTCTGCATCCAAATATGGTCTAGATTTTACCTGTACGAGGAAGAAAAACATGGTAAGGTTGAGCAGCAATAAACAAACCCTAGATGTAAAGGTTAGAGAAACAAAGGCCAAGAAAACCCTAAACTCAAGGTACATGGAGAATCCCTAGGATTGGCTTATGGGAAAGGGAAGATATCGATAATATATCAGTTTGGGGAAATGATAGAGAACCTCATAGGTGGAGAAGATGGTGGGCTGCAGCTTCTTGATGTCGAAAGTTGGAATGACAGCGTTCGTCAAGGTCTGGTGCAACCGTGTCTTTCCTAGCTTTTCTCTGCAAAGTCCATGAAGATACTTGCCATTGTATTTGGGTCCTGCTATTGCTTTGAACATCTTAACAGCTGAAGAAAATGGGCCTCTGCAATTGACAGCAACACAATCAAGAACGTGTTAGTGAATTGCAATTCAATGCCACCATGGAAACTGTTATTTTATTGATGCTGCCATTAGCACCTGCATTGTGGGAAGATTTTCGGGCAGTGAGTAATGTAGAAGTCCTTGATATCTTTGGCAGCAAACAAAGGACGGTTATTCTCATTAGGTGTGGTTAACATGGCAGTTACGAGGCCACCCGTGCTTGTCCCTGCAATCACGTCGAAATAGTCTGCAAGTCTCACATCCTCACCATCCAGCTCCTGATCCAAAAATTCTCATTGACATTAAAAAAAATGAAATCATGGATTTCACAAAATAATAAATGTACAAATATTATAATTCAGTAATCATGTTATTCTTGTACTAAGGTCGCGTTTTGATGCATAAGTGAATTGAATTGCAAACATTCAATTTAGTCAATAAGAAGTAGCAAAAATTAGTGGTGCTTCCCAGTAACCAAAATAAGGAAGTTGGCCTTAGATTGCAGTTACAGTCCTTCCAAGTCCGTCTTGAAAGTAATGTCATTTGATCGACGACCTTCAATATGAAGGCTAAGGAATAGTGATTAATTCTATAGTGCATCCAAATGCACCCTAAGCTTCATAAGTGTAATGAGTTAGGATTTTCCAAGAATATAGTTTACTTGAAGCTGCGACTCCAGGACGCTTAGAATGGTTGCTGGAATGAGTCCTCTGATTCCTCCTCCATCGATGCTTAGAATAGTGATTAGGTTTCCAAAAGTTGGGGGCTGGATTTGATTTATTATAGAGGCTTCTCGTTCCATGAAGGATTGAGAAAGGCAGCTTTGATCAAAACTTGATAGAGAACGAGGAAATTTGAGGAGTATGTGAATAAGGCAGCTGTATGAAAACAAGCGATAGAGTAGATGATGAATGTTATCGTTGCATGAACGGGTACTTGTAGGCATGAGGAGGGGGAGGAAACTGCTCCGATTCTTCGAAAATCATCGTTAAGTTCTTATCCTATTGCAGTTGGATTTTGACGCGACTTTTCAAAGTCGTAGGCTGCGGTATAATTTCTCGCAATATGGATTATATTCGGATGGTTAAGTGGTTACAAATTAGGTCCACCTCGCAAATGATTCAAACCCTAACAGTGCCTTTGAATCCACGGAAGAGAATGAGAGGTTCCTACCCTTCCTGGTGTGAGAAGTGTAGGTAAGGACTAGGGAGTTAGTTGAACTTTACTGTGGATTTAATGTTTACAGGAACCATTGAGCCAGCAAAAAAAAAAAAAGCTAGTGCAGAGGGCCCACTTAAATATATGGATAACATTCACATTAGGTCCATGTCATGGTTTGAATGTAGGGTTGATCTTTAAATTCAATAACTTTCCAAATATTTAATTATTTTAAGTACTCCTTTGGGCGGTTGTGGGTGAATCACATGCCTCATGGAGAATGTGAGGGGGACCAAATGGAAGCATCCATGGTGCAAAATGATGCAGGCCACAGAACACATTAGGTCCGATCGTGTTGCAGCCCTCCATACATGGATCCAATATTGATAATTACCATGATGGCCCAGTGAATCCAAATAATAATAAAAATAAAAAATAAAAAAATTCAAAAGGCACAATTTGGGCGAAGATGTCGGGAAGCTTCGAATCGACCTAACATTCCTGTGGGCTCAAAGTAACATTCAGAACCCACATGTGGTTCAACGATGCCCTCGCGCAGACAGCACAGTGCAGGCATGAACAAAGAGTGATACGCCACGGCAACGCCGCAGACAGCACAGTGCAGGCATGAACAAAGAGTGATACGCCACGGCAACGCCGCAGACAGCACAGTGCAGGCATGAACTACTGATACGCCACGACAACGATGCCCTGTAAAATGCAACTTTTAAATTTGATTTTTTTTTTTTTTTTTGGATCAATAGAAAGTTTCATTCATGAAGGAAAGAACTACATACATAGGACTAAAATTATTAAAAAATAAATATTCTACAAGGTTTCATAATAAGGCCATTCCATTTAAATAATTATCATAATTTTCTTTTTTATCTAAATAATTGCACTTAATTTTCTATAGTTTTATTTAATATTTAATATTTTTTCATTACTAATCTTACCTGTAGTTTCTATAAACATGCAGCATTTTATATTTACAACACCAGTTTTCCTCCGATGTTCTTATGTAATAGCTTGGCCAACACAGGTTTTACGACTTGGTCAACGGTTCGAGCTGAAGAATTTTCATAAGTCAACGATCGGATCAGAACTCCATAAAGATACGAGAGGGCGGGCCGGTTTTCGGCACGCGCACGTGAGTTTAGGTCGTCGACCTAACTGTCGTGGAGGAAAGGTCCGAGTTGATAGAACCGGAATATGGTAGAGACGGGTATCCACAGCACACGTAGCATGACTTATTATCTGGACCGTCCATCTAGCTGACCCTGCTGTGGATGAAAAGTGGTTTAAAATAAATATGTATCCGAGTGTCCTGCCTATCTGATCGGTGGCCTTCAAAGAGACGGTCAGAAACAAAAGAGTGAGTGTAAGTGAAGAAAAGTGATGTGTGGGATTCTCTTATAGGGTGATTTTTGAGAAATGGGGCATCCATGGATGGTCCCAATTGATACATTACCCTACCCAGTGTACAGGACAGAGAGGGTTCTGCCATAATCGGGTCCTTCAGGTTTGGGCTGTCTTTATAAAACTAGAAAAGAATCAAACGGGGCCGACTTATACAAAAGTGCGTGTGTAAATATCAAGTTCCTAAAAAATATACCGAAACTATATATGGGCCACATTGCCGAGGCATGAACAAGAATTACGAAGCTACAATTCAAGTAATCTCTGCTATAGCTAAGGTTAGAAGTTGAAATAAAAGAGGATAAGGGAATGTTTATGGGCAACGACTCAATTGATAATTACACCCATCCATGGTTTTAAGACTCGGTGACTCGGATCGACTGACCTGGTCCTGAGTCGAGTCACGACAATTGGTCTACGTCACTAATATTTCAGTTCTGAATCAGATCGGACTCAGCCAAGTCCGAGTCAACTCGAATGAGTCCCATCTGACTTGGACAAGTCATCAATCTTTGTACCCACCCTTTGAAGTTTTGCTCTATTATACCAGGTTATACATTAGAACAAAGTAGAAAGATGGGTGTATTTATCCATACCAGTGGGTGCAAACAGCAGCTCCAATGGAAATTAAGGTAAATGTTACGAGTTTTAAGAGCAAAACTAAGGAATGATATTATGATTTTGCAGTTTTCTAATTTCTTAAGCTGGCACGTGTCAATATGGAACATGTGTTAGATCAGATCTTTCCATCAATTGGGTTACATTATATATATCTTCATGCCCAAAAATCATGTCATCTCTACACCTCATGTCGACCACAGATTTTTTTAAAAAGAAATGTGGACGCACACCAATTACAACTTTGTTTATAAAAATAGATATTACAACTAGCTGGGCAGGACAGAAACCACACTCTCTACTAAGTTATACAAACTCATCCAGAACTAGACACACCTGGAACATATCTGGACTAAAAAGCACCAATTAGACATAACTTTCGCCCAATCCAATCAAGAACTAGCAGCCTCTTCTCTTGCCAGATCTCTAACTTCCCAATAGCACTATTCTCACTCCATTTTCGAAGGAGAAAAGAATCTGGTTGGCCCCATATCAATATATACAACACTGTCCAACCTCAGATAAACAAAATCAAAGGAAACAACAAAAAAAAAAAAGAAGCATCACATCACATGACTACTCGAAGAGCACCAACCAATGAACCCAATTCTAGCATTGTCCATAGCCATCTGCCCTCTTACTTCTCTTGCAAGATCCCATCTTCTCCTAAAAATCTTATCTCCGCCACCATTACTCTCCATTCCAGCCAAGCCATCTACGGAAGAGTTACTTTCCCTGTAAAAGTGAGAGAGTAAAATTCAGGTTGAAAGTTCTTTTCTAATTTACAACGCCGCTCTCTACTCAGTCCGAGATGCCGATACCTTAAGTGCGAAGGGAATCAGAAAGAAGAACAAGATGAATTTGTATGAGTCCCAATCAAGAGGGAAGGCCGGTTGGTATAGCAGATTAAGACATTTGAAGCACAGGGCCATGAACACAGGGTGTGTGACTGATGGATAGTGCCATTGGAATGCTCGAGGGGTTGGCAATTCACCAACGATCAGTACTTTGAAGAAGCTGATCGGTAGGTTCAAGCTGCTGTTGGTAGCTATCCTCGAACCAATGTGGAGTGAGCATCGTTGCGTGGCCATTGGCTTAAAGCTGGGGTTCCACGTACAGTTCCTTGTCAAACGGTGACATTGGGGGCAAAATCTGGGTATTTTTCCAGGGGCACCTGGATATTTCCGTTTCTTTTGCGTCAAATCAAATGCTTTCCCTGTCTATTTGCATGCAGATTCCTAGCGACCCAATTTCCCTCTTTATCGTCTATGCGAGGTGTTCCAAGATCCTCAGAAGGCAGCTTTAGGAGGACTTAGCAACTCTCAACAGGAACACAATTGGGCCGTGGGCAGTGGGAGGAGATTTTAATGCAATAGCAGAAGCCTCGGAAAGAAGATGTAGCAGAAATGCAGATATGCATAGTATGGTGGATTTTGCGGAAGCCATCTAGCAGGTGGACCTTCTTGATGCAGGGTTTACAGGAAATAGCTTCACTTGGAGTAACAACAGGGCCACAAATGCTAGAGTCTGGGCCAGACTGGACCACGTGCTCATGAATGACAGCTGGGCAGCTCGATTCCCAACGTTCAAAGTGGAACACTTACCAAGGATCAACTCTGATCACGTGCCGCTCCTCCTGGCCTTTCCCCCTCCTAATTAGCCCAGCATCAAGCCGTTTCACTACCAAAAAAATGACCAAAGGCTACGGATTATTCTAGTTTTTGGCTACGGCTTTAAACTGTAGCTCATTGGCTACGGTCTAAAATCGTAGCTAAATTTGTAATAACCGTAGCACAAAGCTAATTCCACCAGCCGTTCGTACAACGTTGGATACCTTGATAAGGGACTCTATGAGGCCCATTAAAATGTTTGTGCTCCATCTAATACATCTATCAATTTTTTAAAAACATTTTAGGCAGGAACCTAAAAAAAAAAGTAGATTGAAAGCTCAAGTGGACCACACGGTATAAAAGAGTGGAGATTAATCCACTGATCTTTGGTGTGGTTCAATTAACCTTTGATTTTCCTAGAGTTTCGGTTCATTTCCTAGAAAAAATTATTACAAAATTAAGGGACGGAGTGGATATATCGATTGCATCAATATGGACCCCACAAAGCCCTTGACAAGGCTTCCCGTCTGGATCCCGTTGAATTTGAGCCGTGGAGGGCCCGTTACAGATTGATCAATTGCTACGGTCATAATAGCTTGTAGTTACGGTTATAAACTGTAGCATGACCGTAGCAGGAAAATATGCGGAAAACCGCGCTGCCTTTTGTCTTTTCCCCCTCTCACGAATTTCATTTCCCTCTCCTCACTCACCCGTATTCCCTCTCACGTCCGTCCCTTTCTCTCCCCTCTCCCTCTCTCTCTCTCTCTCTCAATCTCCCGCGCCCCTCTTCTCTCTCTCTCCCAATCTCAATCTCACGCCGCCCCTTTCTCTCTCTCTCTCTCTCTCTCTCAATCTCCCGCGTCCCTTGTCTCTCTATCTCTTTCAATCTCCCGTGCCCCTCTTCTCTATCTCTCTCAATCTCAATCTCACGCCTCCCTTTTCTCTATCTCTCTCAATCTCCCACGCCCCTTGTCTCTCTCTCTCTCTCTCTCTCTCTCTCTCTCTCTCGATCTCGATCTCTCTCGCCCCTTTTCTCTCTCACTCCAGAAAACATCTCGGCAGCGAATGCAGAACTTGGTAAGCTTCGAATATGAGCTATTTTTTTTTTCCTTTCAGATTTGTGTATGTGGATCTTTCTGATTACTTCTCCTGCAAACTTAGAATGTAGGGGAAGCCGAAATGTGGAGTTCCGATTGCCGGTGGTCTGGCACTTCACATTGAAAGAACTGCATTCTGCCAGTGTTCATTACTTTGCTATATCTTGTGCCAATCATCAACCAGTTCCTTCAAGAATGATCTAAAGGTGCTCGATGATATTACTGACAGTAAGGAGAATGGTAGATTGCTTCAGCGTGATCCTCATGCTGATGGTTGTTGGTTTGCAGGAATCCGCATGTTTTTTCTGCTGCCCATTCGGAATCTGATTTGCTGAAGGCATATGAAGCACTGAAAAGAGTTGTCTATGCTCTCAGATTAGAGTGACAGGTTCTTGTCTGATCTTTCCTAATAATGATTCTTTTGTGTTGTGTGTGTGTGTGTGTGTGTGTGTGTGTGTGTGTGTGTGTGTGTGTGTGTGTGTGTGTGTGTATTGTAAATATACATTACATTCAGGACATGCAGCTTGCTCTGTGGTCGATCAGGCCATCTGAATTGTGGAGCATTGCCCAAAAACCACTCTGATTGGATTATCTTCTAGATCTAATTTTATTCGTTGAATTTCGACTATCGACCTTTCTCTTTCGAACCATCCATTTGATAATGACCATCAATGCTAGGATTATCTGATCAGTGTGGTTTCCAGGCCTTGTTCATTCACAATGGGGCCATAATTTGGCTGGCCAGGATTGATGTGCATGCATGCAAAATTACCATGCTAAGGTATGCAATTGTTAGCACTAAGTTAATTTGGCAAAATATACTTTGTCCCAATGCTACAGCATGTAGATTTGATTATAACTGTTACCTTCATGAAAATTGAATGCGTAGCACAACAGCTCATGGTCTTAGTCATTAATCTAGTGTACTCCAGTAACTCCACCATGAATGTGTTTTTGTAAAAGGATTATCTCAATCATCCAGTCAGCATGACAATTCATGGTCTCAGCCATTCATCTGGTGTACTCCACCATAAATGTGTTTCTGTAAAAGGATGATCTCAACCATCCAGTCAACTTGTTGTAAATGACTCTTAGAGAAGAATGCCAGTATTGAATGGTAAAATACCATCAATCAGAGAGGTAGTCGTGTCCAATCCCTGCAATTGACCTATCCACAGTGGGACCCATTGAATGAAAAGGTTGAAGATCACCACTGTTGTTACAAGTCCTTTTTCTGGAGCACACTTGGTGTAAATTTGTGCAATCTGCATGGGTCAAACCACCATTAGTTAGTTGTCTGTTTAGAACAATTGAATTTAGAAGATGTGATTTAACTAAAATTAGACTTGTCAATGAATTTCTTTAAGTAATGCTATAGTATTTGTGATAATCACTTTGATGGGGTGTTATGTGCTCCTATTGGCACGTGTCAGCCAGCTCTGTTTTCGAGAAAGAAAGGTACCTGGTAGCATCACTTCTTTTTAACAATGGGAATGATACAGTAGAGAAGGAACTGAAATATGGTAAGAGGCATTTCTTCATAGCACAAGAGGAAGGGTTATGCATCACTTGATCCATTTTAGGACATAGAATGGATGTATATTGATAACAACAATGAACCATTTCTGACTAGCATTTTAGCTAAGTATTTCAAAACTCTTTGGTGTTTTAGTTTCTTGATTATACATGAAAAGCTCTGATCATTGATCTAGATTGGACATAATGTGGGGCCTGCCCATGATTGCCCATCTCTTTTCACTTTTTTCAGATAATATTAATCATCCATTTGGTAGCTAGAAAAATGGATGGTCCATTTTGTTTATGTACTATTCAATGTTTGCTCATTTACCTAGACTGTCTATCGTGTGGGTACCACCTTTCAACGTTCATCCTTCTCACAGATTACTTTGATTGAATGATCAACTATCCAAGCAATGGCTAGGGCAAATTAGGCGGTTCTTATCAATTATACTAAAAATGATCTGATTGTTGAGACGATCTGTCTTGTTGGTCAAAATTCACCTTGATTGGATGAACCTAACCATCATCCACTCATAGAGAAAGAGTTGGCCCAGTTTGTACTAGAAAAGGTCCAATCCTTAATCCATATTATCCATTGTGTGGGTAGCAACTTTGATTTGCCATCTCTCTCTCTCTCTCTCTCTCTCTCTCTCTCTCTCTCTATATATATATATATATATATATATATATAAAACCATTTTGATTGGCTGATCCTAACCATCCAATGAATGTACTAGGAAATGGACAGGCCTTATTGATTACACCAAAAAGGGCCCTATCATGATGGATGATCTAGATACTCCTAAAAAAGGGTCCTATCATTGGTGTATATCATTCCATCCGAACCGTTGAGTCAATGGGTTGGGTAAATAGGTGATCCATATTTTGTCCTAGAAAATGTTCAATAATTGATCCTGAATATCCATCATGTGGGTTGCACCTTTGATTGGCTATCCCTCAGAAAATCTCTTTGGCCAGGTGATCCTAATTGTCTAGTCAGTCACTAGAAAAATGGATATATAATTCATATTCATTATACTAGATACTGTTAAATCATTAATCTAGACTGTATATCATGTAGGTCCCACCTTTGATTGTCCATCCTTGTCAAAATAACCACTTTAATTAGATGATCCTAGCTGTCCAATCAATGGACTGTCTAGGGAAGTGCATGATCCATTTTAACTCTAGTAATAATTGATCTAGATAATTCATCTACCGATTCTGCCTTTGGTTGGACAAGCAGGATCAACTAACCAGTGTGAGCTTTGCACCACTTGGTTGGTCCAACTTGATGAGTGGTATGTATGGATTTCCATGTAGATTCATGTGCAAAGGCAGGATGGCTCTCAAAGTTCTTTCAACTTGAATATTTGCTGCTAGAAGTGCAGTATGAAGACATTATTATAGTATTTTTAATGTCTGTTTAAAGTCACAAGCCTCACATTTATTTTAATGTCTGTAACTTGCAGTATGAAGGTCTCAAACACCGAGTGTTTGAGTGTTCCCATACGGAGAGATCTAATTCTGTAAATTGCATGGTTTGAATCATCAAACCAGAGTGCTGCTTTGGAATCATAAGCAATGCAAAGTGGGATTTGTCTGATAGATTGTCCAAATTTTTTGTTGGATCTATTTCATTTATCCACACAATCTTAAATATCTATTTTTCATGCGATTGGAAGCTTATGTTCAATTGGTTGGTGTGATTTCTGTCTCATGGCTTGTCTCTAATTGTATGAAAGAATGGATGGTGAGTACTATTTGCACCGGTAATAAAGAAAATCATTATGTGATAGCAATGTGGGGCACGCACAATAGCCCAAAATATGTATCATGAACTTACCTTTTGTGTTCCTGTAATGCAACTCTGGCATTTTTTGAATGGTTTAAAGTTTTCAAATGTTTTGTTTTTAACTTTGTTTGTTTTTTATTTTTTCACAATAGGAGAATCGAGTGATTGTGGAAATTCAGTTTGCAGATTATATTTTCCCTGCCTTTGACCAGGCATGTTTCCTATCATGGCTAAAATCCTTTCGCAGCTGTGATCCCTTTTTTCCCCTACTTCAATTCAAGAACTTATTCATTCCATGCCTTGCAGTGGTTTCTACTCTTGTTCTTGGTGTTTATTAAATTTCCTTGGGAATCTGAATCCAAATCTTGCTCTGTGTGTGTGTACGCATGTAACTCATTACTTGGATGTAGGAGCAGGAGAGGGTAAAATATCCATGTGCAGAAATTTTAGAAACTGAATGTTGAAAAACCATCACTTCTTAAAGCAGCAACTGTTTATTGTTAGAAGTAATAAAGTCAATTAGATTTATGTTCTGCTACTTTGACTGTTTTGCAATGCCGATTAGAAAAACGTTTTTAGCATTTCTAACTCGTATCATCCTTTTTGTCACAATTAGTAAGAAATATAAGCTTGTTACAGACATACTGCAAGTTACAGACATTAGATCTCTAAATTTTATTTTATTTTTACAAACATATATAAACTTAAAGTTTGGCAGGGGAGTTCTTTACTACATGGTGTGTCCTTGTGTGTGTGTGTGTGTGTACACACGCATTGACATGAAAATTCCTAAATTTGACAGAGGCATCATTATGAGGTGTAACAATATCCATTTTAGCAGCACTTGCAATGATGTTTTTCTTTTGAATGGTATGTTTTACTTGTACATTTTCAATATATGTAATTAACAGTATTTATAGATCGATACATGCTTCATTCTTCTTGCCTTCAGGCTTCAATCTAATGCTTTATTGATCACTTCGTTTGTTTATCCTCAGAAGCACCAAATGTAGGATTTGGGACTGGATTTTGAACTGTTTGGGGCTGGCTTGTTAGGCCATTACTATTCAAAATTTTAATTTGCTCAGCCCAACTTTTAGAGGATGGCCTGTTTACACCCTTAACTATTCAAATGAAGCAGATACAGACTCTATTTCAACGTTGAGACTAGGGATGGAGTGCAAAAGGTGAGAACAGTGAAATCTTACCAAATGACCCAACTATCATTTCCCTACAAATTTAAATATCATATAACACTTGTGGGGCATGTTCAGTGCCTAGTTATTGGTTTTCTAAACATGGCTGATTAGACTTGATTATGTACTTAAGTTACATGGGTTTGTGTTTGTTTGGAAAAGAAAAGCTCTTTTGAATAATTCTAATGTCATAATGTAGTTTGCCAAACTCAATTTATGGATCTGACAAGATTCAAATTCAAGCTGCCAAACTCAATTTATGGATCTCAATGCAGATTTCTTATGGGCCACAGATTTTGGCGAGGTTGTTATATTAAACGTAAGGCGTATTTGGATGCAAGGCATGCTCAGTTGAATTGAACTAAAGGAAACAAAGAAAAATGGAAAAAAACAATCTTGAATCAGGTATCATTATTCTAATTTGAATGAGGTTGGCATTGCATATCATGTATTTTAATTCAGACTCAAAATCATCTGAATTTGCAGTTTCGGCCTTTTCCCCTCTAGCAGCGTGCTTGCTACTCGTTTTTTGTCAAAGTGAATGCTTTTTTGAATTTGATTGGAATTAAGGGCCTGCTTCCCACCTAAATGAAACAAAATGGCGATTTCGACTACTATCCATTTAGCATATTCATCTTCTTTTTCTTTTTTCTTTTTGCATGCTCTAGGCGGCAGTAGAGATCAGCTGTGAGCCATCTGTCAGGATTATTATTTTTTTTTTTTTTTGTTTTCTTAACATAGAAATTGATTGAATTCTTATATGAATTGTATTGGTAGGGTGTTCAAAGAGCTGATCTCACGGAGGATGCGACTACCTTGCTTGAGCAAGCCCTAACAATGTCAATGGATGATCCTAGATCTAGTCAATCTAGTGATGTGTCTGTGGGAGATACAGATATGTCAGAGCCAAAATGACATGAGCAAGGTGCTTGGAGACCAATCTTTCGTGTCATCTATTCTTGCTTCGTTTCCTGGAGTTAACCCTAATGATCCTTCAGGAAAGTTTGTGAGAAGTAGATGTCTCTTTTCAACCATGAATGAATTTGATTTAAACAGTTTCAATGTTTCCAAATTATGATGACTTGAAGTGAAGCTCACTGATATGCAAGCTGTTCTTGTTTGGGACTTTGATGGTGGCACCAGCAGTAGCAGTAAGGGAGGTTATTTGTGCATTCAATTAGAGGCCTTGGTAAATTCCCCCTAGTTTGAATTAATCAAACAACCACCTATTGTAGGTTATTTATTTCCAAAGCATTGGTTTAAAATGGATGCATGCCTGTCATCGAATTCTTTGACATGGACCATGAAAACACGCCATCAAATTCTGAGGTTTTGCACAGTGAATTTGAACATTAATCTAGTTTGAACAGTGATTTGAACAGTGATTGGCATTGGTATCATCATATCATGATCCTGGTATGAGCACTGCATGAATAATGTTGTGTTCAGTTCATTGCTATCTGAATCTGGGTTCCGTTTTTCATGAAACCAAAAATGGCAAAAATCAAAAAAGAAAAGAAAAGAAGAAGACATGGCTCCAATCTTTGCATCAGTGTTTGTAAACGAATCTGTCATAGCCTATAAACTTGAAATTCTATAGAATGTGTAGCTACCTGATTGAGAACTTGTCACTAATGATGGCTTATATATATTTGTAGCAAAACCAAGGACGTTTGTTGGATCGGTTTTCAGTCAAATGCTTTCAGGTTAGACAGAAGTCTCTATGGCCCTCAGACCTGAGAATATGTTTTTATACGTGGGGCAGGCCTGTGGTGTAGTGATCTAGATTGTTGATCTGATGGCCCATTTTGGAATTGGGAATTTCCAAAAAATCTCACTGATATGACAATCCTAACTGATTGGGAAGAAGAAACAACAACAGCTTCAAGGTGAGTTTTATCATTTTATTTTATTTTTTCCATTTTTTTAAGCTGTTATAATTTTTCTGCTAGAACTAGCATGTGTGGATTGGCAAAAGTACGAATGCACTTGGCGTTTCAAATGCCACCCACTGTTTTAATAGAAAGATATTATGTTTTAAATAATATATTTAATTTCAGCAATTATTATGTTTGATAGTATCAATTGTTTCAAATGCCACCCACTGTTTTGATAGAAAGATATTAAGATTTTCAGACCTCACCTCTTCTTTAACCTTATCTTGCATTTTATACTAGATGTGTCGAGATCTCGAAGCCCGACTGGTTGCTGCAGAGGCAGAAAGGGTAGCAGCTGAACAGGAGAAGCGTGAAAAGGAAGAATCTTTTTCTTTTTTCTTTTGCTGAACAAGAACTCATCATGGAAAGGGTGGTCCAAGAGTCAAAGAAACTTCAGCAGGAAGCAAAGGAGAATGCGAAGGTAATGATAAAGGTGACAGCTACGAGCAACAAAGACTAATATAATTCATAGCATTGTCTGATCGTCTTGATGCTCTGTTGCAGCTACAGGAGTTCTTAATGGACCGTGGTCGTGTTGTCGATGTATTGCAGTAAGTCTCCATTCTCTCGTTTCTTGAATTATAGAGCTAGAGGTTTCAGTTACTTTTGGACTGAAATCCCCAAGAAAAAAAAATTCATGTGGGACAGTCCAATCCAGTCCAATGTTGCCAATATTGTAAAGAGTGGGTGGCATTTGAAACAACAAATGCTTTTCTTATGTGGTATATCATGGGATTAGCTATCTGTTGATAAATTTTTCTTGGGTATTTTAGTCCAAATGCAGCATAATCTAACTTTGATTTATTTGAAAACTTGGCTGGTCATTCATTCATTTCCTAACAATGAAATTCTGTCACAACTGGACAAAAAACAAGCGTCTTCTGGTCATAGATGAACTATTATTAGCATTCCTTTCTTGTCACTGTCTTGGTCCAAACTCTTAGTTGGCCGCAGTAGCAGCAGATAAATGGATCTGACTCTGCCACATTGTGATATTGCATTGAAATGTTTCTGCTTTAGCTTATCGATCAGAAGAGAAGGATACACTGTAAAGGCATGTTGTCATCATAGTAGTAACCTTGTCCCAACCATTTGGGGTCAGCTTTCACATGGAATGCATGAATCTTGATGTTTTCCTCAGATGAGAATAGTTGAAAACAGAACTTGATTTCTCAAACTTGATGAAGTTTGAAGGATAAATCTTAACTGTTTAAAAAATACATCAATTCTTTTTACTTGATCCAATTTCTGATGAATTTACAAGGATAGAGATGATGTTTGGCCAAACAAAAAGGTGTTTTTGGTTTTGCTAGCAATGGTGCTGTTGGCCTCCACATTTCTGTGACCTTGACCATTCATCTGGTGGTGCCATCATGAATTTGTTCCCAAAGTTCACCTCTGGAAAATCTTGTACATGCAGTTTGACTTTTCCAATTGAATGTGGACATGACATTTTAAGGAAATTGGATTGCTAGACCCCACAGTGATGTTTATTTGTCATCCAACCTGTTCATAAGATCATACAGACATGGATGAATGGAAAACAAGAATATAAGCTTGATCCAAAACTTTTGTGCCCCCTAAGAAATTTTCAACCATAGTACATTTTATCTGTTTCATGTGGTGTGGTCCATTTAAACAAAAATATAAGCTTGATCCAAAACTTCTGTGCCCCCCAAGAAATTTTCAACCGTAGTACATTTTATCTGTTTCATGTGGTGTGGTCCATTTAAACAAAAATATAAGCTTGATCCAAAACTTCTGTGCACATACAAGGATACTTTTTTCGAGGTGATTCACATGCTTTATTTCATTGCCATTATATGAATAAACTTGTCCTCAATATATGCTGCGTTTTTTTTCTCTTAAAGCTTGTTGAACATGAAAATGTTTAAGAGTCCACTCATGGACGTCTTTCTTTCTTTTTTTTTCTAGGACTGCCTCAAGTTCTTAAAAGAAATACCTTCTGCAGCAACAAATGATGCATCTACCAATCCTTTCCAACATTCCAGCTCTATCATGAATCTTTATCTAGAGACAAGTTTTACTCTTTTGAAGGTTTTTACTTCCAAAATTTCTTTTTCTATTACCTATACACAGCGTCATAGAGAATTATTATGCACATGAATATTTCACAGGTCCTTCAAGCCCATTCTGGCCAGCTCATCTCCCACCAACTTTCTAAGGAATTGAGAAGGTTGCAGGCATCATCTGTGCATGCTAATCCAAGACTGCAAAATGGTGGAGCTACAGATTCATGAACACATGATGCATCATATCTGATTATTCACTGGCCTCTTCAGATCAACAGAAAATAACCTTTTTTAGCACTCTGTCCAAACACACTTCAAAATGTATGATTATTCACTGGCCCTTCACTCACCGTTTTTGTTTAAATATATCTTAATGCTGTTGTTGTATAGAACAATGGTAGCAGATTTTTGAAGTGTGTGGAACAGTTGTTAGGGTATGAAGGGTTTAGTTGAACAGTTGATGTTGTATAGAACAGTTGATGAAGGGTTTTGCAGATTTTTAGAGAGATATTTGAATTTAGCTTTGTTCTTTTGCTCTTTTTTCTTGAATTTGAGGTTGGGAGTTTGGAATTTCAGGTCCTCGGGGAGAGCGATGGATTTCAATGTGATCTTTAGTCTTTCTTCATGAACTGGAAGTGGGTATTTAGAATTATAGTTTTCTTTTTTTCCGGCAGAGATTTGAATTTTAGATGTGTTGCTCTTTCCATGTGAATCTGATTTTCTTCTAACATCTTTCTTACTGTAGATGGGGTGTTAAGAAGCCTCAAATCATGAAAAATTTTATCACGATCTTGTCGAATGCAGGTCTTGGGATGGCCATGTTCAGTCTCGGTAAGATCATTGATATGCTCATCATGTTCAGTCTCGGTAAGATCATTGATATGCTCATTCGACGTGAGGGGTGTCATCAAGAAATATGACAGTCCCGAACAAAGTAAGTTTGCTTATTCTATGTACTTGCTATGAATTTCTTAAATCTATATATGCTTTCTCATCATCGTGCCTTCTTTTCTTGCAGTTCTTGAAGAATTCTTTCATTTAAGACTTGAGTTCTATGTAAAGAGAAAGGTGAGCTTTGATCTAGGCCCCCCATTTTTTCTTTTTGGTAATTGAGAATATGGTAGTATTGACTTGCTACTTTCATGTAGAAAGTAATGCTGGATAATCTTAAAATAAAGCTGTTGAGATTGTCTAACAAAGTCAGATTCATCATTGGGGTGGTAGAAGGAGAGATTATTGTGAGTAACAGGAAGAGAGCAGATCTGGTCCTCGAGTTGCAGCAGAAGGGTTTCACACCGTTCCCTAAAACCAAAGGCGTTGATACCAGCGAGGCAATGGAAACAGAAGAAAATGAAGAGACACCGGAGGTGGGAATAGTTGTAAGAGCAAGTGATTATGAGTATTAACTGTCGATGCCGAGTGAATCTTGTTATTAATGAGAACTTTAAATAGACATATATATAACTATTATTATGTTGGCATTGTACTTTTGTGAATGGAAATGAATGATTGTGTTTGACTGAATGAATGAATGAATGAATGATTTATCAGGGTGTACTACAATGGTAAGAGCTGCCATTACTAATTAAATTTTCTATTAACAACAAGCATTAGCTACGGCTATTCACCGTAGCCCTTTGTTGAAACCGTAGCTCTTGCTAAAATTAGCTTTTTGCTACGGTTCTCATTCTACTTTTAGCTACAGATAAAATCTGTAGCTATATGTAATTTTAAACTACGGATAATATTGCTACGGATTTATTCCGTACCTATACTTTCATTAGCTACGGCTACAAACGTAGCATTGTATCTGAAAACCGTAGCTGTTGCTAATTTCAGCCTATTGCTACGGTTCTTGTCCAACTTTTGGCTACAGATATAATCCGTAGCTGTAAATCCTTGACCGCTACAGAAGCAATGGCTACGGCTTTAATCCGTATCTATTATCTCTGTAGCTACGGATTTTATCCGTAGCCATAGCTTTTAGACCTATGGCTATGGTCGTGCTACGGATTTTAACCGTAGCCATAGGCTTTTAGCTACGGTTTTTATCCGTAGCCTTTTCCCTGTTTTCTGGTAGTGTTTAAATTCCTCCGCATGTGGACGATGCACGAAAACTTCCTGGAAGTGGTTCAGAAAGCTTGGGGCGGAGAGTGTGACTATCAGCCCATGATCAATTTGCAGCTCAAAATGAAGAAAGCCAAACAAAGCCTCAAGGTTTGGAACAGAGAAGTGTTCGGGGACATCACTCGAGCTTTCCGAATCTCATTTGCAATCCTCCGTGGAGGAGTCGGCTTTGCAAGAAAGTCTTGCTATCAGACGAAAGCTGGCCAAACTTCAGCTAATGGAAGAGGTTTTCTGGAAACAGAAAGAGCGAAATTCTTGGTTGGAGGAAGGGGACCGGAATACTAAGTTTTTTCATTTGGTAGCTTCGGAAAAAAGTAGGCGTGCTACGATCTCCTCAATAAAAGATGGGGATGGTAACATGATTACAGATCATAATCGAATTAAATCAACAACGGTGGAGTTCTTCGAAAGTTTGTTTATGGAAGTCCCTCTCTCTTCTGTGGAGGATTTCATGGCTGGGATTCCCACTATCCTCTCGGCACAGGATAATGAGGACCTCCTCGCCTCTCCATTGATGGAGGAAGTTTGGGAAGCAGCCAATGGCATCCCCAAAGAGGGGGGTCCCGGCCCAGATGGGTTCTCCTTGGCTTTTTTCATCTCTTCCTGGGCAATCGTGCGTCAGGATCTTCATAGAGCGGCATGTGCCCTGCTGGAGGGGTGCTCATTGCCAAGAGCCTTTTCCTCCTCCTTGATTTGTTTGATTCCCAAAAACCCGGCGGTGGCTTCTTTTAAAGACTATAGGCCGATTAGTCTTTGTAATGTGATCTACAAAATCTTAGCCAAGATTTTAGCTACGAGGCTAGGCAAAGTTCTCCCAAAAATTATTTCAGAGGAGCAAGGGGCGTTTGTGAAAGGGAGATCGATCACGAAAAATATTGCAATGGCCCATGAAGCGATGAGGAATATTGGCAGGAAAGTGCGAGGAGGCAACGTCATCCTTAAGTTGGACCTAGAGAAGACCTACGACAGAGTCAACTGGAAAGTCCTCAAGCAGATTATGCAGCGATTCGAATTTAGTGACAAATGGATGGCTGTTATGGAAACCTGTTGGGGCCATAATTGGTTTTCGGTTCTAATTAATAGCAAAGCTACGGAGTTCTTTAGATCTTCGAGGGGGCTGCGCCAGGGAGATCTGCTCTCCCCGGCCCTCTTCATTTTAGCGACGGAAGCTTTCTCCAGGAGCTTCAAGTAGCTAGTCACCAGGGGATGGTTTCAGTCTTTTAAGCTTCATCGATGCAGCCCCATCATTTCTCACCTTCTCTTTGCCGACGACACGTTGCTTTTTATCAACGGAAGCTAGCTGACAGTCCCTCAGGACAGTTAAGAAGTTCCTCACAGACTACCAGGAAGCTACAGGCCAGTGCATCAACCAGGATAAATGCAGGTTCATTTGCTCCTCAGCCTAATCGACAGCCAGAATCTAAAGCAGTGAGCGCCTGCTGGGTTTTGGCAGGGCCTCGTTGGATGCCACTTATCTTGGCGCTCCACTCAGAGAAGGGAGGTTTGGGGCCCAAGCGTTCCAATGTCTGTTGGGTAAGGTCTTCAACAGAATTAGTGGGTGGAATTCTCGCCATCTATCCCAGGCAGGCCGATTGACGTTGATCAAAAGTGTTTTGGGGAGCATGCCTCTGCACATTATGGCAGCCAGGAAAATCCCAAGTCAGGCTCTTCAAGCGCTCGAGAGAAACTTTGCTCAATTTCTCTGGGGGTGGGCAGAAGGGAAAAAGAAGCTTAATTGGATAGCTTGGAAGAAAGTGGCGCGACCGTTTGAAGAAGGGGGGCTGGGTATTCGAAGACTAAAGGAGGTGCTTTTGGCACTGCGTCTGAAGCTAGCTTGGAAGATTAAGTTCAGCAATAAGCAGGGTCCCTGGGTGAACCTGATGAGAGCATCTTTCGGGGCGGATTTACATGAAGAAGAAGGGCACAATGCCATCAGTAAAAGGCCTCCTTTCTGGAAGGAGATCAAATCCTGCCTGCCTGTGCTCGACAGGAATGTGCAGTGGCACGTGGGGACTGGGCAGATGAACCTCGACAGGAATGTGCAGTGGCACGTGGTCGAAAAACTGGTCTGGACTGGGGCCCCTTCAGCAGCTTCTCCCTTTCCCTCTTCCCTTGGCCATCCAACAGCTCCAAGTGCGAGATTTTCTTGGACCCGCAAGCCCTCTCCCCCCGTCGGTGGTCTGTACGTTGCTGCCTCAAGACTGCCTGAACCATATATTTCAAGGGGGCTTCACCACTTTCAAGGAAACGCTTACAACCTTTTGGCCTCACCACTCGTCTGGATCTTTCATAATCAAATCAGCTTGGCAGCTGAGTAGGACGGTAACAGCCTCCAGGTGGTGGCACAGCTGGTTGTGGAGCAGGAATATACCGCTGAAGATGTCTGTCCTAGTCTAGAGGTTGTTCCAAAAAGCTATCCCAGTAGATGTTCAAATTCAGAAAAAAGGAATCCAGCTAGCTTCTTGCTGTTCATGTTACAGCCATGCCCCTCTGATCAGACCGGACATTGAATCGTTGGATCACCTATTCCTCTCAGGCCACATGGCTGGGCTGATTTGGAGCCATTTCTTGTCTAAATGCTGGGTCACTCTCATCCCTTACTCGTCTCTGGAACATCGGTTCATGCAGTGGAAAATGGCCTCGACAGCGGGAGCGGCTCCAACTGAGACGCGACGTATCATCCCCATTCTCATAGTGTGAGAACTATGGAAAGCCAGAAACTGTGCCAAATTTGATGGGATCCCCATGAGTCCGAACACCTCCCTTGCCCGTATCTCTTGGTGGGCTAATTGTCTCCTCCAAGGGGACAGTCTTTCCAAACTCTTGTCTGATGTCCTTGAAGGGAAAGCGGATCCTCACTAGAGTTGGCAGGCGTGGCTTAAGCGGATCCATTCGTTTAAACCGGCTCTCATCTTTCACATTCAGCACATTCATCGTGAAGGGAATGGCCCGGCAGACGTTTTAGCCAAAAAAGGTAGTAGAAATCAGAGCGAGGTGGTGTATGATCAATTGAGGGATATGCCATCTCGGGCCCGTGGCCTCATCTTCCTCGATAAGATCGGGCTCGGCTACGTTAGAATGGCCCGTCGCAAACTGTAGAGTCTCTCTTCCGGCGTGTTCCTTTTGTCTTTTCCTTTTGTGTTTCTTTACGATAGGCGCCTCTGATTCCTTTTTGTACCAGGGGCAGCCCGAATTCAGGGGTAGTTTGTACAGTCCCTCGTTTCATCAATGAAATGAATTTTTTGAAAAAATAAAAATAAAAAAATTTACTCCCTCACATACAAATCTTCCATTAATTACAGGTTGGAGCACATCTTCTATATACTTTCTGTGACAACCCTTCGAGTCCGATTCCAAAAGATATTTTGGAGAAGAAGTCTCTTGCATACTTACGCTATCTAAAATCTGTTATTGTGGCCAACCTGATCGGAGTGAAACGGCCTGGATTTTGATGTAGAAGCTCTAGACACTGTTTCCAAACCACGTTGAAAACTCAAATTTGTTACGTGTGTTCACATGGACACGTGCGCCTGGTTTTGATGTTAAGGCTCCACACGCGAGCCTTATGGAACGAGCCTAAACGTAAACTTTCATTTCTTAAGCTTTGCTAACTGTGTGCTAATATTTCGTTGACATCCCATGAATGGTAGGTGTAGCCACCTTCGGTTGCTTTAGCATGTACATAGGTCTTTGATAGGTCCGTGCCTAACACCCACATGTCTGTTTAGTAAATAACTGTTACCTAAAATAGGATTGACTAAAGAAAAACCCATTGTTAGACCACTTTGTTGGCCCACTTGATTATCCACTAGAGCGCGTTGATTTCCATAACCATTTGATTGAAATTAGCAGGTGGGTCTAGCTTGTTAGATAATCCTACCCACAACAGTCCTTAATTAGAGAAATTAAATATTCCAATAAGAACATGGGAAGCATGTTAGCAAACGGATTTGAAGATAATAGTGTTTCTGCGTTGAATTTTGCTCTTGCGCGTGGAACGGCAGCGTTTTCCTTCCTAACTGAATGCTACTTATACTTGTTTGCACAACATCAAATCCATCATTCCGAATTTCGTTCTCCTTTATTTTCATTTACCACCTTGTTCACACCCTCTCTTCATCCCTACATTGGGCTAATCAAGGTTTTAGTTTCTACTATTTTTTTTCCCATTCTGTTATGGAACGAGTGTTACCAATCCAACCCGCAACTTACGGAAACCTAATAACCATTCTAAGCATTGATGGAGGCGGCATAAGAGGAATAATCCCAGCAACAATTCTCAGCTTCCTCGAGTCACTACTTCAGGTAGAATATATTTTTAATGAAATCCAAACTCACCATTAGCAACTTATAGTTTGAATTACTGTGATATGGTAATGAGCTATGATTTTCTTAAAACCAACGATTTTTTAGTTTTAATTTCAAAGGGCTTGTCGTGGAACAGGAAATGGATGGTGAGGATGCAAGACTTGCAGATTATTTCGATGTGATCGCTGGGACCAGCACAGGTGGCCTTATGACTGCCATGTTGACTGCGCCAAATGAAATCAATCGTCCACTGTTTGCAGCCAAGGATATCATGGCCTTCTACCTTAATCACTGTCCCAAAATCTTCCCACAATACAGGTAGCAGGAGTGGCAATAATAGAAGATGTAGCAAATTTCAATTATTGATTTTGTACAGCACTTGACCCAAGTGCTCTCTCATATGTATTTACGCAGAGGGCCATTTTCTTCACTTGCAACAATATTCAAAGAAGTATTAGGACCAAGATACAACGGCAAATATCTTCATGGACTTGTAAGGGAAAAACTAGGAAAAACAAAGTTGCACCAGACGTTGACAAACATCATTATTCCAACTTTTGATATCAAGCTTCTCCAGCCTGCCATCTTCTCCACCTATGAGGTCTTTTTTTTTTTTTTTTTTTTTAAACCAAGAACTTTGTATATCCACCTATGAGGTTCTTCCTCATTTCTATTCTCCAAATTTTCTTTTTCCATATTCATTTTCAAGACCATTCCTAGGGTTGATATTTTTAGTCTCATTCATCCCAATATGCTTTGACCTTAATGCTTCATGTAAGACAAAAAATCAAATGACTGGTATATCCGTTATTATTCAGAATCAAATCCAGTGAAGAACACTTACCGGTAAAAAAATGTGGCATAAACCATCATTTGCTCCAAACTAGGATTTTCATAGCCAATCCACATTTTACTGACACCCTTACACCAAACTAGGGTTTCCCCCCCTTATTATTATTATTTTTTTTCACCACTAGGGTTCGGTATACTCAACCTTACTATATTTGTTTTTCTCCTTGTACAGGTAAAATCAAACCCATCCTTGGATGCGCTGCTCTCCGATATCTGCATTGGTACATCTGCGGCTCCCACATACCTTCCTGCCCATTATTTTGAAACCAAAGATTCTCAAGGGAAAGTGAGAGAATTCAACCTAATTGATGGTGGTGTTGCTGCTAATAATCCGGTAAACACATTCAAATTTAATAATTTCACAACTGGATATTAAGAGAACAAAATCCCTAAACATGCGTTTCTTCTTCACTAATTAAAGTCCAAAATGTGGTTCCAGGCATTGGTCACCATTGGTGAAGTCACAAAGGAGGTTTCCAAAGGGAACCCGGATCTCTTTCCTATTAAACCCATGGATTACCGACGGTTCTTAGTTGTCTCAATAGGAACGGGTTCACCAAAGAAGGAGAAAAAATACAATGCGAGTCGCGCAAGCAAGTGGGGTGTTCTGGGATGGTTGCTTAGCAATGGTTCCACTCCGTTAGTGGATGTTTTCACTCAATCAAGTACTGATATGGTTGACATCCACCTCTCCGTGCTATTTCAAGCCCTCCATTCAGAATCTAACTACATTCGAATTCAAGTAAGTGCAAACGCTTCCTGACTTGTGTATATACACTTGCATAAATGATGATTAGGATAGGCATTATTCTCTAGTCCGTAAGCTAATTACAATGAGGCACTTGATTGAATCCTAGGATGATACATTAAGCGGGACTGTCTCATCCATGGACATGGCAACCAAGGAAAACTTAGATAATCTTGTGAAGGTTGGCGTGGGGCTGTTGAAGAAACCAGTTTCGAGGGTGAATTTGGAGACTGGCATTTTTGAAGCTGTCGAAAACGAAGGAACAAATGAACAAGTTCTCAGAAGGTGGAAGATATAAATCCTTCCCATCGCATTTTCTTATTATTGCTGTGATTATTTCCAATTAATGGCGCTAATCCTTAAAAAAAAATGCTATTCTCAACAGGTTTGCCAAACAGCTTTCAGATGAAAAGAAGATTAGGAAGATGAGATCACCGCATACCAAATCTTTCAAATCCAATGGCCATGAATTAAAATTGTAAATGGGCCCACCTGACAAAAGTTGTAATTGTCCATATCATAAAAATCGTTACAATTCTTTCATTTATTCATGTAATTTTTTATCAAGTGTATCTTTTGTGTACAGTTACAAAAAATTAAGTTAATCTGATCCAACGACTCTTGCAGCATATATTAGTTAGATGATTAGCATGTTCGGATCAAGGCTATTTTGGATGGTGTTCAATCAACAGCGGGGCCCACAGGCTGCATGGTTTGGGTCGTTGTATGCATGCTCCATGTGTGAGTAGGCTTAGGTTACTTGAGGGAGGTTTAGCTCTCCTGCTTTCATATTAGATAGGTGTGGCATCGGCCTTTTGTGATGCCCACCCGATGGCTTTAAAAAAAAAAAGAAAAAAGAAAAATGAAAAAGAAAAACAAGAGAGAGTGGTATATTCATTTTTGGGCAAAATTACATATATTCAGGTCTTCATGGGAAAAAAGACCTATAAAAGACCTATCGTAAAAGGCCAGGAAATCCAGGCCAAAAAAGACAAAACCCAATTAGGAACAGCAAAAGGAGGTCAGGCCTTAAATCTTCCTCTCTCTGATCGCTCCAAGGCCAACCTTATCCAGGAAGAGTAAACCCCTCACTTGCTGAGGCAAATCCGCCCTACTGGAAGTAAAGAAATGGGCTCGGGACACACTTCCTTTACACGTGAGCGCATCAGCCGACGCGTTTCCTTCCTTGAACACGTGTTTGAACTCCACCAAGGTGAGATCCCGCAGACTATTCGTTTTGACTCTCCAACCATTCCATTGCCAACCGATGTTTGCTCCCTTATTAAATACCTTAATCACCAGATCCGAATCTGATTCCACCACAATTTTGGAAAAACCTTTTTCTAAACACAGAAGAAGCCCATCATGAGCAGCGCAAACCACAGCTCCTATATTCAATATCACACTATAGCCAAAAGCGAAACCAAATATGAACTCTCCCTTATCATTTCTACATATGCCACCTCCCCCTGCGAAGCCCGGATTTCCCCTAGAGGATCCGTCAACATTAACTTTCACCCAACCTACAGGGGGTTTCTGCCATAAGACCACGGACTGCTGTGGTGGATGCAGCTGCACATACCTCCTTTTAATGTCTACAGTCCTGGTGGTGTTCAGCCACCAAGAGACTTTGGCAATAACTGATTGAATCGTTATAGCTTTTTCATCATAAAAGGTCCCGTTCCTGGATTTCCACAGCTCCCAAAGAATAAAGGTTAGTGTGAGAAGCTTGCTAACCAACATACCTCTGCTGTCAGCGCAGGCCCGCCTCCACTGCCTAATTCTTGCTTCCACTGTTGTCGCCTGCATGATGGAAATCCTAGCCTGCACTCCAAAAAAATCCCAGACTGATGAGGCCTGTTGACCGTTCAGGAAGAGATGAGACACGGACTCTTCGGCTAGGCCCTGCTCAGAGTCATCCCTGTAGCAGCCGCACTTAGAAGCAAGAGAAACTCCTTTAGATTGGATTGTTTTCTCCACAGGAATAGCATTGTGGAGGATTTTCTAGATAAAAGAGGAGATTTTTGGCAGAAGATTCCCGTGCCATACCCATCGTGCCCAGTCCTTTTTAGGAGTGATCGCCCTGCTGACGTCCTAGGCTGATTTAACTGAGAAGACACCTGAAGAAGTGAAGGGCCAAAGAGGATAATCTGGACCTGTTGAGACGCAGAATCTGTGCTAGTACATATGATCATAGATGTCGTTGGGGAGCATGGAAAGAGCCATCGACGGCGGGAGAGGACCTGACGGACCCAAAACGTGGTTAACTTGCAATGAGAGAACTTCGGCTAAGGTTTCTGACGTCAAAAAATTCTGAAGAGGGCCAAGGCCGGTCTAATTGCATTTCCAGAAACTGCAATCACCAACGCCTAGAGTCCATTGGACCCTTTCAACCAGGAAAGGAGTAACTTTCAAGATCTTCTTCCAATAGGGGATGCACGCCTAGAACTGCTTTCGGCCCCCGACACGTCCTGATTATAATTATATTTTGCTACCATAAAAGAGGCCCATAAGCTGGATTCCCTGCAGAACTGAAGTACCCAAGCCATTTCAATCTGGAAAGCTTCCATCACCTCAGCTAGCTTCCTGATGCCTAATCCCCCTTCTTCTTTCGGCCTTGTTATGCACTTCCAACTTTTCCAATGGAGTTTACGTTTACCACCTGCCCACCCTAAAAAGAAGGAAGTGAATGTTTTCTCTATCGTGGATAGAACCTGCTTTGGAATGCAAGACGCTGCCATAGTGTGTATAGGAATGTTACCCAACACATGCTTGATAAGGACCGATCTCCCTACTTGTGACAAAAACCTGGATCTCCAACCCCTTATCCGTCCTTCCACTTTATCCACCAAGGGTTGAAAAGCACAAGCTTTCAGCCTTCCCACTGCTAGGGGGACTCCTAGATAGAGAAAGGGGCCAATGGATCTATCGATGCCCAACAAAGTGGTGATTTGACGAATCCTGGCAATAGGGATCTTATCAGAGCAATAAAAGGAGCTTTTCCTTTTGTTAATACACTGGCCTGATGCGTTTTAGTACTCCTCCAACAAGGCTGTAATCCTTCTCATCAAAGCCATGCCTCCGTTCAGAAAGAGGAGTGTATCATCCGCATGGAGTAAACGATAGAGAAAGGAGCACAGCTACCCGTCACCACCATGTGTTAGAGGCTTCGGCTTAAAACATCTGCTCCCAGAATGAAGAAACTTGGCGATAGCGGATCTCCTTGCCTTAGCCCGCAGGAGGATTTGAAAAAAATCGGTCGCTTCCTCATTTATCAAGACTGAGAACCAACAACTTGAGTAACAGTTCTCCACGATGTTGACCCACCTATCAAAAAACCCGAAACGCGTCAAAACTTGCCTTAAGAAAGCCCAATCCACCTTCTCGTACACCTTTTCCATGTCTAACTTTAGCACGACGTTCCCTCCTCTGGTCTTCCTATTTATCTCCCTGAACAACTCCTGAGAAAGTGCAATGTTTTCTGAGATGGCCCGGCCTTTGACAAAAGCCCCTTACTCTGGGGAGATCAGAGAGGGGAGGGACTGGCTGAGTCTGACAGCTATGATCTTAGAGAAGATCTAATAGAGGCAATTGTATAAGCTTATAGGGCAGTAGTCAGCCCATTTCGTGGGAGCAGCCCCTTTGGGAATCAAACATATCAGAGAGGAATTAACAGCCCGAGGAATCTTCCCTTCTTAGAAGAAGTAGACCATTGCCTTGTGAATGTCCAGGCCAATAATATCCCAACAAACTGAATAAAATACACCTGAAAAACTATCTGGGCTCGGCGCACTTTCTGAAGGAATGGAGGAAATAGCTAATTTCACTTCGTGGATGGAAGGAGGCGCCATGAGATGGTCATTCATCTCTTGCGTCACTAAATGTGGCACCCATTGAAGCAAATCTGAATTTACTATGCTGCTTCTGCCTTTAAACAATTCCTCAAAATGGCGGATTGCGTCTTTCTTGATTTCCTCATTATCCGTCACTATTTCCCCTGATACTAGCTAAATACTAGTAATTCTGGCCCTTCTTTGTCTTTTAGTAGCTGTGGCATGAAAAAACTTGGTGTTATGGTCCCCCTCGGCTAACCAACTTACTCTGGACTTCTGTTTCCAGAAGATTTCATGTTTTGTCTCCCACTGGTTTAGTTGCTCAGACGCCTCCTGAAATTTGAGATGCAGGTTCATGTCGTTTCCCTGGCTAGAATTTGACAGCTGGAGTTGAAGATCTAAGGCTGCCACTTTAGTTTCTGCCGCCTTTAGCCTCTCAAAAATATCTCCAAAGTGCTCTTTGTTCCAGGATTTAAGCTGTGATTAATTTCACACTCTTCAGCTTAACAAGCATGTTGAGAACCGGATGATAAGAGTCCACCTTGTCCCAAGCCTCCTTGACCACCTACAAGAAAGAGCTCTCCTTCTTCCACATCTTCTGAAATTTAAATGGTTTTGGTTTACTTCACGGTTGAGGAGGGAATGATAGAAGTAAAGGGCAATGGTCCGAGTAAATCCGTGGCAAATGATCGATTTGGAATGATGGAAAAGTTAAGGCCCGGGCAGTATTTATGAGCATTCTGTCCAGCCTGACCCAACTCCTTGAAGAGCCAGACTGGTTGTTGCACCAAGTGAACCTCGGTCCCGTGAAGCCTGCACCAAACAAACTGGCGTTCTCAATCGCATCACAGAATTCTCTAGCACTGTGTCTGTCAAAGGCTCCCCTGCTCCTTCTTTCTGCAGTTGCAGTGATGGCATTGAAGTCACCACAAACACCCCACGGGCCTTGAAGGCCATTAGAAATATCCGCCAAGTCATTCCAGAGCTACCTCCTAGTCAGCCGAGAGTAGCTAGCATAAACAACAGTTAGGTTGATAGACAGCTGCATATTCTGGATGTACATGTTTATAAACAGTAATTGGTCAGAAGCTTTTAAAATTGAGCAGGAGAAAAAATCTTTAAAAATGAACCAGATTTTGCCACCCTCCTCAGCGTTAGAGAAGGAGAGGTGAAAGCCCAGCGATAGGCCAATCCTCACTTTGCTTGAGTCTCTGATCATCGATTCAACACCACGATCTAGGGGTTGTGAGTCCTCATCAATCTTTTCAAGGTTCTGACTATCCTGCGGTTTCCAATGCCCCGAGCGTTCCAAATAAGAATCTTATCCATCCATGATACAGCCTGTATTCATTGCCCTTCGTTTAAGTCTTCCCAGCCTGGTTTCCCAATCACCTTTGCTGTAGAAAATACACGGCCTTCTCCTTTGTGCATTGATATTTTTGTTCAGCTGCCTTCATAGGGAATTTTATTTCTAAGTTTCCACATTCCTATTCGTTGGATGTTTGGATGGGACCTGTTCCAAGTTCTGCTCTTTTTCTGTGTGTTTCTATTGAGATTCTGTAACTTGGCCTGCTGGATCACCTCCCTTCTGCTGAGGTTTATCTAGTTAGGGTTGCTCCTGCAAGTCAATCCTTTCGCCAGCCACGGTCTCAAAGCATTGGTGCTCAAAGTATGGAGATAGATCGATCTCCAAGTGATGGTTGAGCAGCAAGTTCTCCCTTGGAGGAGTGTTAAAACCGTTTGATAGCTGAGAGTCCTCCTGATTATTATGTCGAGTGGGCGAGAGCTGCATTTCATTCACCTCATTTTCCGCATCAGCAAAGAAGTCCTTGGTTTCTGTTTGTATCCCTTCCACTACATTCAGAGACTATGTGCCCAACATGTAAGGCAGATTTCCTTCAGATCTTATTCTTCCATGCCTGTACACTCTCGGTATCCTGCTGTATGAGTCTGGTACCTTGTATACCTCATGCTGATTTTCTGGATAGTCATTTAAAGCAAATTCCATGCTGAAAAGGTCCTTGGATATGTCAGCCATGGCACTTCTAACTTGTTGTGTTTGCTGTTGGATATTTGACGTTTACCATTGGAGGATTGACGGGCTGGGACCACTAGTAGCACTGCTGCCGGCTGCAATTCGGAGCTCCTCTTGAAGAAGCAGGCCTGTGGATTGTTCTCTCTGAGCAGGCTAGGAAGGTCCCCCCTGCTGGCCTTCACCATTTGCTGTAGGAGAATCTGTTTGTTGCATATTTGAAGTCTGGCATTGGAGGATTGACGGGCTGGGACTGCTAGTAACATTGCTGTTGGCTGCAATTCTGAGCTCTTCTTGAAGACAGGGGCTTGTGGATTGTTGTCTTTGAGTAGGCTGGGAAGGCCCCCCCTGCTGGCCTTCTCCATTTGCTGCAGGTAAATCTGTTTGACCCAGATCAAGATCTGTGGCAATAGCAGCATCATTTTCTGGTTGGCTTGTATCATTCACAACAAAAATTTCTATGCTTCCCAAAGCATGTTTTGGGGCTGAGTAACCATCGTCCTCTAAACGAAATGTCCCAGCTGGATTGTCCTTGGCCATGACATGAGAGATAGGTATTATATCCCCTGTTCTTCCATCTACCATCTCTTCATTCATATGAGTGATTTCCTGCTCACGCAGAGTAACATTATCTGTCTCTGCCGCCTCACAGGCCTTTTCACAAACATGTCGCTGGCCTGAAAATGTGTCTACCTGTTTGTTGTTGAAACTTCTTTCCACCCATTCCCTCATGCTTTCTTTTGGGCCCTGCACCCCAGCTGGGATATGAGCTCTACTGATAGGTTCTAACTCTACAATAATCGGAAAGCATTTCCCTAGAACCACAAGATTAAGGACATTAAGTTGATTTTTCCGAGGACGTATGACCACCCTGATACGAGCAAAGCTTTGGAAAATTCCATATGCACTTATCGGGTCGATTTGAGTGACTGTACCCAGCTGATTTCCCAGATCCAGTAAAACTGACTCCATCCAAGCGTGAGTAGGTATGCCGAATAACCTGATATGCACTCCTTTCCCCCCAAAAACTTCATCTGGGGACCATTTTGCTACGTTGGATATGTTCAATGTTTTGTGAAGCTCCGAATCCAACAGAAAAGCATCCTGCGCCTGTTTGGATTTCCATACTACCATAAATTTATTTGAGGATATTCTCGTGAGTTCACCTATGGATGGTCCGAAGCAGGATGCCTTGGTAGCGCTTTTGATTCGGATGATCGAAATGTTGAGATTTGAAACCGTGGTTACCACCCCCAATTTTAACGTCTGCAGTCTGGTTTCAACAGCTTTTCGGTCTGTAATGGTGACACTCTGCCTCTTGTGGAGCTCTTTCTGGCCGCGAATGTGCTTCAATGTTCACTGCATTGGTAAAAGAGAGAGTGGGATGAGAGACGACTTATACATACCTCTGGGCAGAATTGTGTCGAGTCTGCGTTTTTGTCGTCTGACTGCCCTTCCTCTGGGCCCATTTAATTTCAACTATTCTGTCATCAATCCTCTTGCCATTAAGAACATCCATGGCGTTGTTTGCCTCCTGCTCGTATTTGAAACGAGCGAAGCCAAAGTCTCTTGGCTTGAGAGTCTCCGGAAGCTTCGGAATGTACGTGTCTATAACCTTTTCAAATTTGCTAAAGATCCGGAAGAGGTCTTCCATTGAAGTATCAAAGGTAATGTTCCTGATAAACAGACTGAAGTCGCTGCTATTGAAATGCTTTCTCCTCCTACTGGATTTGGGGGTGGAAAGCCAGCTGGCGCCGCAATGTAGGATTGGGGCAGTTTTTTGTTGTGGTTTCCTTGGCGTCTACCTCTAACGAGATGCCAATAAAATAAAATAATAATAATCAACAGCGGAGGCCACAGGCTACATGGTCTGGGTCGTTGTATGCATACCCCATGTGTGCGGAACACTATATGGAGGCAAAAATTCCTGTGCCACCGGCAGGATTTAGTACGCGTTGCCTTCCATTGGGCCAACATGCTGTGTGGTCCAATGATCGGGATCTGTCCATGTTGTGGAGTCTATGCTATAGAGGCGAACTATACAATGCATGCATTAAGGTGCGCCCTATGGTCACGGCCTCATCCGAGTTCGTATTTCCACTTATAGAGACATGGCTTCAGGCGATCTCCGGATCCACCTACCCACTGTGATGTATGTGCCTTACATCAATGACGCCCATCACCTTTGACAGATCAATACAGGACATGATGCTAAAAATGAAGCAGATCCAAACCTCAGTTAGACCACACCACAGGAAACTGTGGTGACTGAGCATTAAAAACTTTTTGTGGGCCAAAAAAGTTATTGATTGAGCTGATATTTGTGTGGTCCCTTCATTCAAGTCTTTGTGACCTTATCAATAAGTTGGAAGCCAAATAAACCTTCCAGTGGCCTTCAAGAAGTTTTTAATAGTGGATATTCATTCACCACCGTTTCCTTTGGTGTGGTCTGCCTGAGGTTTGAATCTGCTTTTCAAAAAATAAAAATAAATTATCATGCCTTAAAATGAGCTGCCAAAACAGATGATTGTCATGGATGTAAGGCACATGCATCACGGTGGACCCCACAGTCAGGGATCCACTGACCTCGCCAGATTCGACGATCCACCGAAGCCGCGTCCATCTTATTGGGACTCGGATTCGGTGGTACAGTCCAGCACCAGTGGGTGTTGTGGCCCACAATAATGTATGTATTTTATTCATCCTGTACCTCATTTTGTTAGCCCAAAAATAAGTCAGATCCAACTCTCTAGTAGAACACATAGCATGGAAGAGTGTAATTGAACAGCCACTGTTTAAATCTCTTGGGTGCTGCAGCAGTTTTAGATCAAGCTAGAAATTACGTTTTTCTTTCTCCTAGGTTTATATGACTTGATCAACTGGTTGGATGGCAAATGAATATTACATGAGCCCGAGTAACTTTTTAATGGTGGGAGTTCAATTACTCCTGTTTCCTGATGTGTGGTCCACTTGAAATTTGAATCTGCCTCATGTTTGAGCTCATGTATTAAAAAAAACCCTGGAAAATTGGTGGACAGGGTGGATAAACAGATGAAAATGAGCTCATGCATTAAAAAAAAACTCCGAAAAATGGGTGGACAAGGTGGATAAACACAAACATCATGTGGGGGTGTTTCCGTACCGCGACTCGCACCAAGTTCGATGCACTCGCAGGTCACTACGAAACCTTTTTATCGCGTTAAAGTCCGACATATTTCTGACATTCCGTCAGACAAAATGCAGAACCGGACATTGATGAGAAACTTAATGGAAATTGGCCAACCTGACCTCGTTTTATGGTCAAATTCCATAAAGATATTCAACGATTCAAATGTTCTAAGGGTAACCTTCTGACAAGCTTTTGAAAATTATTTTGATCAAAATGCCTTTTGTCCTTGGTTCAATAGTTGTACGGTTTTTCAGTGAATAAGAAGTTGCATCGTATTTAATGACGTATATAGAAATTTTTTTTGGGTGTGGGCAAGGCCCAATTTGTGAGGCCCACATTGATGTATGTGTATAATCCATGCCACATATCCTTTTTGCCATGTCATTTTAGGGCTAGGGCTCAAATATCAGCCGAATCCAGTGCTCGTGTGGCCCACATAATAGAAAATAATGGTAACTATTGAAACATTCTAGGCTCATTGTGATGTTTGATAGAAATGGACACTGCCCAAGTCAGGACTTTTTGGGCCCATGTCTAGTTGGCTGACAAGGTGGATGGATCAGATCACTCTATTGCGGGCCTTAAGGCTATAGTACCAATGGTTAGGAAACCACGATCTATGCAACACGACAACCACGACCTATATAACATGACAACTACGATCCATGCAAACCATGATCCATATGGGCCCACATTGATGTATGTGTATAATCCATGTCGCCCATCCTTTTCGTCGTGTCATTTTAGGGCTAGGGCCCAAATATCAACCCGATCCGGTGCTCGTGGGGGCCACAAAATAGAAAATATTGGTGACTGTTGAAACTTTTCATACTCACTGTGATGTTTGTTAGAAGTGGACACTGCCTAAGTCAGGACCTTTTGGGCCCACGGCAAGTTGACCGATAAGGTGGATGGATCAGATCACCCCATTGTGAGCCATAAGCTATGGTACAAATGGTTCGGTAGAAGAAGTGAACACGTTGCAAACCACGATCCATGCAACATGACAACCACGATCCATGCAACATGACAACTATGATCCATGCAAACTATGACTCAAATGGGCCCACATTGATGCATGTGTATAATCTATGCCGCCCATCCTTTTTGCTGTGTCATTTTAGGGGTAGGGCACAAATATTAGCCTGATCCAACACTCGTGTGGGCCACAAAATAGAAAATATTAGTGATTGTTGAAACTTCTCAAGCTCACTGTGATGTTTGTTAGAAGTGGACACTGTCCAAGTCAGGACTTTTTGGGCCCACGACAAGCAGGCCGACAAGGTGGATGGATCAGATTACCCTATTGTGAGCCATAAGCTATGATACCAAAGTTTTAGTAGAAGAGGAAGTGAACATGTTGCAAACCACGATTCATGCAACATGACAACCACGATCCATGCACATGACAACTACGACCCATGCAAACCATGACCCAAATGGGCCCACATTGATGTATGTGTATAATCTATGCCGCCCATCCTTTTTGCCATGTCATTTTAGGGGTAGGCCACAAATATCAACCTGATCCAGTGCTCGTGTGGGCTACAAAATAGAAAATATTGGTTACTGTTGAAACTTTCTAGGCTCACTGTGATGTTTGTTAGAAGTGGACACTGCCTAAGTCAGGACGTTTTGGGCCCATGGCAAGCTGGCCAACAAGGTGGATGGATCAGATCACCCCATTGTGAGCCATAAGCTATGATACCAATGGTTTGGTAGAAGAGGAAGTCAAGACGTTGCAAACCACGATCCATGCAACATGCAACATGACAACCATGATCCATACAACATACAACTAGGACCCCATGCAAACCACGACCTAAATGTGCCCACATTGATGCATGTGTATAATCTATGCCGCATATACTTTTTACCGTGTCATTTTAGGAGTAGGGCACAAATATTAGCCTAATCCAGCGATCGTGTGGGCCACAAAATAGAAAATATTGGTAACTGTGAAAACTTTCTAGGCTCACTGTGATATTTGTTAAAAGTGGACACTACCCAAGTTAGGACTTTTTGGGCCCACGATAAGTAGGCCGACAAGGTGGATGGATCAGATCACCCCATTGTGGGCTATAACCTATGGTACTAATGGTTTAGTAGAAGAGGAAGTGAACACGTTGCAAACCATGATCCATGTAACATGACAACCACGACCCATGCAAACTATGACCCAAATGGGCCCACATTGATGTACGTGTATAAGTTATGCCGCCCATCCCCTGTCGTGTCATTTTAGGGGTAGGGTATAAATATGAGCTTGATCCAACGCTCATGTGGGCCATAAAATAGAAAATATTGATGACTTTTGAAACTTTTCAAGCTCATCGTGATGTTTGTTAGAAGTGGATACTAAGTTAGGACTTTTTGGGCCCACGGCAAGCTAGCTGACAAAGTGGATAGATCAGATCACCCCATTGTACGCCATAAGCTATAGTACCAATAGTTTGGTAGAAGAAAAAGTGAACATGTTGTAAACCACGATCCATGCAACATAACAATCACGATCCATATAACATGACAATTACTACCCATGCAAACCATGACCCAAATGGTTCTAAAATGGGGTGATTCGATCTAGACACCTTGTCAACCAGCTTGCCGTGGGCCCAAAAAGTCCTGAAATGGGCACTGTCCACTTCTAACAAGCATCATGGTGAGCCTGAAAAATTTCAACGGTCACTATTATTTTCTAATTTACACTACCAGAAAACAAGGCAACGCCGACGGTTAAAAACCATCGGCAATGACCTTCCCAGATGGATTTTAGCCGTCGCAACGCCGACAGATTAAAACCGTCGGCGTTTATTCAGAGTTTTCGACGGTTTTTAGCCGTTGGTGATTGTCATATACTCAATATATATATATATATATCATCTATTGTGTAGACTTACCTTCTCAAATAGGTTTGTTTGTTTAGGGCTTTAGAGAAATGGGTATATTTAGAAATGGATGTGTGCGTTGATCAACGCACATTCATTTCTAGATAACCCATTTCTCCAAAGTCCTGAACGAACCGACTTATTTGAGAAGGCAAGTCTACACAATAGAAATGCACATGTATGACATACCGAAAACTTTTAAAGGCAACAAGAAGCAAAAACCAGCAAGACATACCAACCAAAAACAACTTACATTTCTTTCGGCTTGTGAGAAGAACATGAAAGCAGACATAGCTCTCTTTGGTGCATCAGGATCCTTTTCTTCTTTGGTTTTCTCTTCTTTGAACCATCTTCATCTCCATCCTTGGATTTCCTCTTAGAAGAAGATGCCTTAGGAGCAGCTGCTTTCATTTACAAGAGCCTGAAAGTACTTGGGCCATATCCACAATTCATTTCTCCCCCTAAGGAGCAAGCACCATATAACAGGCAAGAAAGAGCTGACGCTTTTGTAATTGTGAACACATTCAATTAGAAATTTCAAAAAAAAAAAAAAAGTCCGTATATTAAACAGCTGGAGGAAAAGAACAACTTTCCTATCCAGATAACATCTTAAATACATGCATATTCAAGACCATGGGTCAAAATAATCATTGGTATATGGAAAATTTTGACCAATCTATGGATATCCAAGATCAAGAGATCTATAATGGCAATCTGAACCCTAAAACAACATTAATGCCTAAAGTCAGCCATTCTTAGAAAATCAAAGATTAAGAGCATGGTCTCTACAATATAGAGACCAAGTAGATAAGGAGAATTACACCCACGCCATTAGTCTTTGGAGAGTCGTTAACTTCATGTTTTAAAAGGACATTGGAAGCAATTTCAAACTTTTTTTTTTGAAATATGGAAGTGATTTCAAACATATAAAAGGTTATTTAGGTAACTTGGATGTCTAGATGCCTCTCTGTGCATTGCATGTGCAATACCTACTAGTAAAAGAAATAAAAACTAAAATCCAGCACACAACCATAAAACCACCTGCATTCAACTTCAAAACAGTCTCAATTACCTGAAAACAACAATTTTTCTCAAATTTTTGTTTAAAACCGCAATGCCTATAAAAATAGCATACATCAGCAACTTGATCTTAGAAACAGCACAAAACATCTTAAGTTGTATGCTTTGAACTTCAAAAACAATCCCATTAACTAAATATGCAAGAGTCCGCTCTGATTTGCATTCGGAAAATGTAATTCGTAAGAAAATCAAAGATGGGGAACTTAATATTGGCAATATGATCTTAGAAACTGTAGAAAATTCCACAGATCCTTGAGGAAAGAGCCAAGAATAATGTGACAGACAAATGAATTAGCAGACAACCAACACTTCCATGCCTTTATAAAGCAGAGGCCATACCTGAGCCAGTTGGACCCATCAACAATACATTGCTTTTCTCTAGCTCCATCGAATCATCATCCTCAGTTTCTGCCTTGGGACTTGCCAAATCTCCGTGTCCTGGAACAGGAACCAACATATCTTATCAACATATTCTGGATTACGTCGCCAAGAAACATGTTTTAACTGCTTGCAAATGCATGCCAACTCGAGCGACAGAACCACGCAATGTGGATATGAAACACAACAAATGTGTTATGAAGAGTGGGGGTGGAAAACAGAGTAGATGGGTGGGTTCACAAGAACTAACCCTTTCTGTACAGATGCGTGATAGATCCTTTTGTAGTGGTTATAGACAGCTACAGAAAGGACCTGAAATGTGTGATAGAGGCAATTACATAGGAAGAATTAGGAACAAAATCATAAAATCTGCTAAACTTTTTTTTTTTTTCTCTCTCTCTCTCTCTCTCTCTCTCTGTTATTTATTTATTTATTTATATTGGGGGGGGGGGGGGCGCGGGGGCGGGAATGAAGAAGCATAGATGTCTGTTATTATTCTAATCAACTATCCAGCAACCAAAAGACATAAGCACCCGATCAGGAATATAATGTCTAACTCTTGTTTCCACTCAATCTTCAAAGGCATGCAATACCCCAAAGAGAGAAGGTTTTTTTTTTTTTTTTTTAAAAGAAAAAGAAAAAGAGTAAACAAAATCCTACCAGTCTCCTAAATCTCCACGGATGTTGAATGCGGAAGACCAAAAGTAAAAAAGAAAAAAAAAGTATAAAAATACAAAGACAAACATGTTGCGCCCAGAAAAAAGTAGTATAAAAATGTGGCAACTATTCTTCAAGGGTCCATTCACAATAAATACAAGTAGCTATTACTTCTTTATATCCAAATACAATGTAATTTGGAAAACCAAACAGGCCCTTAGGGATGAGATTCTACTACATTTTCTTTCTCGGGGTTTGCTAAATTTTCTATTAAAATCTTGTATCAGACAATACAGGAAATAGTGGTGGCAGGTGGGATAGACAGGCATCTGTTGTATGGAATGTGGAGTCCATTATGACCCTATTTTGATGATTGGCTGAGGTCTTGAATCATTTTATCAATCTACCTTTTAAAAGTCAACCCTGAATTGTTGAGACAAGGCTATTGATAACTTACCATCCATTAAGCTGTGTAAATATTACTCATATATCGTACATATGAGTAATACCACAACCATTGTGGACAAGGTAACGTAAATCCAGTTGAAGAAGATGGTTGCAGAAATAGTTGTTTCTTTGATTAAAGACGCACCCGTAAAGATATAGACCACGTCTTCTAGCAACAACACAGGGCTTGACAGACTGTTAACCATGGCGACAGGGATGGTTAGAATGTATGAGGAATGGAAAAAGAAAAAAAATAAATAACAATATGCGAATATGAGAACGGATACAGAACATCTGGCATGCACGTACGGACAAGAAACTCCATTAACGGTCATCTTACCTGAACCGAGTGGATTTCTGTTTCGTCTCGCGTCGACTGTAAGAAGACGACTGGAGTGAGAAAACGAAAGGCCACTTTGTATTAGATGGTTGGGTGGCAACCATCTGCTGATGTCCCGCAGACCACCATACTACACATCAGTCACTTTTACTTGCTGCAGTCATTCGAATCGAGTACCTGCATCTCAGCAGGATTTGGCGCCTAAATTACTTCGGTTTTCATCAAACTGCAGCTGTCAGTTAAATGCAGTTATTATTTAAAATTTTCAAACACATGTGAATTGTCATAATTGCCCCACGCACTCCAATTACCAGTAATTGTCAAAACCAAACAGGCCCTAAGATTACTTGTATTCTGGGATATACAACATTGTTTCCAGACATCAATAAAGATCTAGGCAAAATGACCAGAAAAAGGGCTGTTTTAGTATATATGCCAAAGAAATCAGCAATTTGGTCTAGATAGACAAAAGAAAACAAAAAAAATTAGCAAATTCACCATTTCGAAACTGAAAAGCTTGGCTGTAATTTTACTCGATAGGTTTTTTTTTTTTTTTAAATTATTTTTAATTATTTTTTTATAGCAACTTAAATGGTATTTTTTTTAAAAAAGGAACCATATCATTGATAGAAAAGCTGTACAACTTACAACATGCCTTCGGGTGGCCCCTGGAACAAAAAGGGAACAGGGGCGCCTATCGTAAGCAAACAATAAAAATAACCAACAGCCTGCAGGAAAATAATAATAAGGAACACAAGAAACTACCAAAAAAGTTAACCTTCCTCCTTACAGCCAGTCCAACCAAAAAGCATATGAAGGATGTACTAAAAATATGAACTGTTTATCCATTAAACTGACCTGCATCCTTAACTACAAGTAAAAAGCTTAAATAGAAAACTGACCAAAGACAGAGGGACTTGAAAGAAACAGGTGATGCTCTAATTAACGATCTTAACAATTAACAGAAGATCTCAAAAATGGGAAAAATAAGCACATCCACCAGAATACAACCAAATCACATTGGTAGTTTCACATAAACACAACTCTTTTAAAATTTTGAATACAAGAAACAACTGCTTATTAGACACAGGAGAAAACATGCCATAGAATTACGAAAGAGATATTCAAATGCAGAACATAGAAGATTGACTTCCTAGCCCCGACCATAAGCAAGATCTTAGAACAGAACATATCCTTACAAAACCAAATATTCAAAAACAGGGCAGTGCTAACTGGGTAGGACATAGAGGATCCTGCAATTAGAAGTGGCAGGCCATTGTTTTAAATTGACAGTTTTATATCAAAAAGGCCATTTTAGCATAGAGTTGTTGCTTACCATTAGTGGTGGCAGGCTGAAATAGAATATCATCCATAGACTCCGAGCTAGAAAAGGCCGATGCTTCCTAAAAGCAAACAAAAAAAAAAAAAAAACTTGTATAAATAACGTTAGTAGCGTGGATGACTGTATTACAAAAAGAATTTTTTTTTTTTTTTTTTAAAATATATATCAATGCTATTGGTGTAAAGATTATAGTCAACTGCTTGATTCATCAGTAGATGGAAGGAGATTACAAGCAAGGTTGACAGCAGATGATGTGTCATCTGTTTTTGTAATTGTCCAGTTGTAGCATCATGCTGCCTTGTTCTTTTATTAAAGTTTTTCCTAAAAGCCATGTCAATGTTCCTTGCATTAGTACAGCAGATCAGGCATGTTCAAACAACAAGAGCAATCCAACACCGACAGCCTATACCAACAAACAACAGGCATTATGATAAACCAAAGATAGTTCAATGATTCAGCTTATGTTGGATAACCTGTACATGCATGATGCAGATGACTTAGAAAACCCATTCATTCAGCAGACTATGTAATAGTAAAGAGAGTATATTTAATGTAAGCTACGATATGTATTTTTAATACAAAAAAAGGTGTTGTTTTTGTCGATTTTAACATCAAATTCAAGTCTACACACCTTCAATAACATGAAACACAAGTTGCAGTTCTGCTCCAGAAGCTCGAAATTTTTTATCAACCCAATCAGACTGATTTGACTAACCGATGTTTATAGTAGAAAAGCATTTGGTTTTTTTTTTCTTAAACGGACCACCTGAGTTCAGTGATAAAAAAACCCAGAACAAAAGGGTGGGTGGCACCACAAAGAACGGGCCTCACCACCAACAAACTGACAGCCCAAAGGAATAGAACAGAGGAACAAAACTCTTTGGATGGGGCCCACGCAAAAATCTGAGGCCCCATCTATCATGTGCTATACAAATGTACTACTCTTCCTAATGGAACCAATCCCAACTCTGTCCAGAAACAAACTTCCTCTCACTAGCCGAGGAAGACTCGTCAGATTTCTGACTAAGTCATGAGTTTGCTTCGAACTACCTTCCTTCGCCAGGCCATCAGCCGGCCCATTCGCCTCTTGCAGAATATGGAAAAAGCTAAAGTTACTCTGGCTGGCAAGCGCCTTGATCCTCTCCAGCCAATATCTCCAAATCCAAGCCGGTGTGGATTTTCCTAAAATGCAATCAATCAGCCATTTGGGATATGATTCGACTGACACCTTGTCGATTCTGAGGTTGACGCATAACTCCATCCCCTCGCACATGGCCCGAACTTCAGCCATATTGTTGGAAGCAATCCTGAAGCCAGAATAGAAGGCGAAGATCACTTTGCCGTTGCTGTCCCTACACACTCCACCACCCCCTGCCAGACCTGGGCTGGTCAGCGCCGATCCATCAACATTCAGCTTGAATGTCCCCTCGACAGGCCTGATCCATTTCACAACTAGATTAATAGGGGGGCACCCGCCCTGGCACTGCTCTGGGTGGGCTCCAAGAGGGATTGTGGAAAAGGGGCCCAATCCACCACTTAGCCCTCTGAAGGATGGACTGAAAATGCACAGGGAGGTTGTCGAATCTAGCCTTGTTCCTGACCTTCCAGATTTTCCAAAGGTAGAAGACCAGGGCGAGTCTGAAGAGGGTGGGGCTGACAGTAGGAGGAACGGATCTATTCCAGCACCAGTGAAGCCGGATCTGGAATAGAAAAGCATCTGGTTGTTGAGGTCTCACTCACAGCTAGTTGTACAATAAGTTACCATCCAATCAGTGCACAAATGTCAGTCTGGTTGAAAGAATATGTGGACCACCTGATGAGTGGATTGGTCTTTGTGTGTGTGGACCACCTCGACAGCCAACAACACCACCTCCTATGTTAGTGAAGTTGCAAGGCTCATTGTTGAATTACGATTGCCCTACGAGTAGGCATCCTCTGAAATTACCAGCTATGTTAACAATTTTATGAAAGAACAAAAAAAAAAGAGTGATGCCAACAATAAAAAACTGAAATTACATATTGCTTTGCTGTGTGCTGCCTTGGTATGATGTCAAGCACTCTTAAAGCTTCTTGAGAGCTCTCTGAATCATGACCTCCTAGAGCATTCGCTATGGCTTTCATTGGGATTCGGGCAGCAAAACGAATCTCAACCTTAAATGTCTTCAATTGATACGGACGTCTCGGTCTCTTCCGATTTCCTTCCCCACGGCTGTCATTGCCACTAGGGCTGCCATTCCCAGTAGTCCTGGATAAGGAACACTCATAGAGTAAACATCATAGGAGCATGTACAAAAACTGAGTAAACATCAGCTCTCTCTCTCTCTCCCCTTACAAATTTACAGCTTCAATTATCATTCAGCTTCTTTCCATACTCAAATATACTGAAAAAACTCTAATGAAATCCTTAAATTAAAACATTATAGGATCCAAATCCTCAACCAACAACAGCCCTTTCAAATATATATATATATATATATATATATATATATATATCTCCTTACAAATTTACAGCTTCAATTATCATTCAGCTTCTTTCCATACTCAAATATACTAAAAAAACTCCAATGAAATCCTTAAATTTCAACATTATAGGATCCAAATCCTCAACCAACAACAGCCCTTTCATATATATATATATATATATATATATATATATATATATATATATATATATATATATATATAACAAAATAATAATAAAACAAAAATCCTGGCAGGTTTATCATTTGCTAGTTACATTGGGTGTTCATTAAGGCAAACCAAATTCTGGCAAGAAATCCTGTGAGTGGCTAATATTGGCAGCATTTACTGATGCCGAGTGGGTAAAATTGAGCAATATATGCCATGGGTATAAGTTCTAAATGCATTCATATTAAGCACCATACTCAGCCCTTAAAACAAAAACCGAAAAAAAAAAAAAGCACCATAGTCAGTCGGAGTTTCAAATTACTCTTCTTTTATGCTTCTCCACCTGTCAACCACATCTTGCAAACTTCTTCCACTCTTAGCATGCATTTCCTGGGTCATATGTATATCTTTGATACATATAATGAAATAAACCAGAGAAAAGGTCTTCACACCATTAGTTTTATGGATCACTAAAATTATGCATTATTTAAGGACATGTGAAGGCTTTTAAACTAAATGTAAGGCCATTTATGTAATTTGGAGGTACATCTGTGTTGTCCCCCATAAGTACTTTGTTTATAGATAGGACAAAACATAACTGCTTCCTCTCTCCATTTTATGCACTGATCAAATGTTCCAGCGGAGAAAAATCAAATATATGCCTGTAAAGGTGCGTTTAGGCAAGGAATCTCTTTGTATGCTATTTTGGAGATGTTGGCAATTGGGTAGTGTGTATTTAGGTTTTCCAAATGCATTTTGGAAAAGAGTTATATGAAGGGAAAAAAAGCGCTCTTGAACTCTAGCAAACTTGCAAACATCTTCATATCTCCATGTGCATTTCATGTCCGTGTCTAATATCTGTATATCTATCCATATTGCTGTTAGAAGTCAAAATAATTTTGTTAAATTTTCATTTTTATAAATAATTTACTTTTTAAAAACTTTTAATTGGCTAAAATGTCCCTTGAATCTATAACATTTTATGCTATGAGCCCAAAAAACGAAGATCCAAATCTCAGGTGGACCATATCATCGGAAACAGTGGTGATTCAACATCCTACCATTAAAAACTTCCTACGGCCCACTGTAATGTTTCTGTAATTTTTATTTGCCATCCAACATGTTGATAAGGTCAAACAAACCTCCATGGATGGTAAAATAAATAAATAAATAAATAAAAACAAAAAATAAAAAATAAAAAACAAAAAATGTTAAAATTAGCTTGATCCAAAACTTTTGAGGCCGATTAATGGTCAATCATCACCTTTTCCCATGCTATTGTCCACCTGAGAATTGGATCTGCTTATCTTAAAATGATCTGGAAAAACAGATAAAATAAATACATCAAGGTGGCCCATGGCAAGGGCCGCACCTAATCTGCTTTAACAATCTGGAAAAACTGATGTACAGAATCACAACATATAACAATGTGAATGCCAGAAAATGGTTAGGCAAGATCTTTCAATCTAGGAGTGTTTTCGAATATCACAGATAGATACGAGCTTCTGGATTAAACATATAACATTCTGAGATAAAAAAATCATATGACTCACCTTAGAAGGGCGATCGACTGGTGATGAAGCTGGCGCTCAAAAGAGGGAAGGGAGACGAAGAAAAGGGCGGTCGAAAGAGGGATAATGAAATTTCCTCTTTTGAGATGGGATAAGAGTTCAAATCCAAAAAATGTGAGTTTTTCATATTTTATAAAATAAACTGTATTCATAACCGTACAATATAGGGTCTATTTAGTGGATGGTTAAGATACTATTACAAAAGATAATTATAACTATAAACCATCTACAACAAGACCCATTATTTGGATGGTTTGGATAGCCATATATCAAACTCACATTTTCTATGAATGAGTCACCACTATTTAACAAAAAATGCAAAACTAACAGGTTTTCACAATACAAATGAAAACGGTATCTTAGCTTTGGATCTGGTAGGGCTTTATGGGCCCCACCATAATGTTTGTGCTTAATCCACACCGTACATCCATTTGTAAACAATCTTTTCAGGTTGATACTTGAAAATCAGCTTGAAATAATCTCTGATGAACAACACCATAGGAAAATAGTAGCGATTGAATACCCACCCTTAAATATCGATCTTTTAGCTACGGATTGTGGTGTTTCCATTACGGAGTTTAGCCGTCATAAATTTCAATAGCTAAAATCCGTAGCTAAAACAGCCACACATCCGTCGGCTTTACCCTATTTTTTGGTAGTGTTTGTGGCCCACACGAGCATCGGATCAGGCTGATATTTGGGTCTTAGCCCTAAAATGACACGGTAAAAAGGATGGGTGGCATGGATTGTATACATACATTAACGTGGGCCCATTTGGGTTGTGGTTTGCATGGGTAGTAGTCGCCATATTATCTGGGTCGTAGTTGTCATGTTGCATGGATTGTGGTTTGCAACGTGTTCACTTCCTTTTCTACCAAATTACCAGTGGTACTATAGCTTAAGCCCCATAATGGGGTGATCCAATCCATCTACCCTGTCTGCTAGCTTGCTGTGAGCCCCAAAAATCCTAACTTGGGTATTGTCTACATCTAACAAACATCACAGTGAGCCTAGAAAGATTCAACAGTCACCATTATTTTCTATTTTGTGGTCCACACGAGCATTGGAATAGGATGATATTTGGGCCCTAACCTTAAAACGACACGGTAAAAAGGATGGGCGGCATGGATTATACACATACATTAATGTGGGCTCATATGGATCATGGTTTGCATGGGACGTAGTTGTCATGTTATATGGGTCGTGGTCGTCATGTAACATGGATCGTGGTTTCCACGTGTTCACTTCCCTTACTACTTAACCATTTGTACCATAGCATAAGGCCCACAATGGAGTGATCCGATCCATCCACTTTGTCAGCCAGCTAGACGTGGGCCCAAAAAGTCCTGACTTGGGCAGTGTCCACTTCTAACAAACATCACAGTAAGCCTAGAAAGTTTGAATAGTCACTATTATTTTATATTATGTGGGCTACACAAGCACTGGATCAGATTGATATTTGGGTCATAGCCCTAAAATGACATGGTAAGAAGGATGGGTGGCATGGATATACACAAACATCAGTATAAGCCCCACGAGTTGGGCCTCGCCCACGTGCAAAAAAAGGTTCTGCATATGTCATTAAATACGACGTAACTTCTTATTCAGTAAAAAACCGTACAACTATTGAACCGAGGACAAATGGCATTTTGGTTCAAATAATTTTCAGAAGCTTATCAGAAGGCTATCCTTGAAATATTTGAATCGTTGAATTTCTTTAGGGAATTTCACCATACTTAGAGGTCAATACAGCCAATTTCCCTTAACGTGAGGTAATGTCAAAAAGTAACTTTTTTTCGTTACGTCCAAGCACACGAGGATGCTTTTCTGGAAGATCGTACAGTCATCTGTCCATCCTACAAGTTGTCGGGAACTGAATGAGGGACCGTCAAGCTTTTTGGACCAAAAAAATAATAATAATAATAACCAAAATAAAAATTGAGAGGGACGGTCTAGCTCTTTGACCCTACTTGGATAGATAGAATTTCCATATGCACAAATATCCGAATTACCCTGCTCGTTGGAAACTTGTTCTTCTAAGCATCGGTGTGGGATGAAAACACAAACGTTTCGTGCATGCACGCTATTAATTCCACACCATCAAATATGGTGTCCTTGTCTGGATTAGCATGCATGCACTTTCTAGTCCTGGAGTTATTCGTCAACCTCTTTTTGAACACATGGCAAGTTTGCATGCAATCCGAACCATTCGTCTGGTGGGCCAAACCTTGGATGGGCCACATTTTGAAACTCGCTCCAAGATAGGAGAATAAAGAGAAAAAAGAAAGCAAATGGACCTATGTTAACTTTCTTTTAACGACCTTATTTCTTCCCGAGATGCACTCCAATAGAATGGTTAAGATTTGCCAGGTCGGTCTGATTTTTTGGGTGTAGCTCATTGTATATATGCTTGGTAATTGGTTTGGACCTCATACACGTTTTCCACGTGTCCAAGATTGTAGAGATTGTCATGTTAAGTTCAGTCAAAGAAAAGATGACAAGGGCTCCTATTAAATGGGAAATAATGCTCCACCTATCACAGGTGCTTTAATTAGTTCCATAGGGTCTAGAGTCAATATTTGAACTGTCAAAGTCGATAATACATTTTATCGGTTATCATGCGAAAATCACATTGATAGGATGATATACCCTATCTTAAATTTGACCTTTATTATTATTATTATTATTATTATTATTATTATTATTATTATTATTTTGTAGCCATACTTTTTCTAAGATATGGATGGAATGGTTAGGATTGCTTAATGAAAGTGATCCTTTACGATCATAAGCAATCCATGATGGGCGTTAACAAATACATTAATCAAGTTGTTGATTGGACCTCTTTTGTGTAAACTATTTTTTGTTTTCTTCAAAAAGTTGAGAGCACATCATTACTTGTAACTTTGCTGATCATATGAATAAAAAGGATGTACAGATTGACGGGATCATTTGGGTAGGGCTCATATAAACAATAGGCTTTTAAAAACTTTTTTGTGGGCCACAAAAGTTATGATCAAGCTGATAGTTGTGTGGTCCTTTCATCCAAGTCTTTTTGACCTTATAATCAAGTTGGAAGCCAAATAAACATTCCCACCTTTTCTGTAAAAGAAAAAATAAATAAGAAAAGGAAATAACAAATTAATGGTACAATTGAATGATTCATAATATATTTGGTAGTGAGAGGATATATAATCAAGTTTAAGGGTTAGAATATTATGAGATATTTGCTTTCGTTGTAAAATTTGTCACAATACGCTGCCTCTTGGCCATCATTGCTATGCACCATTGGACAATACATCACTAGATGTCAATAACACTTTGTCTTGGCCGGCTAGCCCGAAATGTATTCAGTCTCTGTACAGTCCAATGCCAGGGTGCGTCTGATCGAGCGCAGTCTGGGGATCCATAAAGCTGTGGCTGGTACCACATACCTTGCTGTTCCTATTGCAAGAGGTAGGGTGAAGGCAACAGATTTTCAACCCCTTCTAAACAAAATTGAATTCCGCATTAACGGCTGGAAGGCGAAATGCCTCTCCCAGGCAGGTAGAGCTGCTCTTATTCGCTACATGTTGGCCAGCATTCCGGTCCATTGCTTGGTAGCTACACAGGTGCCGCTCCAAGTTATTGCCGAGATGGAAAGCAGCTTTGCCAAGTTTTGCTGGGATGGTTAGGATGCTCCAGGAAGATGCATTGGATCAGCTGGAAGCTTATTGTCAAGCCCAAAAGCGAGGGTGGGCTGGGTATTCGTTCCCTCAAGGAGATCATGAAAGCATTCAGAGTTAAGCTGGCTTGGGCGATCAGGTATGGGCAGGGAACCGGCCCTTGGGTGACACTGATGAGATCTAAATACAGCCGAGACATCCAAGCTCCAAGCAGTGGCCCAGCGGCCTCGTGTTCCTCCTCCCTATCTGGAAGAGCATCCGCTCGTCTTTTCCATTCTTGGACAGCCAGGTGAAATGCCAAGTGGGGCAAGGAGATGGCAGCTTGTGGAGAGACAATTGGTCAAGCCTTGGCTAGCTTGCCCAACATTCTATCAGGCCCATTCCAAAAAATCTGCATCAGCCGAAAGTGAAAGATTTCCTCGGCCCAAATGGCCCTCTCCCCCCTTCCTCCGTTTTCTCCTTTCTTTCATGGGAAGTTGTGGACCATATTTTCCAGGGGGACTTCTGCATGTCAGAATCCCAAGATTCCAAGTTTTGGACTTCGGAACCTTCGGGGTCCTTCTCTGTGAAGTTAGCTCGAAAGGCCAGTCGTGCCGGTGCGGCTAGCTAGGAAGAGCTAGGCGGACTGGGTGTGGCACTCCAAGCTGCCGCCGAAAATTTCCTGCTTTGTTTGGTGAGTCCTTCATGGCGCGATCCCAACTGATTGCAAAGTGAAGTCCAGGGGTATTGCGTGGGCTTCAAAATGTGTTTGCTGCAGGCTAGCAGATGGCCAGCGTCCAACTAAGGAGTCTTTGCATCACCTTTTCCTCTATGACTCCTTTGCAATAAAGGTTTGGAATCATTTTGGCTCCATCTTTGGTATCCTCTTGTTAGATAACTCGTCGATGGAAGAAAGGTTATCATGTTGGTGGCAGGCGTCTTCCTCATCTGGCGGTATCGGCTTCCTGCGTGGCTTGACCCCAATCGCCATCCTTGGGAGATTTGAAAATCTTGGAACAAGAGTAGATATGAAGAAACTGAGACCCTCCCCTGCATCACTATCAAGTGAGTTTCCCGATGGCTCCATCACCTTAGCTGTGGGATTTCTAAGCCCAGGTTTCCATCGATGGCCTCGATTCTTACCCTCAAGGAACTTGGGATAGAGGCTCTCCCTCCTCCCAAGATGGCAGCAACTATTTGTTATAAAACAGATGTCTTAAATCTTCGTTCACCAAGACGCTCGACCAGTCAAGGGATTGGCTCGACTAGTCGAAGATCCATTCGACTGGTCGAAGCAAGTTTGACTCGAAGTTCAGCAATAATATTTTTAAAAATCCTAAGGTCTTCGACCAGTGGAAGCCTAGGCTCAACCATTCAAAGGTTACACAGATGGTGCATAGATTCTATGTGGACTTCATAAATTTGAGGCGGTTTCTAGGTAGGTGCGTAAGTGGGGTTTCCCCATCTATAAATAGGAGTCCCTAGGGCATTCTCAGTAATGCTAAGGCTTTCTAAAGAGGTTTCAAGGGTTTCTAAAAGAGTTTTAGAGTTTCTAAAGGGTGTAATAAGGGTGAGATTCGAGGTTGTTGGAATCAGGTAAGTCCTTTCTCTTTGCAATTTTTATTTTATAGTGGAATCCTGTTGCTTTGTGCCGTGGTTTTTTCTCAAAAGGGTTTTCCACGCTAAATCTTTGTATTCTCTTGTGTTTGCTTGGTGTCATTGGATTGCTATCCTAGATCCATATCTGTGTGATTCTGCAGCACAAATCCCAACAAGTGGTATCAGAGCAATCGTTGGGGCACAGATCTGAATCTAAGGGATAAGCAATAATGGTAAGCTCTAGGTATGATATTGAGAAGTACTCAGGAAAAAATAACTTTGAGTTATGGTAGATCAAGATGATTAGTTCTTTAATCAAGCAAGGCGAAGATGGTACTCTTGAGGAGCGAAAGTTTACTATGACTGATAATGATTGGAATACTCTTGATAAGAAGGCCTTATCATCGATCCGTTTATGTCTCACGGATGAGGTTCTCTATAATGTCATGAGGGAGAAAATTGCGGCTAAGTTGTGGGTGAAGTTAGAAGATGTCTATGCGAAAAAATCCTCTGAAAATCGCTTACATTTGAATTAACAGTGATATAACTTTAAGATGGCAGAGGGTGGAGATCTGGAGGCTCACATGAGCAACTTTAATAAAATGGTTTGTAAATTGTTGATATGGAGGAAGTGATGAAAGATGAAGAACAAACATGTATGTTGCTGAATTCTCTTCCGGTGTCGAATGAGTCATTTAAGGACATAATGTGCACCACAAATAAAACCTTGAGTGTCGATACCGTTATCTCGGCCCTTCAAGGGAAGGCCATGAGAAAGCTTAATGACGATATGGGATTACAAGGGACAAGAATTCTGAGCAAGGTACAGGATCTTTAGTGTCAAGATCTAGGTCTATGGGCAAAGGCAAAGGTAAGTTAAAGTGCTGGAATTGTGGGATGAGAGGACATGTGAAGAAGGATTGTATAAATCCTAAATTTAAGATAGAAGAATTTGAGGTTTCGTACAGGGAGGCCAATGCTATCACGTTAGATGGATTGAGTGGATGTGATGGTGATTTTTATCTGTGTCTACGATTAGACACTCATACGATGATCGTAAGGGCGAGTGGATTCTAGACACAGAGGCATCCTTTCACATGTCTCCTCATCGGAGTTAGTTCACCAGTTGTAGGGAGTGCGATGGTGGACAGGTATTTATGAGTAATGACAATGCATGTAATGTTGTAGCTGTTGGTACAGTGAGCATCAAGATGTTTGAATGGGTGAAGCATACCCTAATTAATGTGAGGCACGTTCCTGACATGAAAAAGAATCTGATTTCTCTTAGTGTACTTGAGGCAATGAGTTACAAGTTCACAAGTATTGATGGTGCTCTTAAAGTATATAAGAGGGGCACGGGTAATCATGAAAGCACAATGACTCGGTAACATTTACATGTTGATCAGGAGCACTTCAACAGGTGGAGCTATAGTGGTTGTAGTAGATTCCACCTCTACACGTGTATGGCATGTTGGGCATTTTTTTCAAGAAAGATTATATCGATATATATTGCAAAAGGAGCTGTACAGAGTATGGGAGGGCCTGCCCGCACAAAAAAATTTGAGACAGGTCCACAAATCAATCCGAGGCCACCCTACCTACTACAACTCACGCAAGTAGCCTAATCCTAGCTTGTCCAGGAAAATGAGTCCTTTGATGAGGTCTGAAAGATTGGAAATAGACTAGAAGAGATGGTGAGACTGATGACTACTACCTCTACGGGCCAAACCATCTGCCGCCACATTAGCTTCTCTGGGGGAATAGGAGATTGAAACTTCCATGCCGACCATGAGAGATTTGATTCTTATCCACCAATACTAAAGATGTCCTGCTGCATGTTGGGCATGGCCACATGAGCAGGTAGGGCATGAAGGCTGAGACGTGCGGACAGGGATATGGAGTAGGTGGAGGAGCCACTTGTGAGAAGAATCATGTGGCATAATCGCAGGATATCGGCGAGGTACATGAATGACTCTAATATCGTAAGGGATCCGTCTTCTATTCAGATTACTTTATGTGAGCCTAGTGCTAAGAAGTGGAAGGTGACTATGGGCGATGTGATGGACACGTTGTATTAGATCAACACATGGGAGCTGGTGGAGCTTTCAGTGAGTTGGGAAGCGACTGGATGCAGGTGGATCTTCAGGATGATACAACATAGATACAGAGCGAGGTTAGTAGTGAAGGGTTATGCGCAGAGAGAAGGGACTGACTTCTCAGAGATATTCGCGTCGACAGTATAGCAAGTGTCTATTAGATCTGTGATTGGCACTGGTTGGCCAATATGATCTTGAGCTAGAAGGATGGATGTGGAGTTTGCACTTCTGCAAGAGAAATTGGAAGAACAGATCTACATGAAGCAACCAGAGCGGTTCGAAGTTTAAAGGAGCTGGGAAAAAAGTTTGTAGGAGGTCGTGGTACGACCTGTCGCTTAGGCAGTGGTTTTATTCCTTTATGGTGAGTCAGGAATGGTATGTTGATGACATGTAGATCGCGAATTATGACATGTTTAAAATCAATGTACTGAAGACTCATTAGTGGGACATTCAGGATGAAGGATCGGGGCTGGAAAGATGGTTCTTAGCATTGAAACTGAAAGAGGAGTAGACTTTGGTTATCTCAGGCAGAATACCTTGGGTAGGTATCGATCAAGGATGTGGCCCAGGCAAAGCTGGAGAGCGTTCCCTACGCGTCTCTCCTCAAATTTTCCTCAGGACATATCCCAAAACAGATGTGGAAAAATAGGATATATCTTATGAGCCTTATTCGAATGCGGTTGACAGTGTATGTTATGGTCTGTATTAGACCAGTTATTTCACAGGCTATCAATGTTGTTAGCAAATACCCCGGTAAGCAATATTGGGTAAGTCTTTTCTCTTTGTAATTTTTATTTTCATAGTGGAATTTTGTCGCTTCGTGCCGTGGTTTTTTCCCGAAAGGGTTTTCCATGTTAAATCTTTGTGTTCTCTTATGTTTGCTTAGTGCTAATATTAGATTGCTATCCTAGATTCATATCTGTATGATTCTGCAGCACAAATCCCAACACTATTATCAAGTGGCTCCTGCCAGCCCTTGGCTACTACAGACTAAACGTAGATGGCTCGTCCAAAGGAAATCCGGGGCTGTCCGGGGGTGGAGGCATATGTAGAGGTGAGAAGGGCATTTCTTGTTCGCGTTTGCTAGTGGTTATGGGATGGGATCCGACAATACTGGGGAGCTTAGGGCGATCTGGGATGGATTAACCTTATGCTTGGAAAAGGGGCTGAGTAGAGTTATTGTCGAATCTGACTCTAGGATGGTAGTGGACCTGATTAATGGGGCCAATCATGGGGATCGCCGCTAGGGATACTGCCTATACCAGATCCATAAGCTCAACAACAATGACATCTTTTGTTTCAGGCATATCCTTAGGGAAGGATATGCCCTAACGAACGGGCTGACGAAGATTGGGAGTAACCGTCAAGTGTTTGCCACGTTTGGTCATGCAGTTGATCTCCCCCACCATATTAGGGGCTTGACCCTCCTAGACAGGGTGGGCATGGGGTCAATTAGGCGGTTCTAGGTGTCCCAGCAGGGGTCGGCTAGTGGTTCTGGCCTTGGCTAGGTGCCAGGGGCCTGGTGTGTTTTTCTATAACACCCCCCCCCCCCCCCCGAGTCCTTTTTTCTAAGGGGAGGCCTGAAGTTATGCCTGCTATACATTCTCCCTTATATATGGAAAATTTGCTTTTTTTTTTCTAAGTCTGTACAGTTTGAATACAACTTTTCTTCAAAAAAAAAAAAAAGATGTTAATAACGCTTTCCTTCCAGGGGACCTACATGAGGAGGTTTATAGGGCAATTCCACACATTTTTAAAAAAAGGAAAGTATATTCCATTCAAGCAACAACTATACAAAGCTCATTTGGGTGGTCCCTAACAAAAAAGGGGGAAATTTCACCCGATTTTTTCAAACAGGGGAAGCAGTATTTGTCAACTAAACAAGTCTCTCTATGATCTGAAATAAGCATAAAGAAACTGGTTTGACAAGTTTTCCTCTACTTTCAAAGAGGTTAGATATCATCAATGCTTAAAATATTATTCTCTTTTCACTTATTTCAATTACTCATTTACTGCAGTTCTTGTTTATGTGGATGATATTATTCTTCACTGGAAATAATTAATCTGTTATTATTGCTTTGAAAGAATTTCTCCATACCAAGTTTCATATTCAAGATCTGGGTCTACTGATGCATCTTTTAGGCATTAAGGTAGCTTGTTCTCGAATGAAGATTTTCTTAAGTTAATGCAAATATACCCTTGACATCCTAAAGGATACCATTCTTCTCGGAGCTTGACCTACTGTTTTTTATATGATTTTTTTTTAAAAAAATTTATTTTTACATTGGATCGATGAACATGGTGCTCTTCTTTAGGATCCTGCTATATATCGATGACTTGTTAAACGTCTCACCTACTTAACCATCACAAAATCTGAAATTACTTAATTGGTAATATTCTTTGTCAGTTCATGCACCAAACTTGCTAACCTCATTATGATGTTGTTATTATTGTGTTAAGATATTTTAAATCCTCTCTTGGCAAGGGAATTTTTTTAATCCTTCAATAGTTCTATTCAATTATCTGCTTATTATAACTCTAACTATGCTAGTTGCCCCAAGACGCAGTGTTCAACTACATGTTATTTTATGATGCTTGAGCAAAGTCTTATCTTTTTGAAAACAAAGAAACATATTACTATCTTACAGTTATCTGTTGAGGCTGAGTATTGCATCATGGCCAATGTAACCTATGACCTCATTTGGTTTCATTTCTCCTCCATCCACTTGGTTTTTCTTGGAAGGTCAATTAGCAGCGGGCCACGCATTGCAGTGGTGGAACTTGGCCCGCGATAAGTCCAGTATCGCGAGATCCTTCGAGTGCTGGCACTAGCACTCATTTTATGGGAGATTTGGATTACAAGAAACTAAATGCGGTTCGAAGAGACACAGCTTAGAGTGGATCATTCAATTACTAGGATCCGAAGATGGTACTCCCTCATTACGACCTCTTTTCCACTCCCGCCAAGTAAAGATCAGAGTAGCCTGGAGTCTGTCCGAGACTTGGGACTCTCTCCAAAACAAGATCTTAATCCGCCTCTTTTTATAATCAAATGGAAGGTCGTCGGATGGGTGAAATTGAATGTAGACTGGTCGTCACAAGGAAACTTGAACTCTTTGGGAAGTGGGGGAGTTTGTCGAGATGATAAAGGCAATCTCATTTTTGTCTTCACCAATGGCTATGGTGTTGGAACCAACTTTCAGGCTGAAGCTAAAGCAGTGGTGGACAGGCTGAAGCTATGCTTGGAACAAGGTTTTAACAGGGTTGAAGTGGAAAGTGACTCACAAGCAGTGGTGGGCTTACTCTCAAAGGAAGGCTGAGTCCCGTGGAATATCTACTACTAGAAGAAGTGAATTGATTATATTCAAGGCATCGCCAGTGTCTCGATTTAGCACATTCCGAGGGAGGTGAATGGAGTGGAAAACAGCCTGGCTCGCTTGGGCAGCGCCAATCAGTTGGATAGGGTTTTGCACAGGTTTCTAACCTTTCACTTCTTACTCGAGGGGAGCTCATACTAAACCGATCGGGGATAGGAATGATAATGGAGAGTTAACCAAATCAAATTAGAGTTAGAGATTGAGGTTACGATAGGTTGGCTCCACCCCTCTTTTTATTGCGATGGGCCAACCTGAAATTTACTTCGTCTATATAGAATTTTTTTCTTCAAAAAGCCAAAATATCATTCAAAAGGGGGGAGGGGGAATATGAATGTACTTCAGAAGGGCCTCACAACAAAAAAGGGGGGGCCTGCCTATCATGAGAAAAGAAGAAAAAAAACCACCAAAACAGCACAAGGAACTACCCCTGCGCCGGCCTATCACTTAAATTGCCCAGACCCACTCGATCCAGGAAGAGCAGGCCTCTGGAAATGCGAGGGGGGTTTGGAACAGAGAAGAAAAAGGAGTTGGCCTGGCTCTCACTACCTTTATGGGCTAGGCTATCGGCGACCCCATTTGCTTCTCTAGGGCAGTGGGAGATAGACAAACACATCTGAGATTTAAGGTGCTGGATCCTGGCCCGCCAATAGTAGAGGTTCGAGGGAGGGGAGGAGACCCCATTGGGGCTATCCACCACTACCTTAGAATCGATCTTGACTTCCACCTTGAGGAAACCTCTAGACTTACAGAGGGATATGCCCTCCCAAATGGCATGAACTCCGCCCTGGAATTGGACCCAAAGCCAAAGCCCAAGGTGAAGGCAAAAAGAAAAGAACTATTGCTATCCCTAGCCACGCCCCCGCCACGTGACGAGCCTGGATTACCCTTGGTCGAGCCGTCCACATTCAGCTTCACCCAATCAGGCTGAGGCTCCTTCCACCTGACAACTTGGGCAGATTTGGTGCGCTGGAGGTTGGCTGCTATACGAAAACTAGAGAGGGCCACCATTAAGGACCTGTTTGGAGTTCTAGGAGGAGGAAGGGAGGGAGTGATGCGGCATATCCAAAGGAGGATACAGGAGATTGTCTTGGTTTGAGAGGTGACAACGCCATTGAATCTGGCCTCATTTCTGGAATACCAGATCTCCCAGAAAATGAACATTGGCAGCAGGCCCATTAACATAAGATTGTTGTCCGACTGTTTAGCCGAGAGCCACCACCTTAAAGCCCTGCCTAGCGCCGTGTCAGCAGCAAAGATTGGGACATGGAAAATGGATTGGAAATGGTTCCATAGCCCCAAAGCAAGGGTTCCTCTAGAGAATAGGTGGTCCAAGAACTCAGAATTGGGCCGGGGATAATCAAGCAACCATTCACATTGCTACTAACCCCCTTTTTCATGAATGGATCAAACATATAGAGATTTTTTTTTTTTAAAAAGTGGGATTTCATTCATAAGCCAGAATTTATAGGGAGTTGACATTCGGGCTACCTTAGGAAAAAAGGACCTGAGAGCAGCCTATCATAATATGAAAAGAAAACGCAAAACCGGGAGAAGCGAAAGAAAAGAAGAAGAAACCGGGCCCCCAAAAAACGCAGGGGTCCCTAAGGAAATCCCTGTCGTATCGCACCAAGGTTAACTCTGTCAAGGAAAAGGCTGCCCCTGACGCGCCTCAAGAGGAAAGAAGATTGCCTGATCAGAGAATTCTCCTAGGAGGAGCTAGCCAACCACGCCATAGCATCTACTGGTTCGTTCCTTCTCTGAAGATATGAGAAAAATTAACTTGCCCAGCTTTAGCAATTACCAGGATACGGGTCACCCAATAAGATCATTTCCAGCTATGAATGACATTTCCATTTAAAAAATCGACAACTAGGCTAGAATCTGATTCCACTTCAATGCGACGAAAGCCAAACTAGGAACACCACAGAAGCCCCTCATAGATAGCTATCAATTCGGCACAAACATTAGAAGCTAGGCTGAAGGCTGAAGAGAACGCAAAGGTGAAATCACCCCTTTTATCTCTACAGATACCACCCCTCATAGAAGGTCTTGGATTACCTCTAGTCGACCCATCTACGTTAAGTTTGACCCATCCCTGAAGCGGTTTTTGCCACTTGACGATAGTTACAGAGTGAATAGGGCGAGAAGAGGCCTTAATTCCCAACTCAACAATGACAGACTTGTGGGGAGGTGGCCGAAGAAGGGCGGGGAAATGATCAGCTAAGGAAGAGAGCCATCGAGAAACTTTCTCACTGATGGACGGAGCATGGACTATACTTCCATCAAATCTAGCAGCGTTATTGGCCTTCCAGATTTCCCACAAAATAACGCAGGGGGAGATTTTGTGAAGTGGGGAGGTTCTATGGTTAGATGGATTCCACCAGGCCGCCAGCATGGCATCCACGTCAATAATGGAGGAGCAGACTATACCGAACAAGCCTCCAAAAAAGTTCCAGATGTTAGATGCAATTGAGTTGTTAACAAAAACGTGGTCTAGAGATTCTTCTGAGCGATAGTTGGAAAGGGGGTTTGTTCCACAGTTGCAGCAGGACGTGAGAGAGATTCCCCATTTTTGCACTTCCAGATCAACTAGGGTAGCTCTGTTCAAGAGTCTCCAAACAAAAAGAGAGATTCTGGGGGGCAGGTTAGCATGCCAAACCCAGCAAGACCAGGCTTTATGCGGATTATGCAATCTGCAAATATTCCACGCAGAGCTAACCGAGAAATTACTGCTAAGAGTGAACGGCCAGAAACGAGAATCCGGGTTGTCTGAGAGACAAAAACTAGCTTGGAATATGTAATCAACAATATGGTGCAGAAGATTGCCAAAGACTGAAGAGGGTGGGAGAGGGCTAGCCAATCCAAAAACCCGATTCACCTTGAGCGATAAAAGGTTGGAGGGAATTTGTTGAGACGAGAGGCTAAGCAGAGGGCCCAAACCAGACCAGTTCACAGTCCAAAAATTGCAGTTACCTTGGCCGATTTTCCATTGAGCATGCTGATCCAAAATCGAAAGCAGGTCGCAGATCTTCTTCCATATAGGTGATGAAAAAGCAAGGGGACTGATCCGACCTTGCAGAGGAGCGAATGATTGATACTTGGAGTTCTTAAAAGCATTCCATAGGTTGACGCCTGCGTTGTTAGAAAAGGCCTACCCCAGCTTCATATGGAGGGCCTTCTTGAAATCCTTCAGGAATCTAATACCAAGACCCCCTTCGGCCTTAGGGAAGCCGACCAATTTCCACCGAACCTAGTGGTGCTTCTTCTTTCCTTCAGACCAACCCCACAAGAAGTCTATAAAACGACGCTCTAATGCAGACATCACCTGCTTGGGGATAAGTGTGGCAGCCAGAGAATGAACAGGGATACTATCGAGGACATGGCGAAGCAGGACAAGTCGCCCCACTTGGGAGAGACAGCGCGCATGCCAGCCACAAATTTTGGCTTCTATCTTAGAGATGAGAGGCTGGAATGTGCTAGGCTTTGATTCTGCCAAACACAATTGACACTCCAAGGTATGTGAAACTGGAGTGAGAAACCGATATCCGAAGATCTCTCTCAACCGATCTGATTCTGGGAGTCGGTAACTTGCTGGAACAGAAGAATGCACTCTTGTTAAAACTAATTTTTTGGCCAGAGGACTGTTGGCATTTGAGGAGGAAGGCCGGGAGCGAACGAAGGGACCGACAACCTCCATTGGTGAAAAGGACTGTGTCATCAACATATAGGAGGTGCGACATCTGCATACAGCCCCTTCTGAGCTTGAACGGGGTGCATGCCCCTGTATTTAAGAGACGAGAGAGTCCCCTGCTAAGAACTTCTGCTGCAAGGATAAAAAGACTAGGGGACAGGGGGTCCCCCTGACGAATCCCTCTGGAAGACATGAAAAAGCCCACTGCTTCACCATTAATGAGAACCGAGTACCAGGCACTGTTCTAACAATTTTCCACCATGTGGATCTAAGGCAAGCTGAAGCCAAATTTAATTAGAACTTGTTCAAGGAAGTTCCAGTCCAGCCTATCGTAAGCTTTTTCCATATCCAACTTAAGAGTAATATTTTCCCCACGAACTTTCCTATTGATATCCCTAGAAATTTCCTGCGTTAATGCGATACTTTCAGCCATAGCATAGCCCTTGACGAAGGCCCTGCTCAGGGGATATCAGATTAGGGAGAACAACATTTAACCTGAAAGCGATGATGCTAGCAATGATCTTGTAAAGACAATTACAGAGGCTGATGGGGTGGTAATCAGCAAAGGATATAGGGGCCGAAGATTTAGGAATTAAGCAGATAAGAGTGGCGGAGACTGCCTTGGGAAAGGTACCTCCTTGAAAGATGTGAATCATTGCCTTGAGGAGATCAGCCCCGACTATCTCCCAGCATGTTGAGAAGAAGCTAGTGGCAAAACCATCTGGCCTGGGAGCCCCATAGCTGGGAATAGCTCTGACCACGTACCTGACCTCCTGAAGAGTAGGTGTTTCGAGAAGTCTGGAATTGAGCTCCTGAGAGAGAGAGAGAGAGAGAGAGGAATGACGAAACATACAAGTTTCAGCATCATCGCTACCTATTAACAACTTGAGAACATCTTCAAAAAATCTCTTGGTCAAGAAATTCATTAGGAAAGATCTGATTTCCCTTATGTAGCTTTTTTTTGTTTTTTTGTTTTTTTTGGCTTCAATTTAATTAGGGTGTGATTGATAGTAATCTCCTTGATTGGGGTTCTTCCTCTTGTATATATTCAGAGCTTCATACTCAATAAATTACAAAGAAAAGTTAATTAATCATTTTTTCCAAAATCCTTTTTCATTCATTGAAATTTTTTCACGACCAAACGAGGACCTGAGTTCTCGTGGACTAAATTTGAGGTTGTCCTACTATCATCAATTGCCTATATATCATGTATATATGACATCCAACAGGTTGGGCCCATAGTTCAAAAGCTGAGGTGGATCTACTCATTAAGTGGGTCGCATTTGTAGTTTACATATGACCACAACAGTTGTCTATTGTTTCTTTGATGTAGCCCACCTGATGAATGGATCAGTCTGATTATTGCATAAGGTATTATTCATGGTGGGCCAACCTTTGGACGGATACGATTCATTGACAATCAAGGATGATGACTTATTGGTCAACTAGTTGGATCGAGATCTTCCCATGCAACTAATTGCAATGTAAACGGGAGGACCCAAACCTGGACTCTCTGGTACAGGTGGGCCAGAATAGAATCCATGCGAAGAGGCAGAAACATCCTCACTCTGAGGAAAGCGAATGGAGTAGTCGATGACTTAGCAAGGATGGGCAGCGAGTCCCTGATTGCTAGGACTTTGGACAGGGTGACCGACCTTCCAGCTTCGGTCCGTGGAGAGCTGTTTCTGGAACGGCTGGGCTTAATTGGGTCAGCTTAGAGACTCAACCGCAAGCTCTTAGGCTGGCTGGTGTAGTCTGATAGGTGGCCCAATGCGTTTTAGTGCCTCCGGGCTGCCCGAATGGGCTCACTCCCTATTGTACAGCCCCTGATTTGTGAATAAAAATTTTTTCTTCAAGGAAAAAAAAAAAAAAAAAAACCTAGTTGCACTGTAAACTCAAGCACCCAAAATGAAGAAAGAAGATTTACAGATAGTGGGCAAAACTCTTTCAATCAAATCATCAAATGCCTAAAACTAAATTTACATAGAGAGATTACTTGCGTTGCAAACCCCTCACTAATCTCCTACTTGTAACCTAAGTCAATATTAATTGGATTTGAATAATTTTGTGTGTGGAGATCTCATTTCGCGGAGCCTCCTTTCTTCCGAAAGCTGTTTGGCAAACCTGTACAAAAAAGGTGGAAAAAACCGTTAGTTCCGGATGATTAAAATTAATAAAATTAATGATACGTGCACACTGGGGTTTTATGTTTTCACCTTTTGAGAACTTCTTCATTGGTGCCTTCATTCTTGACAGGTTCGAAGATACCCGTCTCCAAATTCACCCTCGAAACTGGTTTCTTCAATAACTCTTTGCTGATCTTTACAAGATTATCTAAGTTTTCCTTGGTCGCAAAGTCAAGGGATGAAACTGTCCCGCTTAATGTATCATCCTAGCATCCCATTCAAGCAAATTGTTAGGCAAAAGCAACAACGGCAATTAGAAAGTCCCCGATCAAAGAAAACATGAACACTTACTTGAATCCGAAGGTAGTTAGATTCGGAATGAAGGGCTTGAAAGAGAACTGATATGTGGATGTCAACCATATCGGCACTTGCCTGAGTAAACACATCCACCAACGGAGTGGAACCGCCGCTAAGCAACCATCCCATAACTCCCCACTTGCTCGCCTGGCTCGCACTGTACTTCTCATCCATCTTCATTGATCCAGTTCCCAGCGAGATGACTAGAAATCTACCATAGTCCATTGGTTTGATTGGGAAGAAATCTGGGTTCCCTCGGAAAACCTGCCTTGTAACTTCACCCATGGCCACCAATGCCTAAAACAATGGTTTAGAAGTTGTTTTAGGGTTTGGTCTTTTAATGTTGAAAATGCAAAGAACATGCAGAAGTCAAGGTAAGTATCCAACGGTGGTGAGGTTTACCGGATTATTAGCAGCAACACCACCATCGATGAGGTTGAATTCCCTTACGTTCCCTTGAGAATCTTTGGTTTCAAAACAGTGGGTGGGAAGGTAAGTTGGAGCTGCGGATGTGCCGATGCAGATATCTGAGAGTTCCGCATCCAAATATGGTTTCGATTTTACCTGTACAACGAAGAAAAACATGGTAAGGGTGAGCAGCAATAAACAAACCCTAGATGTGAAGGTTAGAGAAGAAACAAAGGCCAAGAAAACCCTAAACTCACGGTATGAAAAAAACCCAGGATTGTCTTATAGAAAAGGGAAGATATGGAGAATATATCAGTTTGGGAAAATGATGGAGAACCTCATAGGTGGAGAAGATGGTGGGCTGCAGCTTCTTGATGTCGAAAGTTGGAATGATGGCGTGTGTCAAGGTCTGGTGCAACCGTGTCTTTCCTAGCTTTTCTCTGCAAAGGCCATGAAGATACTTGCCATTGTATTTGGGTCCTGATATTGCTTTGAACATCTTAACAGCTGAAGAAAACGGGCCTCTACGGTTGAAAGAAACACAATGAAGAACGTGTTAGTGAATTGCAATTCAATGCCACCGTGGAAACTGTTATTTTTTTATTGATGCTGCCATAGCACCTGCATTGTGGGAAGATCTTCGGGCAGTGAGTAAGGTAGAAGTCCTTGATATCTTTGGCAGCAAACAAAGGACGGTTATTCTCGTTAGGTGTGGTTAACATGGCGGTTACAAGGCCACCCGTGCTCGTCCCTGCAATCACATCAAAATAGTCTGCAAGTCTCACATCCTCACCATCCAGCTCCTGATCCAAAAACACTCATTGACATAAAAAAAAAAAAAAATGAAATCATGGATTTCAGAAAATAATAAATGTACAAATATTATAATTCAGTAAACATGTGATTCTTGTATTAAGGTCGCGTTTTGGATGCATAAATGAATTGAAGTGCAAACCTTCAATTTAAGTCAATAAGAAATAGCAAAAATTATGATGCTTCCAAGTAACCAAAATGAGGAAGTTGGCCGTAGATTGTAGTTACACTCCTTTCAAAGTAGCGGACAGCCTGGCTCGTATGGGCAGCACCACTAAAATCGATAGGATATTCACAGTCGCCTCAGATCTTTCACCCCTTATTAGAGGGCAATTAGTTTTGGACCGAACGGGCCTAGGCTCGGTTAGGGGAAGTTTTTAGGATTTTTCTTTCTTGTTGGACCAGTGAAGGCCTTACGATAGGCTGGCCCCTTTTGTGGAGGAGGTCCGGCCCAAATGTGTAGTTCGATGTAAATAATTTTTTCAATCTGAAATACAATTCAATTATTATAAATAATAAAAAAAAGTCCCATCTTGAAAGTAACGTAATTGGATCCGAGACCCTCAATATGAAGGCTAAGGAATAGTGATTTGATTCTATAGTGCATCCAAACGCTGCCTAAGCTTCATAGTGTAATGAGTTAGGATTTTCCAATAATATAGATTACTTGAAGCTGAGACTCCAGGAAGCTTAGAATGGTTGCTGGAATGATTCCTCTGATTCCTCCTCCATCGATGCTGAGAATGGTGATTAGGTCTCCAAAAGTTGGGGGCTGGATATGATTGATTATGGAGGTTGCTCGTTCCATGGAAGATTGGGAAGGACAGTTTCGATCGAAACTTTATAGAGAATGAGGAAATTTAAGGAGGGTGCGAATAAGGCAACTGCGTGAAAATAAGGAATAGAACAGATGATGAATGTAATTGTTGCTTGAACGGGTACTTATAGGCATTACTGGAGGGGCAAACTACTCTGATTCTTTGATAATCACACTTATAGGATAAAGTTTTTATCCTATAGCATTGTTGGATTTTGACGTGACTTATAGGCTGCAGTATAATTTCTCCGACATATGGATTATATACGGATGTCCTGTTCTGCCAGTCCACTGTATTGTTTCAGGATCGTGCCGCCCTCTCCCCTGTTTTTTCTTTCCTTAAGGGCAGCTGGTCGCTGTCCTGCCCTTGGCGGTTTCCTGTTATCCTTTTCTCATCCGCTGGGCCTTTTTGTTCTTTTAGAGTTTAGCATACGATAGGTGGGGGCCTGATCCTTTTTTGTTCGGGCCCGCCTGAATGGTTGTACATCCCCTGCTTCTTTCCATAAAATTTTCCTTTAAAAAAAAATAATAATAAAAATAAAAATACTGGCCACCTCACAAATGATTCAAACTCTAACAGAGTCTTTGAATCTACCAAAGACAATGAAAGCTTCCTAAGCTTCCTGGTGTGAGAAGCGTAGGTGAGGATTAGGGAGAGTTAGGTGAACTTTAATGTAAGTTCAATGGTTACAGGAATCAGTGGGCTAGCTAGTGCAGCAGTCCTACTAAACTATGAGGATAACATTCAAATTAGCTCGATGCCATCGTTTAAAGATAGGGTTGATCTTCAAATTCAATTACTTTCCATATATTTAATTATTTAAGCACGCATGTGGGTGATTTTGGGTGAATCACATGCCTTGTGGAGGCACGGTGCAAAATGATGCATACATTGCCGTGATGCATACGTGGCCACGGCGCATATTGTGTAGGATTGTGTTGCAGCCCAGTGAATCCAAAATAATAATAATAATAATAATAATAATAATAATAATAATAGTAATAATAATCCAAAAACAGCAACTTGGGGAAAGATGTCGGGAAGGAGGGATTTGACCGATCATTCCGATGGGACCAAAGTAATATTTAGCAACAACGTGTGGTGCAACGCCGCCCTTGCGCAGACAGCACAGTGCAGGCTGCAGGAACAACGAGTGATACGCCACAACAATGATGTGCAAGTGAAATGCAACTTTTAAATTTGATTTGGTTAGATTTTATTATTTTATCAATAGAAAGTTTCATTCATGAAGGAAATAATTGCATATATAGGACTACAATTTATAAAAAAAAAAAAAAAAAAAAAAAACCAACTACTAGGTTGCAAAATAAGGTCATTCCGTCTAAATAATTATCATATATATTTTTTAATCTAAGTAATTATACTTAACTTTCAATAGTCAGCATTGTAACACTGTGCTCCTTTGTACACTTTTCTTCCGATCTTAATATGCAATGGTTCGGTCAAATAATTCTTTATGGCCAACGGAAGCGGATGCTGTGGTGTGTTGACGTCACCTAGTTCTGTGACCCCACCATGATGTATGTATTATATCCACACCTTTCATAGGACGCGGGTTTCCTGCGAAAGCCTCTCGCAAGAAGTTCCTGCACAAGGATTTTGCGTGGAACCCACCGAGATGTTTGTGTAAAATCCACCCCGTCCATTCGTTTTGAGAGATCATTTTAGGATGTGAGACCAAAAAATAGATTTATATAGCACTCATATGGGCCACACGAGAGGAAACATTGGGTATTCAGTGAGAACCATTGAATCATTATTTTGGCCGTAAAAGTTCTATATCAAGCTATATTTTTGGTGTTTTCACTTCATCACATTCAGAATGATATTATAAACGGTTTGGATAGCGTATAAACATTAAGATGGAGTCCAGGAAGGTTTCAACGGTGGAAATTTCTTTCACCAATTTTCCCTCTGGTGTGACCCACTTGAGTTTTGCATCCACCTAATTTTTGGTCCGACGTCTTAAAATGAGCTCTCAAAACTGATGGATGGAATGAATTTCTATCATACATTGCAGTGGGCCCCACCCAGCATACTTGCGCAGGAACTTCCTGCGAAAGGCTTTCGCAGGAAATCCGCGTCCCCTTTCATACATTTTCGAGGGAAACGGATTGGCTACTCCCCCTGACACCAGCCCCGGAGTTGGTGGTCGGTGCTCTGTGGGCCCCATCATGATGTATATGTTTCATCGATTCAGTTAATCCATTTTTAAATATCATTTTATGTTTATTTCTCAAAAATGAGAGGGATATAAATCTCAAGTGGATCACACCACAGGAAAACAATAGTGATTGGATATCCATCATTTAAATCCTCCTAAGGCCCTCTGTACTGTTTATTTGACATCCAATCCGTTGATTAGGTCATAAATACCTAGATGAAGGGAGAAAACAAAGATCAACTTGATCCAATACTTTTATGGCTCCCAAAAAGTTTTTAACGGTCGAAGTTCATTCAACACAGTTTCCTGTAATGTGTTCCACTTGAGACTGGGATATACCTCATTTTTTGTGTATCAGCATAAATTGATCTAGAAAAATAGATGGACGGAATGGATGAAACACATACATCATGGTGGGCCCACAGAGCACCGACCACCAGCTCCGGGGCTGGTGTCAGGAGGAGCAGCCAATCCGTTTCCATTTTCGAGATCATTTAAGGGCATAGGCACGAAAACGAGTCGGATCGAAACCTGTAGTGAACCACACAACATGAAACAGTGGGGATTGAGCACCTACCATTGAAAACTTCTTGGGGCCACGGAAGTTTTGGATGAAACTCTTCTCCCTTCGTCCAGGTCTGTGGGACTTTATGAACAGGTTGGATGGCAAATAAACGATAGGCGCTACAAAGGTTTCAATGTTGGGTATCATTTTCCCACTGCTTTCTGTGGTGTGGTCCACTTGAGCTTTGGATATGCCTCACTTTTGGACCTACAATAAATTGATCTCGAAAATGGGATGGACGGTGTGGATATAGCACATACATTAGGGTGATACCCACAGAACTTTGGGACGTCAACACACCACCCATGTGATACACCACGCAATCAGTTTCCATGATCAACAGAGGTTGATGACTTTGTCAAAGTCAAAAGGAGCGGACTTGAATGAATCCCATTTGACTTGAACAATCATCAATCTTTACACCCACCCTTTGAACTTTTCCTTCGTTATACATGCTTACAAAATAGAACAAAGTAGAAAAGATGGGTGTAAACAGCAGCTCCGGCAGAAATTAAGGTAAAATGTTACGAGTTTTCAAAGCAAAACTAATTTCTATGGGTGTAAATTTTTCATCGTGAATTTGCGTTTTTCTAATTTCTTAAACCAGTACACGTGCCAATATGGAACATGTGTTAGATAGGATCTTTCCATCAAGTGGGTTACATTATTTGTATCTTCAGGCCTAAAAGTCAAGTTATATATCTTCCACCTCAGGTGGGCTGCAACTTTCTTTTTGTTTTTTTAGAGAGGTGGGAGCACACTGCTATAACTAATTTATTTATAAAATTGGATATTATATCTAAGCTAGGTAGTAGTAATGTTTTAATTACAGAATCTTTTTACACGTTTGTCGAGATTTGAAATAATCTCTTTGATTTTGCTTCAATGTAATTATCCGTATTTGAGCTCATCCGATTTGTATTTATACACCATATTGTATTGAAAAATACAAGAAATATTAATAAAAAATATTATTATTATTTTCCAAATTCATCTTTCTTCTCATTCTTTGAAATTTATCACCAGGCAGGGCACAAATCGCACTCTCCACCAGGCTATACAAACTCATCCAACACTAAAACGCACCCCAATACAGCCAAGACCAAGCAGTCTCCTCTTGCCAGATCTCCAACTATTCTCAGTACATACAACATTGTCCAACCTTAGATGTGTAAAATCAGAGGAAACAAAGAAATGCATCACATCCAATGACTAAAAGAAACTGATTAGCACCAACAAATGAACCCAATTCCGGCATTGTCCATAGCCATTTGCCCTCTCACTTCTCTTGGAAAATCCCACCTTTCTTAAAAATCATTTCTCCACTACCACTATCTCAATTTGAGCCAAGCCATTTACCATCACTACACCAAAATCATGAATTTGCGACGGACTAGATGCGTCGCAAAACGAAATTAATAACGAACTTGGTCTGTAATACCCCGTACTTTTCAGTACTCTGAGTGTTACCATTTGAGTCAAACCTAGGATGAACACATGATAAAACACATGTAACCTATAACTTACACCATGCTTGATTACTCATGATCCACCTTTAGATGACCGACCCCTTATGTCTCAATGTAGGATTACATCGACGCTAACCAGTTGACCCACAATCCAAATCCAGCCATTGAGGCATGGATATTACACCTAAACACCTCGATATCAGCCTATAAACTCAATTGTGCATTAATCTAATCATTAAGAACAATTTTCATTCATTGATTAGACCATCCATCCGTTACGTTTCAAGATGGACCATCACTTCTTCTCCAAACTCACATTTTTGGAGTGACACATTTTTGGAGTGACAATCACGATGAGACATTAGACAATGCTTAACTAAGCCAACGGAACCATACATGAGATCTAACTCATTAGATCTACCGTTCATCATGTCCACTATATCTGGTGAAATAAATCACCACTTGAATGCACTGATTTAGGATTAAATCAAGCTCTAAAGTCCACTTAGATGTCTACTCGGACCATTCAAACCGCCAACAAATGATTGGAAAAAGATCTGACTGTCAAATCTCCAATGATCGCCAGATATCGTCATTTAGATATACAATCCCATTAATATGGCCCACCTGAGTTTCTAATTTTCGTCATATTTGGTCCGATCGTCATATCACGGACCTAAAACCCGTTGGACGGAGTAGATTTCCCAAAACAGCACAATGGACCCCACATTTGTGTGCATGTGCATCAAGGGAAGTGCACTGGATGGAAAATCCAGTTAATCGGGCGCTGACCCGATGGAAATAAAAAAAAAAAAGAGAGATTTTCTCTCATTTCATTCCTGCCGAAACTAATTCAAACGGACAACCATCCATGATTTTAAATATTGGCCCACCATCACTAGCCATTGCAATGATCTGAACTGTCCATCTAATGAATCACCCTTGCCTGACCAAACCTTGATTGATTTCACATCTCGGTACACGTGTGCATGCCCACGACCTTGGGTGCAAGTTGGCTAGTGCGTGCGGCTCGGCTTAAAAAATGGGAATTGTGTTCGTTGAGCTGCCAGCCTAGCGATTTAAGACAGCTCAGTTCATCTCATCTCAGCCTTCCATTACAAACAATCCCAACCGTCCTTTTCAACCTCCTTTTAGGGTTTCCATAACATAAAAGGTAGAAAGAATCTTGCCGTATTTGTGCTGGCTCGATCTCGAACGTTCCTTAGCTTCCAAAAGCCTCATTGGTGTATCTGATATGTCCATCCTAGGGCAACATCAAGACTATCCCGCTGCCATCACGAGTTCTTGCACGAGATATCGGCAACTTGCCAAAAAGAGCTGCAAGCAAAGATCTTATGCACCACCAAGTTTCGTGATTATCCACCCAAAAGGTGGGTCCCAGAATGGTCAAGAAGCCCATATGATCCATCCAATGGAAGTGGATCATCAGATGGGGCCCGGGATAAGAAACCGCCATGATCAGGCCGGTCATCTTCCTCAATCAACCAAAGAACCCAACATCACAAAGTGGGCCCCATTGACCGATCTGAGGCAGTCATCCAGTGGACCCTGTTGCCAAAAGTCTATCGCAAACGTTAGATTTCCTCCATGCATGCAAGCCAGATCTTGAGCTTTGTATGTAAGCTCTCTCATTAGAGCAAACACTCATAACTAATCCTGTGATTAGTTGGTACGTCCGAATCTTCCAGAAAGGAATTAAAAGAACCTTTAAAAGGCTGAATTTTAGCGTAACCTTTCCGAAAAAGGGAAAGGAAAAAAAGAGAGAGAGGGAGAATGCGTCGTTTGCCATACCGCAATGGGTTGAGTTGACTCGGTCCGAGTCTGGGCCAAGTTCAGACGTGTTTTGATTGAGGGAGAGAGAAAGAGGAAGAAGAAAAGAAGGAGAATCAGAAAGAGAAGGATAAGAGAGGCGATGTTGCTGCTTTGTATTGACTCGAACCAAATCCACCGACTCGCTGTCGAGTCACCATTCCAACTGGGTCGACTCGCTGTGTCTCGGGCACTGGTCGGGGTGGTTTGGGTCGAGTCCAGACCCATTCACGTGGAGAGAGAGAGAGAGAGAGAGAGAGAGAGAGAGAGAGAGAGAGAGAGAGAGAGAGAGAGAGAGAGAGAGAGACTGCCACTCGAAACCACACCAAGCCGAGATGTGCTGCATAAGACTGCTGGAGCGGATCCAGCTCATTGCTGAGTCAAGCTTGACTTAGGACCTGGTCGAGCTCGAGCTGGGTTCTGAGTTTAAAAGTGTTCCGGCAAAAGGGAAGGAGAATGAAAGAAAGAAAAGGAGAAAAATCAGAGAGAGAGAGAGAGAGAGAGGTGTCATGTGCCGTCCTCCATTGTTGCATCAAGTCAAGACGTGACTCGGTTGAGTCGTTGCAAGTCGTGTCGTATCAACTCTAGTTGCTGGGCACTGGCAGCAGAGAAATAGACAAGGAAGAAGGAACGGAAAAAGAAACGAAAGGGAATGATAAAGAAGGGAGTTGTAATACAAATGTGTTGAGGGCTTAACTCGATGTCAAGTTTTGACGGATCAACTCACTGAGTCGAACTGTCTTGCAGGTCTGGTTTGATAATCAGCTATTATTAAACATCTCAGAGAAACATGGGAGAAAGAGAGAGAATGTTAGAGAGGAAGGAAGAGAAGAAATGAAGGAAAGAGGAGGAAAGAAGAGATTGTAGTAGGATTTGTTTCACTGACTCGACTCGACTGGTTCAACCCGGTCAGGACCCTGTTCTAGGGGATTCTCAACCTCAGCTATTGAATCCTCTTCCATCAATGGGGCAACTTCATTTATTACGGTATCAGCTCAACCTCAAATTGAGTAGCGTCTAGTTAGTACATTAATAAACTTCCATTGTTAGGTTGTTGAGTCATTATCCTTCTAACTCGATGGCTCACACATATAGTTGAGTTTCACAATAAGGTGAGTTAATGTTCACCTTTTGTTGTCATTTTTATAAAAATTTTTATTATTTTTTATTATGATGTTATTATTATCATTAGAATAATTAGTATGCTATTAACATTATTATCATTCTCATTATTAGATAATATTGTCATTTCCATTTTGGCTTAGTATAATTATTAATATTAGTTCTTATTAAATTTTTATTTTATCATTATTAATTTTATTATCATTTATAACATTTATTAAACTCTTAGTTTTATGATATTAGATATCATTGGGAAATTAATACTAATTCGCAAACTATCATTAATAATGTTATTTTATTCTTTGTGCAAAAGTTAGAGTTCAAGTTCTAAAACCTACACTTAGATTTAGATTGTTAGATAAAGCCTAAAAATTTACGTAATCCAAACCTTAAGCTTTAATCCTAACCATATAAATTTGGTTACGTTATAATTAATCTAACTGCTCAAAATATTGTAATTTTGTTAGATCTTGATCTTAGGGCATTTACGATTAACTCTAGCATCATCAGGAGACGCACCAACTCTTAAAAGGTGAGGATCACCCTTCGAGCTTTTCTATATCATGATAGTTAGCTTCGTTTATTCTTCTTTGCACATTCATATCATTGGTTGTTTAAATGGTGAATTTCTCTTATTGATTTTGGTCCTTTATAGATGATTGATGGATTAGATTTAAATTTAAATATTTGAAAGTATAATGAAATTTAATTACCTCTGTCATAGGTTAAGATGAACATTTTACATGTGTAAGTGCCATTGAAATTATACATGACTCATTTTACTACTTGCGATTACTTGATAGTAACTTTGGAAGTTCTCGAACTAGTGGCCACCTTATTTAATAGATTAAATGGAACATCTGTTGTGGAATTACCATCTGTGCCTATGTGGTTTTTGGGGATAATCTCATTTTTTATCATGTCCTTGGGACGGATTATTTGCCCTTGCAGTTTTGATATGGAATATTTGTCCATATAGCTTTGACGGGTCATTTTTGTACGTCTTTACGATGGTAAGTTTCACTTTTTGGACAATGATTGGCCACTAGTTGGAGAGATTCCCTTTGAAATATCATACTTGTTAGATCCCACTAAGTTGTTAGCCTATACGGGATGTCAAACTTTTATAGTGGCCTTAAGTTTACATAAATTGGTTGGTTGCAACTGGAATAATAATGGCTAGGCTAATCATGCATTTCATAGCATGCGGACTTTATCGGGTGGTCGATACAAGACATGGAGTTTTCTTGGGTCACTATGGGCTGTACCGTAGAGTATTTTACCTAGTGATCCTAAGTTTTCGTTACGTGCATTCGACTACCATGGGCCGTCCTTTATGCATGGGCTTTTCCAGATGCCTAGTCCTCCTTAGGGCGTACCTTTGAGTACTTTTCCGGAAGACTAGTTCACCTTAGGTGTCCTCGTTGTATAGTCTTTTCCAGGTGGCTAGTTCTTCTTAGGCGTACCTTTAAGTACTTTTTCAGGTGACTAGTTCTCCCTAGGCGACCTTTTGCCAGCTGGATGTGTATCCCCAGGTCTGTGTGCATGTGCATGCATCCATGCATTTAAACAAGATTATCTTTGTGGAATTTATCTGATGAATGCGTATCTGATAAATCTTATCTAATTTTAATGATAATCATTGTGGAATATTTGTTATACACCGTTCATGATAACTATTCTTAATTATCTTGATGATATGATAAATCTTGGGGGTTATACCTCACTGGGATAGCCATTGACGCTATCAAACCGTATTCAGTATGTAGGGCACGTAGATGATGTACGAGTTGTCTCTAGTGTGTCACCTGGAGGGATCAATGACTATGCAGCTCTAGTTTATAGTTTACTTTTATTATTTGTTTGTTCAATTTTTAGTTTTGAGACATTGGTTTGTATAAGTTTACGGGCAACCACTCGAATATTTGATTTTGTATATTTGGACTCCCTCTTATACTTGATTTGCTTCTATCCCGCTAGATTACTAACTCTGATATATATATATATATATATATATATATATATATATATGTCTGTAGAATTTGTATATCTTTAAAGGTTAACACTCGGGTTCTTGGAAAATGAGTAATGTACTCGGGTTTCGATAACCGGGGTGTTACATGGTCGGTCGCAAATGAACAGCGGATTCTATCCGTCGTTGAACTATGGCAAAACCCACATGAATTCGTCATTATAAATTTTTTCAACGGATATGGTTGGTCGCTGATCTTAAGAGAAGCGACGGACCTCATTTATGTTGATTTGTGGGCTAGTAGGGGCCGCCTGGGGGTTGTGTTGCAAGTTTCGAGTTCAAGGCTTGTAATGTGGTTTTTTTTTTTTTTTTTTTTTTTTGCTTTCTTCTCTGTCCTTCCTTATAATAGGCCACCTCTTGGTCCTTTTTTCTGAGAAACTATGGCAAAACCCACATGAAAATCTTTTGGATTTAAAAAAAAAAAAAAAAACATGTTCAAAAATTAGCAACGGATTTGATCCAGCGCTAAAATTTCTGCAAATAAAATAAAAATTGGTTTTTGTTTTTTTTGTTTTGTTTTGTTTTGTTTTGTTTTTTTTTTTAAAAAATCTGTTACACCTGATAGTCATCCAAAAAAAAATCACACGATTGTTTAATAAGAATCCCATTCTCAAAAATAAAAAAATTGGACCGAATATGAAACTGGACTAAATATCATTTTGGGTGTGTTTGGATGATTAGTTGGCCTGAATAGAAAACCGAACTAAATATAATGTAAATATCCAAAATTGAAGTGTGGTAGCATTGCCATCTTACCATTTAAGCATGTCAAACATGCATTAATTACTAACATATCTATTGTATTATTGTCGAGGGACTCCCTCAAGTTCAAAGAATATGCTGGAATCTAGTAGCTATACTTACCAGCCCCATATCATTATGATCGTACTTTTTAGCTTCTTAATGATGTGATTAGAAGTCCAAATTACATAACCAAAGCAAACACTCTATTGACAAACCTCCATGAATGTATGAATTCTATCGAATTTTGATTTTCTCGTTTGGGTATGCAAAACTCATTCACAAATCCCTATAGAGCAGCTAATCCATGAATTAATGATAAGGTTGAATTGATGAAAAGTGTCATGGCTTACATCTCATAATACGTACTGACACAAAAGATACATTTCAATAAGATTATTGCTTGAAGGATCATATTTTTCTAACATGTTCTCATGTTGGCTTGATTGAAAATCTCAAATGATGAAGTTGGAAAAGAAAAATAAAAACCTAACAAACTCGTTTAATTGGTTTTAATGTTATTCTATTCAATTTTAACCATAAAAGGATTTCCAACTAAGACAATTGATTTATCTTGTTTTTCATTAATTTGTGATGATGTTGATTTAATTTAATTTGAAAGTTATCTAAATGCCATCAATGGGTTGATTCTTGATGACACAAAGACTGGAGGCGGTCCAATTTGACAATTGATTCATACACCACATTAACATACGCTTCCAATTCTAAATATAATCCTAATTTTCTAAAATTAGTTAGCTTTGCTAAGCAATCATATATTCAATTCCATGTCCTCACGCATCTTACCGTCATGGCACCGTACTTTCACATGTGACTGTATCTATATATTTGGATGGGCTCTTGCTCTCAGAATCTAGTTTAATAGTCTTTGGAGGTGTCATGTATGCTTTATAGGCATCTCAAACCAGTGTGCCTTATGTCTATTTTTCACATGTTCTAAGGTAGACAACCACGTTTAAGGTTTTGATCGTGTGTACGTTCTAGGCTTCCCGATGAGGAACATGTCTTTCACAAATAGGTATTTGTGATTCTTACCATCTATATTTTGCTGCGAGTAACCTTCTGACTTTGCTTTCGTCAAGTGTGCCGATATGTGGTGGCATCCCACTTGTGCATTTAGTTGTGGATCTAGCTAATTTTTGGCCTTATATAGGGCCTAACATAGAGGATAATACCTCTTAGAAGGAGCATATTTTAATTACATATATTATACGGAGGGCCCAAAGACTTGGGAGTGTTTTATAATATCTGTGAAACAGTTGTTGCAAAGGATTCCTGCCCCTCTTTTCCTCTCACAGGCTAGCATTTTCACAGATGTCCTAATACCCGTTATGACGGCTAATGGAGTGCATGTTGGATTGTATATAAGTGTAACGGCCGTTGTCGAGGACTTGTAGCATTGAAAGACTGACTGGTATTGCTTACTCTTCTGCCCCCTTCTTCTACCTCGGTGTCCCTCTTGCCAAAGGTAGAGCCCGCCCAGCCTCCTTTCATCCCCTTCTTGAGAAAATCCACTCCAGGATCTCAGGTTGGAAGGCCCGCTTCCTTAGTCAGGCTGCCAGAACAACTCTTATCAAGCATGTCCTCTCCAGTATCCCCATCCATATTCTCGCGATGGTTGATGTTCCAATTAAGACGCTGCAGACCCTGGAATCCAAGCTCACAGACTTCTTTTGGGGGTGGTCTGAAGGGAGAAAAAAATTCCACTGGGTAAGTTGGAGGCGTATTACTTACCCCACTAAGGAGGGTGGGCTCGGCATAAAACCCTTAAGAGAAATCTTAGCTGCCCTGAGGCTTAAGCGGGCCTGGACCATCTTCTTCGCCCATAAGAACAATCTTTGGGTGAAATTCATGAGATCCAAATACATGATCAACAACTCCCGTGAATCCGCTAGTCAGCGCAACACTGATTCCCCAGTGTGGAAAGGTATTAGGAAGCTTCTCCATCTCGTCGAAGACAACTCCCGTCTTTTGCTGGGAGACGGCCAGCAATGTCTAGAATGATAACTGGACAGGCTTGGGGCCCCTCAAAAGATGGCTTCCAGCCACTACCCCTCTGCTTCTTCAGAATCTTTGGATAAAGGATTTCATTGGTCCTCTTGACCCTATTGCTCCTCTCCCCAACCTGCTGCCTGACTCGGTGCGCACCCATGTTATTGCTGAAGGGATTGCGTTAAACTCAGGCGACGACCATGCTGTCTGGATGGGAGAAAAGTCAGGCAATTTTTTCGTTAGATCAACGTGGGAGCTCTCTCGCCTCCATGGTCACGATCGCAATTGGGCCAGGTGGACGTGACACCCCCACATCCCTCCAAAGGTTGCTGTTAATTTTCTACTGGAAAGTTCTGAACAATGCCATCCCTGTGGACTCCAACGTCAAGAAGAAGGGCATGCATCTAGCCTCTGGTTGTGTCTGTTATAACAACATCTCCCCCTTTGAGGAATCCATGGACCATCTCTTTGTGGTTGGCGACCTAGCGTCTTCCCTATGGTCCCATTTCTCCTCTGTTCTTTTGATGGCCCTCCTCCCTAACCAATCGGCTGGCCTGAGAACCTCACAATGGTGGTCTATGGCCAAGGACTCCTCCCTTCTGGGCATCCTTAGAGGACTCACCCCGACCCTGATTCTCTGGGAAATGTGGACCGCTAGGAATGCCCTCCGCTTTGAAGGGGCCCGCTTCGATCCTTCCCAAGCCATTCACAAGGTCCGATCTTGGCTCTTTCACATATCAAGCGCTTTTCCCCTTCCCCCAACCAAGAACCAGGTCGATAGGGAAGTGGTGAAGGATCTCCGGCTCGCTCCTCCAGCTGGCTCTCGCATATCCGTATCTTACGTCAAATGGGAAAAACCCCTCAGGGGCGTCGTCCAGGGGAAACCTCGGCCCTTCCGGCAGTGGGGGAGTTTGTAGGGATGACAAAGGAATTTTTCAGTTTGCCTTCGCTAAAGGGTATGGCGTCGGATCTAGTTTCCAGGCGGAAATGAAAGCGGTTGTTCACGGTCTCTCCATCTGCATTGAACAAGGTTTCTCCAAAATTGAGGTTAAGAGCGACTCCCTATCTGTGGTGAATATTTTTTCCAAAGCTACCACCCATCCTTGGTATGTGATTTACTGGAAATACCAATTTGACTGTATTAGTTCTGCGGGTGATATTTCCATAAGGTACATCCCTCGTGAGGCTAACAGGGTGGCTGACAGTCTAGCCCGCTGGGGTAGTAACAATCAGCAGAATAAGATTTTTCGGGTGCCTTCTGATCTCCTCCCGCCCCTTTTCCGTGGGGAGCTCGTCCTTGATAGGATAGGGATTGGCATGGTGCGCACGTCATAGGTTTTTTTCTTTCCCTTTCTCCTTAATATGATAGGAGGGTCTCTTTGCCTACCCCTCCCGAATGTGCAACATCTCTCCCGGGGTCTCATGGTTTTTTGGTCTGAGCCCCATCGGTTTTATACATGTTCTTCTCTTCAATGAAAATAGTGGCATGATGCCCACTCCCCCAAAATAATAATAATAATAATAAAAAAAAAAAATGCAACGGCCATTGCATTCGTAAACCGTTTTAAAGCCATAACAACGTGACTGATGATTTGAACCATCCATATTTTTATTACTTATGATGGGTATGTTTCTGTTAATACGAACAAGCAAGCTGGGTGTCATTCAGATTTTTGTGAAAGTGGTGGGCAGCAGTTGAGATCTGGATTAAACTCTCGTCAGAAAAAGCACCAGGGGGAAGCAGACCTGTTAACCTTGGAGGTAGGTTCCCAGGGTGAAGAGGAACTGGTTTAGTAGATTGCCATCATATACCCAGCCACAGTTACCTGCCATCTCTTCGGTGGGTCTTCCCATCTCTACAGGACATGCAGAAATTGAGAAAAGCGATAAGGTGCCGTTAACAGAGATTCAGCTAAATTCACGAGAAGGGACTCTCATTCCCTCGCCCATGTCTGATCCTGTGAGCAACATAGCTAAATCCACTGACAAGGAAAACAGCTCAATAGCTGAAGATATATTTGGGGTGAACAAAGTTGAGACACAATGCCTAATGGAGCTAGAGGCGGCCCCAGAAACTGCAGGTAGGATGCGAGATAAGGTGACAGCTGAATTAGAGATTGATCTATCTCCCTATTTTATGGCAGATAATGTAACCTCTAGATAAACATTAGGTAATCTGGATATGGTGTTTGGTAGCCCGGTGGCGCCTTAGTGTTTGGTTCAGGATCAAGATCAGCACAAGGATCAGAGTGGTGTTTCTGACGAATTCTGGAACCTGATTCTAGATGGTAATCAGTCTCAAAAGGACCCACAGTTGTTTGATAAAGAAGGATCAATAAGGAAGTTCAAAAGGCACAGAATTCTCTATGAGAAAGGAAATTGGACGTCAAGGCTTCGACAATTAAAGAGGAGGGCCGTGAATACCGGTTGTGTGATGGATGGATAAGATCCTTGCATGGAATGTCCAAGGTATTGGCAACCAACGGACACTTTGAACTGCAAAGAGGCTTATTAGGAAAAATGATCCTTGTATAGTGGCTCTTCTTGAGCCTATGCTGGGTGATGAGAAGCGGATTAGAACGGGTCTGGCTTTGGGTCTTCACTCCTCCTCAAATGGTTCGGAGGGTGGAAAGATTTGGATTTTCTTCAAGTCGGTTGTTTCTTGCTCGGTTCTATTCAAGTCTGACCAATGTCTTTCCATTTTGGTAGATATGCAGAACTGCTCTCTCCCCCTGCATATTACTTTCGTCTATGCTAGGTGTGTCAGGATATTAAGGAGAGCGCTCTGGTCGGACTCGGTTGCTCTCTCCTCTTCGATGCAAGGTCCATGGACCGTTTGTGGCGACTTCAACGCAATGGTTAATGATTCTGAAAGGAGAAGTAGGAGGGTTGTGGACAGGGCATCCTCTACTGAATTTGCAGATGCCATCCATGCTGCGGGTCTCCAAGATGCGGGGTTTTCTGGCAGTAGGTTTTCTTGGAACAACAATCAGGCAGGTTCCTCCCGTGTTTGGGCTAGGCTCGACCACGCTTTTATCAATGTTCATTGGTCTATGGTTTTCCCACAGTTTCTGGTCTCCCATTTGCCCCGTACTCAATCTGACCACGCGCCCTTTCTTCTCAGTTTTCCATTGCGACAGAATGGGGGGCCAAAACCTTTCCGTTTTCAAAGGATGTGGACGCAGCATGAGTCCTTTTTGCTGGTGGTTAAATCAGCCTGGGAGAAGGTGGAGTCTGCTCATCCTATGTATAACGTGTTGGCGAAGCTTAAGCAGGTGAAACTTGACCTTAAACATTGGAATAAGGAGGTGTTTGGTAACATCTTTGAGCAGATAAAGACGGCGGAAAGGGACATGTGTGATCTAGAGAACAAGTTGCTTCAAGTCTCAAGTTCGGTGGAGCAGTCCAGCAGAATTCAGCAGCAACTCAGTTCAACTTCCGACCGGTTAGCTTCTTTGGAACTGATGGAGGAGATTTTTTGGAAGCAGAAATGGCGGGTGGATTGGCTGACAGAGGGTGATAAAAACACGAAGTTTTTCCATACCACTGCAACGGAGAGACAACGTAGAGCGCTTATCCATCCGGTGGAATTGGATACCAGCCACATAATGGAGGACCAGGAGGAGTTGAAGGCTGCAGCGGCGGCTCGTTTCCAACAAATTTTCAGTGCAGCTGATTGTCAGATGGATTATAATCTGCTCCAATGCATTCCTAATATCGTCACCCCGGCTCAAAATGAGAGCTTACTAGCTCCCCCCTCCATGTTGGAAGTGCACGCAGTGGTCCAATCCATGCCAATTGACAGTGCGGCAAGTCCTAATGGGTTTTCTGCTAGTTTTTTCATCTCGTGCTGGAATGTGATTGGCCAGGATATACATAACGCCATCTCTTTTATCTTCAAAGGTGGTAATATTCCGAGGTCAGCAACATCTTCATTCATTTGTCTTATTTTGAAATCAGCTTCTCCTAGGCGTTTTTTGGACTTCCGTCTGATCAGTTTATGTAACTGTTTCTACAAAGTTTTCTCTAAGATTGTTGTGGCCAGGCTTAGCACAATTCTTCCGACGTTGATTTCACTTAAGCAAGGGGCTTTTGTTCAAGGTTGAGCTATAGCAGAAAATATAGCCTTGGCACAGGAACTCTTCGAGGATTTGAACAAGCTAGTCCGCTGTGGGAATATAGTGTTAAAGCTTGATTTGGACAAGGCTTATGATAGAGTAAATTGGGACTTCTTGATTCTGGTGCTTGAACGGTTTGGTTTTTGCAAAGCCTGGATAAAGATCGTCAAAAAATGTTGGGTGAATAGTTGGTTTTCAGTTCTGATAAATGAGGAGATGACAGGCTTTTTCAAATCATCGAGGGGATTACGGCAAGGAGATCCAATTTCGCCAAGTCTATTCATTCTTTCAGCTGAGGTCATGAGCAAGAGTCTGAAATGCATGATCAACCAGCAGGTTTGTCGTCTTTTCGCGCTTCGTAGAGGGTGTCCTGTTGTCTCACATTTGCTATATGCGGATGACACCCTCATCTTCACAAATGGGGGCAAGCGGTCGCTTCAGGCTTTGAAGAACTTCTTGGATTCCTTTCAAGCTTCCTCGGGTCAGAGTATAAATTTGCGAAAATGTTCTTTTTTCTGTTCCACTAAGCTCTCAAGTCACTGAATCAGGGTTATAGAGGAAATCCTTGGGATTGCGAAAGTGTCATCCACGTTCTCGTACATGGGTGTCCCTTTGGTGCAAGGAAGGCTAAAATCTTCTCATTTCCATCCGCTGGTTGACATACTTGTGGGGCGTACTAATGGGTGGAAGGCTCAAATCTTATAGCAGGCCGGGAGAGCAATTTTGGTTAAGAATGTGCTAACAAGTATTCCGGTGCACACAATGGCGGCAGTTCGTGTTCCTATGAAGGTGTTGACCTCAATTAAGAAGCAAATGGCAAAGTTTTTCAGGTGATGGACAGAAGGGAAAGAAAAATGTCATTGGAAGACCTGGAAAGTGCTGGCTTCGCCTAAGGAAGAGGGTGGAATCGGGATTAGAAGGCTTACGGACATCATGACAGCCTTTCAGCTCAAAATGGCATGGGTAATCAGGTTTGGGAGGGAAATTAATGTCTGGAAGTACTTCATGGCGGCCAAGTACCATCTAGATTTAAGTCCCACCTTGTCGGATCAGCCTACACGCCTGTCCTCTCCTTTATGGAAGTGGATTTTGGACCTCATCCCATTCGTCGATTCCCGAGTGCTATGGCAAATCGGTGATGGTAAGTGTAATTTCTGGCAGACGAACTGGACAGGTTTAGGGCTGCTTTCGCTGCTCATTCAACCTGAGGTGCTTGTCGAATTGCAAGACCTGGAGGTGTGTAACGTGCTTGGCCCGGTGGGTCCCTTCCCCCCCTCTTCTGCGTGGCTCCTCCTCCCTCAGGGTGTGATTGATCAGATTTTTCACGCCAGTTTCTGCATTGGAGGGGATTCGGACACGCCAATCTGGCCTTTCACCCTAGATGGGGATTTTTCTATTAGATCTGCTTGGGCATTGAGTAAAATCCAGCGTCCGAGTCAGAGTTGGTCTCGGTGGGTGTCGCATGCTAAACTCCCGCCCAAAATGTCATTGCTTGTTTAGAAAGTCTTACAGAGAGCGGTCCCGGTTGACTGTGCAGTGCAGTCTCGAGGCGTTCAGCTTGCTTCCAGATGTGTCTGTTGCACCTTGCAAGGTTCTCAAGTTCCCTCTATTCATGCACAAGAATCGGCTCTTCATTTATTCATTGCAAGCAAGTTAGCACAGCGAGTGTGGTATGAGATCGATAGGGATTTTCAGATTGCTGTCATGGAGGCTTTGTCGATTGAAGCTCGGCTTCAACAGTGGTGGGCGGTGGTCTTGTCAAAGCCAAGGAGAAGTCTAATCCAGATGCTTACGCCTTGCATCATCCTTTGGGAGATTTGGAAAGCTCGAAATGCAGCGACATTTGATTTGGCAGTGGTGTCCGCGGAGTCAGTTTCTGGTAAAATCAGGTGGTGGATGGCTCGTATTTCTGGCTCAACGGCAGGTGCCTGTAAAGCTACCGTGGGTAGACAGTGCCGTCAGCAGTTATCTCAGGCGCATTCTGGTTTTGATTTTGGGGGACGAGCCTTCGTAGTGAAGTGGGAGAGGCCTCCGCATGGTTAGATTAAGGTAAATGTGGATGGTTCCGCTCGTGGAAATCCGAGTAGATCTGGTGGGGGCAGAATTAGTCGAGATGAAATGGGTGATCTCATTTTTGCTTTTTTGGTAGGCTATGGTGTTGGAACGAACACGGTGGCAGAGTTACGTGCGGTTCACGATGGCCTATTCCATGCTCGCCAAAGGGGCATGTCCCATATCATCATTGAATCCGACTCTAGATAAGTGATTGATATGCTCAATGGTGTGGTTAAGCCAGGTTGGAAATGGAAAGCTTGGATCTTCAGGAATAACCAGCTGCGAACGCGGGGTCGTGTTATGTTCGTGCATGTCCTGAGGGAAGGAAACTCTCCGGCACTGATCTCATGGCCCGGCATGGGAGTGGTTCCCAATCCTTTTCTTATTTCGATACGTATGCTATCTTCCCCATCAGGTTAGAGGTTCTATTTTTTTCAATAAAGTTGGTCTCGGTTTGATTAATTCCTTGTAAAGATTTTCTTTCCGTGTGCAGTTAGTTTCTCAGGATAGGCACCTGTTTTTTTGCCTTGGGGTGCCCGAATGTACAGACCGTCTCTATCAATGAAATGGATACAGATCTTTGAAAAAAAAGTTATATAGCATAGAATCCACAACATGGATGGCTCCGATGATTGGACCACTTGCAGCATGTGGGACCCAATGGCGGCCACACACTCCTGCTATGCCAGAGGCACATGGATTTTTGCCTCCATATAGTGTTCCGCACACATGGATCTTGTGTACAATATTGATCCAAACCATGCAACCTGTGGGCCCCGCTGTTGATTGAACACCGTCCAAAATGGCCTTGATCCGACCATGCTAATCATCTAACTAATGAAGTTTCTCTCACCGACTGTGAGGCACTGGCAATCATCTTTTAGTGTACGCTGGTGCTCGGATAAAGGGTTGGGATCCTGCCAACAGTATGATTTTTGGTCCATGGCCCATCTTGGACTTGATGAATGGTTCTGATCTGGCTCGCAAGCACCATGGGTGCGATAATGGCAAGGAACAGCACCTCTTATGCTGCAAGAATCATTGGATCAGATAATTTTCTTTAATTACCGTACACAAGATACACTTCATAAAAAACAAATTACATTAATAAACGAAAGGATTGTAACGATAGGTGGTCCATTTACAATTTTAATTCATGGCCATTGGATTTGAAAGATTTGGTATGAGGTGATCTCATCTCCCTAATTTTCTTTTCATCTGAAAGCTGTTTGGCAAATCTGTTGAGAATAGCATAAAAAAGGATTAGTGCCGATAATTGGAAATAATCACAGCAACAATAAGAAAACGCCATAGGAAATTTATATGTTCCACCTTCTGAGTACTTGTTCATTCGTTCCTTCGTTTTCGACAGCTTCAAAAACACCTGTCTCCAAATTCACCCTCGAAACTGGTTTCTTCAACAGCCCCTCGCCAATCTTCACAAGATCTTCTAAGTTTTCCTTGGTTGCCATGTCGATGGATGACACAGTCCCGCTTAATGTATCATCCTATAGGATTCAGTCAAGTGCATCATCCTTAGCTTAAGGAGCAGAGAATGCACATCCTAATCATCATTTATGCAAATGCATGCATATACACGAGTCAGGAAGCGTTTGCACTTACTTGAATCCGAATGTAGTTACATTCTGAATGGAGGGCTTGAAAAATCACAGACAGGTGAATGCCAACCATATCAGCGCTTGATTGAGTGAAAACATCCACAAATGGAGTCGAACCGCTACTTAGCAACCAGCCCAGAACCCCCCACTTGCTTGTGCGACTTGCATTGTATTTGTTCTCCTTCTTTGGTGAACCAGTTCCTATTGAGATAACTAGGAACCGTCGGTAATCCATGGGTTTGATAGGAGAGAAATCTGGGTTCCCTTTGAAAACCTCCTTTGTGACTTCACCAATGGCAACCAATGCCTGGAACCTCATTTTAGACTTCAATTAGCGAAGAAGAAATGCATGTTTAGGGTTTTTGTTATCTTAATATCCAGTTGTCAAATTATTTGAATGTGTTTACCGGATTATTAGCCGCGACACCACCATCAATTAGGTTGAATTCTCTCACCTTCCCTTGAGAATCTTTGGTTTCAAAATAATGGGCAGGAAGATACGTTGGAGCCGCAGATGTACCAATGCATATATCTGAGAGCAGTGCATCCAAGGATGGGTTTGATTTTACCTATATAAGAAGAAAAATAATTACAGTAAGGTTTTTTTTTTTTTTTTTTTGGAAAAGGGCCTTAGCCCTAAATTCATTGATCTGAAACTTTACAATCATTCAGGAGGCCCCAACAAAAAAGGAGGCGGCTGCACCTATCATATACCTCAAGATACACCTGGACCAAAGAAAAGAGAAAAAACCTGCACAAAGGGCTAGAAAAAAGGAAGGATGACAGAAACCTAAATACCAAAATCTGACCATCATAAACCTCTGATGGAACCAATCCCTGAATTGTCTAGGACTAATTACAGTAAGGTTGTGTACATGACTAATTACAGTAAGGTTGTGTACACCGAACCCTAATTGTAAAACAAAACAAGGGAGGAAAACCCTAGTTTGGTGTTAGGGTGTCAGTAAAATGTGGATTGACTATGAGAAACCTAGTTTGTTGCAGGTAAAATGAGAGTTTTAAGCCAGATTTTTCCAATGATAATTGAACTTCACTGGATTTGATACCGAATTGCTAGAGTAGTGTGCAACATAGTGTGTGGTCCTTTGGACATCATGGAATTACCAGTCAATTGTATATTTCTCTAACATGAAACATTAAGATCAAAACACATTGGGATGAATGAGACTAAAAAATATCAACCCTAGGAATCATCTTGAAAATGAAAATAGAAAAAGAAAATTCAGCGAATGGAAATGAAGAACCTCATAAGTGGAGAAGATGGCAGGCTGGAGCTGCTTGATATCGAAAGTTGGAATAACGATGTTTGCCAAGGTCTGGTGCAACTTCGTTTTTCCTAGTTTTTCCCTTACAAGTCCATGAAGATACTTGCCGTTGTATCTTGGTCCCATTAATTCTTTGATTATCATTGCAAGCGAGGAAAATGGCCCTCTACATAAATACACATCAGAGAACATTTGGGTCGAGTGTTGTACAAAACCACCAATTGAAATTACTACATCTTCTATCATCACCACTCCTACCTGTATTGTGGGAAGATTTTAGGACAGTGATTGAGGTAGAAGGCCTTGATATCCTTGGCTGCAAACAAGGGACGATTGATTTCATTCGGCACAGCCAACATGGCAGTCATAAGGCCACCTGTGCTTGTACCGGCGATCACATCGAAATAGTCTGCAAGTCTTGCATCCTCACCATCCATCTCCTGTTCCATGAAACTTCTTTGAAATTAAGGCTAAGAAATCAATGGTTTTAAGAAAATTATACCTAATTGCCCTATCACAGTAATTCAAACTATAAGTTGCCTAGGTTAAACTTGATTAGCATCTGTTGGCGAGTTTGGATTTCATTAAAGATATATTCTACCTGGAGTAGTGACTCGAGGAAGCAGAGAATGGTTGCTGGGATTATTCCTCTTATGCCGCCTCCATCAATGCTTAAAATGGTTATTAGGTTTCCGTAAGTTGCAGGTTGGATTGATAACATTCGTTCCATAACAGAAAGAAAAAAAAAATTAAAAAAAAAATAGCAGAAAATAAAACCTCAACTAGCCAAATGTAGGGATTGAAGGGAGGGTGCGAACAAGGTTGTAAATGAAAATAAAGGAAAACAAAATTCGGAATGATGGATTTGATGTTGTGCGAAGGAGTATTAATAGCATTGAGTTTAGGCAGGAAAACGCTGCCATTCCACACGCACGCGGAAACACTATTATCTTCAAATCCGTTTGCCAACATGCTTCTCATATTCTTATCGGAATATTTAATCTCTAATTAAGGACTGTTGTGGGTAGGATTATCTAAGAAGCTAAACCTAACTGCAAATTTCAATCCAATGGTTATAGAAATCAACGTGCCTAGATTGGATAATCAAGTGGGCCAACAGTGTGGTCTACACATGAGGTTTTCTTTAGTCAATCCTATTTTAGGTAACAGTTAGTTGTTTACTAAACATATGTACGTACATGCGCGTGTGGTAAGGTGGTTATACCTTTTTCTTTTTTTCTTTTTTAACGAGAGAATTTTATTGAATCTTTAAGGCAACTATACATACGCAAGCAATACATTCAAGCAAACCCATAGTATTGAGGGATATTGAAGGGCTTATTCTAGAATGAGGCTAGGGTTTTGACAAGGGTTCTCATGTCTGTAAGTTCATATAATCTCTTGTATAATTCATCTAATCTCCTGAATAAGTTCATCTAATGTCTTATATATATATATATATATAAACTAAATTCTCTACGTTTTCCTTCGAAATAAAAAATAAAAAATTCAAGCAAACCCTTAGTAACCAAAAGGAGGCCGAGCAAGCCTATACCTACCATTCATGGGGTGTCAACGAAATATTATGCACACGACCTATGAAATGATGTGTTAGAGTTTAGGTTTAGGCTCGTTCCATAACGCTTGCGTCTGGAGCCTTGTGCTTATCCAAGCCAAGCACACGTGTCGATGTGAACACGTGTACCAAATTTAAAATTACAATGTGGGTTGGAAACAGTGTACAGGAAACTAGAAGAGAACTCTCTTTTTTTACTCTCTCACATTTCAATGGAGATTTTTTATTTGCTTTTACGGCGGGTTATTGGTCTGGCACCAACAACCGAGCAGAGCTGAGGGTAGTGTATGATGGCCTCCAGTTGGCCCAAAGCAGGGGGTATAGTAGCATCGAATTAGAATTGGACTCTAAGTTCGTGGTTGACGTCCTTTTGGGGGAGTCATCTTGTTCTTGGCATTGGAGTCACTGGGTGTCCAGAATTAATTCCCTTAGGAGCATTGGAAGGGTGTCGATCAAGCTCATTCATAGAGAAGGAAATGGCCCGGTTGATGGCTTGGCTCGTTTGAATTGTGCCTGCCAATCGTTTATTGTTTTTTATCAGGAGCGGGACCTCCCGGGTCAAGTTAGGGGTTCGATCTTCCTAGATAAGGTGGGCCTGGGTTCTATTTGAGTTTTCCCAGTGTCAACGTAAGGCAGGTCTTCGTTTTTCTCTTGGTCCTATATAGGGGTGGCGTGTGGTTTTCTGTCCTACTGGGCATCCCCCTGTCTTGTGCTGTTGAGGTGTTCCCGTGAGTTCCTGGTGTCCAGAGTCTTATATGATAGGCGGCCTCAGGTTTTTTCGGGTGGGCCCGGCCCGAATGATTGTACATCTCCTTTTTCTTATATAATATTCGGGTGGCGCGTCCTCTTTTCTTCTTCTTTTTTTTTTTTTTTAAAAAAAAAAAAAAAAAAGAAGGAAAAAAAAGAAGTAATTAACTCTATATATAGTAAGTTGGTTTAGTTTTAGGTTGAATAACTATGATTATGTTGTCGGATTTTCCAAATCCCCAAGTACTCAGTAATTCTTCAGTCAAAACTTGCTGACCAACACCACGGTGGTTTAGAGTTTTCACGCCATCTCATGAACATTCGGGTTTGGAAGACTGTCAACACCACAACTATTTCGTCAGCTTGATTGTCGTGGGTGATTTATTCTTTCTTGATTTTATTTACTGATTATACTGTACTTGCATCTCAGTTAATAAAATCAGCACGTATCTTTCTCTCTGTTTTTTTATTTTCACCCTGTTTTCTATCCCTACATCACTTTTATTAACAAACATGACCAATTCATCACCATCGCAAAAAAATAAAAAAAAAAAGTCTTTATTTTCAAGGCAAAAAAAAAAATCCATGAATCTTCTCATTCACAAATCATCTAATCACCTTGCCAATGGGTAGCCGAATGCATGACATCTTCACCAATCTGGTCTTCATCGATCTATCTTAGCGCTTGGGGTTACAAGGCATTGATTCGATTAGATTCTAGTCAAATATAAATCTAATGTGCCTGGCACTTATTCATTTGTACACACATAACTGAAATTGGGTTATTAGTTACACATATAGCCGCATGTCTGAATTAAACAACAACAAGATGCCAACTATAGATTTGTGTGTGGGGCCACTATGGCATCTACCTTTCATCTAACCCGATAATCAGGTATAATTCACCGCAACGAAGAGAAGCTACAAAAATCAGCATCATACAAAACTTAGTTGCCAAACTGTGTGAACTTAATAGTTTTAAGAGCAACATTCTCATTTTTGTGCACATATGAGCTTTTATTCTGTCGTGTGTTCTATATGTACGGTCCAAATCATGGTTACGCAGAGAAGAAAAACCGTTAAAGGTTGTGCAGTCGTATAAACCGTGAATTAAGGAATGGATAGGATTGTCTCTGCAGGGTGTTGTTTATAAAACATAAGCCATCTATTCTGGTGCCAGTATGTGGGGTGGACCCTACTGATGCAACAACCTGCCACGTGTCTACTAGAGAGATGGCTCTACTATGGCTCTGTCTTATCATGTTCCGTTTAGGTAGTTAATCATGCAACTAACAATCCACCCACGTGTTTTGTCAGTTAAGGAAATGGAATCTAACCTTAACGTGGTGCGCTGCTCCAGATCGGACATGTGGAACGGTAGTCCGTTAGGTGGTTGGCCATCAAATGAATTTTGAACTTACGATTATCTATCGTTTTCTACGGTGTACTCCACGTATGATTTTATAAACCCAATTCCTATCATCATGGTCGGGCTCACACAAAGAAAGTGGGACGCCAAAATTGAAGTGCGATCCAACCATAACATTGGCCATCGAATGAATTTTTGAAGTTTTTGGGTGATTGTCCATCATTTTCTATAATATAGTCAACATATGATTTTATATACCCATGTATTGCTTGGGAATCCCATCATCATGGTGGGGACTCACACAAAGAAAGTGGGATGCTAAAATTGAAATGTGATCAAACCATAACATTGGCCATTGAATGAATTTTGAAGTTTTCCGGCGATTGTCCATAGTTTTCTATAATATAGTCAACATATGATTTTATTAACCCATGTATTTCTTGGTAATCCCATCATCACGGTGGGACTCACATAGTAAGTTGGATGCCAAAATTGAAGTGTGATCCAACCATAACATTGGCCATCGAATGAATTTTAAAGTTTTTGGACAATTGCCCATCGTTTTCTTCAATATAGTCAGCATATGATTTTATAAACCCATGTATTGCTTGGAAATCCCATCATCACGGTGGGACTCACACAAAGAAAGTAGGACGCTAAACTTGAAGCACGATCCAACCATAACATTGGCCATCGAATAAATTTTAAAGTTTTCGGGCGTTGTCCATTGTTTTCTATAATATAGTCAGCATATGATTTTATAAACCCATGTATTGCTTGGGAATCCCATCGTCACAGTGGGACTCACACAAAAATTGAAGTGCGATCCAACCATAACATTGGCAATTGAATGAATTTTAAAGTTTTCAGGCAATTGACCATCGTTTTCTATAATATAGTCAGCATATGATTTTATAAACCCATGCATTGCTTAGGAATCCCATCATCACGGTGGGACTCGCACATAGAAAATGGGACACCAAAAAATGAAGTGCCATCCAACAATAATGCTAACCATCAAGTGAATTTTGAAGTTTTTGGGTGATTGTCCATAATTTTTTATGGTGTAGTCCACATATGATATTGTAAATCCAATTCATTTTTTGGGAATCCTCATCATGGTAACAAGGAAAGTAGGACACCTAAAAATGAAGTGCGATCCAACCAAAACGCTGGCCATCAAATGAATTTTGAAGTTTTTTAGCGATTGTCCATCATTTTCTTTGGTGTGGTCAGGATATGATTTTATAAACCCGATTCATTTTTTGGGAATCCCATCATCACGGTGGGACTTGCACAGAAAGTGAGACGCTGAAAAATGAAGTGCAATCCAACAATAACACTGGCCATCAAATGAAAATTTGAAAATTTTGGCCAATTGTCCATCGTATGGTGCAGTCAATATATGATTTTATAAACCCGATTCATTTTTTCAGAAATCACATTGTCATGGTGGGACTCACACAGAGAAAGTGGGATGCCCATAAATGAAGTGAGATCCAACCATGACTAGTCATCAAATGAATTTTGAAATTTTTGGGCAATTGTCCATTGTTTTTCTACGGTGTAGTCAACATATGATTTTATAAACCCGATTCATTTTTTGGAAATCACATCATCATAGTGAGATTCACACAAAGAAAGTGGGGCACCTATAAATGAAGTGCGATCCAGCCATTACTAGTCATCAAATGAATTTTGAAATTTTTGGAAAATTGTCTATCATTTTCTATGTAGTCAACATATGATTTTATAAACCCGTTTCATTTTTTTTGGAAATCACGTAATCATGGTGGGACTCACATAGAGAAAGTGGGATGCCCATAAATGAAGTGCGATCAAACTATATATAATGCTGGCCATCAAATGAATTTTGAAGTTTTTGGGTGTGTCCAACATTTGCTACACCAAAATTGCGGATTTGCGACGGACCAAATTCGTCGTAAAACCAAATAATGGACGGATTTCGTCCGTTGCTGTTTACTGGGTCGTTTTTTCTTTTGAAACGACGTTTGATATGCGACGGATAAGGTCCGTCGCTAAAATTCGAAAACATTTCATTTCGTCATTAAAATATTAGCGACGAATAAGGTCCGTCGCTAATATGGGGAAGCGACTGACCCAAATCCGTCGTTGTTTTCCACTTGTTCGGAAATTAGCGACGGATTTGGTCCGTCACAAAAATATCTGTAAATTAAAAAAATATTGTCAGATTTTATTTATTTATTTATTTTTTGAATCTTACACCTGATAGTCATTCAAAAAATAATTCATACGATTGTTTAATAAGAATTCTATTCACAAAATAAATCCTATTTACATGATTGTTTGATAAGAATCCTATTCATCAAACTACAAAGTTCAATCATACTAAAAATCAAACTCCCTGCCAAAGCATTATATGATACCTCATATGACAAATACATGCACATAAATGGAATCCACTAAATATGATACCTCATATAACAACATATAACTTTTGACTTGCAAAAGCCTACAACTCCCTAATGAAATCTAATATATACTTGCATGCTTCTAGGAGACGGGAGCTTTTGATGGGACACTTCTTTCTTCCAGCTTGAATCCATAGCTTTTGTCTACCATGGGAACATATTCATCAAACTCTGAGAACCCTGCCCTTCCAAATTAGAGAAGCATGTCAAAAACTACTGCTAGACACATCGTCACAGTATTTCTAGAAGACTAATAATTAATTAAATACAAATAGAAGAAAAGCCTCATTGAGAGTACATGAATCTTTGAAGTGGTTTTTGTATCGATAAAAGACTTCACTGTGCTCCACAACAGCCTAAAACCAGGGCCAGAATTAATGATAAACATTCGGCACAATGTCTGTACAAGAGCAAGTCCAATGTTATAGGCAAGCAATATCTAGATGCACATTTCCATTAACGACTCAAATTCCTATTTAATTTCTGGTCTGAACCAAATTATGATTACAAGTGACATCAGGACTCCATACTCAATTAAGACTGCAATTTCTAATACAATTGTACTTTATAAAACAATGGATATGGAAAGATGTTGGGTGAATCAAGACATACAGATTTCTTTTCTTGGCAATATCTATTGGTGACTTCCTGAAAGCATGCCAAGGCCTACACAAATATCAGGAGTCGGAATAATCTAATTATATTCATATATTTGTTTCAAATAAATAGATAAATAATGAAATCATTAGCACTGCCTATCTGGTCGACATCCACATACCTGGAAATGTAATGGATTTATTTGGCGGGAGAGGATCCACCTGCACTGCCTATCTAGTTGAGATCCACATACCTGTTAGCCCAATATCTTCATTTGAAACTATCACGCAACTTTTTCTTTTTGTAGAATGAGAACTAATAATTGCAACAAAAGCAGTAACACGAATCTTGCCATCAACCCATAGATTTGTAATAAGAATCTTGCCATCACCTTGAGCAGTAACACGAATCTTGCCATCACCTCGAGCAGTAACACAAACAGGATCATCCTGTAGCAGCCATAAAGCAAAACAAAGTAAATCAGCTGCAATTAAGCAATAAATAAATAAGATAGTGCTAGAGCTTCAAGCACAATGAGTCAAATTTGGACATGTGGTCAGTCCTGATGATTATCATCAGCTTAGCCTTGTCCCAGATATTTGGTGTTGGCTTCACCCACAAATGCACATATTTTGGCTTCTAATAATAAACTAAAAAAATATCAAAAATTTCCCACGTCCCATCAAGTCTCACCGCACTGGTTTACATTTTAAATATCGACTTTTTCCAACTTTTCAGCATTTTCCTACTGCACTATACATTTTTCACCATTTCAACAGATTCACCAAATTGCGATTTTTCTGGAATGTCTGGTGAACAGACCTCTGCTTCAGGCCATTTCAGGGCAATTGACTAATCCAGCCACCTCATGAGTTCGATTGCCAGTCTGATTTGTGAAATCTTTTATAACAAATACCAACCTGTAATTAGAACACAGACTGTATGTTGAATGAAACAAAGATTTCCATCTCTCTCAGTTGTTGGGGTTTATTCATGACAAGAATATGATGCTCCTTTGCATATAACTCTAGAAGATCCTTGACCTGTTTGGAAAACAATGCATTAATAGTGAACCTGAATTGTTGTTGTGGTTAATGGTTTGCATATAAATGTATTCAAGCTAGATCATCCCACTCTCAGCCCCCAATCTAGTTTGAACATTGAGAAATTAGAAGGAACGATCACATACACCCACAATCAACAGAATGGTACTATCAACCTTGACACATGCCAGGTGTTAAGTGTGTACAACATCGAAGCCATGAAAGGTGTGCCAAGAAGATCACCTGGCATAAAAATTAGATGAGTTCACTCACAGGCAAGCCACAATATGTTGAATTGGATCATCAGCAGATACGAGTTAAACAGTCCACTGTTTTCCCTATGGTGCACTGACCTGATTTGAATGACATAATCTTCATGGTTGGGGCCCATTTTTTCAATGCTTTGATTGACCCACATTTGACATGGTATGCATGTCCTGCATGGACAGTAACTTACCAACCATTGAGGCATGTGTTATCACTAGTAACATAACAATGCCCAAGAACTCAGACAAATAGTATCCAACATATGCTAGAAAATGTGAGACAAATACCATATGACTGGAACTCTCCCCACCAATCATTTCCTCCAGGGATACACCAAAATGGATCCACGGTTTTAAGAATCTTTCGCAAGATAAAATGTTTCCTTCCTTGTTGCAATCCGCATATCCTGTAGCAATAATACATACAATCTATTGGATTAGCTTCCATAAAGTAGAATGCTAATCAGTAAAGCAATGACACTTTATAATATAAACTGCACCAGGAACAGTTGAGTGTAGAATGTGTGATTTCACAAGATCTCGAGCACGCTTGAGATTTATCTGCCAAAATAGAAGTAGAAATTCAATGCAATTGAAAACGAACAGTTGAGTGTAGAATGTGTGATTTCACAATATCTCGAGCACGCTTGAGATTTATCTGTCAAAATAGAAGTAGAAATTCAATGCAATTGAAAACTAATACACATGAAGCGCGCGCGCGCACACAAAAGAAAAGAAAAAAAAATTAGAAAAAGAAGAAAAACATAAAGAGTAAAACCAAGGAGAGTATTAACATGTGCATTGACAGCAAACATGTCTTGACTAATAAGACAGCATGCCTACTTATTTTATATACTTATATGGGAATACAACATACTTGTATTTGTGGTCACATGTAATTCATGTGAACCAAGCAAAGCTCCTGGGATTAACATCATGCCAAACTCTTCAATGCAGGTTCCAGCTCATAGATAAGCAAACATGTATTGGAAAAACAAGTCAAAAATAAACTAACATTGCCCTCCAATGAACAAGAATTTTCCGTATTAAACATAATGGAGTAATCATGATGGGGATTTGATAAATCCGGTCAGATACTAGTATACTAACATTTGCAACAAGCAAACGATCACCTACAAGAACAGCAGTGGAGGCCGTTGAGCCAGCATCTCTGTTTTGATTGTTTTCTGACTTGAGAAATTCGGAGTCTGTGTGGTTGTATGCATCAGCTGCAGACACAGTAAGCAAACAAATACAATCTCAATGCCAATCTGTAAAATGAATATCAAATGGAACATTAAGTCAAGCATATACAAGTGTAATGGGGAAAAATGAATGATACCTATAGCTGATTTGTTCAAACTAAAATTTTCAGTTTCAAATACAGGTGGTGATTTGGACTGTTTAAATTGTCACAGACCTGACAATAAGTCACCGCCTTTGTACAATTCAGGGCCATCATTCAGTGAACTAGAACAATGATCTGATGTGCCACTGTCGATGGACCATGTCCACAAATTTTATAGATCAAACAATCTGGGTAATCACTTTTTGTACAAGTTAGGGCCATCGGTCAGTGGTAGAAAAGATTGATGTAATGTGCCCACTGTGATGGACCATATCTGCAAAATCGAACAGATCAGACAATCTGGGCCACTAGAATGATCTGGACCATTATTCAGTGAACCAGATTGATCTGACCTGGGCCACCAAATTGACCAGGGCTATCATTTAGTGACTCAAAACATTGATCTAGTCTGCCCACTGTGAATGGACCATGTATGCAAAAATCGAACAGTACAGATAATCTGGGTCACCAGATTGGTCAAATATTGGCCATCATTCAGTGATTTGGAACACTGATTTTGTTCTGCCCAATGTGGTTAGACCATGTCCCAAAATATCTAATAGATTTGGATGGCTCCACTCTACAGACAGACCACCTGCGTATACCGCAATGGTGGCTTTCAGTTGCAGTAGACTTATCATTTATGATTTGGTTGGGCCATCCATTGTGGGCAACAAAAAAATAAAAATAAATCAATGCACCTAAGAGAGATTGAAATAGACAGTGGATGATGGGGGAGGGAGAGAGTTGCACAAGCATTTTGTTTCTTGCCCCCATTGTATCTTGATTCTTATTTGTCTGCTCTTGTTTAGCTGTGGGTTGTTGAGTCCTTGTCTTCACCCTTTGATTTTTAATAAAGTTGTCACCTTTGAAAAAATTAAACATGTACACTGCTATGTGAATGAGTATGGATGGACCATACCTCAACCTCTGTCATATGTACACTGCTAGATTGAATAATAATAATAATAATAATCTCTGTCACATGCCCACTGCTAAGTGAACGAGCATGGATGGTCATATCTTGCCAGACTATCCAAGACTCTTGATATTCATGTTAGAGGTCTGATTTGGTTTGGTACTTCATGGGCATGCACACTGAATCAGGTGCCGGCGTGCTGCACATGTTTTCACCCGTTTTCAGTTGGGAACCCGTGTAATGCATCCGTTGGCTGGGTGCAATTATTTCAACCAATATGAGCTGCTGATGCCTTCCTTTTCATCTTTAAGGCAAGATGTCCTTGTGGATATCTAAAGTTTGTTTCCCTGCTCTTTGGTTCAACAGTATATTGACCAGATCAGAGATGATTTTATCATATTTAGGAATGACTAAAACATAGTGATTAGTGACCACCACTTGATTGAATTGAATTATAATTCATTCAATTCATTATCAGAGTAAATTATTGAAGTGGGGTAGTGCCTTTTTTAACTTGTAATGACAATCAAAATTTCAATTTTGTGCATTTCATGTTGGACTCGATAGTAGTTGCAATTTGGGGGCTAGTCCCTCATCATGAACAGAGCTGACTGGGGCTATCTTATTAAATTGGTATTATTGCAGTTCAATTCAATGGAGCATATCAACACAACTTTAGCATGAGGGTGACCTGAAAATTCATGGATTGGACCATAAATACATGTTGGAGAAGGTGGTGCACCTTGCTGCTTCAACCTTGAACTTGAGAGACGGTGGAGTGACTGGTCCACATGGCGGCTACTCCTACCTTGCTTGAGAAAAATCATGCTTGGTAAAGTGCTATTCTCTGTATCCATACCACCACTTTCATGCATGTGTGGCGTAAGATAATGTTGTTTAACATGCTCTGCAGCTCGAGCACCCCCGTGGCCTGAAGATACAATATATGCATAAGATTAACAAAAGAAAGGCAAATACACAGCAACCTAGAGTACAAAATAAAATATCCTTAGGAACAGTTGCAAGCACAAACTAATATCAGCTTCGACTAATTTTATAGACTCTCCAGCAACAGTTAGTAATGCAAAGCAAATGAAAGTAGCCTGCAATTTTGAGTCAGAATGCCTGACAACGAAGAGGATTTTCCATATTAGAAAACATTCAAAAAAGGAATTAGGTGTGCCAAGGTATTAAAGCACCCGATTTGGGGCCTTTGATCCACACCATTCATCTCCATCATTCTCATCACAAGCACCACCACGTTGCCACATCACCACCGCAGCCACACCAGCCGTCACCTGCAAATCCGGCAAAACCCTGTCTCAGACACTGCTCTGCTAGACCAACACTCAGATCCGCCATCATTTCCATCTCTGAGATCCCATTCGCAGCCCACAATCTTGCCAGCTGCATTTTCTTCAGCCATAGCCACCTTTGCTGAAGCCCATATCCATCGGAACCCTTGTGAGCACACCACCAGGCATCCCTGCTACTATTGCTGACAGGAAACAGCAACACAGATTCGCCACTGCAATTACTTTCACCCACAACAATCTTAGATCCAGCGACTTCTCTAAACTCAGGCACAGAGAGAGAGAGAGAGAGAGAGAGAGAGAGAGGGAGCGACTTCTCTAAACTCAGGGACAGAGAGAGAGAGAGAGAGAGAGAGAGAGAGAGAGAGAGAGAGAATGAGAGATGGAGGGAGAGGGAGAGAGAGAGAGAAGGAGAGATGGAGGAAGAGGGAGAGGGAGAGGGAGAGGCGCAGAGGGAGAGAGAGAGAGACGGATGCGAGGGGTTGATTAGGGCCGGCGCCCTAACCAGTCGTCAAAACTTTTTAAGTTTTTAACGGTGGTGTCACTCTCCCACTATTTTCTCTGGTGGGTCTACTGGAGCTTTGGATGTGACTCATTCTTTGGATCTTACCCTAAAATGATCACTCCAGATGGATGGACGGCGTGGATACAAAACACACATCATGGTAGGGCCCACAGAACTTGGTGACCTCACTTCGGTAGCAGTCTCCCTACTCAACTGGTCAGTAGCCAATTCACCCCCTTAGAAAGGGGGCTGGGTGACGTCAGCAAGTTCAGTGGGTCCTATCACGAGGTATGTGTTATATCTAAACCGATCCATCCATATGGTGAGCTCGTCATAAGGCTTGAGACAAAAAATAAGACAGATCTAACTATCAAGTGGACCGCACGAACGAAAGCATGTGGGGGATTGAAAGTCTACCATTGAAATCCTTTTGGGTGTCACTGGAGTTTTGGATCAATATGAAATTTGTTTTTCCTCTTCATCCAGGTCTTTGTGACCTTATGAACAGGTTGGATGGAAAATAAACATTGTGGTGGGCCCTACAAATTTTTTAATGGTGAAAATCATCACCTCTGTTGGTATTTGTGGTGCGGTCCATTTAATCTTTGGATATGATTCATTTTTTGAATAATTCTCTGAAATTATCTCAAAAAATGGATGAACAGCGCAGGTTGATTCCAAATTTTCAGAAAATCCAAAACTCAAGTAGACCATGCTAGACGAAACAACGTGGAATAATGATTTCACCATTGATACCTTCCTTGGGCGTACAGTAACGTTATTTGCCATCCAACCTATTCATAGCATCAAATATATATGAATGAAGAGAAAACACAAACATCAGCTTGATCCAAAACTTCTATGGCCTCGAAGAATTTTTCAATGGTAGAGGTTCAATCACACTATTTCCTGTGGTGTAGTCCACTTGAGCTTTGGATATGCTTCATTTTTGTTCTTTAGACTTCAAATTATCTATTAACATGGATAAAATAAATAAATAATAGTGGACCTCATAGAGCTTACTTTGGTAAGGGTAATGACTAACTCACCTAACTGCAGAGGGGTTTCCTTAAAACATTCATAATCATATATTGGGTTTGCCTTAATATGATTCATATATCCAACCCACTCATTATGTGTGTCCCACTTGGATGAGGGGTCATACCAAGTTTTAGCCGCATCCAAAACTCATGTGGGCCCCACCAAGTGCTTTTATATTTTTTAAGATGTCTTGACATGGTTTTAGATGGTATGGCCCACTTGAGTTTCGTTTACGGATGATTTTTGAGATATCTCATAACCTAAAGAGGACACATTAAATGCACAGTGTTGATGTTCGACACACATCATGATGAACCCCACAAAACTTATTAACATCAATTCGTAGGTTCTCGCGAGGTCAATAAGTTGGGTCACAATTTTGACAATAATATTTAGCACATTTTTTATGTATAGTCCATTCACTCTATTTTATTGATCAATACCCTCAATTTGACTAGTTACTCGTCCCAATCAAGCTAACTACATGTGAGAAAGGTATTAGGAATACAAGATTGATCAACAATTTGAGTGAAATTTGATTTAAACATATGAAGTTATTTACTCTTCAACCTGGACTAATTTATTGTCCAAAAATGGTTAAATGTTCAATTAGTGGATGTGCCTAATAATTTATTAAAAAATATTTTTTTTCATAGATAAATTTCAATTTCCATTTAAAAATTACATTTTTTTTTTCAAAATGTATATTTTTTTACTCTTAATTTTTCTTTGAAAACTTTTAACAAAATATCATTTTTATTATAAAATATTTCAAAAAATAAATTAAAATACAAATTCTGAATTTTTATTTTCAAAATATCTTAAATTTTCACAATTTTTTTATTTTTTTCCCAAAAATTCCAAAATGCCAATTTTTTTTCTTCAAAAGCATCATGTTGTTTTCAACTTTTCAATTTTTTTAAAAATTATACATATTTTCTCAAAATCTTAGTGTTTTTATAAATAATTTTTTCTTTTAATTTCGAATTTTGAACATTTTCAATTATTTTTAAAAATCACAATTTTTCAACTTATTTATTTTTCTTTTTAAAATGTTTGTTTTTTGATAAAATTTTCAATTCTTTTTCACTTCTCCATTTTTTTAAAAGCATTTTATTTGAACTTGTCAATTTTTATTGAACTTCGCAATTTTATTTAATTTTTTCAAATTTCAAACTCTCATTTTTCTTTTTTAAAATATTTTCATTTTTCAACATTGTGAAAATTTTCACATTGTTTAAAATTTTTTTAATTTTCTTTTTCAGGATATTATTTTTTCTCAAAATCAAATGCTTTTTTTTTTTCAAATTATCAACTTTATTAAATATTATTTTTTGTCCTCACAAAATAGATTTTTATTAAATCACGATTTTTATTTTTTCAAAATCTAATTTTTTTTCTCAAACATTGTTAAATTTTTTAAATTTCCCAATATTCTTTTTCATGTGATATTACAGATCATTTAAATATTAGTTTTAAATTAAAAAATAAAAGTAAAAATTCCACTCATTTAATATAAAAAATAAATAAATTTTCTTTTTGTATTTAATCAATTGTTAAAAAATAATCTTAGAAACAAATATGTACAATTAAACCACTGAAATTCTATTAAAAAACAATTTTTAGACTACAAAAAAATTTAATTTTCCACCATATTCTAAAAAAAATGAAAAAAAAAATATGTCGAGGCAATAGTCCTTTTCGACGGACCATGATCCGTCGCAAAAACAACTGAAAAGCTTGCCATTTGGTATTTTGGGCAGGAATTTGCCGTCTCATTTTCGGATACCAAGTCAAAATTCGCGACGGATTTCGTCCGTCGCCTAGTTACGACGGACAAAAATCCGTCGTAAATCAGATTTTAGCGACGGATTTTGGTTCGTCGCTAAATTCTGCGAAGTTCGGACTACATGCATTCGAGAAAGACAAGCTTAGTGACGGACTTTTTCCACTAGCGATGGATTAAATCTGTCGTTAAACCAAGAGATTTTTGCGACAGACAATGTCCGTCGCAAACTGGCCATTTTGGCGTTTCATTTGGTGTAGTTACATATGATTTTATAAACCTGATTTTTTTATTTTTTTTTTTGAAAATTTCATCATCATAGTTGAACTCATTGTTATGTGAGTAGAATAGTATAGACACGATAGTAGAAGACTCCAAAGATCGAGTTGAATACCAATTACATGTAAGTGAATAACTACTACAAATTTAATTACTTTTAAACCCAAATGAACAAGAGCTGTAGAAAAAAGCATTTCCTGGGTGCGATCGTTAACTTTGCAGAGGATTGGCATCCAACGGTGGACACCTGACAACTGTAAAAATAAAAATCAGTGAACGGTCCAAATTCTATATAAAGAAATATATCCATTGATCACCTCTCTCTCTCTCTCTCTCTCTCTCTCTCTCTCTCTCTCTCTCTCTCTCTCTCTCTCTATATATATATATATATATATATATATATATATATATATATATATATATATATATTCATTCATCTGAGATCATGATTGCAAGCTCCATTTGATTTTCATTTTCCATGAAAAATCTACAGAGGTTCTGTTATTTATCCTACTAGATGTACCACGGTACATGTACGGTGAGAAACCTCTACAGTATTGTAGCCACAATTTAGTTGACTACATGTGCACATTAAAAACTATGTGCCAGCTCATTGGGCCACCTTAGTAAAGCAGGGTGTGGTTCTATAATCCATCATACAAGTGGCATGTATGGTATGTAGCAGGGATGTTGAACTAAGGATGTGGATTGTGCACAACAACCTGTCCTCCAATGAAATGACATTAATTAACCAATAAGCATGTGCATTATTAGGAGATGAGACTTCTAATGAAGAATCTCTTATACAATGTACATGGTGTTTTTTCTTTGGCACTGCATCATGGTTGGATAGCATAATTCGTTGAGGCTTATGAAACACAACTTCAGTGACAATGTGACTGGGGTTCACCTTGATGTATGTGTTGTATATGATTCATGCTACATGTCCATTTTACCAGCTAATTTTAGCACATGAGGCAAAAAAATGAAGCAAATCCAAAACTTAGATGGACTACACCACACCACACCACACCACACCCAAAATATTGGTGACTAAATGCCCACCATTAAGAACATTATAAGGTCCACCAAAAGGTATATATGCCATTAAACTGGCCCGTTGATTAGGTTATATGGATCTGAATGGAAGGAAAAACACAAATATCATCTTTATCTTAAACTTTTTTTTTAATGATGGGCAATCAATTACCACTGTTTCATGTGGTGTGGTCCACTTGAAATTTGGATCGACTCCATTTTTGTGTCTATACCACTACGCCAAAATTGCAAATTTGTGATGGACTAGGTCTATCATAAAACGCAATTAACTGTCCATTGTATCATCCATTGCAGTTTTAAGTGTCGCAAAAATTAAACGACGAATGGAATCGATTGCAAAACTACGATGGTTTCAATTCGTCTCAAATAAATGATGGATTCCATCCATCACAAAAACTAAAATCCATCACTGAACTACAAAAAAAATCCTTAGATCTAAAATTTGGTGATAGATATAAGATCAGCAACGAACTTGAAATCCGCTATTGATTTTCGACTTGTTCAGAAATTAGTGAGGGATTTGGTCCATCGCTAAAATTTCTTTTTTAAAACAAGAAAAACAGTATTAAATAATCTTTTGCACCTAATAGACATTCCAAATAAAAAATTCACAAGATTGTTTAATAAGAACCCCATCCACAATATTCAAAAGATTGGTCTGAATAAGAAACTGGACTAAATATCATGTGGTTAGTCATGGGACACTAATACCATTGTGTATTTCCAAATGTGATACATTTTAACAATGTTACATTTTTCTGATTATCACAAATTGCTGCATTTTCTATAACAATTCAGATGGACAATAAGCTTACTGAATCTATGCTCTCCAAAATCCTCCCTCTCCCATTCTTAGTTGTCACAGGGTGCCACGCCTCGAAATTTGAGTACGGAGTGTACACCAGACCCAAGTTTCGAGTCATAACTCATACACAGTGTATTAACTTCATTTCATTATACAATTATTTAGAGGTAAAAGTAATATTCATTTTTACATTCCAACTAAGCCCATTCACAATCATTCATATAAAAAAATGATTTTAAGCACCAATATCCGTCCATTCTCAACATCTATAAATATTCAATCGGCATAAATTAGGCATCATTCATTAATCAATACAGTTTACCAATGAATACTTGCTACAGACATAGAACAATTGAATTAATTAAGGTCAATCAAATACTTAAAATCCTACAACTAATACCATCATTTATTATATATAAATCAGATCATTCTAACAAATAAAATTCTAATTAAATAATTATAAATGATCTAAATGCAGTCAGTTCCTCTTCTAATAGGTATGACCACATCTCACGTGCATCGTACGCCAGTTCAATCACAACTTTTGGTTCCTACGTTAAATCATTAGCTAATTACTTATCTGTATGATTTTTCCATCAATAAAAACGTAAGTTGGCCGGGCTTAGTGAGAAAACCTAGCATGGTTCATGCTTATTGAAATTAAAATATAATGAAAATAGATTATGCACAATGATATGGATGCAAATAATGTATGAATGCATCAGATGGGATCGTCCATCTGTTCGGGTTAGAGATTGTCAACCCACATCTAGCCGTTGTGTAGGCTTCCACCTTTTGGTAGGCTTGGGCATAGCCCGCATCTAGTAACTCTCTACGGGGATCAACATTTCTTTCAAGGATACCCCATAGGATCGACAATGCATTATGCAAATGCAATAAATGATGGATGATGTATGAACGCATCATTTTCATAACTACCATAATTACTTATCTTGATTAGAACATTCATATATGAATTTAATGTACAATTATTATAATTCATGCACTTGGCACATATTAGCATGTGATTTCCTGTAGCATACAACATCATAATAAAACACTCAAATAAGTACAATCAAACGAACCATCATAAACAATTTATTTTAATTTCGATGAATCATGAGGCACGTTAGGTTACTCACTTGAGTCTAGCAGTATAGAATCCATAATGTAATCAAGCTGGTTTGAATTCAGAAATCTTATTAATTATATCCACGAGATCGTTATTCATCTAGTTATATTACACAATGGGGCCCACCTTTGATTAACATCCTAGTTGGGCAAACCCTAAATGACCGAATAATTGAAATTCCATATATAATATATTTATTAAATTCAATTATCAAAATTTAGATTTTCTTTTTAAGATTCTGAAATTGAATGGCAAATGATTGATCAGGGTGACCCATCGGATGATTGGATTATCTAGATTTTTGAAATCTTTGCATATTTTGACTTTACACACTGGATAAATGGTGTGGATCTAATCACACATACACCGATGGCCTATCTCGACCTTCTACGCCAAGTGATACCAATAATTGCACAGAAATCTGAGCTTTCCTTATTAAACACTTTCAGATCTGATTAGTGTAGCCCATCCGATAGTCAAATTGATTTGGAAGTTATGGCCCTTGTATATTTTGGCATTATGGATCGTATGATCAGTGCAGATTTAATCTTATTTGACCAAATGTATACCAATCAATCTTTATAATAAAAAATTTCACATTAAATTTTAGACTTTCATCATCTTTGCATCGTATATACCCACAAATCATTGCAATGAATGTGTGGCTAATCTACACCGTTTATTGTATAGATCGAGTCAAATTATATTTTATGCATAAAAATTAATGAAAAAATGGATAATAAACTTACTAGATCTAAGCTTTCCAAAATCATCTCTCTTCCCTTCTTAGTTGTGGCAATGTGTCTTTTTGTTAATATCTTTTTTTTTAAATGAAAAAGATGTACATCCATTCGGGCGAGCCCCAACAAAAAGATTTGGGCCTTGCTATTGTATACAAGGACACCCTTAGACCTAAGAACAAGCCATCCCCAGGAGCGAACCAAGACAAACCAGGGGAAGAAGCCCGGGTAAAGATGTCAGCCCCTACCCACCCAAGCCAATGGGATCAAACGCACAGGATACCCAGGCCCGCTTGGTTGAGAACCAAGGAGCCCCTTACACTTCTTGGCAATTCGGACCGGGATCTATAGAGCTTGTTCCCACACCCTTCACTAGTCATCCTAGCCAGAGCATCAACCACAAAATTGCCCTCACGAAAATATGCCTGAAAGAGATTGTGAGGGATCGGCTGATATGGTGGATGGCCCCCATCCTATACCATATGTTCCAGGGGCAATGAGCCAAATGATTGGAAGCTGCCTCCACAACAAGCTTTGAATCAGATTCAACATTGATGTTCGAGAAGCCCAGCTTGCTGCATAAGACTATACCATCAAGCATTGCATAGGGCCTTCGCAATCGTGTTCGAGGCGAGGCCGTAATACCTATGAAAAGCAAAAATCAACCAGCCCTGAGCGTCCCTGCAAACTCCATCACCACCGCTCTCACCTGGGTTCCCTCGGGAAGATCCGTCAACATTTAACTTGATCCGGTGCCGGCTAGGTCTGAGCCACTTGTCTAACAGGGGTTTAACACCTGGAATCACCCTAGACGCGAAGAGCATGAATGATAGCAGAAATCTTGAGGGAATGGGATTCATTGTCAGGCATCGGGTTTCCAACTTCCTGTAGCCATCTGGAAACTCAGGTAATGATCTTGCAAGCAGACATCTTAACACCTTCAAAGCGAGCAGCATTGCGGCTCAACCAAAGCTCCCAGTAGATGAAGGAGGGGGTCAGACCAAGTAACACCTTGAGACGAGATGAGGTGGACGCTTGGGGATGGACTGCTTGGGGATGAATGGAACATCAAAGATCCACGAGAAATGCAACCAGACTGCAGCGGCTGTAATCCCCAAACAGAGGAGATGATCAGCGTGTTCAACATTGTGGGTAAGGTGGTGTTGCTGCTGCGTGGTCGGCGAGGGCTGCGGTTGGATAGGACTGATTGGCAACTGCTGAGGAGAAAAGCCAGTATCACTGACAGGGAGATCTCGGGCCAAGGGTGAGGGAGGACGGGAGGTTGAAACAGGCCCACCGATTGGAGGCTGAGGCGGGACGGAGCTTGCAGGGGAGGGAGTGAACAAGAGCCCCTGATTAGCGTCACCAGTAGGAGTATCCCATCTTGCAACCTGATCAGCATCACTTGAAGGAGTATGGGATGCCACCGCTGGCTCTTCCTCGCAGCTGCAATATTCGTACCTGGATGCCAAACTGACACCTGCATATTGGACAATAACAACCACTGGGACAGAATTCTGCATAATTTTCCACAGGAACATCCCAATCTTCGGTAGAAGAAACTTGTTTCAGGCCCACACTGTTGAACAGAGCCTAGGGCAATGATGCCTAATGTCGTGCTAAGCCGACTTCAGCGTGAACCTTCCCGACTCTGACAGGTCCCACACCAAAATGTCCTCCTGTTAGACAGAACGACCGGATTGTCTCTCATAGGTTGAATGGTTAGAGGAGGGAGGATGCCCTGGATGTTAAGCAGGCTGAATCTGCTGGAAGGGGAGAAGAAATCCTTCACCGAAGCGTCCTTGAGATGAAGTGGGATAGGGCCTAACACCAAACCAACTAAGAACCCATCCCCAGTCCAGTTTTGTGTCCAAATTTTGATATTTCCCTCGCCGATGAACCACTTGGAATGAGAGATAGCAAATAGTAAATTCTTGAGGATATCCTTCCATACAGTTGAGTTCGCCGCTGAATTCATGCCCCTGGAGTGAATAAATTTGCCAATGTACTTCGCCGACATGAGTCTCGCCCATTATGACCTCCCTTCGAGAAGATTTCTACCTTATTTAATTCTGAATGCTCGCATCACATCCTCCATGCTCCTAATACCAAGCCCTCCTTCAGAAAGAGGGAGACAAATCTTCGACCAGCTCAACCAATGTTTCTTCTTTTTCCCATCCGCATTCCCCCAAAAGAAATTGGCCAGCCCCGATTCCAGAGTCTTACAAACCGCTTTGGGTATGTTCACTGCTGACATGATGTGGATAGGGATACTGGACAAAACATGTTTGATGAGAACCACTCTAGAAGCCGGGTTGAGGATTCTAGTTTTCCATCCCTCATTCTGCGAAGGATCTTCTGGGCTAACAACATCATGAGCAGGGCCCGAACCTTACTTTTGTTTAGAGGGATGCCCAGGTATGTACATGGAAGGGTGGCCTGCTTGAAGCCCGTCAAAATCCTGATTTTTCAAACTTTGGTTGGAGATGCATTCTTTTTTTTTTTTTTCAAAAATATGCCTTTAATTCCATTAACTAAAGAGCTTTACAGCGAAGGAGCTTCGGGCAGCCCTGGGACAAAAAAACAGGGCCGCCTATCGTATAGGCAGTCACAGACGACCACCAAACAGACAAAACACAAAACATCTTTACAACTTCACACGGGTATCTCTAATAGCACCTAAACCGACCTTATCTAGAAACAGAAGGCCGCAAATGAGAAATCACAACTGACGCCTGAACCCCGCTAGCCTCCCTAGCCATGCCGTCAACCGGGCCATTCCCTTCCTTGGAATTAGCGAGAAGATAAAAGAGGCTATCCGGCCCAAGTTCTTGATCCTAGATACCCAAGGCTTCCATTTCCAAGAGGTGGTGGAGTTCCAAGATGGCAGGCCCGCCGCGATCATGGAATCGGTTTCAACTACAATTCTAGAAAACCTTCTTTCCAGACAGAGGACAATACCATCATATATAGCCCGAAGCTCCGCTCTATTGTTCGAACCCACCCCATAGGCAGACGAGAAAGCAAAGACAAAGCTGTCATCATCCCTTCTGCAAATTCTGCCTCCTCCAAAAAAGCTCGGATTACCACGCGCCGATCCATCCACATTTAGTTTCACCCATCCCGTAGCTGGCTTTGTCCAAGTGACCATCTGCCTGGTACGAACCTGTCTGGGCTGGTACTCGGTAACTAAACCTGCCACGTCTAACTACTTGAGGCAATCCAGGTGATCCTCCAAAATATGCATAGCCCACCATTTTATCCTAGCAATGGAAGGGATAGCAGACATGGGGCGGTCATCCTTCCTCGCCCCATTCCTTGTTTGCCATAACTCCCAGAAAATGAAGATTGGGATGACTTTCCTGATGGCCGCCGCCAAACCCTGAGTCGCTGCATTTTTCCATTGCGCCAGCCTTATGTCTGTTATCCCTTCCATTGAAGATGCATTCTTAGGAACAATGAAGGAAGTTTTAGATACATTCACCTTCTACCCGGACACATTCTCATAATCTCATATAAACTTAAGAAGGGCGTGGATTGTGGCTATCTTGCCATTCAGAAACAAAATGGCATCATCAGCAAAGAATAAGTGAGTTAGAATGGGGCAATGTTGGGGAAGGTTAAACGGCTGACAAAATCCTGACGGAAAGAGATTATGGATTCCCTGACGTAGGACTTCCGCTGCCATAATGAACAGAGTAGGGGACAGGGGGTCCCCTTGTCTTAAGCCCTTGGACGAAGGAAAGAATCCAAAAGGTCTCCCATTGATGAGATTCGAGAACCAGCTCCCTATCCAAAAGGTCTTTTTCTTAATATCTAAGTTAGAGTAGAACTTCTCTTATGACACACATTAAAATAAAGGCTTATTTGAGGAATTGAGAGATATATATAAGATTAAAGGTATATATAAGAAAGAATGATTATGGATAAAGATGAGATTTTTTTTATTAAAAAAAAAAAGAAAAAGGGAAGAACGATTATGGATAGAGATAAGATAAAGATAAGATATAGATAGAGATGAGATAAAAATCATTTATTATTATTATTATTATTAAAATTGAATATTTTTTGGGCATTACAATAATTTTTTTTAACTTCTCAATTTTCTTTTTCAAAATGTCAATTATTTAACAAAATCTCAATTTTTTTTAATCTCATTTTTTTTAGCTTCATTTTTTCGATTTTTTTTAATATCCCTTTGCATATACTTGTCACAAAATAGAACACAAATACGTTTCATGCATGCACGCAATCTGCACCGTCAAATATGTGGTTCCTGTTTAGAATAGCATGCTTGCGTCCGCAGTCATAATGGAGCTGGCAGTATTTCTACACAACCTATATGGGTTTGACTTTCTAATGCCTGATTTATTTGTGACCCTCTTTTTGTACACAAGCAAATTTGCATGCAATCTAACCCATTCGTGTGGTAGACCATCCAAAATTGGGGATTTCAATGTGGATGGAGCATTTCTAGGAAGTCACACTGTTCAAGAAATCCTAACCATCCAATTAATAGCTATCAAATTGAGGGTTAAAAGTAAAATGGTGAGTAAATTTGAAGGGGGGAAAAAAAAAACAGATGGTTAGTATTATCTTCTTAGTGCAAATTTTCAGTTATTTCCCATCTACAGTCGGGTCAGTGATCTGGAAGGTAAGGATGGCCTCACAGCTATGTCATGCGTACGTTTGAATTGCCACCAACATTTTTTAAACGCTTTAAAACTGACTTACCGGTCTAGCCCTAAAGCATAAATAAATAAATAGAAAAGTCAATAAAAATTATTATCTCAATACAGGTCCTCGCTTTCTCCTCACTTGCACTAAGTTGTGTTTGCCATGGCCGGGATGAATTGAAAGACACCATAAGCAAGCGCTAGGCAAGGACTGGAAATCGGCTTAAACCAGGTCATATGGTCTGTATCGGTCGTTTAAGCTGTTTAATGTACCATTTATCGAAGAACCCTATTAGTACTATCAGGTGATACGGACTGATTTTGCACAGAAACATGATTATGAGGAAATCATAATAATATTACTTAGATTATGATCAATATATGTCTTTGCATTGTACTTTTTTCTTGCCTGCACTATCTTACAAGGGCCCATGGCTGAAAACCATGCTGAAATCTTCCATTTACAACCCATGAATGGTAGGTAAGCTTACCTTCCCCTCTAGTTCTTCCTCAAATTGCCTGTTCCTCATTTGCCAAGTCTTACCGCTTAATCCGTCCACACGGATGACTCCATGGTCCACGTCATGGCTTGTCATCCGTCAGAAGCCCACACGGGTGTTTCGCATATTTGTGGTCAGCTGCTTAGAAAGATATGTATTTCAGACAAAACTACATTTAAACCACATCAGAATCCCACTAAGTCATTTATAGATAAGGATTGAAGCCAAATTCATACAAGCCTGCCTAACTCCCTAGATAATCCTTACCTACAATTCTACATGAAGCTTAGGTGACCTTTCGCTTTCTCAATTGATTAAAACTCTTCGACGGGATTGGACTATTGTGGCGGCACCTGGTGTTGACAGTCACTCATCTTGGTCATGAAAAATCCTTATTTACTAATATAAAATAGTTGGAAATACTGTTGAAATTTGGCAGGTGGGGTTTGAAGCGTGTTTCAACATCTGCTGGTTGAATTTGGCAAGTAGGAACTGTTGGAATTGCAAACCAAAACATTTACTGCAAGTGGCTGGCTGTTCATCTTCTAATGCACAGCAAGAGTTCCCATGTAGCTGTTTTGGATGATGAAATTCTCTGTTTATTTTCTAGGAACACTAAGTGTTAGAAGCTCCTAGCAGGGGCAGTTTTGTCTTTTCACCTTACATTCAAGAGCCTAAAACTAAGCACCTTGTATCCGGTTGTAAACAAGCCAGTGAAGAAGCAATAGTAAGTGAATAGCTAGTAAGAAAAACAGCAAAACGTGAGAAGTTTGCAGCAGCAAAACAATTCAAGAAAATAAAATTTATGTTTTTCTTCTCTCTTTCTTCCTTCTGCAACAGATTTCTGAGTTGTGCTAAAGCTTTGTAAAGCATTAAAAAAATTAATAAAATAAAAAAAAGGCTTTGTAAAGCCCAGAAATTTTTGTTATCTTGAAGCAAAGAAAATATCTGGCTTATACAGCCAACAAACTGGTATCAGAGCCAAGTTCTTCTTCTACGAGAAGTTTCCAGCAGTTTCTTTTTTCATCCAAGTACATATTTTTCCAAAAAAAAAGCTGTTTAAAAAATCAAATTGCAAAGCCAAGTTCTTTTTTGAGTTCCCTGGTTGGAGATTGCCAGCAGTTTTTCAGCAAAAAAAAAAAATCAGATTGCCAGCAGTTTTTCAGCAAATAAAAAAATTTTAAAAAAACAAAAAAAACAAAAAATCAGATTTCAGAAAAAAAAAAAAAAAGAAAAAAAAAAAGAAGAAGAAGCAGATTTCAGCAGTTTTTCAGCCAAAGAAAAAAAAATCAGATTTCAGAAGTTTTTTCCAGCTAAAAAATCTGTTTTAAAAAAATCAGATCTTCTCCCTCCCTTCATTTTCAAAAAAAAAAAAAATCAGCCCTTCTTAAAAAAAATAAAAATAAAAAATATCAGATTGCTTGGGTCCTCTTGAGGCTTAGTAAAACTAAGTCGCCTAACCCATAAAGCTTGTTCAAATGGCGAGCACAATCCAACCGCAGGTTCCTAAGTTGTCAAAGGACAACTATGAAAAGTGGTGCATCCAAATGAGGGCATTGTTCGGGTTGCAAGAACTATGGGAGATCATCACCGATGGGTATGTAGAACCTACTGTGGAGGAAGAAGCCGCCTTCACCAACGAAGAAAAAACCGCTCTCAAACATCAAAGAAAGAAAGACAACAAGGCTTTGTTCCTCCTATATCAAGGGTTGGATGAATCAACCTTTGAAAAAATTGCCGAAGCGACATCAAGCAAGCAAGCTTGGGATACCATTGGCACCATCTTCAAGGGTGTTGATCAAGTGAAGCGGGTTTGCCTTTAAACACTAAGAGTCGAGTTCGAAGCGGTGCACATGAAGGAAGGTGAAAGTATCTCTAACTACTTCTCATGTCTAATTGTTATTATTAATAATTTAAAAAGAAATGGTGAAAAAGTTGAAGACGTGCGTGTCATGGAAAAGGCCTTACGATCTCTCACAATCAAGTTTGAGCATATGATTGTGGCGATCGAAGAATCAAAGGACTTAGAAAAACTGTCCATTGAAGAACTGATGGAATCGTTGCAAGTGCGTGAGCAACAAATGCAAAAGAATGCCGGTTCAATGCTTGAACATGCCTTAGAGTCTAAGTTTACTCTAAATGAATAAAAGAATGGCCATACACAACAAGGGAGTCGTGGCACTAGCAATCGTGCAAGAGACAGAGAGCGTGGATATCATTCAAGTCATCAACAAAATCACCAAAAGTTTACCAGTTTCCATGGAAGAAGAAATAGTAGAGGCCGGTTCATACATGGTCGTGGAAACATAAAGAACGTTCAATGCCACAATTGCAAGAAATTCGGCCATTATGCCTCTGAGTGTTGGTGTAAAGTGGATCAAGATAAACGATCCAACTATGCTGAAACATCACATCATGAACAAGAAGACTCCACAATCCTCCTCGCACAAGAAAAGGCATGTGAACGACCAAATGTGTGGTATCTTGACACTAGTGCAAGCAACCACATGAGTGACAATAAAGAACTGTTCGTGGAACTCACAGAAGGAGTTTGTGGCGACATGAGTTTTGGCGACTCATCAAAGGTACCCGTGATAGGCAAAGAAAAGGTTAAAATCTATCAGAAGAATAGTGAGCCAAATTACATATCTAATGTGTATTACGTACCAAACATGAAAAATAACATCCTCAGTATCGGCCAACTCCTTGAGAATGGGTATGTCATACACATGGAGAACTATTCTCTCTATAAGAGATGCTCACAGAAGACTTGTGGCTCAAGTCCAAATGGCGAAGAATCACATGTTTCCGCTCCATAGCAAGGGTGACGTCCTTTCGGAAGAACGGTCAAGAAGAGGTAATCGTGCTAATCAGCAAGGCAGAGTCTGTGAGGCTAACGAATTAAGTGTTGTCTAGTTGCCATCAGGGTAGCCGATACCTTCAATGTAGCCACCCAAAATCAGATGGGGCATGTCTTTTCTACGGGCCAGCAGGTAACTTCTCAGATTCTCCAGGACAAAGAAGGGGAGAAGGGAGGGGAACGTCATCAGGATAAGATGACCTTGCATAGCAGAGTCGAATGTGCTCCTCTTTCCCCTGTTACTGATAATTCCAGGAAGGATTGGAGGTGGGGACACCTCAGGAGAATCTCAGCAGATCTTTCATCCAGCAAGGCTAAATCAGAGGGAAGCTCGCCATGTCGTCCCAGTTAGCAAGTAGGGGGGACTTCTAGCATCCAAGAGTAATTACTTATTTCTGAGTTCCCTCAGGGAGTCGGAGGCGAGCAGATACTGTTTGCTCAATCCCACAGTTTAGAAGTGGAGCAGACTGACCAGCTTCAAGTCAATATTTCGACGAATTTCCGGCCAGGGGAGCTACATTCTGTTCAAGAACATCAGCAGTCTCAGATGATTGTTGACAAGGCTGCTACCCAGCTCAGGATTTCTAATGCAACAAATCAGCGTGGAGGGATCCTTGAGGTCAAGAAAAAGCAATGGAAAAAGAAGTCTATGGGCCTGAGTCAGTATGAAGGACCTCTAGGTAAAGGCAGAAGGATATTTGTTTCTAGCAGGAAAATGGCAAGACTGATGGAAGAAGGTGAGTGGTTCTGTCGGCTGCGGAGATTGAAGAGAAGGTCAGTCAACTCAGGATGTATTACGGATGGATAGTGCTATAATATGGAATGCCCAGGGGGTGGGTAGGAAACAAAGTGTCTATTAGCTCCTTAAGGAAGTTAGTTCGCAAGCACAGTCCTATGCTGGTAGCTATATTGGAGCCAATGGTTAGGGAAGACAAACGAATTGCAATTGGGCTCAAGTTGGGGTTTCATTCCTCTCTCTCTAATGGAGATGCGGGAGGAAAGATTTGGGTCTATTTTAAAAATCAACTCTCTATTTCCTTCCACTCTTCAACCAATTAGTTGCATTCCTTGAAAGTTTCGTTACAGGATGGCAGGACTTCAGGCCTTTTATCTATCATCTACGCAAAATGCTCTCACATTCTCAGAAGAGAGTTGTGGCAGGATTTAGGCAACATTAGTAGCACCGTGACTGGGCCATGGGCTGTGGGGGCCGACTTCAATGCGTTGTAGATGCTAGTGAAAGACGAGGAGCAAGTGTGGCAGGTAAAATCAGTATGTCTGAGTTCTCTGCAGTAATACAAAGCTCAGGGCTTCTGGATGCAGGATTTGTTGGTAATCCGTTCACATAGAGCAATAACAGAGTAGGGCTAGCTAGGATCTAGGCAAGACTGGACAGAATCCTGGTCAATGATAGGTGGGTGGTTGCATTTCCCTCCTTCAAAGTTAACCATTTGGCTTAAGTCAACTCGGATCATGCACCTCTCCTGCTTTCTTTCCCCGTCTTCCCTCAGTCGTCCATCAAACCATTCAGGTACTAGCATATGTGGTCCATGCATCAATCTTTCCATATTATGGTCAAGAAAGCATGGGAGGGATTATGTTCTTACAATTCCATGATAAATGTCCAAATAAAATTAAAGAAGACCAAGCAAATCTTATTGATATGGAATAAGGAAGTATTCGGTAATGTGTTTACCCAGATTAAAGAGGCAGAGGCTATCCTTAATCAGTTGGAAAACAGAATGCAGCAGGATGGTTCGGAGGATCTAATGCTTCAAAGCATGGCTTCTAGGAGAAAATTGGCCTAGTTAGAACTCATGGAAGAAGTTTTCTGGAAGCAAAAGGCCAGAAATTCCTAACTCCAGGCTGGTGACAGGAATACGCAACATTTTCATGCCTCAGCCCAAGAGCGCATAAGGAGAGCAACTATCACAGAGATCAAGGATAGCAATGGGGTTTCGATTTCTAATACGGCGCAAATGAAGGTAGAAGTGGTGAATTTCTTCTCCTTGCTCTTTTAGGCAAAACACTTCTCTTCTTATGATGATTTTATTTCTGCTATTCTGTCTGTGCTATCCCCTCGGGAGAATTCTGCTCTTCTAGCCCCTCCAACCCTCTCTGAGAATTTTAAGGCAATTAAATCTCTACCTATGGATAGTGCACCTGGGCCAGATGGTTTTTCGATTTCTTTCTATATTGATTGTTGACAGACTGTAGGGGAGGATATTCATAAGGCTGCCTGTTATTTGTGGAAGGGGGTCAAATGCCTAGAGCATTTTCGGCTTCTCTGATCAGTCTAGTCTTAAAGAAGCAGGCTGTTGCTACCTTTGTTGACTATCGGCCGATTAGCCTTCGTAATGTTATTTACAAGATCTTCTCAAAGCTCCTGGTGACCCGATTGAGTAAGATCCTTCCTATGTTTATATCCATGGAACAAGGGGCTTTTGCGGAAGGTAGGTCTATTACTGAAAATGTTGTTATGGCATTAGAGGCGATGCAGAACATTGATAAGAAAACTGGAGGAGGAAACCTCATTGTCAAGCTTGATCTTGAAAAAGCCTACGACAAGGTGGATTGAGTCTTTCTCAAGAAGGTGATGAGGCATTTTGGTTCTAGTGATAGATGGGTTGCTTTGATGGAAGCTAGCTGGGGAAATTGCTGGTTTTCAGTCCTTTTCAACGAGGAGCCTATAGGGTTCTTCAAATCGACTAGAGGGCTGTGCCAAGGGGAACCTCTATCCCCTGGGTTATTCATCCTTACGGCTGAGGTCTTCTCCAGGAATTTTAAGCAATTAGTGGAGAGGGGCTGGTGCAGACCGTTCAAGCTGTACCAAGGTTGTCTTATACTCTCTCACCTTTTATTTGCTGATGACACTTTACTGTTTGTGAATGGAAGCCTTGACTCCTTGCGTGCGGTTAAGGCTTTCTTGGTGGCGTTCCAAGACGCGTCTGGACAACGGATCAACTTCCAGAAAAGCAGTTTCCTATGCCTTGCCAAGATGAGCATAGGTAGAATCAGATAAACGGAAAGAGTCTTAGGATTCTCCAAAGTTAGAGCAGGGGTGCAATACGTAGGCATTCCTCTCTACAAGGGTAGAGTCTCCATGGCCTCCTTCAAAGCTTTGTTGGATAAGGTGGGTAGCAGAATCTCTGGTTGGAACACTAGATTTTTGTCGCAAGCAGGTCGGTTGACGCTTATCAAGCATGTTCTGGGCAGTATCCTTCTTCATACTATGGCTGCCACTAAATTTCCAAACAATCTAGTGGTAGAGTTAGAGCGCAAGTTTGCCCAATTTTTCTTGGGCTGGGTGGAAGGAAAGAAAAAGGTACAGTGGGTTGCTTGGAGCAAGATCTCGAGGCCGATAGAGGAAGGTGGATTAGGCATTCGAAAGCTAAAAGAGGTGCTGAAGGAGCTGCGGAGAAAAATGGCTTGGAACGTTAAATATGGGCAAAAAGATAGCCCATGGGTGTTGTATATGCGTGCTCGGCATCGGTTGGATTTGGAGGAGGGTAGAACGGTTGCCCCATCTTCCTCGGTGTCCCCCTATTGGAAGGAGGTTAGAATAGAGCTCTCAGTGATTGAAAATTCAGTTCAATGGCATATTGGGAATGGTGAGATGAATGTCCGATCCACCAATTGGACGAGGATGGGACCTCTTCAGTCTTTGGTGACCAATCCTATTCCTCAGGAGTTGTTGTCCCTTCAGGTTAAAGATTTCATTGGTTCAGCAGGTCCCTGCCCTTCTTCTTCCGTCAACCTGTTTCTGTCACAAGATCTCTTCAACTTTATAGTACACAACAGATTTGTAACTTTTGCCGATCCTCCGTCCTATTTTTGGCCGCTACATTCTTCCGGATAGTTTTCTACAAAATCGGCTTGGCACCTGGGTAGGGATTCAGGGCAAGGAAACTGGTAGAACAAGTGGATCTGGCACTTAAAAATCCCGTCGAAAATGTCACTGTTATGTTGGAGACTGTTATAGGGAGCTATTCCAGTGGACGATCAGGTACAAAGAAAAGGCATTCATCTTACATCAAGATGCTCCTGCTGTAAGATTGGTCCATCCTCCAGCCCACAAGGGGTGAGATCGATCACTACAAGGTAAGGCTCATAGCAAAGAGCTACAAACAGAAGTACGGGGTGGACTATGAAGAAGTCTTTGCACCTATTGCTCGCTATGACACAGTGAGGATAATTATCTCCCTTGCAGCCCATCACAGTTGAATGATCTACCAACTGGATGTGAAATCTACATTCCTGAATGGAATTCTGGAAGAAGAGGTCTATGTTGACTAGCCTGAAGGCTTTATTATGCAAGGGGAGGAACACAACGTGTATCGACTAAAGAAAGCCCTTTATGGGTTGAAACAAGCTCCACGTGCTTGGAATGCACGCATCGACAACTATCTTCAAGAGAACGACTTCGCCCAATGTCCATATGAGCATGCAATTTACATCAAGAAGAATGTTCATGGCGATATGCTTATAGCTTGCTTGTATGTTGATGATTTGCTGTTTATAGGAAATAACCGACCGATGTTTGATGAATTCAAGAAGGCCATATTTAAGGAGTTCGAGATGACCGACGGAAGTCTGATGTCCTTTTTTCTGGGCATTGAAGTGAAGCAACAATATGGTGGCATCTATATATCTCAGAAGAAGTATGCCAAGGAATTGCTCGAAAAGTTCAAGATGGTCGATTGCAATGCCATAAACACGCCTGTAGCAACAGGCTTAAAACTGACAAAGGACGGAGAAGGAAGAAGTGTTGACTCGACTATGTTCAAGAGTCTGATTGGAAGCCTAAGGTACCTCACAATCACAAGGTCGGATATCGTCTACAGTGTTGGCCTTCTAAGTAGGTACATGGAAACACCAGAAGAATCACACTGGCTAGCCGCAAAAAAAATCCTCAGGTACGTCAAAGGAACAATGGAATTCGGTTGAGCTTTTGGAGTGAATGGTTGTTTGACATGGTATCAGAGAGAAAGGTCTTATGTTCGAATCTCGAGAGCAACAAATATGCCTCGCTAATATATTATTCTCCCACGTGGGGGTCAAGAAAATCAGGTCCGGCCCAGGGATCGGGAAATTAAATCCGGCCTATTTATGGTGTGAGTGTCCCTCCACCTTCGTCAATATGTTCCCGTGCAGAGTTCCCACCTCGCACGTGCGGGGGGTGTTGAAGTGATAAAGTCCCTTGATATACATTGATACACCACACTCTGACAGCTTAAGCTTTTAGAGTAAATGGTTGTTTGACAGTATCTCCATGGCCTTGTGAGGGAAAAGCTAGGAAAGACTTGTCTGCACCAAACCTTGACAAACATCGTCATTCCAACTTTTGATATCAAGTGCCTCCAGCCCACCATCTTCTCCACCTATGAGGTTCTTCATCATTTCTTAGAACTGATATATTCTCCATATCTTTTCTTCTCTTTTCTTTTTTCTTTTTCCCATTTCCATTTTTTCAAGACAAGTCCTAGGGCTTTTTATGCTTAGCATAGGAAAACATCTAGTGAGAAAATCTGTCATTTTTTCATACTTTAAAAACATGAAAAAGACTCGCTCAAGTCAACTCGAGTCAACCAGATTTCACCCAGACTTGGGGAAAACTCAATCTGGTCATGACTCGATCAAAACGCCAATTCAACCCTACTTGGCACAACATGACATTATTTATATATGATATACTTTTTAATATTGAACAATACTGAAAAAAACCCTAGAAAGCTAGTATGAGTTTTCAAGAAACTCACCCGAGCTTCTGAGTAGATCACTGGACTCAACTAGAGTTCAAGTCGAGTTGAGATTTCATGCTTGTTGATGTAGGGAAGAACGTGATGAGGTCGATCACCATCTTCCTCAGGGAATAATTACTCTGAATACACGGAGCTCTATCAACTCCTCACAGAGATTCCTTGAATCCACGAGGAAAAAGAAATACATTCTAATAAAATCAAAAATAAATTAATTGATGATAAAAATGAATTTACAATAATTTAAATAGTGATATTAAATCTAGGAAGAAGTTTCAGAATCAAAGTCCAACTCAAACTCCCCCAGAAACATGCCTTACTATAAATAGTAAACTTATTATTTGTAGACGGTCATGATTTAGACTTCATGGTTTTCAGCCAAAATAGTGTCCAATTTGGCCTAACCATGTTATTCTCCTAAATTTTCAATCATTTTCATGTTGGACATGACTCATAAAACTTAAAGGATTAAAAGTTATAATTGAACTAAAACTTACTATAAATAGTAAATACGAAAATAAAATGGACTTTCGACCGTCGATGTGATGGAATCTCACAAATCGGGCATGGGCAACCCTGCCTAGCGGGTTGCTTGGCTAAAGTAGCTTCTCCTACCCCCAAAATAATATATTATATGTCAAAAAACTCATTCCGAGATACACCTGTTTTAAGGTTCTGATGGTCTAGATCACTTCCGCCTCCAATAGCGTCTCTTCGCCATGAAAGTGTCTGCAACCCGCTCTACATCATTTTTAAACTATGATGATCTTAGATATGATCCCATGCAATCACTTATTGATACTCAGTCTTATTATTTTCTTGTTTCCCTCTTCAGGTAAAATCTAGACCATCCTTGGATGCACTACTCTCGGATATCTGCATTGGTACATCTGCAGCTCCGACATACCGTCCAGCCCATCGTTTTGAAACCAAAGATTCTCAAGGCAAATTTAATCTAATTGATGGTGGTGTTGCTGCTAACAACCCGGTAAACAACCAATTCCACATGCACTTTGCATCTTAGAAACCTAAAAAACGTTCAAATATTTTCACAGGTGCTCAATGAAAAAAACTACTAAACCCTAAAACCAAGCTTTTGGACTGACTTCTCTTTTAAACCATGGTTTCATGCATTGGTTGCCATAGGTGAAGTCACAAAGGAGGTATTGAAAGGGAATCCAGATTTCTTCCTGATTAAACCCATGGATTACCGTCGATTTTTAGTTATCTCAGTTGGAACATGTTCGCCAAAGAAGGAGAACAAAAACAATGCAACCCACGCAAGCAAGTGGAGTGTTCTAGGCTGGTTGCTCAACAATGGTTCGACTCCGTTGGTGGATGTGTTCACTCAATCGAGCACAGATATGGTCGATATCCACCTGTCCGTCATTTTTCAAGCCCTCCACTCAGAATCTAACTACATTCGGATTCAAGTAAGCATGTTTACTTCCTAATTTGTAGGCATGTGGACTTGTATAAATGGTGCTTGGAATGAGAATATCTACACCATGAGCTAACCATGATGATCCCAACTGAAATATAGGATGACACGCTGAGAGAGACCATATCTTCTGTCGATGTTGCTACCAAGGAGAACTTAGAGAATCTTGTGAAGATAGGTGAGGGGTTGTTGAAGAAACCGGTTTCGAGAGTGAATTTGGAGATGGTGTTTTCAAGGCCGCGAAAATGAGGGAACGAATGAAGAAGTTCTCAGAAGGTGAATAGAAGCCCCTCACATGTTCTTATTATTAATATGAGAATGTTAATTAGTGGGACTAACCACTGTTTCATACTGTTCTTGATAGGTTTGCCAGACAGCTATCGGATGAAAGGAGGATTCGCAAAATGAGATCACCACACACCAAATCTTTCAAATCCAATGGATATTAATACATGTCGTAAATAGGCCATTAGACTAATGGGTCAGCAAACAAAGTTGTAATTCTTTTATTTTGGAAATCTTGTACTTATTTATGTACTATTCTTTTCTATAGTTCAATAAAAGGAGGTGTTTTACATGTGGGAGAAAGATTGATTGTCTGAACTGCATTAGCTCTTGGCACGCTCTGTCCCGAGTGCTCAACAAGTGGATTCAATATACCAACTAGGCATGCTCCATGAGGCAAAAATCACACTGACCAGATGATTGAATGGGTCACACAGTAGTCTGCAAATGAACGGTTAAAACTAGAAAAAGGCCAACAGTTCAGATTTGCATGGTACTGCAATAGTCCTTCAACCGGCTAGTAGCGCCTCATCGCTAACGATTTTTCTTTTATCATGGGCCATCCATTATAGGAGACATTACCTGAGCGGTTTCGATCACTAAAGGCGTTGTCTGATGTGTAGAGCTCACTTCTATGGAACTCTAGGGTTTCAACATTTGGATGTCCTTAATAAGTTCTTTCAGAAAAGGAAAGGGTCATTTGGATGGTGGTAAATGAGGCTAGTAAATCATTTATAATTTGCGTTTAGACGTCCTACAATGCTTGTAAATTATTTACTACTTATAAATGATTTATCACAATTTTTCCTTTTATTTTTGTTAGTAAATAACTAAAATTTTATTTGCTAACAAATGATTTATCAGCAAGGAGAAGTTGCCCCTTATTCTCCCATCTCCTATATGCAGACGATACGTTGCTCTTCCTAAATGGTGGTTTATCATCCCTTAAAGCCACCAAAGCTTTCCTAGCTGCGTATCAAGCATCTTCGGGCCAAGCTATTAATCTAACCAAGAGTAGTTTTTTCAGCTCTAACAGAATTTCGCCCTCCAGAATTCGGTCCATTGAGCGGCTGCTCGGGATTAGTAAATATCCATCCACTCCATCCTATCTTGGTGTCCCTATCGCAGTAAGGAGGCTGAGTTTGAGAGATTTCTAGCCTTTAATTGATAAGGTCGATAATCGTATCAGGGGATGGCAGTCAAGGTCCCTCTCGCAGGCGAGCAGGGCAGTTTTGATTAAGCATGTACTTGCTTCCATCCTGGTGCATACCTTGGCTGCGGTTCACCTTCCGTCTCAGGTTTTATCGTTGCTTGAGAAGCATTTTGCCAATTTTCTTTGGGGTTGGGCTACCGGGAAGAAGAAGCTTCATTGGAAGAGTTGGGAAGCTCATTTCTTGCCCGCATGATGAAGGAGGACTTGGTATCAGGAAACTAGCTGAGGTAATGTTAGCCTTTCGGTTTAAAATGGCATGGAACATCTTTTTCAACAAGGGGCACAGTTTGTGGGGCTCATACATGGCTGCCAGGTATGCCCATGATCTGTCCAGCCAGGGCCGCACGTCTAACCACCCCTCCTAGCTTTGGAAGAAGACCCTACGCCTCAGAATCTTTCTGGAATCCTAGGTTTGTTGGAGCATTGGCGATGGCAAAAACAATCTATGGTCTATTAATTTGACTGGGCTGGGCCCTCTCCAATCTCTTGCTTTGGCCCCAATTCCGACTGAGTTGCGCAATCTTAGGGTCAATCAGTTTCACTACAAGAAATTTTACTTTTACCTACGAAAAATTTCGTAGGTAAATGATATTATTTCGTACGTAAAGAATTTTACCTACGAAATATTACGTCGGTAAATTCGTTGGTAAAAAGCCGTGGCTAAAGACTTTTACCGACGCAAAAATGTCATCGTTGGCAATGGGAAGACTTTTACCAACGAAATTAAAAACTTTGTTAAGACTTTAGCTACGAAGTGTTAAAACTTTTCCCTACGAACATTTCGTAGCTAAAAACTTTGTTAAAACTTTTACCTACGAACATTTTTGTAGCTAAAAACTTTGTTAAAATTTCCACCTACGAATTTTTTCATAGGTACAAACGGTGTTAGGACTTTTACCTACGAGCATTTTCGTAGCTACAAACTTCATTAAAACTTTTACCTACGACATGTTTCGTAGGTACAAACTGTATTAAGACCTTTACCTGCGAATGTTTCTGTAGCTATAAACTTAGTTGAAACTTTTACCTACGAATTTATTCGTAGGTACAAACGGTTTTAAGACTTTTACCTACGAACGTTTTCGTAGCTACAAACTTTGTTAAAGCTTTTACCTAACTTTTACCTACGAACGTTTTCGTAGCTACAAACTTTGTTAAAGCTTTTACCTATGACATGTTTCGTAGGTACAAACTGTATTAAAACTTTTACCTACGAACGTTTTCGTAGCTAATAACTGTGTTCATACTTTTACCTACAAAATTTTGCGTTGGTACAAACGGTGTTAAGACTTTTACCTACGAAAGGTTTCGTAGGTACAAACTGTGCTAAGACTTTTTACCTATGAAATTTGACGTAGGTAAAACTGTTGATGAAACTTTTACCTACGAAATGATTCGTAAGTAATAAAATGTGAATGAACCTTTTACCTGCGAAAAAATTTGTAGGTAAAAATGTCGATGAAACTTTTACCTACGAAAATTTTCGTAGGTAAAAGTCTCTTTTTTTTCTTTTTTTTTTTTTTTGCAAAAATTCTTGTTATACACCTGTTACAATATATTTCATTATATTCATATTTCCATTTTTCCAAACAAACATAAACTACATCCATCCAAACACAAATCACATCCATACATACACAAATAGTCTTATCCACATTACATTCATCCACGCACAAATACATATAAGTTTAACATTCTTATATAAAATAAATCATAAATAAAATATGACAAATCACAAAGATGAAGGCGGAGGTGGTGGGGCATCGATGGGTAAGTGTGCAGCGAGAACCTGTAATATCTCCTGCATCCGTCGCTCATGCTCCACCTGCATATCCTCCATCCTCCTCTTTTGCTCCTCCCTCTGCCTCTCCTGCTCCTCCTTCTGCCTCTCATGCTCCTCCTTCTGCCTCGCCAGTTGGTCTTTGATCTCGTCGACGACGCCCCGTAGATGTTGAACCTCTTTCTCTGCGATATCAGCTCGGCGTATGGCGCTCTCGCCAGCGACAGATCGACTGGATGCAACTCTAGCGGGTGCCATGAGCTTGGCACTATGGCCAAGCCCACGCACATATCCAGAACGTGTGCCAAGCACCTCGCTCAGGATCTTTGGCTCACTCCGCTGAGTACCATCGGGAGTGGGCTGACTGCGTATGGCGTCCATCGCCGCCTGTGATGAAAACATGAATTTTCATAACAAATAACATTATTATAATTCAATACAATTAAATTTTACAATGTAACAATTTTTACCCAATTCTCGCTGGCTGTAGGATGTACCCAAGATCCCGTCGCCTGCCGACAATGAGTCTCTCTGTAGAAGTCTACTGGTCCGGGCTCCTGTCCAGTGACGGAATCTCGCTGCACAATCAAAATGACAATAGAGCTAATATAAATACATGGAAAAATATATCAACTTAATAATAACCAGTAACTTCTTACCATGTCGCGACGAAGTTGTACAAATGACTTTGAACCAGCTATGTGGTTCACTTCAACTTTCCCCTGTTCGCAGAATTTATTTTGCTCCTCTTCTGAACACATTATTCATAATATATTATTATTAATTAAAAAATTGAATTGTTACCTTAAGATATCGTAAATATGTAAATATTACCTGAAAAGACTCAAACGAAAATCTCTCACAGAGTATCCGCCAATCGTCAATGGTTACGTGCGGCGGTGCGGTCAATACGGCCTCCTCGAGGCTCCTGCACCGCTTGTACCACTGGTGTAAATCACTGCGGTACTCCTTAAACCGCTCCTTGATCATGTCGTCGACGGCATGGGAAATGTATGGAACACTCAAATCCAAGACAAATTTATCCTGTAATTTTGTAAATAATGGATTAAGGTAATAAACTTATTAAGAAAATAACTTAACCATAAATGAAAATTTACAAAATAAAATTTAATTTACTAAATTTTACCGTAAGGCGCTGACGGATGTGCTGCTGCACATCATCTGTCACGTCTACCCAACGGGGGGTGGTGGTAGGGATCAGAGATCGACATAAGATACCGACCTCCAATGTAAACAACCTGGCATTGTCCCCAACAGGTCTAAGGCATGAACATTTAAATAGATTATATGAAAGCATACTATCCATCTAACCTTGAACTGTCCAAAATGGGACAATTTGAGCGATTTCTATGCCACCAAAAACACACTTTATCTATGTATGGCCCCATAGAAATCCTCAAACGGGTAACTAATTATCTAACTTACAAATCACAATTACAAGTCACAACTATAAACTAACTAATCACAATAATAATTTAAGATAAAAAAATGTAATATACAAGTTCATTAAGATTTGCAAGGATCATTTTAGGCAACAGAAGGCAATGGAACAATATGCACATTGACAGAAGGCAATGGATTTACTTAACAACCCCAAGAAAAAAAATGGGATGAGCCCCATCAGGATGCATTGACATTCCAAATACCAGCCCTCCTATATCCGATCCTAAAGGATGTAACGCCTAAATTAGGCCCATCCACTCATTTAGCATGATACGACAGTATGGACATTAGACAGCTAATGGCATTATTCATTGTACTGGTGTGGCCCACCTCATAAGTTGATCAGCCTAATTTTCTTACCATGTTATCACCATCATGGTGTGGTCCACCTTTTGTGGCAGCTGGATATTCCACGTATGTCAAACGTTGATGTGTACATATGTATCTTGTGCCTTAAAGGGCTGTTTGAAAGCATGTGCCTACTGGCGCAGAGGGCTATATATATAGAAGACCGAAATGCATGTGCCCACTGGCGCAGAGGGCTGTGTGGGGCCCAGAGATATCCCTGACAAACCCACTCCCTCCTTTAAGTTTTTAAAGACCACAGTAGGATAGTAGGGAAGTGGATTGTGTAGGGTGTAGATATTATGAACAGGTTGGATGATAAATAAACATTACTGTTGGGCCTATAAAGGTTTCAACGGTGGAAATTATTATCCCCACTGTTTACTGTGGTATGATTCATTTGATCTTTGGATATTCTCCTATTTTGGGCTCAACCCCTAAATTAGATAGAAAAACGGATGGACGGGCTACATAGACCACATACATTCAAGGTGGGCCTAACTGAATTTACTCAGTCCGGTAAAAGTTGATCAACTTGATGCCCCCACTCTAGTTGGACCATCAAACGTGTAAAAAATTATAAGAAAAAACTCCAAAGCTAACTGATTAGGAGAAAGGACGCCATCACTAATCATTAACTTATTATCGTATTAAATTAATAGATTATACTTTAATAATTACGGTTCTTGGATCCATTTCGTTGACGAAACAAAAAGGCAAAGAGCAAAAGAACAAAAGGGTAGTATTATTGCCTATCACACGCATGCCATTTTCTCTGTACACGTGCATTAAATGTACCCCACCCCAAATGGCCCAATTTGTGACCCTCTTTGAATATGGGCCAGACCCAGTAATCAAATTGAATGAAAGATCTTAACCGTCTATTTGGTGGCCATAGAATGGATGGTTAAAAGGAAAAACACTCAATATTTACAGAAAATTGTTCACTAATCAGATGGTTATAATCCTCCTACCAACTTTTACATTTCTTCTGTACCCTACCATGGTGGGTTCAATGATTTGGACGGTTGGGATTGTGGTATGTATAGACAAAATTTGCAAAAGGCATTATCAATGATAAATCCGCTCCCATTTATTTGTACTACAAAAGGTCCAATCAATGATCTCGATCGTCCATCATTTGTATCTCACCTCTGATTGTTGAGTCTCTTAAAAGTCACTATGATCTAATGATCCTAACCATCCAATCAATCTAAAGAAAAAAAAATGGATGGCCCAAACTAATATAATAAAGTACATTGAATGGTCAAATAATGTTTATGAACCGATCATCATCTGTGACCTACTTTCGATTGTTGATCCCTCCCAATAATCAGTTGATGAGGTCAACTTTGACGATGGGAAAACACAAGTATCAGCTTCATCCAAAACGTTTGTGACCATAAGAAGTTTTTAATGGTTAATCACCACTGTTTCCTGTGATGTGGACCAACTGAAAGTTGGATCTAGTTCAGGATGTACATATTAGTCATTTTGATAATGTTAAAAAATTAGTCATTTTGATGTAAAGTTGGTTTGCTTTCTTTGCATATCTTTCGGGCTTTGTGGAAGAGAACGAGAGGAGCTTAGATAAAGGGTTAGGATTTTTACCTTTCGAGCTTTGAGGAAGAGAACGAGAGGAGTTTGAGTTGGAGCCCCGATCACGAGTCCACGCTGAAAATTGGGTTCCCGATCACTGAGAGGAGAGAGAGAGAATGCGAGAGAGACTGAGGTGGCTACTGACAAATATTAAATCAGTAAATTTAAAAGTGTAATCTAGAATACGAGTAATTAACCTCTTTCAAACACATGGCACAGAAGACATGCACCGGTGAAAATTTATTATTATTATTATGTAGTGAATTGAAGTCTTTGTTAATCATATGTGGGCCCACCTGGGCTCTACATGTAGATTTACACTGAAATAATGTTATAGAGAAGTTGTAGTGGATCATGACTCTTATTTAGTGATTGCTAGTTGTAAAGGGAAATAATGTAATATATGTGGTGGACACGTCCTTTGGATACCATACATCGGTTTTAAAGACATGTTGCAATCTCGTGGTGCAATCTCGTGGTCTATCACATGGTACAGACAACAACGATTGCTTGTGCGGGAAAATGATGTTTTCCAATAAAATAGACAAGAGGTTGTACAGTACCTTTAGATTCTCGGCTTATTCTATGATGTTGTGTGTGGGGCCCGCCGTGATGTAGGGTCCAAATCCACTCCGTACATAAGGTGCATCTCTTCAATTTAACACCGTTTAATAAAAATCAAGCCGACCCAAAACATGTGTGTGTCACTCCACAGGATAAGGCTGGGACATTGACACCCACCATTAAAACATTTCAGATTGTGTTTGGGCTCCACCGTGTTTTACATATGCCATTCAACCCATGAATAAGATTTATCCCATCCAGATGAATGAGTACTCCAAAAATCAGGCCATTTCAAAACTGAGGTTGGCAATACCACTTGGTTTTACAGGTTTTGGGTATGATTTTACATGTTGTGGCCCCACCAACGCTTTAGATTGGTTTGATTTATTTGGATCTAAAGAGGACGTGAGGATTGCATATGATGGAAATTTCGATGCCGGCACTTATCATTGCATGATGCCATTTGATGAGTCCAGTTCACAAGATAGACCAGATTTCTCTCTGAGATAAATTGCTTACTGCACAACACAACTTTTAATGTGTAGAACTTCTTCGTGCCCACCATGATTTTTGTGTTTGATTCACACCGTCCAACAATTTTTTAAGATAATTTTAAAGCATGATCCCAAAAAGGAGTTACATCCAAAGCCCAAGTGGACCACACCACAGAAAAAATAGATTGATACAGTCCATCCATTTTTTTCTCATATCTTTTAGGGCATGTGACAAAAAAAAAAAAGAAGAAAGGGACTGAAGTGAATTTAAAGATGATGTATGTCTCACGCCCTATTCAATTTCAACGCTCACTCACCATACGATCAGGTCAGATCATGAGGAGGTGGGCCTACCAAGCCAACTGAAAATTGTAATTCCTCTTTCATTTTTCTAAGTTGAAACTCAAGTGAAAATATATGTACCTCAAAAAACTTCACACCACAGGACTTGAATTCCAGAAATAACTCTAGCCCGGAAGTGTTGTTATCATTGATGGGGAGAGGTTGCGTGAGAGAGAGAGGGCCGAGAGAGACAGAGATAGATAGATGATGCGTGAGATCCGACAGAGAGAGAGAGAGAGAGAGAGAGAGAGAGAGAGAGAGATAAGCGATGAGTCGCTGACGAAGACGAACGGACGCGGATTTCCAATTTTGCACAAAATTCTGTGTGGGTCCTACTTAGTTGTTTGTGTGAAATCTAACCCCTCTATCCGTTTTTTAAGATCATTTTATGACGTGGGACCAAAATCTAGGAGGATCAAAAACTCAAGTGGGCCACACGAGAGGAAACAGTGGATAGTTAGTGACCACCGTTGAAATATTTATATGTCTATAAAAGTTTTTGACGATATAATTTTTTTCATTTTTTCACTTTATCTGAGTGAAAATGACCTTATAAACGGTTTAGATGCTGTAAACGGTTTATATGGCATATATACAGCAAGGTAGAGCCTAGGAAGGTTGCAACGGTAGGCATTCCATTCCCCACTGTTTCATCTCCTATGGCCCACTTGAGTTTTGGATCCTACTCATTTTTGGTATAATAGCTTAAAATGAGGTCAGAAAACAGATGGACAGCTTTGATTTCTCACAAACATCGCAACGGGCCCCACCTAGAATCCTTGCGCCGGAAGTCATGCGAAAGGCTTCCGCTAGAAATCCGCCCGAGGCGGATTGGTTACTCCTGCTGGCACCGGCCCCGTTGCTGGTGGTCGGTACACTGTGGGACCCACCATGATGTATGTGTTTCATCCATTCCGTTCATCCATTTTTACAGATCATTTTAGGGCTTTATACAAAAAATTATAGAGATACAAATCTTAGGTGGACCACACCACAGGAAAAAAAACAATGATTGGATATCTATCATTAAAATCCTCCTAAGGCCCAGTGTACTGTTTATTTGACATCCAATATGTTGATTAGGTCGTACAGACCCAGATGAAGGGAAACAATAAAAATTGGCCTGATCCAAAACTTTTATGGCCCCCAAAACATTTTTAATGTTCAACGTTCATTCAACATTGTTTCCTGTAACGTGGTCCGCTTGAGATTGAGATATATCTCATTTTTTCTTTCATGCCATAAAATGATCTATAAAAATAGATGGACAGAATGGATGAAATACATAAATCATGGTGGGGCCCACAGACCACCGACAACAAGCCAATTGCTGGTGGCAGGGGGAGTCCCCACTCCGTAACACACCAACAGACAGTGGGCGTCTCTTGGACGCCCTACGTCAGTGACGTCACCAAGTTTTGTGGGCCCCACTATGATATATTTGTTATATCCACACCATCCATCCATTTTGAGATATCATTTTAAGTCATGATCAAAAGAATGAGGCAGATAAAAATCTGTAGTGGACCCCACCATAGTAGAAAACAACTGGGATAGTAATTTCCACTGTTGAAACTATCTTAAGTCCCACCATAATGTTTATTTGAAATCCAACCTGTTCAAAAGTATAAAAATACATGAAATATGAGAAAACACAAATATCATCTTCATATAAAACTTTTACTGCCTTTAGAAGTTTTTAATGGTGGGCGTCACTGTCCCACTGTTTTCTGTGTACTGGGGTTCACTAGAGCTTTAGATTTAACTCGTTCTTTGGATATTGCCCTAAAATGATCTCTACAAATGGATGGAAGGTGTGGATTAAACACATACATCATGGTGGGGCCCACATAGCACCAACCACTAGCCATTGGCTAGTGTCAGGAGAAGTAGCCAATATGTTCCCCTTCTTTGTAGTGCGGTCCATTTAATCTTTGGATATGATTTATTTTTTGGATAATTCTCTAAAATGATCTCAAAAAATGAATGAACGGTGTGGGTTGATCCCAAATTTTCGGTAAATCCAAAACTCAAGTAGACCATGCCACACGAAACAATGTGAAATAATGATTTCCACCATTAATACCTTCCTTGGGCCCACAATAATGTTTATTTGTCATCCAACCTGTTCATAATATCAAAAAGATATGAATGAAGAGAAAACACAAACATCGGCTTGATCCAAAACTTCTATGGCCTCCAAGAATTTTTTCAATAGTAGAGGTTCAATCACACTATTTCTTGTGGTGTGGTCCACTTGAGCTTTGGATATGATTCCTTTTTGTTCTTTAGATCCTAAATCATCTGTTAACATGGATGAACAGAGTGGATAAAATAAATAATTAATGGTAGACCCCACAAAGTTAACTCAGGGTAATTAGTAAATCACCTAAATAGAGTGGAGAGGGGTTTCCTTTCATAATCATATATTGGGTTAACCTAAATGTGATTAAGATATCCAACCCACTCATTATGTGTGTCCCACTTGGATGAGGGGTCAGACCAAGTTTCAGCCGCATCCAAAACTCACATGGGCCCCACCAAGTTCTTTTATATTTTTTAGGATGTCTTCACATGGTTTTAGATGGCATAGCCCACCTGAGTTTCGTATACGGATGATTTTTTACGTATCTCATAACCTGAAGGGGACACATTAAATTCATGGTGTTGATGTTCGACACACATTATGATGGGGCCCACAAAACTTACATCAACACTTAGGTTCTCATGAGGTCAATAAAGTTGGTCACAATTTTGACCAAAATATTTGCCCCATTTTACCTGTCTGGTCTATTCACTATATTTTTCTGATCAATACTCAATTTCACTAGTTATTTGTCCCGATCAGGTTACATATGAAAAAGATATTGAGCATACAAGATTGATCAACAATTTTAATGAAATTTGATTTAAACATTTAAAGTTATTTACTCTTCAATCTAGACTGATTAGATTTTCCAAAAATGGTTGAAGGTACAATTAGTGGATGTGCCTAATAATTTAGTAATTTTTTTTTCATACATAAATTTTAATTTCCATTTAAAAATAACATTCTTTTATAAAATGTATATTTTTGAAAACATTTTAACAAAAAAAACATTTTTATTATAAATTATTTCAAAAAAAAAAAAATTAATACAAATTCTGAATTTTTATTTTCAAATTTTCAAAATATTTTCTCAATAATTTCAAAATGCCAATTTTCTTTTCTTCAAAAGCATCATTTTATTTTCAAAATTTTTCTCAAACATTGTTAAAATTTTAAACTTCTCAATATTCTTTTTCACATGATATTACAAATCATTTAAATATTACTTTTTAATTATAAAAAACAAAAAAAATTTCCACTCATGATATAAAAACTATATATATGAGTAATGCTCACACACAACTAGTTGGACAAATCAAATTGGTCCAACTAGCTGTGCATTTAACAGCAAAAAATTACTTTCTATCCCAAGTAATATACCACATGTGAGATCCGTAATATCAAGTTTTACATAAGTATGATAGAAATTATATGTCAAAGATCCGGCCTGTCCATTAAATAAGGCCTATTAATTATATTTTATCTATTAAAATTTAATAAACGATCATCATCAATGAAGCCACAAATACAAGTTAAATGTATACGGCTAAAATGAATTTCTAATAGCTCCATTTTTTTTGTAAATAGATATCATACCATTAATCATTAAAAATAATAATTTATGTCCTTCACACGTTTAAAAGAACTCCTACCTAATTAATGGACTAGATTTCATTTGCATTTACTGCATGCATAAATATATTACATGTGTGCAGCTTCCTAATTCATCCCATTTTCTCTTGAAATCCATTGCCTATTTTGGATATCAACTAATGTTAATAAATCCACTTCAACCATTAAGATGACACACTAAAAATCTATGCCTAATGTCCAAAAATTAGGGGCATACGTGATTCAGGTGGGCCAAACCAATGAAAATAGTTTGGAGAGTGAGTTTTACTTGTACATTGTTTTCAATCATGTGGTCCATTTGAACCATAGATGATGCTGATTTTTTAACCCATGGTTCTAACACCGGGTGACTCACCGGATGGTTGGGGTGGATTTCACTTTAACACTAAAGTGGGGCCACCACTGGTGTCTACTTTTCCTCTTAAAAATAACTTTTCTTAATATTAAATAGCATTAATTGGTCCTTGAATTCATCAACTAGTTGGACAAAAATGCAATGTCCAACTAGTGTGTGTGAGCATTTCTATATATATAATAAAAGCAAAGGATTATTACCAATGGCTTCTGTTTGTCGGTAAAAACATTAGCGACGGTTATCTGCCGTCGGGATAAATTTAAATATTTATTTTTACCGGCGTGGGAACCTTTTCCCGACGGTTTTAGTTCGTTGGAAAAAACTGACATATTTTGGCGGAACCTTTTTCCGACGGTTTAAGTTCGTCGGCAAAACAATTATGCCATGGTAGGAACCTTTTCCCGACGGTTTTAGTTCGTCGGCAAAACTGTCATACTTTCGGCCAAGGCGGGAATATTTGAGCCCTGGCGGGAACCTTTTTCCGACGGTTTTAGTTCGTCGGAAAAACTGTTATACTTTCGGCCAAGGCGGGAATCTTTGGTCCCTGGCGGGAACCTTTCCCCGACGGTTTTAGTTCGTCGGAAAAATTAACATGCTTTGGTAGGAACCTTTTTCCGACGGTTTTAGTTCGTCGGTAAAACGGTCCTGCTTTGAGCTACGAATTTATGGGATTTATTCCGACGGTTGATATCCGTCGGAAAATATATTTTTACCGATGCCTGTCCGTCGGTATTTACATCCTACCAGATTTTTTCCGACGCTTCAAGTCCGTCAGGAAAACACTGTTACCGACGACATGCTTTGCGTTGATTATAAAATTGTATAGGATTTTTGCCGACGATTGATGTCCGTCGGTAAAAACACATTTGCCAATGAAACTATTTCATCGGTACTAACAATGTACCAGATTTGTGCCGACGTGTCATGTCCGTCGGGAAAAACACTTTTATCAACGAAGATATATTTAGTTGGTAATTAGATCATACCAGATTTTTGCCGACGGTTTATGTCCGTCGGGAATAACACTTTTACCTACGAAAATTGATTTTCGTTGGTAAAAGAAAATTTTTCGTTTTTTTTTTTTCAGAAAATAAAAATAACCATTACCAATGAAAAGTTACGTTGCTAAAAGTTTACTTTTACCTACCAAATTATAATTTTCATCGGTAAAAGTAGACTTTTCCCTACGAAATTAGGATTTCGTAGGTAAAAGTAAACTTTTACCAACGAAAATCATTTTCGTTGGTAAAAGTCCTTTTTACCTACGAAAAAAAAAATCGTAGGTAAAAGTTTCGTCGGTAAAAAGCCTATTTTTTGTAGTGTTTATGGGTAGCAGCGGCCCCCTTCCCCCATCCGTGGTGCTTAATTTACTCCCACAGTATGTCATTAATCATATTTTCCACGAGGGTTTCTGCCTTTCACATGGGCCGGATACCCCTTTCTGGCCTCGCTCCCCATCTGGAGCATTCTCTGTTAGCTCGGCCTAGAGCATCAGCAGGTCAAGTGAGCCCCGTTTGAATTGGGCCAGGTGCATCTAGCATGGGAAAATGCCTCCCTGAATCTCTACTTTTGTGTAGAGAGCATTGAATGATGTAATCCAAGTCGACAGTGCGGTCTAGTCTCGCAGCATCCCCCCGGCGTTGAAATGTGTATGTTGTAAAGCCAGCCCTGCACAGAGAAATGATGTAAAGCCAGCTCGAGCTGGCGGTGCGCGCCTGGAATATCTTTGGTTCCCGCTTCGACATTAATGTCCTGCCGGCCTCCTCGCTTGAAACCAGGTTGGCCCAATGGTGGGGTGCTCGTCTGATCTCTTCCATCTCATCGCTAGTGCACAAGACGGCACCGTCTGTCTGCTGTGGGTGATTTAGAAGGCCAGGAACTCGGCCAGGTTCGACGATAAGCCACTTTCCCTGTCAGCCATTTCTGCACATACATCATGGTGGATTTCCGTCATCTCTGAAGCCTCTTTCTCTATGATGGCAGATTCTGTTTTTCTTCGTTCCCCCCGCCACTTGGGAGGCCTGCCTGCGGCAACACATCCAGTGGTGGTAAAATGGGCAAAACATGTGACTGGGTGGGTTAAGGTCAATGTTGACAGGTCCTCCATGGGGAACCCGGGTTCCTCAAGGGGTAAAGGCGTTTGTAGAGATGAGAACAGAAATTTCTTGTTTGCCTTTACAGCCGGCTATGAGGAGGGATTGAATACATACTTCGAGCTTCGTGCGATTTTGTAACATCCTTGATTTTCACTGTTTTGGATTTTCAAAAATCCTTAAATTTTTTTTATAATTAACTTATATTATCACTTACTGACTGTTAGCACTCAACGTTAGCTTATACACGAGTGGTCCAGTTTAGTCACAATCAGACCGTGTGCAGGCCATCAAGTCAGATGATCGGTTTGTACTCGGCGATAGCTTGTGTAGGCCGTGTAGCAGTCGAGGAAGGTCAGAAAAATCTAAAAATTTGGAAAAGCATAGATCTCACTGGGCCTATGGTCCATCGCGGACCACGGACCCAGTGGATACCTAGAAATAAACTATTTAGGTCGTCCCAATGGCACTTGCCAAATGCAACCCACCAATGCCAGGATTGGAATCTGGCACTGGTAAATAAAAGTGAGATTTCAGGCATTTCAGCAATCGAATTTCTTCCAAATTTATAGTAAAGGTCTAATGTATTTGTCTATGCCTGCCCACAAAAATCTGGGTCCCGATCGTGGCACGGTGACCGTTGATCACGAATTGGACCCGTGCGACCAAACCCAATATCCGATCATCCTCAAATTTTGCATGGCCCTTCATCAGGCCATAGAGCACCTATCCTATAAGTTTCATAGCTAAAGGGTCACCAGAACTGCCCCGATTCTCCAAACAAGCTCTAGACCGCTCGTTGGTGGACCACTAGTTCCAAAATATAGAATAATGTCCATCTTACTGGGCTTGACGCCCATCGCAGGAGTCGAATCTGGGTACTGCCCAGAACCGCTCAACTTGAGCTAAAGGACGAGTGCATGAGAAGTGCAAATACCCTAAAGGAAGAAGCTGAAACTTAAGTGAATTGGGTCGTCCACCCTTTTGCAAAGTTAAGAGTTTCGAACCATCAATTTGCGACCAAACTTCATACGTGGAGTAAGGATATTTTCCTGCTCATATCCGTATAACCGCGGCCCTGATCAACCATCGGTGACCATTAAACAGACTTCTAATCATATCTGTTGATTGGCACATCCAAATGGCGGGCCGATTATATCCATATGTAGATCATCATTAGGGCTAACCATCCTATGGTGTATATCGATTGTACACCCCATAGTGGGCCCTAGATGCTAGAAAAATTCACCCATAGGGTTAGTATAGTAAAAACCTAACACTTGGGGCCATTTCCACCAAATCTGACATTATAAAAGGGGCTCATTTAGGCACCCCCTCTCCCCATACGATTTTTGCCCTAGAAGAGGGAGAAGAGAGAAAGAGGGAGAGAGTAAAGGGAGAAGAGAGAGAGAACAAGGAGAGAAAGAGAGATAAAGGAGAGTAAGTGTGGACCATGGATCGAGGTGGGCCCAAGGGAACTCAATCTTGCAACTCCCTATCCCTTCTCCAAAGGAAAATCCTACACCACAACCACAAGAATCGTCTAGGTAAGATCCTTCATCCTTCTTCTTAAAACCCTTGTGTTGAGAAAGGATTGGCATGGATTTCTAACATGCAAATGTGTACTTTAGGGATTCCGACCGATCGACCCCAAACCCACCCTCCTAAATCGTTTCCAAGATCTCAACGATCCATAGGTGCGGACCATTATCCTTAGGTGGCCTAGCACCAATTATAGTTGGATTTTAATGATTTTCTTTGCTTGGTATGTTGTATGGAAGAATCTAGAAGAACTTAGGGATGACATATTGTTGGAATTGTATGAATTGCATGTTTATTTCTCTTGATGTTAATCTTGCCTCTCTCATGATCTAGTGTATGGATGATTATATGCTCATGTTCGATTGATTTCTTTTTCTCATATGTGTTGCTTCATATTGTGTATGATTCATTTGCTCTTATGTATTTGATCCCTTGAGGTGTAGGAAGTGCTTAACTTCCTCACCAACCCACACCACACACATACACCATGTTCATGATATTAATAGTTTGCTTGCTAGAGAAATTTGAATTGTATGTTGAGCAACATGAGAACATGGTGTTAAATATGCTTAATGTGATATTGGTAGTTGGCATGCTATGAATCACTATTCCTACCCTTGGGTTGGTCAAGAACATGAGGAGAGCGAAGGTGGTTCCGTTGGTAGGACCACCTTGAGGTTAAACCCATGGGTTTGGGCAAGTGCGTGTGGGCGGCAGTAGTTAGACTACATGGGTCGCTTGTACCAGATATCGTTCCGCCACGTACTTACCTGAGCTCGTGCGGTTTAGTCCACTGGCTGACCCACCTGGTTTGTTAACCTTGTTTGCTCACATATGTATGGAAACTGGAATATCCTACCACCGTTGTAGCCCATCGATAACGAATTGAATATCGATCCACTGTCTCGTGAGCCGGGTATGGTGGAATGGGACACTGTGTTCGAGCTGTCGGCCTACGCTGGGGTGACGCGCCTCCCCGTAGTGACCGCGAGCGATCCCACATTTAGCACCCCCCATATGCTTGAAGTCGGGGATGGGAGAAATTTGACAGGGTCAAGGATCGCAGGGTCTCAGCCTCACACATTGGGGGGCCTTGGCCTCACAACTAGTTTAGGGCATTTGATATGTGGGGTGTATCAGATTCCCAAATCTGCTAGATGAATGGACTTAACTAAGAACCCGGTTAACATCATCATTGCACGGCATTAGCTAGGTTAGCGACTCAGCAGTCGAGGTCGCTCTAAGGGAGTGTTGACATACACGATCGTTAGACGGAATCGCTCGAGGGAGAGTTGTGGCGAGGGCATACATCATATCATCCACCATGCATGTACATTAATAAGATTAATTAAGTGTTTGTGAATGGTTGCTTTTCATTAAATTCTTATTATAATTGATGCTTGTTACAACTTATGGCTAATAGCACCTACTGAGTTAATCACTCACTCCCACTCGGGGACAGTATTTTAAAACACCAACCAGACCCGTTCATAGATGCAGGTGATACAGATTTCGTGGAGCCTGGTGACGCGAGCCTTGAGGAGGAGGATGAGTTCTCTTACTTCCAGTTGATGGGCAGTTCTCCATCGGCATAGTGGACTTGATTTGGATCGCCGAGTAGTGGACTCGGCCCTATTCTTGTGGACATGACATTTCTTGTGATTTTAATGGGCGACGCCTTGTGCGACCCATTATATATTCTTTTGGACTTGTATATATACTTGATATCTTTTATTTCAGTAGACTCGTGTGTTTGTGCTTCATGTTCCAGGAAATTTTAGGCTGCGCATTTAAACTTGATATAAGCGCATATTAATGAAATACCGGTTATAAGTGACCCCGGGAACTCGGGAGTCGAGTGTATGCACGACCCCCGATTTTCAGGGCATTACAGGTTTTGGATAGGGTTTTTGGATGCATCTCCAAGGGATTCCCTAATGTAGTGGTAGAGTCAGACTCTTAGCTGGTGATTAGCATGTTATCTGGTCAGGTTAATCCAGGCTAGAAATGGAAGAGCTGGATTATGCGGATTGAGGCTCTGAAGTTAGGTACTCAGATTATCTTCTCGCATATTTTCAGGGAAGGTAATGCTCTTGCGGATGCCTTGGCTCGTTAGGGTAGCGCGAGCCAAGCTCCCCGATTTTTTGAGGTTGCTACGGACCTTCTCCATTAGATTAGAGGCCTCCTCGTCCTTGATAAGGTTGGCCTGGGGGCGATCCGGCTCTAATAGAGGTTTTCTTGGTTGTTTTTGCGATAGCTTATGATAGGCGTTTCCTTGGTCCTTTTCTCCCGGGGGATGCCCGAATGTAATTACTCTTGCAAATCAATGAACTTTCTCATTTTTTAAAAACAATGATTTATGAGCAAAAAGCTTTCGACGACTATTTTAAGGCCAGGAGATACCGCGTACATTCCTCTCTCCATTGTATCTTAATTAGAACTCCAATGGCTCTCACTCTCCAATTTCACAATCTCTCTCCTCTTTTCTCTCTCTAGTTTCACAATTTCTCTTCCTCCCTTTCTCTCTCTCTTCCTTGCCAATGCAATAAATCTTACTACCAACTTTATAAAAGAGCATTTAAATTCATAAGCCTCTCTTCCTTGCCAATGCAATAAATCTTACTACTGAATTTATAAAAGAGCATTTAAATTCGTATGCCTACCACTACAACTCGCCTACTGCTTGGATTTTTATGAGGACCATCCCCAATCTTTAGTGAGATGGGTTTAACTCAAGAATCCATTTTAAAATCCACTCCTATATATCATTTAAACGTTTTTAATGAATTAGCTATCTTTTTTTTAACCCATGCACACACACCCCACACACTCAAGCTAGTGGAATTTCACCACCTATGGGTACTCGAACCCTTGACCGAGAGTTGAAACTCCTAAGAGTCTATCACCCGAGCAAGAGTAAGGGCCCAATGAATGAATTAGCTATCTAAAGTGTCTCAAGTTTGAATTTATAAGCTATCTATAATATTCACGACCTAAAGCCAAACAAACCATCTATAAATTATTTAAAGGCTTTAGCCTCAGTTGTTGAGAACTGAGGTTAAAAATAGATTTAGCATCAATTGGAGGCAACTGAGGTTAATTTGGATTTAGTCTCGGTTGGAAACAATGGAGGCTAAAAATAGATTTAGCTTCACTTGAAGAACCGAGGCTATAAAAGCCGTTTTAGCCTCAGTTGCTAAAACTGAGGCTAAAGCCTTTAGCCACGGGGGTTTCAACCTCGGTTTGGATAATTGAGGCAAAATTGAGGCTAAAGGCTTTAGCCTGAATTTTTAACCTTTTCAGCCACAGTTTTGAACCGAGGCTAAAGCCCCATTTTCTTGTAGTGTCATTTATCACTCAAAATATTTACCATCATGTTGTCCGGATTCTAGTTCCACGAATCCAAATGACACAAAAGAGCATGCACCATGTACGGTGGGAGCTACAGACTATAGTTTCAAGGGCTCCTGCAAATTACCAAGACATTCCTCATTCGTATTCGCATCTTGTAGATCTCTTTCAAGTGGTCTGCCGAAGAATAAGACAAATCCAAAGATCAAGTGACCACACTACAAAAAGAAGTGGGGGATCGATAATCTACTGTTGAAACTATTTTAGGGGTCAGAGAAGTTTTGGATCAATGTTATATTTGTTTTCCCTCTTCATATAAGTCTGCCTGACCTTATGAACAGATCATATGGAAAATAAATGTTATGGTGGACCCTACTAATATTTTAACCGTGAGAATCAGTGTCCTATTTGTGTTGTGATTCACTTGAAGTTTGGATATGGCTCACTTTTAGGCAATCTAGTATTAAACTTTGACATGAAGAATGCCTATGATAGGGTGGAATGGAGCTTCCTTAAACAAGTTCTTCTAAAGTTTGGGTTTGGTTTTAGTTGGGTGAAGATGGTGGAATCATGTTGGAGCAATAACTAGTTCTTTGTCCTTGTCAACGTCGAAAGCTGTGGGTTCTTCCAATCCACTAGAGGGCTGAGGCAAGGCGATCCTCTCTCTCCCAGTCTATTCATACTAGTGGCAGAAGTTTTCAGCAGGGGGTTCTCCTCTCTGGTCTCAAGCAGGCAATGTAATCCTTTCAAGCTGAAACAGGGGTGCAAACAGATCTCCCACCTGCTTTATGCAAATGACATAGTCTTATTCCTTAACGGCTCCCTCAAATCGCTTGAGGCGATAAGTTCTTTCATCTCCAGATTTCAATCTGTTTCCGGGTAAAGAATCAACTTGAGGAAAAGCTCCTTCCATTGTTCAAACAAGCTGCCCGCTAGGAGGATTAGAAGCATCAAAAGATCCCTCGGTTTCAGCAAATCAGTTTCTTCATTTTCCTACCTCGGTGTCCCTATTGTGAAAGGTAGAATTAAATGTAGCCTTTTCACCCCGCTAAAAGATAAGATAGAAGCCAAGATTCAATGTTGGAACACGAGAGTTCTCTCCTAAGCTGGCAGATTAACTCTCATCTCGTCTGTCCTGAGTTGGATTCCGGTTCACTCTGTGGCAGTCACGGTGCTCCCTAAGAAAGTGTTAAATATTGTCAAGAAATCCTTTGCAAATTTCTTATGGGGGTGGTAGGATGGGAAAAGGAAGCTACATTGAAAGAAGTGGAGTGGCATTGCAATGCCTAAGGATGAGGGCGGGCTGGAGATCAGGAAATTAAAAGAGATGATATCTGCACTTCACCTGAAAATGGCGTGGGCTATCAGGTTTGGGAAGGAAAACAATATTTGGGCTCATTTTATGCAATCAAAATTCCAGCAACATGCGCCTTTCGACACCTCTAGCAAGGTTGTCCCGGGAGCCTCGCCAATCTGGAAAATCATGATCGGCCTTTTCCCCATTTTGGACAACAATGTCCAATGGGAAGTAGGCCATGGCAATTGCAACATGTGGCGCTGCAACTGGACCAGGCTAGGGCCTTTGGATGCGGTGCCATCTTTCATCATCCCGCCGCAAATGAGGGCCCTTAAAGTTGCAGATTTTCTCGGTGAAGGTGGGCTTAAGCCGGATGCCCCCTTCGCTCTCCCTAAGTGGGTTTCAGCCCATATCAGACAGGTTGGTTTTTGCACATCGACAGGTGATGACAACCATTGTTGGCCACTTGACCCCTCAGGGAAATTCTCAGTAAAATCAGCTTGGAATGTTGTCAGAGATGGTGGGCTTAAGAAGATCTAGGCGAAATGGGTGTGGCACCCCAAAGTTCCTCCAAAGCTACCAACATTTATGTGGAGATTAATGCAGGGAGCCTTACCAATCGATGATTGTATCCAGAAGAAAGGGATTGTCATGGCTTCAAAATGTGTTTGATACGACGTTGATTCAGAATCCAGCCCTATTCAGAATCAATTTCGCACCTCTTCTTATTCGGTAGTCTGGCTGACAAGGTATGGAATATGCTAGCGAGATATTTTGGGATTTCTCTTCCTCATCATCTCTCGATCCAGGACCGGCTCCACTGTGGTGGCTTAGGCCTTTTCGTTTCAAAAGCACCCCTGTTGTCCTTCGTCTAGTTCTCGTCTTCGTCCTTTGGGAAATTTAGAGGGCCAGGAACGCAGCCAGGTTTGAGGGAAGCTCGTTTTCTGTTCTTGGCATGTTTATCAAATTCAAATGGTGGATGGAGGCCATTTCCCTCCAATTTTCAAGGGTTCCTCGGCAGGCGTTGTCAGCCTCTCACGATCCCTCAGCTATGCGTCAGGCCACTCTGAGTTGCCCGTCCCCGGCTTTCGATATTGTCAAATGGATCAGGCCATCTGGGGGTTGGTTGAAATTAAACATGGACGACTCCGCTCTAGCCAATCCAGGCCAGCAGGCGGAGGAGGTATTTGTAGAAATAGTAAAGGAGATATGATTTTTCCTTTTTTCAGTAGGTATGGGACTGCGTCCAACAGCATGGCTAAAATTGGGGCTATTTTCGATGGTATGGAGATATGTGTCTATCGGTCTTCATAAAGTGCTCATAGAATCTGATTCCAAATGGGTGGTGGATTGCATATCCAGGAAGTCAACTTGTGCCTGGAAATGGAACTATTGGCTAACTAGAATAAGAAATCTCGGCGCCCAGGGAACATTTCATGTCTCCCACATCCCTAGAGAAGGAAATGGGCCTGCCGATGGGCTAGCTAAAGAGGGTAGTAGGTTGCAATCCGCCAGAACCTTCCAGGGGTTTCCTCCCTCCCTCAACTAATCAAGGGTCATGTTCTTTTGGATAAAGCGGGTTTAGGTGCTGTTAGAGAGCTAAAAAGTCACCAAATGTATAGGATATGATAGGCGGGGCTCTCGTGTAGCTATGGGCCCTCCTCGAATAACCAAAGTTATAAAAAGTGGTTTTTTTTTTTTTTTTTTTTCAAATGGCTCACTTTTAGGCTCATGATCTAAAATGCTTTTAGTGGAGATACCTCGTTTCAACACTTGAGGTCTTGGTATCGATCCCTAGTGAGGGTGGCTAACATGGGGTGTGTGTACTGACATGGGTGTGTACTAACAATCTAACCAAAAAAGGAAAATAAAAAAATAATAAATAAAATCTAAAATGATATTTAGAAATGAATGAATACAATAAATACACTTTGATCTCCGTTGAACCGGTGGTACAAATGGGAGCTGGAGCAGCGTCAACGCTCGTCCTCGCACGGACGCGGCTTACGTCCTAGCCCCGCCTGTCTCCAGCTGGGAACGGGCAGCAGCTTTGGGTGGCCACCGTGATATATGTGTCTTATCCACACTGTCCATCCATTTTTTCGTATCATTTTAGGATAAAAACTAGAAAATGAGGCAGATCCAAGGCTCAAGTGGACCACACCACAAGAAGCAGCGGTTATAATGATTTTCACCATTGAAAATTTTCTAGGGCCCACCGTGATGTTTATTTGTCATCCAACATATTCATAGAGTTACGTAGAACTGGATGAAGAGAAAACATAAATATCAGCTCTATCCAAAACTTCAGTGACCCCCAAGAACTTTTCAACGGTAAGAGTTTAATCCCCGTTGTGTAGTCCACTTGCGCCTTTCATCTGTCTCATTTTTAAGTTTATACCCTAAAATGATATATAAAAAATTGGATGGTGCGGATAAGACCCATCCATCACGTTGGACACTCAAAGCTGCTGCCCGTTCCCAGTTGGAGATGGCGGGGTAGGACGCAATCCGCGTCTAGCAGATAACCGTTAATGCACTTTGAAAATCAGCCAACTTGCCAACGGCCACCGTGAAAACTACAGCAAGCACAATAAAATCTGGATAAAGGCTACTAGAGAAGGAAGTGGATTGACTGGTGCATCACACACCAACGATATAACTGACATGGAGAAACAGGTGAATAAGTAAAGTACTCCAATGTACAAGATTGATTCGTCCGTGTGGGTACAAGTCGTGCGAAGATGAGCGCGGACACTCCTCGACCTCCAAGTTGTACGAACGGTTGAAATAAGATTAAAGTTACATGGGACCTTCAATTATGTATTTATCATATCCACACCGTTCATTCATTTTTGGAGATCATTTTAGAGAATGAGACAAAAAATGAATCATAGCCAAAGCTCAATTGGACCACACGACAAATAGCGGCGGGATCATGATTTTCACCATTAAAACGTTTGTAGAGACCACCATAATGTTTGTTTTCCATTCAATCTGTTCATAAGGTCTCAAAATAACCTGGATTAAGAGGTAAAACAAATATCATATTGATCCAAAATTTCTATGACCCCAGAAGGATTTCAATGGTAGACAGTTCAATCCCCCACTGCTTTTTTCAGTATGGTCGACTTGATATTTAGATCTGTCTTATTTTTCTCCTCAAGACTTAAGACGAGCTCGTTAAATAGATGGACCGTTTGGATATAATACATACCTCATGATGGGACCCACAGAACTTGCAGACGTCAATACAACAGCAATATCACTGGTGTGTGGTACACCAGCCAATCCGCTTCCACTAGAGAAACGCCAGCCAAACAAAAACTCCAGCAAGCTCCCTCGCATCGCAGCCGCAAAGAGCCCTTACAAGCTCGTTTGCTGCTCAGGCTACAATCAAAACCAACAGCCAGATGCCTTACCTCACCTGCGTTAACAACTAAACACCTACACAAATAACCAGCATGCAAGCCCTCTGCAAGCAACGATCCAAAGCTGCCCAGCCATCCCACCCAAACCTATGACATGACCTCTGAACACAATCTGCCACCTCAATCCCAGCCTCCAGAGCCATGACTACGTTAACAGCAACATCAGCATCTCCCAAACAATAGAAAACCACCAAACAGTCCCACAGCCTGCCTCTAGACCAAAGACCAAAACGAGGTCACTCATGAAGCAGCGGCAGCAAACAGCCCCTGCCAAACACCACTTGCCAAAATACCCACTTTTTTTACAAGCTTGTAGCTAGACTACATTCGGGCATGATCCCTTGAAAAGCTTGGATGTTGCCTATCATATGAGCCCATGTACAAAGATCCTCCCCTACCAAAAAGAGAAAATCTGCGCCGATCACAATCACAACCACAACAACCCATAGAGTATTAGCCAACTCCCTTCTTTGTTCTCTTCCTCTTAATCAATCCCACACCCGCATTGTCCAGCACTAAAGAGCCCCTAATATTTTTCAGGAGGTCTGCTCCTAAATCATGCCCTGGCCATCTAACCTGTACATTCTAGGGCCACATGTGAACATAGATTATAGACTGATGGTAATTTTTTTCTAACCATGCATATTCCTTTACATGTGGGCCCATATGATGAGTGGACGGGCTTGATTTTCAAATCAGGGCATGATCATGGCGCTACTGCCACATGATGAATAGCCCAGATCTTGAAGTCAGGTCTCAAAATTCATGTCGGCAATCGTTCGGGGTTTTCGACAATTCACATGACCTTATTTGCGGCTGCTCATGGCAAGAATTGCGTAAATGCACTCCCATCCAGACCATCAAAATTGTGGGCCTGTAATGGATTGAGCATAGCCTGAAGATCTTCCCACCGCCGGATTGGCGGCCATCAAATGGAAAAGCAAAAAGAACATGATAAAATGCAATCAATGAGCGAAGTTTCGAATGGTTAAGAAGGTACATATTAGTGGGACTTGTAGGCTGTGATCCGTCCACAGTGGGGCCCATGAATTTAACGGTCTAGATTGTTTGAGTTGACAAAAAAAAAAAAAAAGGAAAATGAGACCGCCCACTGGGGAGGACTTGTTAGGTTGCATAACCATGTAGCTAAAACATGTCTCTTTATTGACTATTTTTAACTCGTGTATGGTACCTAGCGGACGGGATTAGCTACTGACAGGTTGAGAACCGAGACTCGCTACTGAAGTGACGTCACCAAGTTACGTGGGCCCCACCATGCTGTATGTATTGTATCCACACCGTCCATCCATTTGGAGAGATCATATTAGGGCATGATCCAAAGAATAAGTCAGATCCAAATTTAGAGTGGACCCCACCACAGAAAACAGCGGGGAGAGTGACGCCCACCATTAAAAACTTCTAAGGGCCACAAAAGTTTTCGATCAAGATGATATTTGTATTTTCCTTTCTTTCATGTCTGTGTTAACATATGAACAGGTTGGATCTCAAATAAACATCATGGTGGACCTTAAGAAGATTTCAACGGTGGACGTCACTCTTCCCACTGTTTTCTACAGTGGGGTCCACGCCAAATTTGGATCTGCCTCATTATTTGCATCATGCCCTAATATAATCTCTCCAAATGGATGGACGGTGTGGATACAATACATACATCATGGTGGGGCCCACATAACTTGGTGACATCACTTCAGTGGCGAGTCTGGCTACTCAACCTGTCAGTAGCTAATCCGCGTTCGTACCCGGCCTAGTTTGTTGGGCGCCACGTGGATGGGCCATAACGTAAAATCCAAAGCTTCAGGAACCACAGCAAACAACGACATCGTAGCCACCCAATCAGTGGCCTTCAAAGCATAAATCGTTATTGGCTTACATCTAGCAGAAGTATAGCGAATTAATGCTAGGATCATCAGATCTGTGTGAGAACCATGAACCATCCATATGGTTGGTCCACTGGATGGACGGCCCCAACTCATTTACATACCCTTGTTGCGTGAATGGAGGAGAGGGGTCCCACCGAATTTCCTCTGAACCCATCTCAACCACACCTTTTCCTTTAGCTTTAAACATTTACTTCTTCTAACTTGTGGAATAAAGAAAATTAAAAGTTCATCTTGAGATTAATATGTAAGAAAGAGCCATTCTAGTAGACATCACCTGAGTCGACTCACTTGTGTAAAGTCAGTTTGGGTCGGTTTCTTATTCCTAGTTGGAAATGGCCTTCATATGTGGTGGAAATGAAGACTTCATCTGTGGTCGAAATGAAGTCTTCATATGTGGTGGAAATGAAGTCAAATAGTTCTCTCTTGAAAGAACTTTGAAGCGTTCTTCTATATCTAGGATGTTGACCATAGAAAATATATCTAAAAATTTCTTTCCTTTTCTTTTTTTAAATCAGTAAGATCTTTTATTATTGGAGAAAATACAACTGCACACATGCGCACAAAAAGAAGAAGGAAAGATAGAAAACAAAAAAAAAAAAAAAAAAAAACACTAGAACTATCAAATGATTTGAAAAAATATGTAAGTTTTAATAAAACTGAACTAAAATTCATAGTAAAAAGTCATCACTAATTTGTAGGCTTTACACCTTCCCTTTGTAATTTATTTCATTTTCATATATATATTTAAAAAATAAAAAAACACCTCGCTCCATCAGTGACAGTATAACAATAAAATTTATATCTTACGCACATATCCTTGTCAAGCTGAGTTGTGCATTTTTTGTTGTATGTACCACGTTGAATGTGTCTCACAAGGGCGGCACTGGTTCATAAACCCTCGCTGAATGTTCTAACCACACTCTATGAATGGTAGGTATCCTCTATCTTCATAGATTCTTGCCCTAATCGCCCTATTTGGATGATCGGCACATTTTTCTCTGTGTGTTACATCAAATTCACGTGGACAGTTCCAAAACACATTCCTTCTTGATCCACAGACTGGTTGTGTATGTCTTCCATCTTCACCTACTTTTGACCTAGTCGCCTCTTTAATTTGTATGAATCAGCCCATTTCATCATAGTTCCTTTCATTGCACACCTTTGTTGTGTACATCATCCATGCACATAAGGCTGTGTGTGGCACATCTTCCGCGAAATCCCCATGGTGCATTGTGTAATTGGAGAATGAGTCGCCTAGAAAATTAATAATCTAGGATAAGTCCCCATTTTTAAGCAACATGATGGGCCGGATTCTGATCTTATGGCTAAGCAATTTGTCATAAGTCCCCATCTTTTGCTTTTCACAGACAATATGGGCTGGCCACAAACACGTCCGCAGAAGCTCAGGCCATGCTCGATGGCATTGTCTTATGTCAAAGGCTGGTGCTCTCGAACATTTGGGTGGAATCAGATTCCAAAGTTGTGGTTGATGCGGCATCCAATCTGGCTGCCCAATGCCTGTGGTCCCTTTGGTATAAAATGGGGGCCATCCACCACTTCTCCCTGCAGCTTAATCTCATATTTTCGCACGTCTTCCATGAGGGAAACGCAGCCGCAGACACCCTGGCCAGATTGGTGAGTGACGGGTGTGCCAACAAGCTCTTCTCCTCCCGTGCAGAGCTGCCGAGAAGCATCAGAGGATCGTTGGTTCTTGACAACGTCAGCCTTGGTAACATTAGGATGTAATGTTTGTTAGTGTTTTATGCATAGCCCGCCGTGTGTGGTGGTTTATGATAGGCTCGGCCCATCTCTTTTTGTTGGGGCTGGCCTGAATGGTTGTATATGCCTTTTTCATTGAATGCAATTCGGTGGCATCGCACCACCTTTAAAAAATAAAAAAATTAAAAATTAAAAATTAAAAAAAAAAAATTTTAAAAAAAAAAAGAGCCCTTACCTACAATTCAATAAATTTCCACGTGAATCAAAATGCCTTTTAGTCCAATTTCTTGGAAGCCTGTTCAAAGTCATCCAAGCTATATCCAAAACACGACAGATGGTGCAAAAAATCAACTCTCAATCTGCGAATTTGAAAAGTCAGTCAAGAACTAATTACAAGTTTTAAATAATGTTTTATTGTTTGCCCGTGATTAGCACATAAGAAAGTAGAATGGTAAGCATTTCCTTCTTCCATCGAGAGCCTATATATACTCATTCATACAACTAACATTCATCACTTGAACCCCTCTCTTCTTTTATTTTCGATTCCAACCTTAATCCCTCTTCCATTCTGTCATGGAGCATGTGAAATCAACCATCGATCAGATTCAACCCCCGACTTATGGAGATCGAATCACAATACTTAGCATCGATGGAGGGGGGATTAGAGGAATAATCCCTGCAATCATTCTAAGCTTCCTTGAGTCGCAGCTTCAGGTATAAAATATAATTTTAAGACGTACGTCTAACACATGTACAAGTTCAATCTATCTTTCAAATTCCATTATCATCTAGATTGTCATCATTGTTGTCATCATAAGCATCAACAACTCATCATTGTTATCGTCGTAAGCATCAACAACTCGGTTGCGGATGGCCTGGCCCGGTTAGGGAGTGTGGGCAGTAGAACGGCTCTTCCGTTCGCTGGGTGAACTCCCCCCCCCCCCCCCCCCAACAGAGTTGGCCTAGGCAAGCCTAACCCCCCTTTTCCTTCCCTTAGCTACTTTACGATAGGTGGGCCTGCATCATTTTGTCGATGGGCCTGCCCGAAGTATCCTGCTGTAAAGTCTCGATTTTTGTAATGGAAAATTTTCATTGTTAAACCAAAAAAAAAAATCATCATCATCATAGTCTTCTCCCAGGTATTTCGGATCGGCTTTTGAATCAACATGACACCATAATCAAGTTATGGAAAGCGTATACATGTTTGTTCAAGTATTTTGAGCTGCTGCATGGTGGGTTCCATGAGCCAGGTAAAAGAGATAGGAACATTGAAATGCAGTGGGCCGCTGATCATAAAGCTTTTATCAGTCTACCATTTAAAAGCCAATCCTCGATTGTTGGGAGAAAGGCTAAGAAGATGATGATCAGCTTTTACAAACATGATCATAGAATATTTTTAACATTTGCATGATCAAATCATCAATTGGTTACTATTTTCAGGTACCCAAGAAAAATAGGCTACTATTTTCTAAAACTTATGTTTGCATGGGTTTACTTTGTTTGATGGAGCAGACGATAGACAATGATAAGGATGCAAGACTTGCAGACTATTTCGACATCATTGCAGGGACGAGCACAGGTGGTCTTGTGACCGCCATGTTAACTGCACCAAATGAAAACAACCGTCCACTGTTTGCTGCGAAAGATATCAAGGATTTCTACCTCGACAACTGCCCAAAAATTTTCCCACAAACCGGGTAATAAGAGTAATAACAAGGGAATTAACTTCTTCTTTTTTTGTTATTAGTCTTTCAAAACTTATGCGGAGGATTCATGGGCATGTCTTAAGCGTATAAAGTCCATACATCAATATGCTTAAGATCAGGACATGAATAACTTCTTTTGCCAGTTGAATAACCATTTCTGATTTCTTTGAATCACAGAGGCCTATTTGGTTCAGCTTTGAAGACAGCAAAATTATTTTTATCAGGACCCAAATACAACGGAAGCTATCTCCATGATATTATAAGAGAAAAACTAGGAAAGGTTCAGTTGCACGAGACCTTGACGAATGTCGTCATCCCTACATTCGATATCAAGCACCTCCAGCCCACCATCTTCTCCAGCTACGAGGTTCTTCTTCATTTCTCCAAAACCACACATAAATTTCAATTACTAGTTTAAGATGTGGAAGCCCACGTGAATTCTTTCTGATTGTAATTGATGATACTCAGGGACTTGGGGAACTAATCCAGTCTCGAGTCTAGTCATGATGTGCCTGAGTCGAGAGTGAATCAGAACGGTTGGGCAGAGTTAGGGGCGAGTCGGGTCACTCATCTCGGTGGCTTGTGGTGTCGAAGTCCAAGTCGACTCAGACAGTCACACCTAACTTGTACGAATCATCAATGCATATTTATATGGGCAAAATCGTCATTTTACTTGGACCCATACGCGTCCATGCAATGGTTCCATGCATCTGGAGCCCTATCTGATAGGTGGGGCCCCGAAAATGACACGAGTGGTTCTTTTTAGTACAGGTCGAACTGTGTCGGTACCTGTAACTTTTTCTAGGAAGCGGAGTGGCTGGTGTACCCCACACCAGCTACATAGCCTCTTTATTCACGTCAGCAAGTCATGTGAGCCTGGTCATAAAGTAGGTGTTATAATCAAACCGTTCATCCATTTGGCGAGCTCATATTAAGGCATGAGTAGAAATATATGACAGATCTAACGATCAAGTGGATTACATTGAAAAAAGCAGTGGGGGATTGAATATCTACCATTGAAACCTTTTTTGGTCACAGACATTTTGGATCAATATGAAATTTGTTTTTACTCTTTATCTATGTCTTTGTGATCTTATGAACAGATTGGATGGAAAGTAAACATTATAGTGAACCTATGAATTATCTCCACAGGCTATTTGTAGCGTGGACAAAATGATCTTTGGATGTGAATCATTTTTTGGATAATATTTAAAATATAATAACTACATTAACGTGGAGCCATGTAACTTTAATATCCTTTGAACTATTCATGCAACTCTGAACTTGAGGAGCGCCAGTGCTAGTCTTGGCACGACACTTACCTAGGACAGCTATGTAGCGGGTGTGGTACACCAGCCAATCCGCTTTCCATTTTTCACCTTTGATTCACGACCGAAATTCACAAGCATGCGAAGGTGAGTTGAATCCTTACTCTTGCTCCGGTGGTAGGCTCCCGAATCAAGGGTTTGGGTATCCATAGGCGGTGAAATCCCATTGGCGTGAGTGTGCACGTGTCTTAAATAAATAAATAAATAAATAAGAGGGTGAAGGCGAGTTTCCAAGAAGAGAGAAGACACAGAGGTGGCCGAATCCATACAATTAGAGCTGTGTAGGTTAAGCTTAATAGGCAATGTGTGGGGCTCACTGTGATGTGTCCATAACATCCAATCCGTCCATCATGTACGCTGCCTTATCTTCTTGTTGTGGCCCCAAAATCAGGCCGATCCAAAACTCAGGTGGACCACAAAAAAATGTAAAATCATGCCTGAAACCTCTAAGGTCATGTGGTGTGTACCACCTGAATCTTGTAATGGCCTGATTTTTGGGGTGTCCATTCATCTTGGCGGTACATCTTCTGAATGGGTTAGATGGGACATGTAAAAAATGGCAGGCCCCACTCAGAATCTGGTGTGTTCCCCATCCAGAATGCTCCCTGTGGTGTGGTCCACCAGAGTTTTGGATGGCCTGATCCTATGTAGGACGCCATTTAGACCATGAGGGGTAAACAAGATGGACGGATTAGATGTCATGTACAGATCAAGGTGGGCCCCACACAACATGTTGAAGGTTAAGGCTTCACCTTCAAAGCTTTGGGTTATGAAAGCATATAAAACATGTAGATTTTGGTAAGTTTCATTTCTTTTTCTTTATCACAACTAGCCTGTAGTCATTTTGTCCAAACCGTTTTATGTATCCTTTTGATAAGCAGGTAAAATCTACGCCGTCCTTGAATGCTCTACTCTCGGATATCTGCATCGGCACATCTGCAGCTCCAACTTACCTTCCTGCACATTTTTTCCAAACTAAAGATCTTCAAGGGAAAACGAGGGATTTCAACCTCATCGACGGTGGCGTCGCTGCTAATAATCCGGTTTGATCATCACCCTTACACAAGGAGTTATAACTAGGGATCCCTTTCATTAGCAGATGCACAGGATTTCGCTCATGTGGGACCAGGTTCGATGATCTAAACCGTTGATCTGATGAACCCCAGTGGATGGGGATGCTTTCAAACTCTTCCAGCTGATTGAAACACCAGGGGGGGCCACAAGTAGACCTTTAAGGAGACAATTCAAAAAATGGTCCATATATGATGGAACATAGTCCAATAATGGAAGGGTTTGGATCATCCGATCTGAAGGATTTTCTGGACGTCTCCAATCCACAGTGGGGCCCATATGATCAATCCAGTAATGGAAGGGTTTGGATCATCCAATCTGAAAGATTTCTGGATGTCTCCAATCCACAGTGGGGCCCATATGTTTGCATTGTTGTTCAGTAGTCCCACATGAACAGAATTAATTCATCCACACCACATTCTTATCATCACCTAAAGAAATCTTTACATGGAGTAAACCCTAACCATGCATGAATAAACCTGCTGAATGTCGCGATTTCAGGCACTGGTTGCTATGGGTGAAGTGACCAGAGAGATTTTCAAAGGAAATCAGGATTTCTTCGCACCCAAGCCAATGGATTACAGTAGATTGTTGGTGATCTCATTGGGGACAGGTTCAGCGAAGGCAGGAGAGAAATTCAGCGCAGCTCAAGCAAGCAAGTGGGGTGTTTTGGGTTGGTTGGTGAGCGACGGTTCTAATCCATTAGTGGATGTGTTCACTCAAGCAAGCGCAGATATGGTCGACATTCACATTTCGGGTGTTTTTCGTGCCCTTAGATCTGAAAATAACTACCTCCGGATTCAGGTGGGCACGCACATTCTCATTCTCTTTAGATTACTAATCAAGGTTTTGTGACTCTACTCATGTAGTTGTCCACACATGTACATTGAATATGGACCATTGGTCTTTTTCTCTCTTCTAATAATCCATTTTCATCATATGGATGGCCCTCCTAATGAGTGGACCGACCTAGTTTTTGGGCCACCGCATTTCACTTTGGTTTCCAAGATCTCACGTAAATCATCTGCTGGCATGCAGCTCCGTTCGAAACAATAGTAAATAGGAATATCTTAATTTCTTGTGATAATACATTTGTTTGCCCTGAAATAATCACAATGTTCTTGAATGGAAAAACTAGGATGATGCGCTGGTTGGGGATGAAGCATCAGTTGATATCGCTACTAAAGAAAACTTGGAGACTCTTGTGAAGATCGGCGAACGGTTGTTGCAGAAACCGGTCTCAAGGGCGAATTTGGAGACTGGTGTTTTCCTACCTGTCGAGAACGGAGGCACTAATGAAGAAGCTCTCATTAGGTGGATGCTTAAACCCCTCCAGATGTTGTTATTACAGTTATTATCTTTAAGGATGCGTTTGGCAATGATATTTGGTGCAACCAAACACAACCTAATCTATGACACTAATCATCATTCTTTGTGATAGGTTTGCGAAGCAACTTTCACAGGAAAGGAAACTTCGCCTGATGAGATCGCCAAACACCAAGCCCTCCAAATTCAACTGATCAGAGATTGTGTTTTTACAAATAACATGGTAATGCTGTTATGGTTTTATTAGAGGCTTCTTTATATAAATAAAAGTGGGAATCTTTCTCTTCTTCTTCTTCTTCCTTTTTCTTTTACCCAAAGATGTAACATGAGGATAAATTAGTCCCATCCTTGATTTTTTGTGATGTGACCTATTGACGCGGGATGGACACGATGAGGTCAATCACCGTCTTTCTCATGGATAACTACTCCGAATCTACGGAGCTTCTCTAGACTCCTCACAAAGATTCCTCATATCCACAAAAAAATATAGAAATAAATTCTAATAAATTCAAAATTAAATTGATTGATGATACAAACGAATTTACAATCCTTTAAACAGTGATATCAAACCTAGTAAGAAGTTTCATAATCAAACTCTAGCTCCATAATAAACAAACATGACTTGCTATAAATAGTAAACTTAGTATTTATAGATCACAATGATTTCTACCTAGTAATTGTCCAATTTGGTCTAACCACGTTATTCTCCTAATTTTTCTAAGTCATTTTCAAGTTGGGCAGACTCTTAAAGATCAAATGATCAAGAGTTATGATCGAAATAAAACTTACTATAAATAGTAAAAATAAAATTAAAAAGGACTTTCGACCGACGATCTAATGGAATCTCTCAAATCTGGCATGGGAAACCCGGCATAGTGGGTTGGTTGGCTAAAGTAGCTTCTCCTACCCCAAAATTATATATGGTACGTCGAATAACTCATTCCAATTCGCAAGATACGCCTGTTTAAGGGTTCTGATGGTCCTGATCACTTCCCCCTCTAATTGATCCTTCTTTGGTCTATCTTGGCCAAGAAATTGTCCACAATCCGCTCTACATCACCCACTAAATGATGGACCAGCACATCAAGGGTGCTGATCACATTACATAAGTGCAACATGTTTGAACCAAGGTGTTCTCATGCCCACTATGGAACTCGATTAAGAGGGAAGGATTGCTAATCTACTGGGCTTGGGTATATTCGAAGGTCGTGGTCTGGGATGGGCTTCTCTATTTTTTATGGGCATATAAATTAATGGCCCCAACTTGATCCTATGCATAGTAGGTCCGTTAATGTGGGCCAAATGCCAGGCATACAGGTATGAATATCAGGCAAGATCGTGGCCCTGATTAAACAGGGCCAGGAGTTGAGCTTTACTTGGCCCATTACCACCCTAGCTCTACACTTCCATGGCAAGGAGCTTTTAGCAGGCCTGGCTTGGTTCAAGCCTGGGATTTAGAAGTGGTCAAGCCAGGCTAATTTGAAATATTGATTTTACCTAGCCCAGGCCCAGCTATTCTCATTTTTAATGCCCCAGCACGCGGAGTTCTTACAACTGAGACCTTGTTTTGGTAAAATAAAATGTTGATTTGACGGTCTACTTATGGATGGGGTGTCTAAAAATTCTTCTAGATTGGAAGCTCTTATCCATTGAGTAATTGGTTGTTTTTGTTTGACGGTTTTTGTAGTTGTTTTCTTTACAAGCTATTTGTGGGACACTAATCAAAGAAATGAAATACGAATAATTTTGGAATTTTTTGAGATATCCCCTATTCACAGTAGAACAATGAGATGAATGGTTTGAAAGGTTGCCCACTTTGTAATGTATGAGCCATCAGGCACCAGGTTCTCTGGTCCTACAACATTAAGATGTGGATAGAATCCTCATGGGGCTAGTTTACCTGGCAGGATTGTTCTAGAACTTTAGTGCTATGGCATATATTAACTCAAATTAAGCACATAAAATTGTGGAGGCCACCGCTGCTAAGTCAGAGTACCGAAATTATAATGATTGAAGAATACCAACCTATTTTTTTCATGGGCACTTACTTGATTGTTGAAATAGGGCCATTGGATGCATTTTACTGTTAACCATCCAATAAATGTCCACCAATCTGTAGTTGGATAATAAGTAAACACAATCACATGATTAAGGGCATGTTGAGGTAACGCTGCTAAGTCAAAGTACCGAAATTAGAATGGTCGAAGAATACTAACCGCTTATTCGTGGGCACTTGATTGTTGAAATTGGGCTATTAGATGCATTTTACTGTTAACTATTCAATGAATGTCCACCAATGTGTAGTTAGATAATAAGTAAATATGATCACATGGTTAAAGGCCATAAAGCTTACAAATCTATATAGATGAATAGTCACACAAAAATCATACCTTCACATAGTTTAGGCCACACTATTATCACAAATTTATATTATTAAGCTAGCCACCGGCCCATAAATTCGCATGGCTAGATAGTCACACAGATATCACAAGATTACATGGACCTTAGGTGGCTATCAACATTATAGTGGACCTTGCTGGATGGATAGCAGTGGTGACTCACATATTGATTGATGTCTTAAATCTATAAATCAACTGGTCTGTTGATGACAGCTTAAGCCATCAAGCATATTTTGATGTCATTGGAAAAGTTTTAAAAATTTATGTTTAGTCATTAGAATGCTTTAATGTTTAGTTTGATGACATCAAAGATGTTCGATGCCATCAAAGGCTAGCTCCATCGAAGTGACATCGAAGTGTCATTGAACGATCGCGCAAAGTTACGCAGAGTTTCGTAAGTGCGGGATTTGTTTTCTATTTTGATTGTGATTCTCATAAAGGCTACATATATGGGTGTAATTGAGAATAAAGAGTATCTCAGGACTTTTTAATTCGTTCCAAAGGGTTTCAAGGGCTTATAAGGGAGATTCGAGGCTTGTTCAAATCGGATAATCTCTATCTCTTTTAATTTTCTACTTTCATAGTACATTATTATCGTTGTGCCGTGGTTTTTCTCGAAAGAATTTTTCCAAGTTAAAATCGGATTGTTTTCCAAGCTCTTAAATTCACCTTGCAATACAAACATGAGTAAAATAGAGTATTAAGCATTATCATGTTCACAAAACCAAGTAATAAATTGGGGATAATATGCAATATTTGACCCTTAACACGAACCAGTTCGATGACTCGGTTACTTTGATATTAATGTTGCTCACCAATTGTTTGATGAAATGACTTAAAGAAGTGTGGCTGGTGGCAAGGAAAGTATGTATATGAAACCAACACCCTTTTTTTCTTGATTTTTATGTTGCTTAAAAGGTGTTTGATAAAATACCTGTAAAACCATTGTTACTATCTCAAATACAGTGAGATTTTGAAGGTGCAGTCCAGGTGTTTGTGAAAATACCTTAATGACGAACTCGGCTTGATCTTAACTCAAACTCGGCCCGAGCTAGCCTGAGCTGTTGACCAAATTGAGCCAAGCTGGCCAGTCAGGCTCGAGGACCAAGATGAGCCGAGTTCGAACTGAGGTCAACTAGTGGCCGAGCCGAGTCTAGTTAAGGCTAGCTCCACTCGGTTCGACTCGATATACACCCCTACGCATACGCAGAGATGTGGAATCTGCAATAGCTGCTGCCACTCCACCTGCCGAAATGCTCCCGATCAACCTGTAGAGGTTTCCGTACCTTTACGCTCTTATAACCACGAGTACCCCTTTTGAAACTTTAAGAACATCATCAATACCAGTGAACTCATACCTTATAACCTTGAGTGCACCAAGAGAAATCAGACTTTTCTTCATATCAAGAACGTGCCTGACATCAGTCAAAGTACGCTCCATCCCATCAAACATCTTGATACTCACTGTACCAATAGCCACAACATTACAGGCATTGTCATTACCCATAAAAATCTGTCCAACATCGCATTCCTTGTAACTGGCGAAGCAACTTCAATGAGGAGTCATGTTTTTTTTTAAGGCAAAATATCATTCAACATGACTCCTCTGATGAGGAGTCATGTGATATGATGCACCTATGTCAAGTATTCACTCATCTTTATAATTGTCATGTAAGTAACCAATCATGAAAACAGACAGAACATCACCACCACTTGTTTCTTCATCAGATGTGACAACATTGGCCTCTTTAAAAAAAGCCGTTGAATTTTTTTTCTTCGCTTTAGGATTTTTACAATCTTTCTTCATGTGTCCAGACATCTCATGGTTTCAGCACTTTAATTTTCTTTTGCCCTTGCCCTTAGATTTGGATGTAGGCCTTGAAAATCATATACATCGCTAAGAATCTTTGCCCCTCGTAATCAGTGCATCAGAAGATGTCCCCATGTCGCTGGTTAGCTTTCTCATGGCCTTCCCTTGAAGGCTGAGATAACAGTGTCGACACTCAGGGTTTTATTTGTTGTGCACATTGTGTCCTTAAATGACTCACACGATGCAGGAAGAGAGTTCAACAATATACATGCCTGCTCCTCATCTTTGACTACTTCCTCCATATCTAGCAATTTACACATCAATTTATTAAAGTCGTTGATGTGGGCCTCTAGATCTCCACCATCTGTCATCTTGAAGATATAGCACTGTAGCTTCAAGTGTAGGTGATTTTCAGAGGACTTCTTAGCATAGATGTTCTCTAATTTCGCCCACAAACTAGCTGCAGTTTTCTCCCTCAAAACATTATAGAGAACCTCATCTGTGAGACATAAACGGATAGAAGCTAAAGCATTACTATCAAGGTTTTCTCATTCTTCATCTTTCATGGTAGATTTTTGCTCTTCAAGAGCCTTAATCTCACCTTACTTAGTTAATAGGCTAATCATCTTAACCTTTTATAACTCAAAATTATTTTTGTCTGAGTATTTCTCAATATCAAACTTGCTATTTCCCATTATTACTAATTCTGCAAATTCAGATCTGTGCCCCAACGATAGCTCTGATACCACTTGTTAGGATTTGTACTGCGGAATCATACAGATATGGATCTAGAATAGTAATCCAAGAGCACCAAGTAACCAGAAGAGAATACAAAAATTTAACATGGAAAACCCTTTCGAGAAAAAATCATGGCACAAAATGACAGATCTTCATTATGAAAATAGAAATTACAAAGAGAAAAAGACTTATCCAATTCAAACAAGCTTGAATCTTACCTTTGCTACACCCTTTAATAACCCTAGAACCCTTTTAGAAACCCTTGAATACCTTTAGAAAGCCTTAAAATGAATTGCAAAGGCTGTAGGGACCCCTATTTATAGTTTAGGAAACTCCACTTATGCACCAACTTTGGAAAAGTCCGAAAACCACCTCAAATTTACACAGTCTAAGCGCAATCTGCGTAACCTTCGACTAGTCAAAGAAGGGCTTCGACCAGTCAAAGGGACCTTCAATTAGTCGAGGCAGTCCCTCAACTAGTCGAACACCTCGAACCAGATTAAAGACATCTGTTTTAACAACAATACATTCCTCTCTCCATTGTATATTAGAACTTCAATGGCTCTCACTCTCCAATTTCACAATCTCTATCCCATTTTCTCTCTCCAATTTCACAATTTCTCTTCCTCCCTTTCTCTCTCTCTCTTCCCTGCCAACGCAATAACTCTTGCCACCCACTTTATAAAAGAGCATATTTAAATTCGTAGGCCTACCACTACGACTCACCTACTGCTTGGATTTCTATGAGGACCATCCCCAATCTTTAGTGAGATGGGTTTAACCCAAGAATCCATTTTAAATCCACTCCTATATATCATTTAAATGTTTTTAATGAATTAGCTATCTAAACTATCTCAGGTTTGAATTTACAAGCTATCCAAGCACTATAATATTTACTACCTAAAGCCAAACAAACCATCTATAAATTATTTAAAGCCCCTAAATCATTTATCACTTCAAACATTTACCATCATGTTGTCCAGATTCTAGTTCCACAGATCCAAATGACACGAAAGAGCATGCATCATGTACGGTGGGAGCTGCAGACTACAGTTTCAAGGGCTCCTGTAGATTACCAAGACATTCCTCATCCATATTCACATCTTCTAGATCTCTTTCAAGTGGTCTGCCGAAAAATAAGACAAATCCAAAGATCAAGTGGACCACACTGCAAAAAGAAGTGGGGAATTGATAGTCTATTGTTGAAACTCTTTTAGGGGTTAGAGAAGTTTTGGATCAAAGTTATATTTGTTTTTCAAAGTTAGCATGACCTTATGAACAGATCAGATGGAAAATAAATGTTATAGTGGACCCTACTAATATTTTAACAGTGAGAATCATTGTCCTATTTGTGTTGTGATTCACTTGAGGTTTGAATATGGCTTCTCATGATCTAAAATGATCTTTAGAAATGAATGAATATAATAAATACACTTTGATCTCCTTTGAACCACTTGTGGTACAACTGGGAGCTCGAGCAATGTCAACACTTGACTTCACAAGAATGCAGATTGCGTCCTAACCCTGCCTGTCTCCAGCTGGGAACGGGCAGCAGCTTTGGGTGGCCACCGTGATATATGTGTCTTCTCCACACCATTCATCCATTTTTTCGTATCATTTTAAGGTATCAGGCTGAAAATGATGTAGATCCAAGGCTCAAGTGGACCACACCACAAGAAGCAGCCGTTGTAATGATTCCCACCGTTGAAAATTTTCTAGGGTCTACCATGATGTTTATTTGTCATCCAACCTATTCATAAAGTTACGTAGAACTGGGTGAAGAGAAAACATGAATATCAGCTCCATCGAAAACTTCTGTGGCCCCAAGAAGTTTTCAACAGTAAGAGTTTAATCCCCATTATGTAGTTCACTTGAGCCTTACGTCTGTCTCATTTTTTAGTTTATACCCTAAAATGATATATATATATATATATATATATATATATATATATATATATATATATATATATATATATAAAAGGATGGCGGGAATAAGACCCATCCATCACGTTGGCCACTCAAAGCTGCAACCCGTTCCCAGTTGGAGATGGTGGGGTAGGACGCAATCGGCGCACTCCGATCCATAGCTCAAGTGGCAGACCGAGTGAAAGATACCTTGTTTCAACCACTGAGGTCTTGGTATCAATCCCCAGTGGGGGTGGCTAACAGTGAAGTGTGATCTGACGGTGTTGTGTACTATCAAGCTAACAAAAAAAATGGACGCAATCCGCGTCCAGCGGATAACAGTTAATGCACTTTGAAAATCAGCCAACTTGCCAAGAAAATGGACGCAATCCGCGTCCAGCGGGCGCGGATTGGTTGCTAAGCGCTTCAGTAGCCAAAACGCTACTGAAGTGATGTGGCAAAACGCCATTGGTTAGATGCAAACGGCATGTTCCTTGGTATAAATGCTACTCCGTCAGGTCCATTAACGAATCTTTCACCCTTTCCGCCGTGCACCACTCGGCCATGAATTGGGATGGTCATTCTGAGAAAATTCAGTTGGGCCCATTGTGAATTTATGTGATTTATCCACACCTTCCATCTGTTTTTCCATCTAATTTTAGGCGTTGAGCCCAAAATTGAAGCCTGTAAAAATCTCAAGTGGACCATACCACAGGAAACTGTGGGAATAATGATTTCCAGCGTTGAAACCTTTCCAGCTCCACAATAATGTTTATTTTTCATCCAAACTGTTCAAAGGATCAAAAAACACGGATGAAGGTTAAAAACAAATATAATCTTGATCCAAAACTTTGTAGCCCCCAAAAAATTTTCAACGGTATAAATTCAATTCACACTGTTTCCTTTGGTGTGGTCCATTTTAACTTTTTATATGCTTAGGTTTTGAGCTAAGGCCCTAAAATTATCTTATAAAATGGATGGACAGATTAGATAAAATATATAAATCACGGTGGACCCCACAGAGTTTACTTATTGCATTTTTTTTTCTGGACGCAGATTTCTTCCAGCGCTGGGAACCCAGGCTGATGTTTGTAAGAAATCTCCCCCTTCCATCCGTTTTTTTAGTTCATTTTAGGACATGATGCAAAAAATGAGCCGTATCGAGAAATTCCTACAGTTAAAACTTACCTGGGTTTGACAGTGATGTTTACAATCCATCCATACCGTTAATAACTTCATTCCTACTGGGATGAACTGAAATAAAAAATATTAGCATGACTCAAAACTTCTGTGGCCCACGAATATGTCAACTGTGAAAGTTCAAGTATCACTTTTTTGACCCACCTGAGCTCTAGAAACTGTTCATTTTTGGCTTCAAGTCTGACTTGAATTCAAAAAACAGATGGACGGGTAGGATTTCTCACAAACATCATGGTAGGCCCCACCTGGTTCCCAGCGCCAAAAACTTCTTGTAATGTCTTTTGGCAGGAAATCCACTTCCGTGCTTGGCCGAGTGCGTTCACGGCCTAAACGGAAGAACATCCGCTAACGGTTCTCCCTTAGAAGGGTATTTATTGAAAGGAAACAGCCGCTTGGCATCCAGCAATGGCGTTTTGCCACATCACCTTAGTAGCGTTTTGGCTACCGAAGCATTCAGTATTCAATCCGCTCCCGCGTCCAGCGGATAACAGTTAATACACTTTGAAAATCAGCCAACTTGCCAACCACCACCGTGAAAACTACAGGAAGCGAAATAATATCGGACACGGAATGCGTACTACCCCCGCCCGTCCCTGGCTCCGAACGGGCAGTTCTGTGGGTGGGCCCACCGTGATGTATCTTTACATCCAAGTCGTCAATCCCTTTTCTCAGATTATTTTAAGGCATGAGCACAAAAATAAGGTAGGTCCAACACTCAAGTGGACCACACCAAATAATAAGCTTGGTTGCATAGTATTAAATGTCGGTTGCATTAAATGCTTCATTTTTGTCTTGATGCTTAAAATAACCGCCCGTAGAACTGCCCGTTCGGAGCTAGGGAAGGAGGGGATGGACGCAATCCGCGTGAAGCGGATTGGCTGGTGTACAACACACCGGCGATATAGCTGGTGTGGATACGTGTCGTGTGGATACTCCTCGACCTCCGAGTTTCGAATGAGATCAAAGTTACGTGGGACCTAAATTATGTATTTATCATATCCATACCGGTCATTCATTTTTTGAGATCATTGTAGGGAATGAGACAAAAAATGAATCGTATCAAAGCTCAATTGGACCACACCACCACAAATAGCAGTATGGATAGTGATTTTCATTGTTAAAACATTTGTAGAGACCACCATAATATTTATTTTCCATCCAATATGTTCATAAGGTCTGACAAAGACCCGGTTTAAGAGGAAAAACAAATATCATATTGATCCAAAATTTATGTGACCCCCGAAAGGATTTCAATGGTAGACGTTCAATCCCACTGCTTTTTGCAGTGTGGTTCACTTGATATTTAGATCTGTCTTATTTTTCTCCTCAAGACTTAAGATGAGCTCACCAAATAGATGGACGGTTTGGATATAACACATACCTCATGATGGGACCCACAGAATTTGCAAACCTCAGTACACCAGCTATATCGCCAACCAATACGCTTCCACCAGAGAAACACCAGCCAAACGAAACTCCAGCTCGCTCCCTCGCATCGCAGCCGCAAAAAGACCTTACTAGCTCGTTTGCTGCTCAGGCTACAATCAAAACCAACAGCCAGATGCTTCTACCTTGCGTTAACAACTAAACACCTACGCAAATAACCAGCATGCAAGCCCTCTGCAAGCAACGATCCAAAGCTGCCCAACCATCCCACCCAAACCTATGACATGACCTCTGAACACAATCTACCACCTCAGAGTCATGACTAAGTCAACAGCAACATCAGCATCTCCTAAACAATAGAAAACCACCGAACAGCCCCACAGCCTGCCTCTAGACCAAAGACCAAACCGAGGTCACTCCTGAAGCAGCGGCAGCAAACAGCTCCTGCCAAACACCACTTGCCAAAATACCCACTTATTTTACAAGCTTGTAGCTAGATTACATTCGGGCATGATCCCTTTAAAAGCTTGGATGTTGATGGGCCCACGTACAGAGATCCTTCCCTACCAAAAAAGAGAAAATCTGCGCCAATCACAATCACAACCACAACAACTCATAGAGTATTAGCCAACTCCCTTCTTTGTTCTCTTCCTCCTAATCAATCCAACACCCGTAATTGTCCAGCATTAAAGAGCCCCTGATATTTTTGGGGAGGTCTGCCCCTAAATCATGCCCTGACAATCTAACCCGTACATTCTGGGGCCACATGTGAAAATTGATTATTACTGATGGTCATCTTTTTCTAACCATGCATTCCTTTACTTGTGGGCCCATATGATGAGTGGACGGGCTTGATTTTTAAATCAGGGCATGATCATGGCGCTACCGGCCGCCACATGATGAATAGCTCAGATCTTGAAGACAGGTCTCAAAATTCACGTCGGCAATCGCCCCAGGCTACATCACGGGTCTTCGACAATTCACATGATCTTATTTGTGGCTGCTATCATGGCAAGCATTGCGTAAATGCACTCCGATCCAGACCATCAAAATTGTGGGGCTATTATGGATTGAGCATAGCCTGATGACCTTCCCACCGTCGGATCGGTGGCCATCAAATAGAAAAGCAAAAAGAACATGATAAAATTCAATCAATGAGCGAAGTTTCAAATGGTTAAGAAGGTTCGGATTAGCGGGACTTGTAGGCTGTGATCCGTCCACAGTGGGGCCCATGAATTTAGCGGTCTAGATTGTATGAGTTTACACAAAATAAAATAAAAAAATAAAATAAAAAATGAGACCGTCCATTGGAGAGGACTTGATACGTTGCATAACCATGTAGCTAAAACATGTCTCTTTATTGATTATTTTTAACTCGTGTATGGTACCTGGCGGACGCGGATGAGTAGCCAGTCGTTGAGTAGCGAGACTCGCTACTGACGTGATGAAGTGACGTCACCAAGTTATGTGGGCCCCACCATGATGTATGTGTTGTATCCACACCATCTATCCATTTGGAGAGATCATATTAGGGCATGATTCAAAGAATGAGTCAAATCCAAATTTAGAGTGGACCCCATTACAAAAAAGGGTGGGGAGACTGATGCCCACCATTAAAAACTTCAAAGAGCCACAAAAGTTTTCCATCAAGTTGATATTTGTGTTTTCCCTTCTTTCATGTATGTGTTAACACATGAATAGGTTGGATCTCAAATAAACATCATGTTGGACATTAGAAAGATTTCAAGGTGAACTTCGCTCTTCCCAATTTTATTTTTATTTTTTTACAGTGGAGTCCACTCCAAATTTGAATCAGCCTCATAGTTTGGACTATGATCTAATATGATCTCTCCAAATGGATGGACGGTGTGGATACAACACATATATCATGGTGAGGCCCACATAACTTGGTGACGTTACTTCAATAGTGAGTCTCACTACTCAACCTGTAGGTAAGTAATCCGCTTACCTGGCCTAGCGGCAGATTAGTTACTTACAGGCAGAGTAGCGAGACTCACCAAATTCCATGGTCCACTATAATGTACGTTTTGTATCTACACCTTCCATCCATTCGAGAGATCATTTTAGGGCAATATCAAAAGAATGGGTCAAATCCAAAGCCCGGCCGGCCAGTGGGCCCAGCACAGAAAACAGTGAGGACAATGAAGCTGGTATCTGTGTTTTTCCTTATTTTATGCCTTCTTTAACTTTTGAAAATGTTAGATTTCAAATAAACATTATAATGGGCCTCAAGATAGTTTCAACGGTTGGAATCACTCTCCCCACTATTTTTTGTGGGGGATCTATGACAGCTTTTTATCTGTCATAAAAATGATATCTCAAAATGAATGAATGGACGACGTAGATACAACACATACATTATAGTGGGCCCACAGAACTTAGTGACGTCACTTCATTGGCGGCTGTCGCTATTCAACCCGTCGGTATCTAATCCGCGTCGGAGGGGACGTGTTAGGTTGCGTAACCATGTGGCCAAAAGATGTCTCTTTATTGAATATTTTTAACTCGCGCATGGTACGTGGCCTAGTTTGTTGGGTCACCACGTGGATGGCCATAACGTAAAATCCAAAGGGTCAAGAACCACAACAAACAACGACATCCTAGCCATCCAATCAGTGGCGTTCAAAGCATAAATCGTTATTGGCTTACATCTAGCAGAAGTATAGCGAATTAATGATAGGATCATCAGATCTGTGTGAGAACCATGAACCATCCATATGGTTGGTCCACTGGATGGACGGTTCCAACTCATTTACATACCCTTGTTGCGTGAATGGTGGAGAGGGGCCGGCCCCACCGAATTTCCTCTGAACCCATCTCAACCACTCCTTTTCCATCAGCTTTAAACATTTACTTCTTCTAATTCGTGGAATAAAGAAAATTAAAAGAAGTTCATCCTGAGTTTAAATTGTAAGAAAGAGCCATTCTAGTAGGCCTCACCTGAGCCGGCTCACCTGTGTAAAGTCAGTTTGGGTGAATCGGTTGCTTATTCCTAGTTGGAAATGGCCTTCATATGTGGTGGAAATGAAGGCTTCATCTGTGGTCGAAATGAAGTACTTCATATGTGGTGGTTTGTAGTGAAAAAAAAAAATACATGTGGTGGAAATGAAGCCTAAGAGTCTCTTGAAAGAACTTTGAAGCTTCTCCTATATCTAGGATGTTGACCATAGAAAATATATCTAAAAATTTAATTCCTTTTCTTTTTTCAAATCAGTAAGATCTTTTATTATGGGAGAAAATACACATGCGCACGAAAAGAAGGAAAGATAGAAAACAAAAAAACTAGAACTATCAAATGATTTGAAAAAATATGTAAGTACTTTTAATAAAACTGAACTAGAATTCATGGTAAAAAGTCATCACTAATTTGTAGGCTTTACACCTTCCCTTTGTAATTTATTTCATTTTCATATATATTTAAAAAAAAAACACCTCGCTCTGCGTTTTTATATCTTACAATGACAGTGTAACAATAAAATTCATATCTTACGCACATGTCCTTGTCAAGCTGCGTTCTGCATTTTTTGTTGTATGTACCATGTTGAATGTGTCTCACAAGGGTGGCTGGTTCATAAACATGAGAATGAGTCGCCTAGAAAATTAATAATTTAGGGTAAGTCCCCATTTTTAAGCAACATGATTGGCCGGATTCTGATCTTATGGCTAAGCAATTTGTCATAAGATTCATGGAAGTCCACCTAACCCAAGCCCTTGCCTCAATTCAATAAATTTCCACCTAAATCAAAATGCCTTTTAGTCCAATTTCATGGAAGCCTGTTTAAAGTCATCCAAGCTACATCCAAAACACGACCGATGGTGCAACAAAACAACTCCCAATCTGCGAATTTGAAAAGTCAGTCAAGAACTAATTACAAGTTTTAAATAATGTTTTATTGTTAGCCCGTGATTAGCACATAAGAAAGGAGAATAGTAAGCATTTCCTTCTTCCATTGAGAGCCTATATATACTCATTCATACAACTAACATTCATCACTTGGAACGCCTCTCTTCTTTTATTTTCAATTCCAACCTTAATCCCTCTTCCCATTCTGTTATGGAGCATGTGAAATCAACCATCGATCAGATTCAACCCCCGACTTATGGAGACCGAATCACAATACTTAGCATCGATGGAGGGGGGATTAGAGGAATAATCCCTGCAACCATTCTAAGCTTCCTTGAGTCGCAGCTTCAGGTATAAAATATAATTCTCAAGGAAAATTTTAAGGCTTATGTCTAACGCATGTACAAGTTCAATCTATCTTTCAAATTCCATGATTATCTAGATCGTCATCATTGTTGTCATCATAAGCATCAACAACTCATCACTGTTGTCATCATGAGCATCAACAACTCGGCTGCGGATGGCCTGGCCTGGTTAGGGAGTGATGGACAGCAGAACGGCTCTTCCGGAGAACTCAACCCCTCGTGGTCTACTGTTCCTTGACAGAGTTGGCCTAGGCAACCTGAGGGAAGCCTAAGCGCCCTTTTCCTTCCTTTCTTAGCTACTCTACGATAGTTGAGCCTGCCCGAAGTATCCTGCCGTAAAGTCTCGATTTTTGTAATGGAAAATTTTCAGTGTTTAAAACAAAACAAAAAAAAAAAAAAAAAAAAAAACACACACACACCAAAATCATCATCATCATAGTCTTCTCCCAGGTATTTCGGATTGGTTTTTGAATCAACATGACACCATAATCAAGTTATGGAGTACTTTGAACATAGAGCGTATGGCCACCTATGTACAAAGAAAGCCAAACTGATAAGAATGAAACGAAACAACAATAACTATCGGGGGATTCTGATTTTCCCAATCCCGACCCTATCCAAGACGAGCATCCCACGAATTTGAGACGGAAGCGAAATGGAATTGATCAGCTTTTATCAGTGCAGTCTACCATTTAAAAGCCAATCCTCAATTGTTAGGAGAAAGGCTGAGAAGATGATGATCAGCTTTTACAAATATGATCATAGAATATTTTTAACATTTGCATGATCAAATCATCAATTGGTTACTATTTTCAGGTACCCAAGAAAAAATAGGCTACTATTTTCTAAAACTTATGTTTGCATGGGTTTACTTTGTTTGGTGGAGCAGACGATAGACGATGATAAGGATGCAAGACTTGCAGACTATTTCGACATCATTGCAGGGACGAGCACAGGTGGTCTTGTGACCGCCATGTTAACTGCACCAAATGAAAACAACCGTCCACTGTTTGCTGCGAAAGATATCAAGGATTTCTACCTCGACAACTGCCCAAAAATTTTCCCACAAACCGGGTAATAAGAGTAATGACAAGGGAAATAACTTCTTTTTTTGTTATTAGTCTTTCAAAACTTATGCGAAGGATTCATGGGCATGTCTTAAGCGTATAAAGTCCATACATCAATATGCTTAAGATCAGGATATGAATAACTTCTTTTGCCAGTTGAATAACCATTTCTGATTTCTTTGAATCACAGAGGCCTATTTGGTTCAGCTTTGAAGACAGCAAAATTATTTTTATCAGGACCCAAATACAATGGAAGCTATCTCCATGATATTGTAAGAGAAAAACTAGGAAAGGTTCAGTTGCACGAGACCTTGACAAATGTCGTCATCCCTACATTCGATATCAAGCACCTCCAGCCCACCATCTTCTCCAGCTACGAGGTTCTTCTTCATTTCTCCAAAACCACACATAAATTTCAATTACTAGTTTCTGATGTAGAAGCCCACGTGAATTCTTTCTGATCGTAATCGATGAAACTCAGGGACTTGGGGAACTAATCCAGTCTCGAGTCTAGTCATGATGTGCCTGAGTCGAGAGTGAATCAGAACGGTTAGGCAGAGTTAGGGGCGAGTCGGGTCACTCATCCCGGTGGCTTGTGGTGTCGAACCGCGTTTGACCAAGTCCAAGTCGACTCAGACAAGTCACAACTGACTTGTACGAATCATCAATGCATGTTTACATGCGCAAAATCGTCATTTTAGCGGGAGCGGATTGGCTACTCCCCCTGCCACCAGCCAATGGCTCGTGGTCCGTGCTCTGTGGGCCCCACCATGATATATGTGTTTCATCCACGCCGTCCATATATTTTCCTAGTCCATTTTATGTTATGATACAAAAAATGAGCTATATCCCAATATCAAGTGGAGCACATTAAAGGAAACGTGTATTGAATGAACGTCAACTATTAAAAACCTTTTGGGGGCCATAAAAGTTTTGGATCAAGCTGATCTTTGTTTTTTCCTTTCATCTGGGTCTTTATGACCTAATCAACAGATTAGATGTCAAATAAATAGTACAATAGGCCTTAGTAGGATTTTAATGGTGGATATCTAATTACTATTGTTTTCCTGTGGTGTGGTCCAGTAGAGACTTATATCCCTCTAATTTTTGGTATCAAACACTAACATGATCTATAAAAATGGATAAACGGCATGGATGAAACACATAAATCATGGTGGGGCCCATAGAGCACCGACCATCAGCAACAGGGCTGGTTGCGGGCGAGCAGCCACTCCGTTTCCCATTTTACCGGGTCCATGTAGCGATTCCATGAATCTGGAACCCTATCCGATAGGGAAGCGGATTGTCTGGTGTACCATAGAGCTGCTGTAGGTACGTGTCGCGCGACAACGAGCACTGATACTCCTCAACATCCGAGTTATTCAAACATTTCAAAAGAGATCGAAGTTACATGGCCCTACAGTAGTGATGTGTTTATTATATCCGCAACGTGCATCTATTTTTAGAAATCATTTTAGAGCATCATCCAGAAACTGAATCATATTCAAAGTTGATATGGGCAACACCATAAATAGTGGCGGAGATAATGATTTTCACAGTTCAAAAACTTATGGGGCCCACCATTTCGTTTATTTCTCATCCAGTCTGTTCATAAGTTTATAAAGACATAAATGAAGAGAAAAAACAAATTTTATATTTATTTTAAACTTTTGTAACCAAAAAGGATTTCAATGATAGACTTTCAATCCCCTACTTATTTTTTGCAGTGTGGTCGGCTTGATAGCTAGATTTACCTTATTTTCCATCTCAAGTCTTAACATGAGCTCGCCAAATGGATAAAGATACAACACATACCCCATAATCAGACATAAAACAATTGTTGAAATCAATACACAGCTATGTGGCTGCTGTAGCTTGTAGGTATGTGTCGGCACGGCCCTCAACCTCCGAGTTGTACAAACGGTTCAAAGGAGATCAAAGTTTGATGAGCCCCACAGTGATGTATTTATTATATCTACACCGTTCATCTATTTTTAGAGGTTATTTTAGATCATTATCCAAAAAATGAATTATATCTAAAGATCATATGAACCACATCATAAATAGTACAACAGCCAATCCGCTTCCGGTGGGGTCCCTTTTATACTCGAAAATGACACGAGTGGTTCTTTTTAGTACACGTCGGACTGTGTCGGTACCTGTACCTTTTTCTACCTTTGATCCACAACCGAAATTCACGAGTAGGTAAAGGTGAGTTTCTTAGTAGAGAGAGAGAAAGAGAGACATGGAGGTGGCCGAATCCATAACATTAAAGCTTTGTAGGCTAAGCTTAATAGGCAATGTGTGGGGCCCACTGTGATGTGTCCATAACGTCCAATCCGTCCATCATGTGCGTTGCCTTATCTTCTTTGGGGCCCGAAAATCAGGCCAATCCAAAACTCAGGTGGGCCACAAAACAAAAAATTGTAAAATCATGCCTAAAACCTCTAAGGTCATGTGGTGCATGTGTACCACCTGAATCTTGGAATGGCCTGATTTTTAGGGTGTCCACTCATCTTCGTGGTGCATCTTCTGAATGGGTTAGATGGGACATAAAAAACGGCAGGCCCCACTCAGAATCTGTTGGGTTCCCCATCCAAAATGCTCCCTGTGGTGTGGTCCACCAGAGTTTTGGATGGCCTGATTCTATACAGGACGCCATTTAGACCATGAGGGGTACACAAGATGGACGGATTAGATGTCATGTACAGATCAAGATGGGCCCCACACAACATGTTGAAGGTTAAGGCTTCACCTTCAAAGCTTTGGGTTATGAAAGCATATAAAACACGTAGATTTTGGTAAGTTTCATTTCTTTTTCTTTATCACAACTAGCCTGTAGGCATTTTGTCCAAACCGTTTTATGTATCCTTTTGATAAGCAGGTAAAATCCACGCCGTCCTTGAATGCTCTACTCTCGGATATCTGCATCGGCACATCTGCAGCTCCAACTTACCTTCCTGCACATTTTTTCCAAACTAAAGATCTTCAAGGGAAAACGAGGGATTTCAACCTCATCGACGGTGGCGTCGCTGCTAATAATCCGGTTTGATCATCACCCTTAGACAAGGAGTTATAGCTAGGGGTCCCTTTCATTAGCAGATGCACAGGATTTCGCTCATGTGGGACCAGGTTCGATGATCTAAACCGTTGATCTGATGAACCCCAACGGATGGGGATGCTTTCAAACTCTTCCAGCTGATTGAAACACACTAGGCTTTTGATCAGGGGGCCCACAAGTAGACGGTTAAGGAAACAATTCAAAAAATGGTCCAAATATGATGGAACATCGTCCAATAATGGAAGGGTTTGGATCATCCAATCTGAAGGATTTCTGGACGTCTCCAATCCACAGTGGGGCCCATATGATCAATCCAGTAATGGAAGGGTTTTGATCAACATCTGAAAGATTTCTGGATGTCTCCAATCCACAGTGGGGCCCATCTGTTTGCATTGTTGTTCAGTAGTCCCACATGAACAGAATTAATTCATCCACACCACATTCTTATCATCACCTCTAGTAATCTTTACATGGTGTAGACCCTAAGCATGCATGACTAAACCTACTGAGTGTTGTGGTTTCAGGCACTGGCAGCTATGGGTGAAGTGGCCAGGGAGATTTTCAAAGGAAATCAGGATTTCTTTGCGCCCAAGCCAATGGATTACAGTAGATTGCTGGTGATCTCATTGGGGACAGGTTCAGCAAAGGCGGGAGAGAAATTCAGCGCAGCTCAAGCAAGCAAGTGGGGTGTTTTGGGGTGGTTGCTGAGTGACGGTTCTAATCCATTAGTGGATGTGTTCACTCAAGCAAGCGCAGATATGGTCGACATTCACATTTCGGGTGTTTTTCGTGCCCTTGGATCTGAAAATAACTACCTCCGGATTCAGGTGGGCACACACATTCTCATTCTCTTTAGATTACTAATCAAGGTTTTGTGACTCTACTCATGTAGTTGTCCACACATGTACATTGAATATGGACCATTGGTCTTTTTCTCTCTTCTAATAATCCATTTTCATCATATGGATGGCCCTCCTAATGAGTGGACGGACCTAGTTTTTGGGCCACCGCATTTCACTTTGGTCTCCAAGATCTCACGTAAATCATCTGCTGGCATGCAGCTCCGTTCGAAACAATAGTAAATAGGAATATCTTAATTTCTTGTGATAATACATTTGTTTGCCCTGAAATAATCACAATGTTCTTGAATGGAAAAACTAGGATGATGCACTGGATGGGGATGAAGCATCGGTTGATATCGCTACTAAAGAAAACTTGGAGAATCTTGTGAAGATCGGCGAACGGCTGTTGCAGAAAACAGTCTCAAGGGCGAATTTGGAGACTGGTGTTTTCCTACCTGTCGAGAACGGAGGCACTAATGAAGAAGCTCTCATTAGGTGGATGCTTAAACCCCTCCAAATGTTGTTATTACAGTTATTATCTTTAAGGATGCGTTTGGCAATGATATTTGGTGCAACCAAACACAACCTAATCTATGACACTAATCATCATTCTTTGTGATAGGTTTGCGAAGCAACTTTCGCAGGAAAGGAAACTTCGCCTGATGAGATCGCCAAACACCAAGCCCTCCAAATTCAACTGATTAGAGATTGTGTTTTTACAAATAACATTGTAATGCTGTTATGGTTTTATTAGAGGCTTCTTTGTATAAATAAAAGTGGGAATCTTTCTCTTCTTCTTCTTCTTCTTTTTTCTTTTACCCAAAGATATTACATGAGGATAAATTAGTCCCATCCTTGATTTTTTGTGATGTGACCTATTGACGCGGGGTGGACATGATGAGGTCAATCACTGTCTTTCTCACGGATAACTACTCCGAATCTAAGGAGCTTCTCTAGACTCCTCACAGAGATTCCTCAAATCCATTATTTAAAAAAAAAAATTTCTAATAAATTCAAAAATAAATTGATTGATGATACAAATGAATTTACAATTCTTTAAACGGTGATATCAAACCTAGTAAGAAGTTTCAGAATCAAACTCTAGCTCCCAAATAAACAAACGTGACTTGCTATAAATAGTAAACTTAGTATTTATAGATCGCCATGATTTCTACTAGACTTCATTGTTTTTAGCCAAAACTAGTAAGTGTCCAATTTGGCTTAACCATATTATTCTTCTGATTTTTCTATGAAATTTTCAAGTTGGGCACGACTCCTAAAGCTCAAATGATCAAGAGTTATGATTGAAATAAAACTTACTATAAATAGTAAAAATAAAATTGAAAAGGACTTTCGACCGTTGATCTGATAGAATCTCTCAAATCTGGCATGGGCAACCCGGCATAGTGGGTTGGTTGGCTAAGGTAGCTTCTCCTACCTTAAAATTATATATGGTACGTCAAATAACTCATTCCAGTTTACAAGATACATCTATTTTAGGGTTTTGATGGTCCTGATCACTTCCTCCTCCGATCGATTCTTCTTTGGTCTATCTTGGCCATGAAATTGTCTGCAATCCGATCTACATCACCCACTATATGATGGATCAGCACATCAAGGGTGTTGATCACATTACATAAGTGCAACATGTTTGAACTAAGGTTTTCTCATGCCCACTATGGAACTCGATCAAGAGGGAAGGATTGCCAATCTCCTAGGCTTGGGTCTATTCTGAAGGTCGTGGTCTGGGATGGGCTTCTCTATTTTTTATGGGCCTATAAATTAATGGCCCCAACTTGATCCTATGCATAGTAGGTCCGTTAATGTGGGCCAAATGCCAGGTGTACAGGTATGAATATCAGGCAAGATCGTGGGCCTGATTAAACAGGGCCAGGAGTTGAGCTTTACTTCGCCCATTACCACCCTAGCTCTGCACTTCCAAGGCAAGGAGCTTTTATTAGGTCTGAGCTTGGTTCATGCCTGGGATTTAGAAGTGGTCAAGCCAGGCTAATTTGAAATACTGATTTTACCTAGCCCAGGCCCTACTATTCTCATTTTTAATGCCTCAGCATGCGGAGTTCTTACAACTGAGTCCTTGGTTTGGTAAAATAAAATGTTGATTTGATGGTCTACTTATGGATGGGGTGTCTAAAAATTCTTCTAGATTGGAAGCTCTTATCCGTTGAGTAATTGGTCGTTTTTGTTGATGATACCATTCTTTTCCTCATCGGCGGGGCGAGGTCCCTTCAGGCAGTGGATAGCTTTCTATCCGCTTACCAGTAGCCTTCAGGGCAGAAGATCAATCATCATAAGAGCGCCTTCTATTGTGCGGGAACCTTCCCTCCTGCTAGGGCCAAAGCAATTGAGGCTCTCCTTAGGATTTCCCAATCCAGGTCCGATCCTATTTACGTGGGTGTTCCGCTCATAGTGGGAAGGTTTAGGTGTGCAGCGTTCAGGCCCCTTCTGGAGAAAGTAGAAGGCCGTATTTCGGGGTAAAAAGCTAGGTGTTTATCCCAGGCTGGGAGAGCTATCCTGGTTCAGCATGTTTTGGGTATCATCCCCATCCATGCCATGGCAGCTTCCTTAATCCCTAGGTCCGTTCTCAAGGACTTGGTCAGGAGGTTCGCGGACTTTTTCTGTAGTTGGGCTAAGGGTAAACGCAAGCTTCATTAGAGGAATTGGAAAGACTTGTCCAAGCCTAAGGCTAAAGGTGGGCTTGGTTTCAAGAGGCTTAAGGATGTGATGCAGTCCCTTCGGCTCAAGATGGCTTGGGTAGACAAATTTGGGACCTCTCTTAGTCTATGGTGCGAGGCAATGTGTACCAAATATGGTCCTGATCTCGGCAGCTCCTTTGTGACGCCTCCTTCTGCTTATTCCTCTCCACTATGAAAATCTATTTTTATGCCATCCCCCTCCTTCAGTACGCGCAGTCTAAAGTGGGCAAGGGCTGGGATTGTGACACAGGGGAGGGCGTGAGGTCGAGCACCGTCTTCCTCAAGAGGATAACTATTCCAAATCCACGGAACTTCTCTGGACTACTCACAGAGACTTCTCGAATCCACGAGGAAAGAAAGCAGAAAATAGGAATAAATTCTAATAAATTTGAAATTGATTAATGAATGAATAAAAACGAGTTCACAACCCTTTAAATAGGGGTACCAAGCAATAGAAAAGAAATCAGAATCAAACCACAACTAAAACTCCTAAAATTCGCAACTTACTATAAATAGTAAACTTACTATTTATAGACGGTCGTGATGTCTACTAGTGCAAAAGGTTTTCGGCCAAAAATAGTAAGTGTCCTATTTGGCTTCACCAAACTGTTCTCCTAATTATTCTAAGCTCTTTTCACATTGACGAAACTCCTAAAGCCCGACAGATGAAGAGTTATAATCAAACTAAAACTTACTATTTATAGTAAAAACGAAATTAAAACATGGAAAGGACCATCGATCCAGGGGTTTTTCGCAATTCCGGGTTGCAACCCAGCGTAGTGGGATTGGTTGGTTAAAGTAGCTCGTTCTACCCCAAAATCATATATTTTACGTCAGATAACTCATTCTGGATTGCGAGATACGCCCGATCTAAGGTCCGACGGTCCGGATCACTTCTATCGTTGACCGGGCCTTTTTTTATCCATCTTGGCCATGAAACTGTCCGCGACCCACTCTGCATCAGTTTGCCTTTGGATGATTAACTGGACGGGTCTAGGTCCCTTGGCCGACCGCTCCTCGCAGCCTATTCCTCCCTCTCTCTCTCTCTCTTAGCTTCAGATTAGGGATTTCTTAGGCCCTGATGGGCCCCTTCCGCGTTCCTCTATTTTCTCCTTCCTTCCCTAGGAGGTGATTGATTGTATTTTTATGGGGAGGTTTTGTATTTCAGATAACCCGGCCTCTGTCTTCTGGTCATTGGAGCCTTTGGGAAAATTCTCTTCCAGATCAGCCTGGGACATTTTCAGGTGTCGCCAACCTCGCATTGGGTGGGCGAAGTGGGTCTGGCACACCCTCATGCCTCCTAAGGTGTCCTTTGTCTGGAGGCTTCTTCACGACACCCTCCCAGTTGACGAGTCCATTAAAAGGAGAGGTATCCATTTAGCCTCTATGTGCTCCTACTACCGCATCGATCTGGTCATGTGGCCCTCTGCCGAGTCGCTAGATCACATATTCATTCGGTGCAGCCTGGCATCCTGAGTTTGGGAAGTCTTTGCTGTAGTATTCGGTTTGGCTTGCGCCTCTTTCTCCTCCTTGCCAGATTGGGTGGCAAATTGGTGGTCCCCCCTGCGCCCTCCGCCTGTGTCCCGAGTCGACATGGCCTCGCTCCCTGCCTCATCCTTTGGGAATTATGGCAGGCCAAAAACGCGGCCAGATTGGACGGGGTTCAGGTCGGGCCTTCCTCGGTAGTAGCCAGGGTTAAGTGGAGTTTATGGTCTTTGGTGTCTTCCAAGGGAGGACAGCTGTAATTTTCCCATTCTTCGCTTCATAGTCTCGGTTTCCGCTTGCCATTCGCATCTTGCCCTATGCTTGCGAAATGGGCTAGGCCTAGTAGCGGTTTCATCAAGCTTAATGTGGACGGCACGGCTTTGGGTAACCCGAGGAAGTCGAGGGGGGGGGGGGGAGGGAGGGATTTGTAGATGTGACAATGGGGAGTTCATCTTTACCTTCGCCGTGGGCTATGGCATCGGCAGGAACACAAGAGCTGAGCTAAGGGCAATGTATAACGAACTCTTGCTGTGTTTTGAGCTCGGGTTCAACCGAATTGAGGTTGAATCGGATTCTAGGATTGTAGTGGGTCTTCTCAACGGATCCATGGAGTCCAGCTGGTGTTGGGAAGATTGGATTTTGAGGATTAGTAGACTGAGGGTAGCAGGACCTTTCTGCCATGTTCTCAGAGAAGGGAATGCCCCGGCGGACGGGATAGCCCGTTTGGATTCTGACAGTCAGCTTTCCTTCTCGACTTGTCATATCATTGACCTCCCCTCCAAGATTAGAGGCCTCATCTTCCTAGACAAGGTGGCACTTTCCGGTCCCGACCTGGGTAGATAGTTGGTGTTTGTTGTTTTTTCCTTTTTACGACGGGCTGTGTGCTAAGCCCTTTTTTGTCAACCTGGCTCCCGGCCCAAAAGAGTTGTATAGCTTTTTCTCATGGAATATAATCTCTCGTTCGTAAATAATAATAATAATAATAATAATAATAATAATAAATAAATAAATAAATAAATAAAAATGGTCATTTTTGTTTGACGATTTTTGTAGCTGTTTTCTTTACCGGCTATTTATGGGACACTAATCAGAGAAATGAAATATGAATAATTTTAGAATTTTTTGAGATATCCCCTATTCACAGTAGAACAATGAGATGAATGGTTTGGAAGGTTGATAAATCATGGGCCCACTTTGTAATGTATGGGCCATCAGGCACCAGGTTCTCTAGTCCTCCAGCATTAAGATGTAGATAGAATCCTCGTGGGGCTAGTTTGTACCATTGGCAGGATTGTTCTAGAACTTTGGTACTACGGCATATATTAACTTAAATTAAGCAAATAAAATTGTGGAGGCCACCGCTACTGATTCAAAGTACCGAAATTAGAATGGTTCAAGAATACCAACCTATTTTTTTCATGGGCACTAACTTGATTGTTGAAATAGGGCCATTGGATGCATTTTACTGTTAACCGTCCAATAAATGTCCACCAATCTATAGTTGGATAATAAGTAAACACAATCACATGATTAAGGGCCACAAAATTATGGAGGCAACGCAGCTAAGTCAGAGTACCGAAATTAGAATGGTTGAAGAAACCGCTTATTCGTGGTCACTTGATTGTTGAAATTGGGCTATTGGATGCATTTTATTGTTAACCATCTGATAAATGCCCACCAATATGTAGTTAGATAATAAGTAAATATGATCATATGATTAAAGGCCATAAAGCTCACAAATCTATATAGATGAATAGTCACACAAAAATCATACCTTCACATAGTTTAGAGGCCACACTATTATTACAAATTTACATTATTAGGTGAGCCACGTCCAATATCATAAATTCGCATGGCTAGATAGTCACACAAATATCACAAGATTACATGGACCTTATGTGGCTATCAAGATTACAATGGACCTTACTGGATGGACAACATTGGTGACTCACATATTGACTGATGTCTTATATCTGTAAATCAATTGGTCTGTCGATGATAGCTCGATGCCATCAAGCAAATTTTGATGTCATTGGAAAAGTTTTAAAATTTTATGTTTAGTTGCTAGAATGTTTTGATGTTTAGTTCGATGACATCAAAGATGTTTGATGCTATTAAAGGCTCCATTGAAATGACATCGAAGTGTCATTGAACGATCGTGCAAAGTTACGTAGAATTGCGTAAGTGCGGGATTTGTTTCCTATTTTGATTGTGATTCTCATAGAGGCTACATATATGGGTGTAATTGAGAATAAAGAGTATTTCAGGACCTTTTAATTCGTTCCAAAGGGTTTCAAGGGCTTGTAAGGGAGATTCGAGGCTTGGTCGAATCAGGTGATCTCTATCTCTTGTAATTTTTTACTTTCGTAGTACATTATTATCGTTGTGCCATAGTTTTTGGATTTTTCCAAGTTAAAATTAGATTGTTTTTGCGTTTGAACTTGATTGTGCGATTGGAGTATTTTGCTTGATTCATCTGTGTGCTTCCGCAGTCCTAGCTCCAACAAGTAGTATAAGAGATTAACGTTGGGACACAGTTCGAATCTGAAAGCATAGTATCAATGGCTTTTAATATAAAGTTCGATGTTGAGAAATATTCTAGAAAAAATAATTTTGAACTATGGAAGGTCAAAATAATTGGTCTCCTAGTTCAACAAGGATTTAATGATGCACTCCTAGAAAAGCGACCGGAATCTATAACATATGATGAATAGAACAAATGGAAAAGAAAGCAAGAACCTCTATCCAATTGTGCCTAATGGGTGAGGTCCTCTATAATGTCATGAGAGAGAAAACTACAACAAGTAAATAGGAGAAATTATAGGACATCTACGCGAAGAAATCTCTTAAGAATCGCATGTACTTAAAGTTTCAGTTATTCAATCTAAAAATGGTAGAAGGGGCTGATGTCGAGGCCCACATTAGTAACTTTAACAAGATTATTTGGAAATTGTTGTATATGGAAGAAATGATGGAAGATGAGGATCACGCATGTATTCTGTAAACTCTCTCGCGGCTTCATATGAGTCGTTTAAAGACTCATTGTGCACTGATAAATCGACCATTAGCATCGATATCGTTGTTTCAGCCCTTCAAGGAAAGGCGATAAGAAAGAAAAGTGGTGACATGGGGTCCTCTACTGATGCATTGATTACAAGAGGATGAAATTCTGAGCAGGATAGTAGATCATCTCGATCGAGATCTAAATCTAAGGGCAAGGGTAGGCACAAAGGAAAGTTAAAGTGTTAGAATTGTGGGATGTTCAGACACATGAAGAAGGATTGCACAAATCCTAAGGTTAAGAAAGAAAACTCAGAAGCTTCTTCCATGAAGGCCAACATGACAGAGTCTGATGTAAGTACAAGTGTTTATGATGTGTCGTCAGTGTCCATGGTTGAATACTTATACGATGAACGTAAGAATGAATGGATTTTGGATACTAGGTCATCATATCACATGACTCCTCATCTGAGTTGATTCACTAGCTATAAAGAGTGTAATGGTGGCCAGATGTTTATGGGTGATGACAACAGTTGTAATGTTGTGGGTTGAATCGGTACGCATCAAAATGTTTGATGGCATGGAGCATACCTTGACTGAGTTAAGACATGTTCCTAATATGAGGAAGAGCTTGATATCTCTTGAAGTACTCAAGGCGCTTGGGTGCAGATTCACCGATTTTTATCGTGTCCTTAAAGTTTCAAAGGGAGCGCTCGTAGTTATGAAGACATAGAGTAACAGGAACCTTTACAAGTTGATTGATAGCACTTTATCAGGTGAAGCTACAGTGTCTGTGGCAGATTCCATGTTTGCATGTATGTGGCATGCACGCTTCGGCCATATGAACGAGCAAGGCATGAAGGTACTTTCTAACCATTATTTAATTCTAGCTTTTAAAATTTTTAATTTAAGTATATGCGAGCAATGTATATATGGTAAGCATTCAAAGTTTTATTTTAAATCTAAAAAACATGTATGTAAGGGTGTTCTTGATTATGTGCATTTTGATGTATGGGGGTCATCACCCGTGGTTTCTGGTAGAGGGTCGTCATATTTCATCACGTCCATTGACGACTATTCCAGGAAGGTATAGCATTATTTTATGAAAAATAAATCCATTGTTTTCACAAACTTCAAGCAGTGGAAGACAATGGTGGAGAAACAATCGGGGTGAAAAGTGAAGGTACTAAGGACAGATAACGGTGGAGAATTTACTTTGAGAGAATTCAATCAATATTGTAAAGATAAATGGATCATGAGGCACAACACAGTGCGCCACATACAAAAGCAGAACGGTGTAGCTTAGCGGATGAATCAGACTCTTTTGAAGAGGACCTAATGCATGATCAATAATGCTAGGTTGGGCAAAGAATTGTGGACTGAGGCTGTTAACAGGGCTTTGTTATTTGATAAATTGGTCCCCTTATATGGCAATTGATTGTAAGATTCTAGAGGAAGTGTGGAGTGGTCAACGGGTAGATTGCTTGGGACTGCTGGTATTTGGTTGCAATGATTACTCTCATGTACCATCAGTCGAGAGAGATAAGCTTGACCAAAGGGCTAAGAAATATATATTTGTTGGCTATGGTGGTGGTGTGAAGGGGTACAGGCTGTATGATCGAGTCACACGGAAAATCATCATTAGCCGTGATGTTAGATTCGACGAAGGATCCTTATTCCATAAGGATGAGCACGATGAGCTAGAAAAATTGGATGTGGATGTTTAGCTAGATAGAGATGAGACTCGGTCTGAGACAGAGATACAGGAGCAGGTAGAGCAGTCACCTATGAGAAGGAATCTGTCGATCGTAGGTTACCAGCGAAATACAAGGATGACTCTAATGTCGCATATGCCATTATTATCGATGAGGGGAATTTGTCTCTTTTTCAGGAAGCTCTTGATGAGCCGGATGCCAAAAAGTGAAAAGCTATGATGGATGATGAGATGAGTTCCTTGTGCACGAACAAGATATGGGAGCTGGTGGAGCTTTTCGTTGGTCAAAAAGCGATCGAGTGGAAGTGAATCTTCAAGAAGAAACATGATATGCATAAGGCAAGATTGATAGCAAAAGGATATGCTTAAAGGGAAGGTGTCGACTTCACTAAGATATTCGCGGCGGTTGTGAAGCAAGTATCTATCAGCTTCGTATTGATGTTAGTTGCCCAATATAATATCAAGTTGGATCATATTGATGTGAAGACTACCTTCCTACATGAGGAATTGAAAGGGGAGATCTACATAAAGCAACTAGAAGACTTTGAAATAAAATGGGCAGAGAACAATATTTGCAGGTTGAAGAGGTCTTTGTATGGCCTGAAACTGTTACTTAGACATGTTATAAAAAAATTGATTCTTTCATGATAAGTCAGAAGTTTACGAGTGAATATAATCATTGAGTCTATTACAAAATATTGAGTGATGTGAAGTTTATTATCTTGTTGTTGTATGTTGATGACATGTTGATTACCAGTTATAGCATGTTTAAAATCGACTTATTGAAAACTCAGTTATTAGGGATATTCGAAATGAAAGATTTGGAGGCTTCAAAGAAGGTTCTCGGCATTGATATACATAAAGATAGGAAATAGAGCAGGCTTTAGTTATCTCAGAAAGAATACCTTGAGAAGGTGTTGATGAAATATGGGATGGACAGGGTAAAGCTGGTCAGCATTTTTAACGCGACTTATTTTAAGCTTTCTTCTGAACAGTGTCCTAAAACTAATGAAGAAAAGCAGGATATGTCTTGTAACAACTCACATCTTAACTAAATAAAAATTTAGAATAACTAAACTCCCCATACGCCGTTACGATTAAGATCAGCCACCTAATATTAACGTCCAAACTTTATTTAAACAACTCTCTAAGAAAACTGATAGCTCAAATTAATCAATGGATAATCAGAAACCACAATAAACTATCACTTACCAACTACAAACCTTTGAAAGATAGGGAAACCATCATTGGCACCTAAAAACCTTTAAGCCGTAGATACTAGGAGAACCTCCAAAACCTATGATCGGTATGGATCGAGTTGGATCATGTCGTGGACCACACATCTGTTTTGAGCGTGTACACAAATAGCATTCACACACTATGCACGAGGTCAAGTCATCGGGTCAAAGAAGCTTTGACCCAATGAATTTCGCAACTGGGGAAGGAAATTCAAAATTTTCCCTCCCACCCAGCGTCGTTTCAACAGAACCGTCCATTCGATGGTGCAAACGAATATTTTTCGAATAAGTGAACCAGATCTGGACCGTCCACATGACGGATGGGGACCCACCGACCCTAAACATAAGGAGAATCCAAATTGAAAACCGTCTGTGCCGCCTCTGTCCTTAAACTAGCGAGCAACGTGAGATGATGACGCTGATCGAGACAAAAAATCCACGTCCACCTCTCCTCTGACCAATCCAACCGTTGGGAGTCGTCGGATGGATGCCACGTGCACAGGGAAATCCTAGTCAGCCTTACCAGTTTCCAAAAACGAACCCCTACATGCCCGAAAGCGGAAGGAATCTTTCCGCTGATAGTAACGACTCATCTCGTCCGATCATTGACCTCTGGAAGCTTCTCTCGGATGAATCCTGAGCGTTGAAGCTTCTCCCAGATGAAAATCTCGTAGTAGAACCGAGATTTTAGCGAGATGCTGCATCGACAAGTCACAGCCTCTTCCGAATTAATGTAGTAACCAACGGTCCATTCTCACCGTTGGGTGGGCCATACATGCCTCCTGGGCAACATCCAGACCGTTTGGACACATCAGATCGATAGATCGATCGGTCGTTACAAAACTGCCATGATTGTCGGGTCATCTTCCCCGATCTGACTGTCAGCAACAGGTCCTGATAGGATGATCTTTTCTCCAATCCAAGACGTCTATCATGTGGCCCATCTCACCTAAAACTTATCAAAGAATATTGTCTGGGCCCATGCATACGGTCAATGATTATATGGGACCCTGATGATGGGTTTTCCCAACCGTTTTGCGTTAACTGTACACTAATCCTTGGGATTAACTGTAGAAGGACCTAGAAATAACCACAACTATAAATCTCTAGATTTTAGGGCGACTCCCAAGAGAAAGCCAGAGAAAGAAATTGAAAGAGATTAGGAGAGAGAGAGAGAGAGAGAGAGAGAGAGAGAGAGAGAGAAAACGGTCGTTTGATTGGGTTACATGCTCTGTAGCAACTCGTCTTGGCCTTTCTAACAAGCGAGTCGGCATTGGCCCGACCCATTCTTCTACAAAGAGTGAGAATAAGGAGAAAGATAGAATTGGGTGGGTGTGTAGATCGTCTTCTGGTGAGAGTTGCATTTTCGGTTGCAACTTAACCACACCATACCAGATAGTGAGTCAACCAGGTCTGGCTCGTCCATAGCTGTGAAGGAAGGAAGTGATAGTTAGAGTAGAAGAAGGTGGGTGTTTGAGAATGTCTGCAGCTGGAACAAGTTTCCAGTTAGCCGTTTAAAGTTTCGCTGCAGGCCCAGCTTCTTGCAGCTCAAGCCCCAACCTCATCTCAGGCCGTTTCGTCCCAAAACAGTGACCATGATCAAGTCGATCCCTGATCTCCCGTCAAACTCGGAGCAGAGCACACCTTGCCTGGACTCTTACCGCATCCGAAACAATCCCTGATCAGGTACCGCACCCAACTCGACTAACGTTCTTTGCATCCACTCCCATCTCAGTCTCAAACGGGCACTGCTCAGATCTATGCGTCGGGATGAAAATCTTGATTTAGATCAGAGAGGGTGATCAATTTGACTCATCATGGTTGCACCATCGAGCACCACAACACGATTTCAACCATTGTTATAGTATATATCACACCCGACTCGTCGAAAGAAACTCGTCTCTATTTCAGGAAAAGCCCTGACTCAGATCATCTGAGAAGATAGTCCGTCCCAGCCTCCATATCCCATCAGGTAACACAAAAATCTGTCCTAACTGTTTAAGGTGGTCACTACATTCCACTCGGCACCGAGTTAACTCATCCTGTTTTCTGAGTGGCTCAGTGACGACTCACTAAACCTCGACATGACTTGTCCAGGTATCACTTACAGTAACTCTCCTAGAGGAACAACCATCCCCTCAAATAACTGTGAAACAAGCTAGTAAGGATAAACTCCTAACACATGAATTCCATACACTGATTAGAATGAGAATTTGATTGATCATTATGAATTAGGATCTCGTAAATCCACCCTGTAAGGGCACCAAAGCAAGGAAGAGACTCATCTGAAGTGCGGAATGTCCCACATTACTTCATTCATTTCATTGAACTCTAAGCTAGTTTTGAGCCTAATGTATAGGGACCTTAAAGTTGTGATATCATTCCTTTGTTCATTGATCAACTATGAGTGAATGCCTAAAATTGTTACTCTTGTTCATTTAAGGACTTGTATCACACTCCATAAGACATGTTTGAGATTGCATAGTTACATGTACATTTCTATCTGTTAAGCATGAGGCAAGAGATCTTATTCCCAATCATATTATAATTAGTATTACATGTACATTTCTATCTATTAAGCATGAGGCAAGAGATCTTATTCTCAATCACATTATAAATAGTAGAATTTTCAATTACACCTTACATATGCTAGACTCATTCTTAGTTGAATCTGATGTATTCTAAATTTTGGAATAATATGTATAGTAAATTATTTTTTCTATTTCTATTTTCTGTGATGAACATGAGTCTATACTCTATTTCCTATTGCATAGATCCTATATCTATAAGAGCTACACTTAGCCTTGTGTTTTACATAGTATTTTAGAAATTGCTTAACTTTGGGTGTAGCACTACTAGTGATGATAAGAATTATGGTATTTCATTTTACTAGATGAGATTATGTATGATGTTACCTTTCATGAGGAATATAGGATAAGTTCCTTAACTACATTCCATATGTCACATTTATGGGCCCTTATTGGTCCTGGAAAAGGTATATGGAAATTATATTGAATTCACATTAAAATGTCTGACATCTTAGTATAAGACCATAAGCTTGGCCATATTTATGAAAGTGATTTTGTTAATACCACGGAGTGTACGTGAGTATCATGGTGCATGACATCCACGCATGACATATGAGCTTTTCCAAGTGCTCTCTTTAAGTCACTCCTTGTACGATTTACTGAAGGTTTTATCCCTTCAGTGGACTCACAGAATATGTGCAATTGTGCCACTTTGGGTGCTCTCTATTTACATGAGGCTTTTCCAGGATTTAAGCACTCCTCGGGTGTACTCCGCTTATTTTTCTAGGAGTCAGGATATCCTTGAGCGCACTCGCTTTCACGGTCTTTTCCAGGTAGTACACTTACTGTGGGTGACCCTTTTATTTTGACAATTGGATGTGCATCCCCGGATCTATGACTTGAACATACATTCATATATACATCCCTACATATACATGAGAATTCATATATATTTTTCATCATTATAATTCACTACATTGGTTTAAATTATTTTGGAATGACATGATATGTATAAATCTTTGCGGAAAATTTTTATTGAGTTTTCACTCACCCAATCGTGCGGTTGCACCGAATAAATACAGGTGTGATGGCCGAGGATGGTGCTTATGATGAGACTCTCGATGTTGCTGAGGAGTACAGTGAGGAGGGCCCGTACGACGATGTAGTCAAACCGTCGGAGCTCCACTAAATGCTTAGGATTTACTTCTTTTATTATATGACAGATGTTATATTTGCTTGTCTTTGAGTTTTGTAACTAAATCTCCTGCTGTGGGATTTCACTTTACTACTTGCTTCTATTTCACATACGTTGAACTCTTTTTGAGGGCATATATATAGATGTTATATTTCAGTGTTAAGAAATGTGTTAGAAGGATTTTTTTCATTTTATGACATCACCCTTGGGTTCTCATACTCGAGCGAGCATTCTCGGGTTATGAGAACCAGGGTGTTACATGTCTCATGTGTCTTATTCGAGTACGGTTAGCAGTTTGTTGTATGTTATGGTCTGTATTAGACCAGATATTTCATATGCAGTGAGTGTTATCAACAGATAAATGTCTAACCCCGACAAGTAACACTAGGAAGCAGTGAAATGACTACTTCAATATATTCGAAGTACTCAGGACTACATCTTAACATTTGAGAAATTATGGGCCAAGTTAGTAGGTTACGTGGATTTTGTCTACGCAAGCAGTGTGGATAATAGAAGGTGGACTTCCGGTTATTCGTTTGTGCAGCGGATGGAGAGATCAGTTGGATATTAAGGCTTCATTCTATGATGACTCTTTTTACGACTAAAGTTGAGTATATAATGATGATGGAGGCATTCAATGAATGTGTTTGGTTGAGGGAGATGATAAATCAATTGGAGCTTCAGTAGGAGGCCTTGTCGATTAATTGTGACAGTGAAAGAGTGATCAATTTGGCTAAAAATTATGTTTATCACTCACGTACTAAACACATTGATGTTTGTCATATTTTATCTGACTGGTACTTAAAGAAAAAGGCATGATTCTAGAGAAAATTCACACAAGCATGAATTTGGTCGACATACTCATTAAGGTAGTTCCCATAGAAAAGTTCAAATTCTGTGTAACATCTTTGATGTTTGCAAAGGCATAGTTGAAAGATGAAGTATGCACAAGAAGCGATGGTGGATCTATAATGAAATATATAATTAGAGATTACAAAAAAAGAGCTATAAAGAATGGCGATCGAAGACATGATTGAGATTGTTGATTGATGCCTTAAATCTGTAAATCAACTAGTCTGTCAATGACAGTTTGATGCCATTGGAAAAATCTGAAAAATCGATGTTTACTCGTCGAAACATTTTGGCGTTTACTTCGATGACATCAAAGATATTTGATGCCATTGAAGGTTGCTTGATGTCATCGAAGTGACATCGAAGTGTCATCGAATGATTGCGCAGAGTTATGCAGAGTTGCGTTAGTATGAAATTTGTTTCCTATTTCGATTGTAATTCTCATAGAGGCTATATATATGGGTGTAATCGAAAATAAAGAGTATATTAAGGCTTTTTGATTTGTTCCAAATGGTTTCAAGGGCTTGTAAAGAAGATTTGAAGCTTTTTCAAATCGGGTAATATTTATGTCTTATAATTTTTTGCTTTCATAGTGCATTATTGTCACTTTGTGCCGTGTTTTTTCCCGCAAGAGTTTTTTCTCCTTAAAATCAGATTATTTATGTTTGAACTTAATTGTGCAATTAAAGTACTTTGCTTAATTCATCTGTGTACATTTCTGCGGTCCCCCAACATCACATACATCATAGTAGGCTCCACAACCCCTATATGAAAAGCATGAATAAGATACATTACATTGGCCCCACCACGCACAACAAGCAAGGGAGACAACGACGCCACTGTTGAAAGCTTTGGGGCCATAAGGATGGGCCATTCTGTGCTTGCAAAATTATGATGCATCTAAAATTGCAACCATGAAATTATCATGGGTCCTTACTCATGGCTCAGTGGCAGACTTAATTACGGTTGCACCAGGTCAATTATGATTTAGGTAGGGCTGAACCAAGGAAAACGGTTGGGGGAAAGGACGTTCGTCTTCGATTCTATTGCCATCACGTGGAATTTGAACGGTTCATCCCCTCGTTTGTCATGAGAGAAGGGTCATGCAAAAATTAGGCCATTTTGCTCATCAGCTGGGCCCGGTGAAAATCAAAGGTAGAGTTTCTCCTTGCAACTATTTCCTTAGTGTGGATCATTTGAATTACAAATCAGTTTGATTTTTAGACTGGTCCTGACATGAAACGTCTAGTAGTCCAAGTACGTGAACAACACACCATGGTGGGGCCCACCCCGTTTGGCCAATTTAAGAACAGGGAAAATTTCTCGGCACCCATAATCTAAAAGTTGACTTTGAACGATATGTATGCAAGTTACCCCATGTTTTTCTCACTATCCGAAGATGTAAGTCCTTCTAACAATGGCAAATAAAATGGACGGCTAAAGGAAGTACAACAAATTTCCTATAAAATATCAAAAAGAAAAATCGATATAGCCTTTCGAGAATCAACAATCCCCATTGGCCAAAAGAAGATCAACGGTCTGGATCACCAAATCGTGGGGTCTAAAGTCGCAAACTCGCACATCGTGACAATATATACCGATCCTGATGCATCAAGACCGTTCAATCCCTCTTTAGGACGGCTCATGCACTCGATGAACTTTTGCCGCCATACACGGCTACGCAACCGCAAATCCAAAAACAATCCTTTATTCCGTAAAACAGCAGCAGAAGAAAGCGAAAAGCGAGAAACAAAACTGCAGCGAATCGAAAAAACGAATAGGCAGAAATTCCCGAACGGGCGATGAGAAGAAATCCAAAATGCTCCGTCTCCTCTCAAAAACCCGTCGCCCCTGCCTTCCTCGACGCTCCTTCTCTTCCTTCTCCTCCCCAAACCCCATCCTACCCCCAACCAATCTCAAAAATCCCCAAAATATCCCTCCCCCAGCCATCCTCCCCAATCAAACCCTTCTTCCTCTCTCTCGTTCTCCTCCCTATAAATACCTCTCTCTCTTTGCTGTCTCCGCAACCCTAATATCGTTCGCAGCTCTCTTATCCTCCGACAGCGATCCCTTAGTGGAGGAGAAATCCCAAACCCTACTCTCCAACCTTGAACGCTCCCTCGAGAAATCGAATGAATATGTCTGCAAGATATTCGACCGCATGAAGCAGACCGGTGTTGCCGCTGCCATCCTCTGGAAGTCGCTCCGGTCAGTGCTGTCGTCCGCCAATCAGGAGGTCCGATCCGGGTTTGAGCTCCGGGTCGCGGCACTCCTCGCTGATATTGTGGCCGCTAGTGAGAGCAGGCGGTCGGCGATCGTGAGTGCTGGCAACGGCGCGGTTGTGGACTGGCTCCTGGACACTGTTGCCTCGCCAAGGGACCCGTGCGGGACGCAGGCTGAGTCCGCGAGGGCGCTTGCTTACCTGATCTCGGATCCGAACGTGTGTGGGGCCGTGCTCGGGCGGCCCCATGCTGTCCCGAATCTTCTCAGGTTCATCTTTTCGTTTCAGCCGCAGCGCGCGAAAAAGGTTAGTTTTGATCCAGTGGCGAGTGTTCATTGCCTTATTTTGCCATTGATAGCCTGTTTGAAGGTACTGCAATTGTGGTTGTTTGAATTTTCATTGTATTTGCCCCTGTTAATTGAAAGAAAATTCAAGTTTTGCCACTGTATGGTGGGAGTTCAAAACTTCTCTCAATTACTTGGATAACGCCGGTTGCAATAAACCAAACATGATATATTCACTGAGGTTAGTTACATTTAAGGGGTTGTTTATCTCCCAGAAATCTTAAAGGGGGCTGTGAATCTGCTTGCACAAAGCAGATTGCTGGAGGTAGAGAGTATGTCTATGGTGTTTGGGTATTGGGAAAGCCATTCTCTGGAATTCAGAAATTCTCTTTGGATACTAGGAAATAGTTGTTAGAACCTGATGTGGGCATTCACAGAACAGAGAGCTTGAGTTTCATCATGTCATCTGTGCCAATGAAGCTCACATGTGGGTGAATTCTAAGAAATTCATTGGGTGTGGCCCATCTATAGCCTTGGCCCACTCAATCGTCATGTAGCTCACAAGAACATGCTCACTATTTTAGCTATTCATCAGCAGCTGTACAATTCAAACAGAAATAAACCAAACCAGTCCACATTCAATTCATGTAAGTTCTCATTCAACAACCAAATTAAACATGCTTGATCAAGGTATTTTGTAACGGTAACAGTGGCCATAACGGCCACCACTGTTACTTTTACAATACAGACTAGTACAGCCCCCGTAACAGCCATTACGGTCTCCTTTAAACCCCAAAAAACCTATAGTTGCCCTGTAACACACCGTTACAAGGCTGTCATGGCCTTTACGGGGGGCGTAATGGCAATTACGGATCATTTTTCCATAACGGTCATTACAACCCTGTAACATGTAACAATTGCCACCATTACGTTTATGTAAAAGCCTTTATGGGCCTGTAATGGCCATTACGGCACACCATGTACTTAATGGTTAACTAACAATATCATTCAAAATAACTACCCATTTATTGGGTTTAAACTAGATCCAAATTATAATAAAAGGTCCTTATAAGAAAAAAAACACCACAAACAAATAAAAACACAGCTAGATTTGTGGAGGAATGCTTTATATTCTAAAGGATTTAAAATTAGCCGCACTAAAATGGAGTGCAATTTTTTTGCTGTTTCTTAATGTGAAGAGCCCGAAGGCTCCTATTTATAGTAGTATTACATTCGAGCTAGGATGGACCCATCATCTGGATCAAAATCCTTTAAACAATAAATCCACCCAATTATATTCATCTTTGCCCTTTTACATACATCCGTTTTAGATTCACTTTTGTCTTGGAAGCCGTGCATTCCTTTCCCTCCATATCGCCCATTAAACCGCCATCATCTTGGAGTGCAATTTTAGTAATAATAAGAGCGAAAACAAGGAATTAGTTAAAATTGTTAACCTAGAAATTACCCAAAATGACCACTTTCGATACCTTGGGTCAATAATTCATGAGACCGGAGAGATTGAAAAGGAAGTTGCCCATAGAATTCAAGCTGGGTAGAAGAAATGAAGATGTGCCTCTAGAGTTTGATGCGAGCGCTTTGTACCACAAACTAAATGGGAAATTTTATAGAATAGCTATAAGGCCAACCATGCTTTATGGGTAAGAACACTGGGCAGTTAATGAATGTGTTCATGGGATGAATGTAGCTGAAATGAGGATGCTAAGATGGATGAGTGGCAAGGTGAGGAAGGATATGATTCAAAATGAATGCATTGGAGGGAACTTAGGAGTAGTACCAATAGGTAATAAGATGAGGGAAAGTAGATGTAGATGGTTTAGTCATGTATCAACTGTTGCTTGGGCATCAAAGCCTCTATCTAGCAAAAAAACAACTTTGCTAAGGAAACAGCGGTATATAGGGCATCTCATCCACATACTACTATGTGAGCCATTGTGGCACACCATGAATGCATGGGATCCAAATTGCCCATTAGGTTGGTCGTAAAAATAAGGCTAGTCAAATGTGGTGATGGGTCGTAGTCAAGGTGTTCCGTATCCATTACGATACAACTGTATACATATTGGTAATGGCCGTGACCGTTACACGATATAAGGGTAAAAAGGGGCAATTAATTTTTTGGGACTGTATCGGCCATTACAGGATCTGTAACGGTCGTTACCCCCACAACAATCAAAAAACATAAACTTCTTTTCTATTTAAATCCATCTTTCTCCTCATTTTTCTTATTCCCAAAACTTTTCTAGATTATTCTAAAGCAGATTTTGACCACTCTTTAGTCTTACTATAAATTTTAGGATTAAACCGTAGATTGGAGCGATTTAGGTGAATAGAAGCTCTGAGGGCCTTTTTTTTTTCAAAAAAATCATTAAAAAATGGTATTTATGATTTTTTTTTTTTTCTTTTCTCGATATCTACTTCTAATGCTTGATTGTGATGTGCAAATATTAGAGACACATAACCATGTTGATAAATTCACCAGACAACCAGATATAACATTCTCACCAAAGAGTGGACCGTTACGCTGCCATAAACATGTTCAAAACAAAAAATGAATATATCTTTAGAATATTTACGTTATTCTAGATTTTCTATAAAAAAAAAAATTCATAAATTTTTAGGCCATTTTTTTCAACCATTACGGGGTTGTAATGGTCGTTATACCCCCGTATCGATAAATGTGGTGACTATTATGCTAATGTTACTAATACGGAATACCTTGGTCGCAGTTAACAAAAGAAATGGAAGGAAGAAAAATGTTTGGCAAGTAAACTCATCCATCCATGTCTAACTTGTGTATCACCGACAAGAGGAACAATCATATTTTGGAGGCAGGGGATGTACACATGTGCACGGTGGGAGTCATGGGACCCACATGATGGATGGCTTCGATCTCATCCCCCTGCCCAATGCTACTACTAGGGGTGCACATTGAACCGGTAGAACCGTGGAACCGGACTGAAACCGACCAAATGGTCTGGTTTGGTCCGATTCTGGTTCCGGTTCCAAAAATCAAAGAACCGGTTGCATCGGTTCGGTTCGGTTCTCGGTTTCAGGGTATGTAGAACCGAACTGAACCGTGAACCGATCCGTAGAACCAAACCATGGATCCGATCCGTAGAACCGAATCGTGGAACCGAACTTGGAACCAAACCAAAAACCATTTGATTGTTTCCATATTTGACTAATGATTTATGGTTTATAATGCACAATTTAATTATTTTCATAAATGTATTTTTGCACACCTTATACAATATCTAAACCATTCATCAAATGGACCACAACATGGATGGACATGGGCTAAATAATAAAATTAAACATGCAATTGGGCTGGATTATAAAAAGCACATAACCGTGGAACTGATCCGGAACCGAACCGGTTTTAACGGTTCGGTTCCGGTTCGGTTCTAGGGTGCCAACGGTCGAACCGTTCGGAACGGTTCTGTTCTAGTTTCACCCTAGAACCGGACCAAACCGACCCGTGTGCACCCCTAGCTACTACGTGGTTGCATGCATAGCTGTCAAAATCCTATGATTTATGATTTGAGTTGACTCCTAAGCAAAACGATTTGAATCCCACCTCCCTTTTTATATGAATCCTATGATTCTATAATTTGAATCCTACAATTTATGATTTAGATCTGGATTTACGATTCAAATTATATTCGTCCTCTTCTAGTTTAAGCTTCATTTGGCTTTCATTTTATGTTTTTAAATCAATGGAAACTTTAAAAATCGTTTAGAAAATGTAAGTTATTTTATTTTGTTCTTTATAAGAGATTGAATGATGCATTCTCTTCAATGTTAAATCATAGAGCTTTTTTCTCTCTTATTTCTTAACTGATTGAAACACCAAATTGATTTATCACTTATCTGGAATGTTGTTATGGGTGGTTACGATCATGTATGACTTAACTGGTCTAAACACCAAATTTTTACAGTCATTTGGTCAATAAAATCAAATGCTTCTTTTCCAACGTGATTCTAGAGTAAAGAATGGTAAAAAGAACATAAATTGTTAATGGACCCTTGCATGTTTTCTAAGGGAAATTTCCTGAAAGATACAATGCAACCCTATGGCTCAGTGGTTGACTCACAAGACTTTCAACACGAGATCTTGGGTTCGAGCACCCATTGTGGTGTGAGTGAGCCAGCGTGTGTGAGTTAGTGCATGTGGAAAAAAAAGGTGGAGGAAAAATTGCTAGTCTGTGAATTCAGTTCTATGAGAACCTTTCTGGCATTAGGTGAGTCCGGCCATGACTTGCTAATATTCCTTTTAACACTATTCTGAAAGAAGAGGTTGCATCCCTTGAGGAACATGTGTCTGAAGAGGAGATCAAGGCAAAGGTGGATGCTTTGGGGAGGGATAAGGCATTGGGGCCAAATGGTTTCTCCATGGCATTTTTTTTAGGTATTCTGGGAATTGGTATAGTGCGACCTGTCAACTTTTATCATAGAGTTTTTTTAGAATAGTCAACTCTCATCAAAGTCGGGAGCATTGTTTATCACTTTGATTTCGAAAAAGGAAGGTGCCGAGTGCTTGAGGAATTTCAGACCAATAAGCTTGATTTGACGACCCTATAAGATTCTAACTGATATTCTGGTTACTAGGTTTTGCTCGGTTCCGACACGTCATATGCAATGCTTAGGGCGCATTTGTAGTAGGGAGACAAATTTTGGTAGTGGCCTAATCTTCCATGAATGTATTGAGTCGCATCACGAGGAAGGTAAAAAGGGGTGTCATATGCAAGTTAGACATTGAAAATGCATATGAACATGTCGAGTAAGACTTCTTGGATTATATGTTGGGTCGGATGGGTTGCGGGCAAAGATGGAGGAAGTGGATGCAGGGAAGATTTGGTCAACTAAGTTCTCAGTTCCAATTAATGGGTCGCCTAAAGGTTTCTTCTTGGCTTCAATAGGGTTTAGAAAAGGGGATCCATTATCGCCATTTTTTTGTTCGTGGTGATAGAGCGAAAGCAATAAGCAAGATGTTGGATAAAGGGTTATTGGCGAGCCTTATGAGTGGGTTCAAGGTAGATAAGGGTGAGTTCCAAGTCTCCCACCTCCAACTCACCAATGATACTCTCCTTTTTTGTGATGCGGATGAAGCCAAAGTGGGCAATTTGAGGAAGATAATTCAATGTTTTGAAGTGTTGTTGTGCCTAAAGATGAATATTCTAAAAAATGAGATGTTGAATATTGAGACATCGAAAGAGGAGGTGGAGATGTTGGCGGAGGTGTTTAGATGCAAGGCAGGGGCATTCCTTTCGATGTATCTCAGTCATCCTCTATGCATTGGCAAGACAGCGAAACATTTATGGGATAAGGTCATTGAAAGAGTTGGAAGGAAGTTGTTAAGGTGGCAATGTTGACATCTCTTATTGGGGAGAATATTGATGCTAATCAAAGTGGCATTATCGAATCTTCTGATCTACTACATGTCCAACTTTAAATGCCCAAAGGATGTACTCAATAGATTGGAGAGGCTTTAGTTTGATTTTTTGTAGTAGGGAGCAAAAGAGAAACAAGCACAAGTTCCATATAGTGAAATGGGAGGATGTGTGCAAGCCGCCTAGAGAAGGGGGTACAAGCATAAGGAAGTTGAGACATTGAATTCAACATTGCTTGGTAAATGGATATGGAAGTTTGATATGGATGAATGTGTTTATGGAGAGAAGTGATGAAGTATGGCGTCAACGAAGGGGTGGTGGACAAAAGCTTCATCTCTTTATAGGGCATCGACATTGTGGAAGGCAGTACATAGATTGAGGAATAGATTTAAGGAGGGGGACTGGGTTTTCATTAGGAGACGAAAACAAGATAAGGTTCTAAGAAGATGCCTGGATGGGTGGGGGGACACTCCACGACGACTTTCTAAGATTAGTCATCTTAGCCCCAAAAGCAAATATTATCATCGATTAGTGTTATTCTTTGTCTGACAACAGGGTGGCTTGGTCCATTCCGTGTTAGAGGAACTTACTAGAGAGGGAAGAGATTGAGTTCATTAGGCTATTGGATTGGCTTGATGGTATTCATCCTTTGGTGGGTGTTTAAGATGTATTGGTTTAGAATAAAGAAAAGTTAAGTCAATCCTTGGTCCCTTCCTTCTTCAAAGTGATCTTAGGGACTTCTTCAAGAGGGGACAAGGGGCATGCTTCTTTCGTTTGGCACTATGGGCCCTCCTAAGGTTGTAGCTTTGACATAGTTGGTGGATAGGAATAAATTGCTCATAGTTGACTTTTTTTACAAGTAATGAAATTTTATTAGAGAAACACCAAAAAGCGGAAAACAAGCTACAAATACATCAACCCATCTTAAGAAAGAGAGAAACCAACAACAGAGATCTTTAAGGAAAAAGCCCAATCCAACACCTCTAACTTCTCTCTCCTAAACACCTTTGAAAAAAGCTTTTATCCTGATTGTTTCTTTCCCCCAAATAGCCCATAAACTAGCCACCAGGGATAGCCTCCACAATACCTTGCCCTCTTTCCCAAATTGTCACCACTGTGCCACGTCAAAAAACAAGCCATCAATTGTCCCTAGCATCACCCAAGGTGCCTTAAAGAGGTGAAAGAACACCTTCCACACTGATCTAGAGAATGGATAGTGGATAGACAAATTGTTTACCGACTTCACATAATGCAAAAACATGGGGCACATGTTCGGAATGACCTTTGACCTCTTTTGGAGACTGTCAATAGTGAGCACCTTCTTTCTACCAAGGTGTTCCAAAACGGTAATGGTGGCCGTTACCGTTACTGTTATGATACGGGCTGTAACGGCCGTTACAACCTCGTATTGGCCGTTATGATCGTCTTTTATTTTTTTGAAAATTGTTGTTACTGGACCATTACGGGCCATTATGGGCCGTTACGGCCCATTTTCTGTAACGGCCGTTTCAACCTTGTAACGCGTAACGGTTATGACCATTACCGTTACGTAATCGATTTTGAATACCATGCTTTCTACCCACCACCCAAGCAAAAGTTGTGAAGCTTGGATGTGAAACTAATGGTGATTGAGCAAGCAACCCATGGAAGGACCAAATGGAAAACCGACTCAACTTCTCCATCCTCCATACCATGGCATCCTTCCCACCATAGGAAGGGAGAAAGTTATGGAACTGTGCTGAGATCTAAATGAACTCATCCAAGTCCCTGTTTCGTCAGATTCCTCCTACAAGTGGGTGACCACACCCTTTACCAGTTGATGTTTGGCAAGTATTTGGGCATTATGGGGAGAGGAATGACCAATGCTTTTGTAATCAGAGTGGGTCCGATTTGGACATATTCTGGAAAGCAAAACTGGATGTGATAGAATGGGCCTCTAAATAAGGCTATATATATATATATATATTATGGTTTATGATACGATTCAACCCCTATTACGCTTTGCGATATGATAACTATTTTAACAACACTAGGGGTGCAGATCCCATTCATGGTTGATTTCGAAATCTATTTTGGATCTCATTCGCACTTGGCATGGGGGAGGGGTTGGTATGAAAGGTAGGAGATTGTGGAGGTTGGCCTTGTTGGCCAGCTTTTTGGCCTTATGGGGGGAGAGGAACAATTGGTTCTTACACAATCTTTGTGGGTTAACATCAGATGTCTTTTCTCGAGTTAAGGTGGATGTAGTGGAATGGGCTTAGATTTCAATCGCTTTTAGCGATTGCATTCTCTCTTGTATCTCTTGGGCCTCGTTATGATTCTTTTGGCCTTTTGGGTTCTATTCAATAAAATCCTTACTTCTTAAAAATAATAATAAATAAATAAATAAGAAAGAAAGAATGGCGCAGGGGGTGGGGGTGACAAAGGGTGAGACTCCAAGGTTTAAGTTTGAAACCTGAAACACACCTTGGAATCGATGAGGGCTCAATTTTGAGTTGAGTGAGGCGTGATTAAGTTTCATGTAATGTTTATAAATAAAAAATTAAAAAAGAAAGACTTTTAAGTTTCATGTGGGTTTTTACTAAAGAGCTGTTAAGAAATAAAAGTAAGAAATTTATTAGAGGACTAGTTGAGGATAAAACATATAATTATGTGTTACGATATAGAGAGGTGATGCAGGACAAAACCACTTGCTCTAAAAGCTCGAACCGACAGATCATGGGCCGCCCACCCCGAGTGTGCCCCTGCATCCCAGGGACAACCCCACTCGAGCCCGGTGTGCAAATGCCCCTGCATTAATCACCCCCGGTGAGGAGTCTCGAACACGAGACCTCCCGCTCTAATACCACTTTGATGCAAAACAATTAACCACTTGCTCTGAAAGCTCGAATTGATAGAGTATGTCGAATTAATCCCTTTATCTCATTACCCAAGCCCCACATCTCATAGATTAGGACCTCGGCCGAACCCCCCTCATGGGCCTCAAATCACATGGGTACCACCTCACACGAGCCACCCGCCTCACACGGGCCGCCCACCCAGAGTGTGCCCCTGCATCCCACAGGCAACCCCACTCGAGCCCGATGTGAAAATGCCCCTGCATCCCACAGGCAACCCCACTCGAGCCCAATGTGAAAATGCCCCTGCATTAAAAGGTAGTCGAAAAGCACCATCGTTTGAAAGTTAAGAATTTGGAGTCAAATAATAAGCAAGGCAAAAGTTTGATTTGGGTACGTGCATGGGTCAAACAAATTTCAAAAATTCAGCTCAACTAAAGAAAAAGGAAAGGATGGATATTCTAGAGAAATATGTGCAGAGAGGGGGAAAAGGTATGGATGGAAGTGAAAGCTTGAGCTACCTTTGCAAAATGAACGCACTGGGTAAATTTCTATGGCCCTCTTGTATAAATGTCATTACTATTTTTACTTCTAAAATATAAAATATATTAACAGGAGAAAATAAAAAGATGTATTCATTTGTAAAAGGACAAAAGCTATTATCTTTCTTTGAGCTATGAAATGTCATGAAAAAGTTTATTCACTTCAATGCATGTATTTATATTATTAGTTGGCACAGATTTTCCAAGAAATTAGCCAAAAAGAGTGTCATTATGACTAAAAAAAAATACGTATTAGCAATACCAAGCGCCTTTCCCTTTTCTTTTCTTTTTTCTTTTAAAAATAAAAATAAATTTTTTTTTTGTGGATTACATACTGGTTCAGGCAGACCAAAAACAATGCATCAACAAGACTTGAACCAAGGGTCTCCACCTCCATAAAGGAGGCATTCCACCAGCTTGGTTAATGTGTAGTTTGATCAAGGGCCTCCCTAGTTATTATTATTATTATTATTTGGCAACTAAACTTTATTCATAGGGGTACAGCAGCTCTGTCAAGGCATTGGCTTAGATCGTCCAAGGCATAAAAAAGGACAGTTGATCCGTTACCAAGGGAATCTACCAAATCATAACTTCTTTTTTTTTTTTTCACAAACTTCATATGAGTGTTTTCGATTGATATCTTACATTCTCTTGGATTAATAATTTCTATACACCTTGATTGCTATCTCATCATAAGCTTTGGAATCATGATTCTTTTGGATGTTCTGAATTGTTGCTTTCCATTAACCATTATCTTTTTCTTTCTGTGAATAGCAAATCAAACGCAGTTCATTGGATGGTTCTGATATCTGGAAAGGTAGAAGCATGCTTGTTGCTGCTATTATGGACGTTGTCACTTCAAACTGTGAGAGCATAGATAGAGCATCATTTCAACCTGCCTTGCCAGGAGATGCAGATACAGGAGATATTCAAGCAGCCCTTCAAGTTGTTGAGGAGGGTGGCATGCATTTGGATGAGCCACAGGAAAGTGACAATGAGGGTGGCGACAAAGGAATGCGAGGAATCGGAATAAAAATTCTTGGAGGCACAACAGTGTTAGGCTTCTCAAGAACAAATGGCCTTTTAAAGTTAGAACATTCTGATGCCCCTCCCCCTGAATCAGTTAGGCCTATTCCAAGAACTCTTTTGTTGCAGAAAAATCAAGTTAGTTCACCAGCAGAAAGGAACTATTCAGCTTCAGTTTCAGTTCCGGGCTTATGGGATGATTTGCATGGTGAACATGTTGCTGTGCCTTTTGCAGCATGGGCCCTGGCAAATTGGGCAACGGCCTCAGATCTTAATCGGTCTCATATTCAAGAGCTTGATAGAGATGGGCATGCAGTTATGACTGCTTTAATAGCACCTGAGAGAACTGTGAAATGGCATGGGAGTTTGGTGGCTCGACTGCTTTTGGAGGACCAAAATTTGCCCTTGATTGATTCTGTTCCTGATTGGAGTTCTAGTCTTCTTTCTACTGTTTCTCAGGCAAGCAAAGTTGAAGACATTGCCTTGGCTCGGATGGCTCTTTCAGCCTTTCTGCTTGCTGTTGAAAGGAGTAGTGGGGCTCAGACTGTAATAATGGAGAAGGGACTTCCTCTGATGAGACAAATTGCTAAACAGACAGAAAGGCACAGCCATGTGCAAGAAGCATTGGCTAAGGCCTTGGAATTACTTTGTACTGGGGACATGCATTTATCTCTTGAAGAAAGTGAAAAATGGTCTGGTATTCTTCTTCCTTGGGTTTGTGGACGACTGTCCTCAGATTCTACTCGGTTTTCAGCTACAAAAATCCTTTCGTGTATTCTTGAAGACTATGGACCATATTCAATACCAATTTCTCAGGGGTGGTTAACAATTTTGCTGAACGAAATTTTAAGCATCAGCAAGACAGCAGTATCCAAAGGAGGCACTCCGCCTGAGACTCACAAAGTGAGGTTCAAAGATATTTCATTTTTTATCATTCCTTTTTAGAGCTGACCCCAGTTAGTTGCAATAAGGCTTAGATGATGATGATGATTCTTTTTTTTTTTTTTCAAGAATATGATGATAATGATTCTTTTTTAGAGGTTTTCCAAGCCCACATGCCTGTACAGGCAATAACATCTACATTCCACGATGTATCAATGGGGCAGACATGGACAGGTGCAGTATCCAAGTTGTTCGTCAGGTGTGGCTGACCTTCCAGATGTTCTCAAACAAAAACTCAGGTTGTACCACTCAATTGGTGTGCCAATATGTTTGAAACAGGTGACAGGCTTAGAATGCTTCAACCAAGTTCTTCTCAGCTGTACATTTGTTTCATTTAATGTGGCCCACATGATTAGTGGACTGACCTGATTCTTGGGCCAGGACATCAACTTCATGGCCTCATGATGAATGGGTTGGATCTTGTACCTATGTGCCATGCTGGCACAAGTGGCGGCATGCACATGAGTGCCTTATACATGCATGTGGGCTTAGCAATGCTCTCTTTCTTTATCTGTAAACAGAAATATATTTTTTCTGTAAAAGATAAATAACTTTTCCATACATTCAAAAGATGATGATGATGAATCTTTTCTATGCATCTAAAAGATGATGATGATGAGTACAGAGGCTTGTTGAATTTGGATGTTTCTTGTTTCCTCTCCATCATATGATCAGACTGAGTTGACATATGTGCGCATGGTAACTAAGCTTCTGAACTATATTTCAAAAAAAAAAAAAGATAGGATAAGATAAGATAAGAAAAAGAGAGAAAGAAAGAGCTTCTGAAGATTCGCTATGCTTGTGAAAAATCCAAGTAGGCAACAGAACAACAAAAACATGAACTTTTGGAAGTTACGTAGTTTTTTGTACCTTGGCATCTCGTCTTGCTTAGCTTTACTTTGTTGTAGAACATGCATCTCATTAAGATTAGAATTTGTGCCTGTATTTGATGGACTGCATTGATCTTCTCAGATTCAAATTGATCAGTCCAACGCTCTTTCAGCTGCCCAAATTGCAAAGCAGCTAGCCAGTGCCGTTGTCAGTCTAGCAGGAAAACAGTTAGTAACTACAACCGATGCTGTTGATAAATTCCCTCTTGCAGATCTTCTCTCTCTGGAACCGTTTGCTGAGCTATTCAGAAGTTTGAACAAAGATAAATTGCCCAAGTTTGATGCTGCAGATTCTGCATTGGCTACACTTAAGGGTATTAAAGCATTGACTGAGATTTGTGCTGAAGATTCTTCATTCCAAAATAAAATTGCTGACTTTGGAGTCCTATGTCTTCTGAGGCGCTTCCTTTTACGGGATGATTATGAGCAACTGGCTGCAATTGAGGCATATGATGCTTCAAGAGTCCTAGAGACCCAGGAACGGGTTTCAAATGCCCGTGGTGAAGCTCCTGTATTAGATGTAAATGATCCTTCTAGTGTTCGAGTTCCTCCCACAGCACATATTCGTAAGCATGCTGCTCGGCTCTTGACTATCCTTTCTCTTCTTCCAAATGTCCAGAAAGCCATTCTGGGGGACGAGACTTGGTGCAAGTGGCTTGGGGATTGTGCGAATGGGAAGATCCCAGGTTGCAATGACCTGAAAATCCAAAGTTATGCTAGGGCAACACTTTTAAATATATTTTGCTCGGAACACATGGATGGAAATGCAGAAAATGATCATTTCACAGGCAGTGAAGTAGGGGGGCCCAAAAACATATGCCCGCGATATGACGACATGATATTCTTGCTCAATCCAGAATTGCCGCACTGGACATGCCCTGACAAGAATGGTTCAGGCACTTCTCAACAGAATTTACCTGGTTCAAGGAAGTCAAATTCTGATAATAATTCCTTATCTAAACATCACGAGTGTATTGATAGTGAGTGTGGAATCTGCACAGAAGATTCAGGCTCTAATAGCTACACTTCCAGTAATGGCTCTGATAAAGGTTCACAACCGGTGATTCCTCCACTGGACATCGTTTTTGTTCATGGCCTGCGTGGTGGGCCTTTCAAGACCTGGCGCATAGCAGATAGCAAGTCCTCGACAACCAGTAAATCTGGCTTGGTAGAGAGCATTGATCAAGAGGCTGGTAAAGAAGGAACGTGTTGGCCAAGAGAATGGCTTGCAGCTGACTTCCCTCATGCTCGTTTGTTTACTGTTAAATACAAGGTTTGTGCTATACTTGATGCTTATACCTTGAATTTTTTTATTTTTTATTTCCAGAAAACCATGTTCTAAATTTTGGAGGGCCAGGTGAAAGTCTTTTCTTTATTTCTTAACAATTTGTCAGGATAGAATACCGGTTTGTTTTCACCACCACCACCATCATCTTATATGTGGTGGCGACTCATCCATCCTACATGTAACATACCTGTGCGGAATCCAAGCTGCCCAAATTGTTGGCCCTGTAATGGATGGAGCAGAGTACAGTCCATATCACACTGACTGGATGATCTTCACCATCTAATTTTCATGTCGAAAATGAGCCATAAACCAGTTCACTTTTAGCCGTCCATTAGATGTTTAAGATTTTGTACAATCCGTGTAATTTTCAGGCCATACTCCTTACATCCACAATTAGCCCTACTATTTAGAAAGATGGTCTCGGTGTACATGTCTGCCACATGTACAATGGATGAGTCACCAGCATTTTAATACTGGCAGTGAAGTAGTCCTCATTTGGCAATGAAGATTAGCACTCATCTGCATAGCAGCTCTAGTTTTAAACTTTTAATTGTGCAAGGTACGCCAGGTTGGGACCTCTGATGAACATGTGGCATCTAACTGAATGATTCATGCAGACAAATGTTACTCAGTGGTCTGGAGCTAGCCTGCCGCTTCAGGTTTGTCCTTTCAGTCAATTTCTTGTATTCTGATACTTTTCCATAGCTTTTTCTTGTGCTGGAAAGGCCTACTTTGCTATCCTTATTATATCCTAGTGTTGCAATTAGTGTTCGAAATATCGGTATCGCACAATGTATCGCACCCTTGGGATACAAATACGTATCGGTTATTGCACGGGATATATCGTTTGTATCGCATAGTTTATCGCACTTTTTGGGAAACATGGGGAAACATTAGCGAAATGGTTGAATTTTTTTATGAAACTTTGAGGATTATTTAAAAAGACCTTAATGCGCACTTTTAAATCATAAAATATCAAAAAAGAAGTGCACATAATAAATTTCCTTTGTATAAGGTACTAAGTTATGCGTTATCTGATTAAACTAAGGTAAATATATTTAAATATGATGCATACCATTTATAAATGTATACAGATATGTACGAAAATGAGTCACATCCAAACATCAATTGGAATTCATTTTAACATGTCATTTTAGGGCATGGGCTGAAAAATAAGGCAGATCTAAATCTGAGGTGGACCACAATACAAAAAATAGTGTTCATTGAATGATTACCATTGAACTATTTTGGGCTTATAATTTTTTTTTTGGATAAAGCTAATATTTATGTTTTCCCATCCAGGTTTGTCAAACCTCATGGATAGATTGGATGGCAAATAAACATTATGGTGGGCCCTAAAAAGCTTCAATGGTGGACATCATTGCCGCCACATTTTCTTGTAGTATGATACACTTGATCTTTCATCCGTCTCCTTTTTGGGCTCATGTCTTAAAATTACTTATGAAAATGGATGGAGGGTGTGGATTGGCTGGTGTACCATTCGAGGTATGGGCATGTGTCGTGCCAAGATGGGATGCGGATTTCCTACTAAATCCTTTCGCAGGAGTGGAGCACACCATGATGTTTGTGAGAAATCTACTCCATCCATCAGTTTTGTGAGATTATTTTAAGACTTGAGGCAAAAATTGAGCAGGATCCAAGACTCAAGTGGGCCGCACTAAAGAAAAAGGTGGGTAGGGAAATTCCTACCATTGAAACCTTCCTGGGTCGAGAGTGATGTTTACATTCCATCCATACCGTTCATTACGTCATCACTACTGGGATGAATTGAATACCCAAATATTAGACTGATTCAAAACCTGTGGCCCCATGAATATTTCAACTGTGGTCCTTCAATCCTCACGTTTTCAGCCTACTTGAGTCTTGGATCCGGCTCATTTTTGGCCCTATGTCTTAAAATGTGTTCAAAAAACAGATGGACGGAGTGGATTTCTCACAAACATCACGGTGGACCCTACCTAAGTTTACAGCGCATGAACTTCATGTGAAGCCCAAGCGTCCACGAAATCAGATTGCGTACTGAGTCACTCTGCGCTTTTATCGTACTGAGTAAACTCAGTTGGACCCATTGTGAATGTATGTGGTTTATCTACACCGTCCATCCACTTTTACTGCTAATTTTAGGGGTCTATACCAAAATTGAAGTAAATCCAAAGCTCAAGTGGACCATTACACAGGAAACAGTGTGGAATAATGATTTCCACCGTTGAAACCTTCCTATGGTCCAAAGTAATTTTTATTTGTCATCCAACCTGTTCATAAGATGACAAAGACATGGATGAAGAGAAACCACAAACATCAGCTTGATCCAAAACTTCTTTGGCCTCCAAAAAATTTTCAATGGTAGAGGTTCAATCAAAATGTTTCCTGTGGTGTGGTCCAGTTGAGATTTTAATTTGCTTCATTTTTGGGATCAAGCCATAAAATTATCTTTTAACATGGATTAGCGGAGTGGATAAAATAAATAAATAACAGTGGACCCCACACAGTTTACTCAGTACGCTAGGGGTACTGAGTTACTCAGTACGCAATCCGCTTCCGTAGTACACGTTGTACAAACAGTTCAAAGGAGATCAGAGTTACATGGCCCCACCAATAATGTATTTATTATATCCACACCGGTCATCCATTTGGAGAGATCATTTTAGATCACGAACCCAAAAATGAGTGACATCCAAACCTTAATTGGACCACACCACAAATAGCAGTGAGGACAATGATTCTCACCGTTATAACATTCGTAGGGTCCACCATAACGTTTTTTTTCCATCCAATCTGTTCATGAGGTCACAAAGACCTTGATGAATAGGAAAAACAAATATCATACGATCCAAAACTTTTGCGACCCTAAAAGGGTTTCAATGGTGGACGTTCAATATCCCGCTGCTTTTTTCCAGTGTGGTCCACTTGATCTTTGGATCTGTCTTATTTTTCGGATAAAGCCTTACAAGGAGCTCGCCAAATGGACGAACAGTTTGGATATAATATATACCTCATGATGGGACCCACATAACTTGGTGACGTCAACACGTCGATGACGTGCGATGCACCAGCCCGTCCGCTTCTTCTGCATAAGGGCTCGGGGCCCCTTTTTTTCGAAGCAGAGAGGGTTCCGGCGTTGGAACCCTAAAATCTCTCCCAAATGCCGATTATTTCAACGATTTCAGCGGATTTCGCGGCCAAATCTCTCCAAATCAGAGGCTTCGATTCAAATGGCCCATCAAACACAGCTTCCGATCAGGCGATCTTCTTTACAGGTACCGAAATCTACCGTTGAAAGTTTTTCTTTTTTCTTTTCTTTTTTTTTTTTCCATTTTTTTCGGATAATGATGCTCTCCCAGGTGCGATATCGACGATAATATCGGCCGATATCTGAAGTTTTGGATTTTCGGTATCTTCCGGGGGTTATCGGAGGAGTTTCGTCTCGCTAGGGCCCGATACCGATAATATCGGCCGATATATCGGCCGATAGTATCGATATTTCGAACACTGGTTGCAATTATGGATGATTTGGAAGTTGTCTGACATCCTCTCAACTCTTTCAATAAGCACATGTGAACATCTATAGTAATATATAGCACCAACTATATGGGCCAAAAGGCTCAACACTGTTAAGTTTTATAAACTCTCTGCATCTCTACTATATATAACGCGAGCAGTTTTGGACAAAATTTGCCCATGCAATTAGATTTCAGGAGAGTCCACAACCTTAGCATTTAAAAGGATGTATGAGGGATTTCCATTATAGGTTGGGGCATTTAAAATTGTGCGTTTTCAACTGAGGGCATTTTTGTCATTCCATCCTTCGAGTAGCCCACTCTGCACTTTATTGTACTTTGCAGGTTGCCCACCCATTGTATTAGGGAGTGAGTGAAAGAAGGCTTTGTAAACTCCACTCTGTACATCTGCTGTGACAGCTCATTCTAGGGCGTCATAACCAAAAAATTGAGAAGATCTAAGACTCGAGTCAGCCATATCACTGGAAAAGTGCAAATGGATCACCTCTCTTGTGCACAGCACCCATTTGCTCTGTTTCTTTCCCCTCAATAAGATATGTGAGGACTTTAGCCTTCGAATCATCTTCCAATTATTCAAACTGTTTATATGGCGAGCGTTATTTCCTATGGTGGGAAAGCAACAAATATAGGCCCTCAATTGAATTATTTTAAACCTTAGATCTGGCTATTTTGCTTTGAACATGAACGGTCGCCATAACCTTTGTATAATCATAGTGCTGAATTATTCAATTTTAGAGTTTTAATGGGCATCCCCCATCCAAGGGGAGACCTACCACATAAACGGTTTGGGTCATTGAAAATTTCCGAAATCAAATGGCTAGATTCTCAGTGCATCTTATTGTAATATGTCAGTATGTATTCAATCAAACCTCCATTTTTCCCTCCTCTACTCTCTCCATGTGTGTTGCATGTGCCTTACTCCCTAGTAATTGAAATGAGAGGATTTTAAGGGGCATTTGGTACACATTTAGAAGGTAATTTATGCCATTTTTGGTGCAACTGTGAAGCTATAACATGGCATGGATGGTTAAAATAGCAATTGTTTAGTTCATGTTTGCTAGCCCTACGCAACACTCTCCAAACAATTTACGCACAGCCCATGTTCCAACATGTAATTCGTGTGGAACATCAGATCTCTTAACAATGTGCCTTGAGTTAATCTGGCGCAGAAGTCAGGCCAATTCAATTGTCAGTTAGGCCAGATGTATTATCAAGTCTCTTTAGACTGATCATTCTTTCCATACAGGGGTGGGATGGCTGATGAATGGAAACATTTTGCACGAGATCAGCTTCACTTGAAGTCCACCATATTTAGGGCACAGTTGGCCTAGTCGTGCTATGGTGGCATGTGTACCGTGTGTAAGAGTGAATATGTCCTGGAGTGCACATTGTGGTATTGACCAAAAACTTTATGGTACCGACAAAGTTCAAATTTAAGACCATATTGAGAAAGATTCTAGTAAATACATTTATGTATCATTGCTCATTATCTAGTTTAAAGTTGAGAACGATTCTCTTCTGTATAGTGTAGAACTTGATTGCTCTAGGTTAAAGTGAGTGTTCAACTTTTGATGCAGGACAATTAACCACTTGCTCTAAAAGCTCGAACTGAGAGAGTATGACGAATTAATCCCTTTATCTCATAGCCCAGGCCCCAAATCCATGGGTTAGGTCCTCGGCAAAACTCTCCTCGTGGGCCCCAAATCCATAGGTTCCGCCTCACACGGGCCCCAAATCCTGATGATATAACATACTAAACGATTCCTCTATCTCGCATGATCGGGCGAAAGGAAGGGATAAAGAATAACAAACAAGAAGAAAAAGATAGAATTGAACAACCGGCATCTTTTGTGCATTGCATACGGCTCTGCAATGGAATTTCTTTTTCCCTTCCATCGAAGAAAGAGACAAATAGAATCCATCAGACCCAGATCATTGAATGATCCATTTACCATCCGTCCTTAGGTAGGAGTCAAAAAGTTATTGCAGTAACCAATTTTCGTATATCTTTGCTGGAATTAGATCTTGATATGCTTGCTAGAGTGCAGTATCTGCTACCATTCATGGACAGTACCCTGTGAAATACCTTTGCTTATGGGTTTAATGATCCTTGCAAATATAATGAAAAATACACCTAATGGTTAGAATGGCCACTCACTCATTCTGTCCCAACAGGCATCTAAGAGGAGCAATCCTATATTGTGGCAGAATCTTGCTCATATTGTGGCAGCATCTTATGCTCCAAACAACAGAAAGCTCCAAAATAGGCTCCACTATCTTCACTTGAGTGCTGTTTTCTGGGAAGGTTGGAAAATGTTTTTGGGACTGATAGTGCCACCTTGGTACCTGACCTTCTATATTCTCACACTTACAAGGGATCATATTCGAAGACATATGTTGCTGTTTAGAGTGGAAAGTTTTTGAGTTGTTGTGTAGGGAATCTTACCACCCTGAGTTCCCTATTCTTTCAATTTCTCTTTAATATACTTTCTTTTGACCTGATTAAGGGAAAACGAAAGTGAAGGGTATTTTGGTGACTGCATGCGTTAGGTCAATTTGTTATTGCCTTCTTTTACATGTCGTAATGATTGTCCTGTTTCACGTCTTAGACGATGCTATTCAGGTGACATCATCCTTGGCAATTTTTTTCTCTACTATGAAATATACTGCTTGAGTTACTTCTCTTCAAAACTTATTGGATCACAATTATTCCACAATTTATGTTTTTGTATTACTTGTGAACTGACATCTTAGTTTCGAGTTTGTTTTCTCTCTTTTCTTCTTTGGATAATTGAAAATTCTGTTTTGTTATTGGCAATATCTTGAAATTTTTATTTGATGTGGTGCTTGTAACCACTTTCCAATCCCTCCAATCACTGTTAATGTTTCTTTTACCACTGGAAGAAAAACAAATATCCTTTCACCACAAGTTTGTTTAGTATTCTAACTTGGGGGTCGACAATCTCTTAGTATTTGGTTATGTACTGTGAAGGTGAGAGGATTTCTTTTTTACCATATTCAAATAGAAGTCAATCACCAGGCAAGTTGAAGGTTTAGTCAAAGCACCCTACCAAAATAACATTGTTCATTCAAGATTATTATTATTATTATTATTATTATTATTTTTTGGTAAGTTGTAGGCAATTTTTTTTTTTAGCATAATGATGAACTTCAAAGGAAAGGATAAAAGAAAATGGATGATTAACTACTCTTGGCACAAGGAAAAGAACGCTTTGTATTTCGTAGTTTTTTTTTTATATATATAGATTAGTTACTTTGGTTGGTGAAACTGCTTGACAATTTTATGGAGACTGTTGTTAGCTACTTTAAAAAATGTGCAGGAAGTTAGCTCAATCCTGTTAAAGAAGCTGGTTGCTGCAGGAATTGGGGATCGGCCTGTTGTGTTTGTGACTCACAGGTTTTCATTGTATTTCATTTCTTTCTTTTTTTTACATCAACATATTTTATGCATTTCATGATCTATGACCTTTCTCATAGCATGATGTCAGGCATTGTTAGTCTCTTAGGGAGGCTGCTATATTGAATTTTTTTCTTTTGTATTTGATTGAATAGAATTTTCTTAGACATGCCTTCTCAGATACATTTTCAAGGAACATGGGTGTCAAATCTATCATATATCTTATCAAACTCAATGTACTCTCTTATTCTTATATTGCCTTTTGGGTTGATGTGAGTGCGTTCTTATTGGAGGCTTTGCTAGCCCCACATGCACCTTTACTTCTTGGCAAGCATGTGGGACATAGGAGCACTGTGTTAGCCTGTTAGGTGGCCCCCACTTGAAGATGACCATATGCAAAATGTGGTTGGTTGACTTATTAGGCTGACCACCTCTATACAAAGGGTATAGACAATTTAACAAACTTGCCATATTTCCAAATAAGCACGTGGGCCACCTGATCAATGGACTGGACTAAAACTTTCTTATGGCCATCTGACATGCGGGCCACCATATGCACTGCTCAAATGTTCCGCATACTGATCAGGTTGGCAGGTGTACTGCTTGCAAAGGCATGTGTTTGTGTCCTGCAGATAACTTTCTTATTGTTTTTAGCACAGATCTACTGTTGTGGGCCTCTCTCTCATTTGATGATTGCAATCTATACCATGTGCAATTCAAATGGTAGTGCGCTATTATAGAATGTGTTGCCCGAGGTTCCTAGAACTACGGTGACCTTTTGTCCAAGGCAGGTAATGACTATCTATGCTATCCATTTCTCAGATGATGGGAGCGGCACAACATGAATTTTCTGTAGCATGGAGCAGTTTCCTGAGCTTATCACTGGGAGGGAGCTGGTTGATCTCCCCTTGCAAGGGGGTAATTTTACCAGTCACTTTGCCTGCTCTGATGATATCATCCGCATTGGGTCACTTCCATCCCTCTTCGAAATGGGTAGTAGAATTTCTTGAGTCTTGCAGATCCCTGGGGGTAATAATCATACCATCTCTGAGATTGCTTCAGAGTTCAGACAAAAGTTGGTCTGTGGAACACACCACCTTTCCAATTCTAACTGTTTGTGGCTTCACCATTCATCATTTAAAATCTTTGCAAAAGATTGGTGGAATTGTGATAGATTTATTGGAAGACCGAGCATTCATTTCATCTTTAACATAGAATCCTTTAAGAAGGAACTTCAGAAATGAAAGGTTGAAATGTATGATGACCTCAGGACTGGAAATTTTTACATATAGAGAAAAATAGACTCTTGTTGATCCAGTACAGACGCACGTTGGCCTGGTAAAATTTCTAGGAATTGCCATGTCTTGCGACATTATTTCACCATTGTGGAGGGTTCATCTCCTCTAATCCACCTAATCATATTTTTCAAGTTACCTCTATCATAGAACTTTGGCGAGACCTCAATAAGAGTCATTCATCAGTAACACAAGTACCTCCATATCCATCTCATCAGAATTTCAGCACACCAGCCAGTTCCTTCAAGGAATGCTTATTGTTCTGTCTTCATTAGAACACTCAAATTGTTGTTTTTTGTCAAAGTTGAGATCTAGCAAACCTCAGAAGGCACTTCCTAATGTCATTTGGCCTCGGCTTGGGGAAGAAGTGAACCAATCTGTCATTAGCAAAGAAGCTGACAACCCCCTGGAACATTTTGTGGTCCAGCACTTTAATAATTTTTCTCCTGATGATGCTAGCAAGAAACTCTAGAAACTTTGTCAAATTATTTTTCCTGAAAGTGCATAGGCTAGTTTGTAGTCTTATTGAATGATTATTGTAAGATAGTTGCATCTTAGAAATACTCAACTTTATACAACTTCATAGAATCAGAAAAATAAAAAATAAAAATCAAAGAAAATACTTAACAATGTATAAAAAGGATAAATAGAAGCATCCTCAGAAAAACTGTCAAACCTGCCTTTGAACTTTCCCGTACCAATAAATAAGTCCAATATTGTCCGCTGGTCGTTTCTCCACCAGTCAATCGTACCTGTCATTGAGGCAACCCAGTGCCATCTTCAGTGAGGATCGAGGGCATGTGCCAGATGCTTCTCCATTCTGAAATGTGGATCAATACTGTTCTGGGCTCTGACAACCGTTTCATTTGAGGTCCACTTCTACCTTGTCTATGACAGATCAAGGGGATGTGGCAGATGCCTCCCCATTCGTCTGTACATTAAGTTGGCATGCTGTTGAGCTTCAATCAGGTTTGGCATTCAAATGTCGACTTTCGGCCAGCCTGGATCTCAGTGACAAAAAGGAACTTAAAGGAATAAAAGGAGGCATAAAAGATATTCAAAATACAATTTTGCCAGCAAAGAAAATGCATTTCTCTCACCTTGGTGTAATTTCACTGTTCATGGAAGGATTTCCGGGAGACTGGAAATAAACGGAATCTACTTGTCAATTACAGAAAATTTGGGAGGGGTGAAATAGTGAAAGCATGTCCAATCCAATTAATCTACAAGTCACATGTTGACCTATAACCTTCTGTTATGGATGAAGTCTTTTAAATAACTAGTGACTAAGACTGATAAGTTATGAAGTTATCCACTATCATAGTGATATTAGATTCATAGCAGCATTCCTAGAGAAGCCAATCAGGTAGCTGCTTCTCTTGCCAAGCAAGGGGCATCTTAACTGCTTATATATTAGTCCCTCCTATCTGTTGCCTTGGTGGATCTTTTGTATGCTTTTCTTATATTAATAAAATCACACTGCCTTCAAAAGAAGAGAATAATAATAATAATAATAATGTGTGAACTGCTGAAAGTCTAAAGACCGCTGGAAGAGACATGAATATTAAGGTTGCACCGGTGTAGCGAGTCTTATGAACACACTATGCAAACATTACAATCTATGGGTTCTACTTCATTTAATTTATGATGCTACAAAGTTTTTATGCTGTCAATCTCTATTTGTTGCAGTATGGGTGGCCTTGTCGTTAAGGAGATGTTGCATCAAGCAAAGACAGAGAATTTCAATAAGCTCTTTAACAACACCATAGGACTTGTATGAAACATTCCTTCTGATAATCTTATAAGCCTATTGTGCAGAAACTTTGTTCTTCTTTCTTTCTTTCTTTCTTTCTTTGGCATTGTGATAGTAAATGTGATTTCAGGTTTTTTATAGCTGTCCACATTTTGGTAGCAAACTAGCAGACATGCCTTGGCGTATTGGCTTGGTATTTCGCCCAGCTCCTTCGGTGTGTATCTTTCCAAAGAAGATGAGCTTGTTGTTTCCTAGAACTTATTACAGTGGTCATTTTCATGATTCCGTGAGCTAATGCTTTTCATTGGTCGAGTGGTTCTCTGCTCTATGCGCAGATAGCATTTTCATTGGTTGGATAGTTCCTTGTTTTCTGACTGTTCCTTGTCATGTTGTAGATAGGGGAGCTGAGGAGTGGAGCTCCAAGACTGGTAGAGCTGAATGACTTTGTTCGGCATCTCCAAAATAAAGGAATGCTCGAGGTCCTCAGTTTCAGTGAGGTAACTCAAATCTTCCTTTGGTCAAGGCATACATCTCATCTATTTTGATATATCCAGTGTTCATTATTCTGGGTATTACTAATGGAAACTGTAAAGCAGACACTCGTCACTCCGATAGTTGAAGGTTATGGAGGGTGGGCTTTCCGAATGGAAATTGTACCGATTGAATCTGCCTATCCTGGGTTTGGTGAGCTTGTGGTAAGTAATGTGCTGATATTGGACATGATTTGATAAATTTTCGGAATTGAAATTGCCTCATGTAAATACTTTCCATCCTTGTTTTGGCAGTCATTCTGATTGTATTTTTGAGTTTGGTCCTTTGGGTTTGTGCATTTTTTTCATTCTTTTCCTTTCTCTTGGTAAATTTTTTCATAGAAAAAAGAAAAAGAAAATTGAAGCTGGGTTTGTTGTTGTTACAGGTGTTGGATGCCACTGATCATATCAATTCATGCAAGCCTGTCAACCGCACTGATCCATCTTATGCAGAGACGCTGGCATTCTTGCAGAAGCTAAAAGCCAATTACACATGAATATATACTTATGTTTGTATATTTATGTAATCTTCCATTGAATTAATTCAAAATAACATTTTTTTACAGGAATCAGTCTGCAAATTCTTGGACCAGAATCCATGAGAAAATGTTGCCATGTCAGAACATAAGTATATACTTATGTAGAGAAAATGTCAGAACATGAGAAAATGTTGCCATGTCTCTCCATCTTATGCAGAGACACTGGCCTTGCAGCAGCTAAAAGCCAATTACACATGAATATATACTTATGTTTGTATATTTATGTAATCTTCCATTGAATTACTTCACATTATATATATATATATATATATATATATATATATATATATATATATATATATATATATATATATATATATATTATTTTACAGGAATCACTGTCAGCAAATTCTTGGACCGGAATCCATGAGAAAATGTTGCCATGTCAGAACATGGCTTGTTTTTGTCCACCAAGTACCCAGTGAATTCTTTTTTGTAGGGCACCGGCCAGGGAATGACAAACCTGTAGCTTGTGGCAGCATGGGATCCTTCCAAATAGAGTCGAACCCATTCCAAATCTCCTTATTTTGCATCACTAGAAACTAAACAGAAGCCTGGCTTAGTAAAATCACAAATCATAGTCCTGTGAGGACTATGGCGCCTATTAGCTGGTTTAGCAGTGGACTCCAAATCCTCCTTTGGGTGCTTGGTTTGTACCGATGAAGGCCATAGTCCTATCAGAACTACAATTTGTGAGAGGACTGTCCTTTTTCCCAGTTGAAAATCATGATGTATTCTTTGTATGTATCTATCCAGGGGATGCCTGGGAGCTATGCTGTTTTATCATCTGTGCTCCTCTTCCACTCAGACCATACATCAACGAGAAAAAAAATTGGTAAGCCTATCAATGATCAGCGACCATTAAAAGTCAATGTCCACTAGGTGGTGAAAATTGCACCCATAGGGCAGTTAGGATTGCCAACATGTGCTGGGGCACCAGATCAATGGTTGTTGTTTGCTCTAAGCATGATGGTGGCGTTCCAACCGGACAGATTGCACCAAAAAGGTGCCAGCTCGCATTCCATGCAGCACCAGCTAAAAGGCACTACGTGCGTGTGGGGACGGGGGTTTGTCTTTTTCACTGTAGGTCCCACACCTGACTTGTGCATGTGTTGCCTTTTCATTGGCCCTGGAAGGGTGCGTGCTGGCACCTGTCGGACTTAATCTGCGTCCCTCAAACCTCCTGACCAACCCACCATGGATGTCTATCTGCAAACCTCAATGCAATAGGATACCAATCGGTGGTAATTTCCATTAGCCACTGGATTCCCAAGGATAATAGCTGGATCTCATGCGAACTGGAGTCGGTGAAAGAGATGCCCGTAGTGTAGGAGCCCCACTAGCAGCTCCTGGTAGATGTTCAGATGCCTAGTGCAGACCCTGATCTCATGGAGAGAGAATCAAAGATGGGGAAGCAGTTGGGCTTTTCTGTAAGGGGCAGTCCGGAGAGAACAAGAACTTCGAATACCAGCAATTTATTGAACAATGGTATAAGAGTGATTAATAAGAGAGAAGGAAATCAAGGATCACCAGTCATCTAGCTAATGTAGTTGGAGAGCTAACTCATCCTCTAATCAAAACAACTGCAGTCGACTGCCCCCAAGTCGATTTAGTAATTAGGGCGAGTGGCCTGCCTGAAAATGGTAAGGAGGTTGCAAACTTCTCTCCCCTTTCCAGGGTCTTCCCTCCCCGCGGATACCCTCATTCACCGAAAAGATGTTGTTTATCAATCAATCAACGGAATCGAGAATATACTTCGATCGTAGGGCAGCATGCATAGACATTACAAAATATGATCAAATGTGAAAAATCACTATACGATATATATTAATATTGCAATTGCATTAGTGAAGGAAGAATCTGCCTTTGTCCTCGGGGTTCTTTTTTTTTTTTTAACACACAGACACACGCGGTAGTGGGATATCACCACCTATGGATACTCGAACCCTTGATTGGGTGTTGAAACTCCTGAGAGTCTACCACCAGAGCAAGAGTAAGGATCCTTGTTCTTGGCCTATAATCAGATACAATGGTTAAGGTTAGACCATGCCTATGTCCCACAACAAAGATGTATGAAAGGAGTTATGCGGAGCCAATCCACGATGTAAACCAAGGAAAAGAAGAAAAATAATAATTCAAGTATATATATGTTCACCTTACCCTTAAATATACACTATTCCAAAGTATAAACCGCCACACACCATTCAAGTTGACTCATTAAACCGTAAGTGAAACTAGGAAGGTTCATGCACGTATAAAACATGTGTTCAGATGTGTAAATGCATGCACTTGTTCTAGGTGATATTCATAGTACATGGGATACAAGTGGAGCACATTGTATCCGAACTGAGCATTTGTCGTTTTAAAATGTTGGGGCACTTCTCCTCTAAGCAACTGTCACGTGCATGTGGTCTGCAACATGGGTCATGCAAAAATACAGTTTCAAAAATTATTAAAATACCCAAATCAATGTCAGCTTTCCACAGAGAAGAGTGACACATGGCACTTCATTTTGGACATGAGGCCTCACCAATCACCATGTGTGATTTCATTTTTTGATTGTTAAAGATTCAAAGCAAATAGCAGGAGGAAAAAACAAAAAAAAGGAAGTGCACAGCATACAACAGCACTCTATGCCATCCACTAGTTGAAACTTGGATGTTTGTGCCTTTTGAAGATTCTTCAAAAATCTCCATGTTCTTCTCATTTGATAGTCACCCACCAGGTAATCTATTTGAAATCCTCGCCTACCCTAAGATCATAGGATCCCATATATACAGAAATTGAGGAGTACCTTCCCTAACCTATGGAGTCTTTTTTTAAAGAGGAATCTTGGCTTTTAGAGGTTAACACCATGTTGCTCATATTGAAATGGCTGCATCTGCAAAAAGATGGGAGTTCTGCCCACAGTTGTAGTTGTCAAAGTAGGTTTTGTCACCCTTACAATATTAAGATTGCCTGAGGACCGTCCAAATAAAACAGTATTTATATACTCTTAGTGGAAGGGACAAGGGATTCCCTATCTTTTTAAGTACACATGAATAGTGAAATGGGCTATTATTCCAAGGACTAGAAATGCAATGGCTACTCACAGATCCAACTCACCACCCCCTCTTGCATGCTAGATCTGGGTCATTAACATGGTGGCCCCCACCGTGGGTGCCCATGTGGCCTGTCAAGCCCGTCCAGTCATCAAGTGGACTACATGTGCAGGAAATAAATGGGCGGTCCACATTTGACGTGCACATGAGGAACACGGAACGACTCGATCAGCTTGGTTTCTTTATTGGGCCAGGCACTGACATGGTAGGCCCACCTGATAAATGGTGGAGATTTCAGCAATGTGTGCCACATTGGCACATGTGGGGAGAGTAGGATCAGGCGAGTAGAAATACCATGCTCCTCTCAGTTGCAAGAAAAATATTGGGGAGAATGCCAACCCTTCATAATATATTAGAGATAATACCGACCCCAGAACATGGGAACCCTAAACCAGCCTTTGGACTCTAACAAAAGTCACATACAATGGAGAAGAAGGTTTGAATAGATTATAAGGTGTTCATGTGGCCAGTTGGGCCTTATGACCGTCCTTTAACGGTTAAAAAACGTCCTGAGCTCTAACAGAAGCACACTGAGAAAAGGTTGTGAAGGAATATGAAAGAAGGGTGTCAGGAGGCATGCTAATGAAGCTATGGATCCATCTCTTCTTTTCCAGGGTGCCTTAAAGCTTTAAACAATCTCCACCGTCCAATTTCTATATTGTTTATCATCTCACATCTTTGTTTATTTGAATCTTCCTAATGGTGGGGACTCTTTTGCTTCTCCCTCAACACCTTAAATACCCAAGGAGATGGGAGGGGATGAGTATCTCACTTCTTCTGCTGCTCTCTCTCTCTCTCTCTCTCTCTCTCTCTCTCTCTCTCTCTCTCTCTCTCTCTCTCTCTCTCTCTCTCTCTCTCTCTCTCTCTCTCTCTCTCTCCCATGGCCCAGAACAAGTTCCTGTGTGCTAGTATTTTTCTCCTAGTACTGATTTTTTCTCATGAAATACTCCCCTCAGAAGGAAGGCGTTTGAACTCAGATAAGAGAGAGTGTGTGAAATGCCAAGTGCGTGGCCATAGCAGTGTAAACTCTGGTGAGGCACGCCGTCTTGAAACAAGTACAGTGATTTCAGTAGATACTTTCCGACCGACTGCGCCGGGCCACAGTCCCGGCATAGGCCATTCCCTTAAGAAACAAGGCATTGATAGGCACGTATAGATATCTGTCCGTGCATGTATTTCCCTTTTATTAGTTCATGTATCTAAGTACCTCTGAGTGTTTATGTATTTTTATAGAGTAATGATCCAGTGGCCTAAGTGTATGGAGACCTTCCCATGCACATAGTTATGGCATTGACGTCTGCTATCTGGAGCGTCCATTAGGTCCAGTACGTCTACTATTCATAGCCTGCCTAGAAAAAATCAGACTCACGGGATGATCGAAACTGTCCTGACAGTGGCATGTAAAAATTTATGGATGGTTCATAAAAGAGAAGTCCAGTCACTGATAGTTTAGGACCGTCTGACTGCTATGATGTTTGCATGGCACCGGTAGAAGTATGGACCGGACCCAGGTGATATGGATGCCCGAAAGTCCAAACACAACATTGTGCATGGGAAGGTTTCCATACACTGAGTCCACTAGATCTTTTCTCAAATTTATGTTTTCATGTAAACTTTTATGGGTATTTTTATGAATGCAAGATTTCCGTGGATTATTGTCGAACAGAATGCATTGGCTGTACAATCTCTCTCTCTCTCTCTCTCTCTCTCTCTCTCTCTCTCTCTCTCTCTCTCTCTCTCTCTCTCTCTCTCTCTCTCTCTCTCTCAGTTCGTGCCCTTACATTCCGTGTATGCAATTTCTAAGTGCCTACGTATCATCCATCACACTCTGCCAAGTAAGAAACATTATTCGAAAACTCCTGCTAATGGTCAGGAAGAACACAGTTTTTTTTTTCTAAATCCAAGTATATTCCTGATAGATGCAACTGTACAGGAATTACAAGTTCGGGCAGGTCCTCGACAGAAAAAGGAGAGGAGGGGACTGCCTATCATATCCTAGAGATTTAGGATGACAGAAGATGAAAGAGAGTCTCTGATGGAACCCAACCATGTTCGGTCTAGAACACAGTTGCTGTTGGCACGTGTGGTCACACACTCGTAGAGTGGCCAATAGCCTTCCATTGACTGAGTAAAAAAATAATAATATATTCCATTTTCTTGTCTTAACTGGCAAACGGTTAAGTCGTTGAGAAATTAACATGTGCAACCAATGAAAGACTGGTTTCTCCGAATTTGAATGGGCTCCGAACGTTTGGATGAGTTTACCATAATATAAGACTACGAATACAAGTGAAAAACAAAAACCCAAACCATTCAAGTATATCATGTCAAAACCCACGATCAACAGCCCCACAACATTCCTTTCATTGGATGGACGCAGCTGCCAGTCTTACAATAATTGCAGAAAAACACCCCTACGGGCAAAGCAAAATTACAAAAGAAAATGATCTAACAATATGCTAAAAGATCAAATAAAAATAAGACGAGAAAAAAGAGATTTACGTGGTCCAGGAATATGACTATGTCCACACGACAATAATGCAAAGCTTTCTTCTTCACTAAAATTAGAAATACTAAACTTACTTATTTTTCAATTTTTTTTTACACAAGAGCTTTCTCACGAAGAAATAACCCTTGAAAAAAGATGAAATAAATGCATTTCTCGACATATACTTCCCTATTTGGAAACATTACAGAGCAAGTGGCAAAGTCCTATTAGAACTAAGGTTCACACATGAAACCACAATAGAAGATAGAATAGAGAGGAAAAGGGAAAGGGAAAGGGAAAGATGTCTGCCAAATAAGAGGTATCAACCATATCTTATCAATTTTTCCACTTGAACACTAGTTTCTTTAATCATACAAAATAAAATACTCCTAATAACAGATGCCCAAACATCACCAATTACTAGATAACAATAAGCGTAAGAGAAGTTCCCCACCAAATAAATTCTCCCTTGCAACAACATGTATGCTACATTGTCGTCGTATAAATTTTCTACAATAAGATCAGTCTATCTTCCACCACATCACAAATAAAGTGATATTGAAAATCAATATATTTGGTTTGAGCTTGAAATACAAAATTTTCAGCCAAGTGTAATGCAGTCTGACTATCATAGAGAATCACTACCACGTTTTGCTTGAATTTCAATTCTTTTAGTAACCTCTTCAATTAAATATCTTCTTGGTATGCTTATGTAATTGACATGCACTCTACTTCTACAGTAGATAATACCACTACTGACTGTAATCTCAACATCCACCTAACCACAATGTTGACCAAAAGGAAAACATAACATGTGGTAAATCTTCTTTCATCATAGTCTACTGTATAATTTGCATCAACAAACCCAACCAATTCTAAATATTAGCTACTATAGCAAATAGTTGTCTCAAAAGTATCATTTAGGTAATGAAGAATCTGTTTCATAGAAGTCCAATGATATATCTTTCCCTAGGTTCGCATGTACTTACTAATTATATGTAGGGGTGTACATCGAGTCGAATCGAGTTGAGCTAGCCTCAGCTCGACTCGGCTTGGCCACTAGCTGACCTCAGCTCGAACTCGGCTCGGCCACTATCTGACCTCAGCTCGAACTCGGCTCAGTCGGCCCTTGAACCTGATTGGCCAGCTCGGCTCGGTTCAATCAGCAGCTCGAGCTAGTTTGAGCTGAGTTTGAGCCAAGATTGAGCCGAGTTCGCCATTGCAGCATTTTCACAAAGACCTGGACTGCACCTTCAAAATCTTACTGTATTTGAGACAGCAACAATGGTTTTACAGGTATTTTATCAAACACCTTCTAAGCAACATAAAAATCAAGAAAAAAAGGGTATTGGTTTCATATACATACCTTCCTTGCCACCAGCCACACTTCTTTGAATCATTTCATCAAATACTTGGTGAGCAACATCAATATCAAAGTAACTGAGTCACCGAACTGGTTCGATCCGAGTTCGATTCGAGCTGGGTTCGATCTGAGTCGAGTCAAGCTGGGGCTCGCTAGAACTTGGCTCAAACTCGTTTTCGAGCTCAAAAAACCAGCTCGACTCGACTCGAACTCACTTCGAACCGAGTCGAATCGAGCTTTTTCAAGTTGAGTCGAGCGAGCTAACTGAGCTAGCTCAGTTCGTGTACACGCTTAGTTATATGGTCTGGTGTACACCATGGTAAACATGAAGCTCCCAGCCGCCAATGAAGATGATACTTGAAAAATATCTTCCCTATCTACTTTTGTGTTAGGACAATCATCTGAAGACAACTTGCAACTGGCAGAAAATAGAGTACCAAGTTTTGAATATTAAAACAGTGCAAAACTATTTTAATATAACATTTTTAAATTATTCAGACTTTCTTATTCTTACTCTCTTTAAATACACTCATCATAAGAGTTTGATTAATGACACCTAGATCATTTATATCGTATTCATTAGCTAACAAACTTTTAACACTACATTAACATCTCTACTAGTCCATGAAGCTATCATGTCATTTACATATAGTAACAAGATAATAAAGTAACCAATACCATAGCTATGAACATAAGTATACTGGTTTGTTTCATATCTGTGAAAATTTAAATTCACGATGAATGAATCAAACCACATGTACTAATACCTTAGAACATGCATGCTTTAAACCATAAAATCGATTTGTTCAGCCGGTAACAAGATTTTTCTTATTTTTTAATAAAGCCTTCAAATTTAATCATATAAATTTCTTTATCAAGATTCTCATGAAAAAAAAATACAGTTTTTACATCTAACTGTTCAAGATTTAAGTCAAGCACTACTGCCATACTCAACATAGTACAAATACTACTCAATTGGATAATTGAAGAGTAAATTTTATTAAAGTAAATACCTAATTTCAAAGCATATCATTTTATCACTAATCAAACTTTATATTTTTAAATAGAAATTTTAAATATTTCTATTAGTATATTTCTTCAACTTATAAATTCATCTACAATCAATAGTCTTTCACCATTTTATAGTAATTCAACCAATTTTCAAATCTTACTTTTATGTATAACTTTCATCTCTTCCTTAATGGGTGCTCTTCATTAACTAGCATCCACAGATTTATATATCTTTCGCAATAAACAAAACCCACAATCTTCCATCATACAAGCATAAACCGCGACGTGATATCCATAAGTCAAACAGAAAGTTTTGTAACTATTTTTGACATACTTTTATCACTTTGAGTTTCAATACCTAATATCTTATTTGCATGATTTTCATTAGTTTCATATTCAATGATATTATCAACTTATTGATCTTTTGAATTAATAGGTTAATTTTGAACATCGTTTAAAAGTTCAAGTTGATGAGCTTGATAATTCGTTGTCTTTCCGTATCAAATCCTCGTTAAAAATAACTTCTCGACTAATCACCAATTTATGTGCAACAAGGTCTTAAAATTTGTACCCATACATTCCATATGCATGATTAAGAAAAATACACTTTTTATATCTTCCAATATAGAATTGTTGTAGAAAAATAATTCATCAAGTTACAAGTCATGTTAACGACTTTTACCTAATAATATCGTTTAAGTCCAGCTAAACTTAGCATGCTTCTAGCACAATTTATAAGTACATACAATTCGTATGTTCAACAACTCAGTTTAGTTGTAAAGTACCAACGGCCATGTTATGCCTCTCAAAACTATATTCAATCAAGAAAAAAAATGAATTCTTTCGAAGTGTACTCTCTTTCCTTATTGATTTTTAAACACTAAATTGTTTTCTCATTATTCTTTTTAACCACTGCTTTAACTTTATTAAAAATAATTGCATCATATATTGATCAGTTAGATAGTTCGATAAGCATGAAGAACTATGAATGGGAAACTGCAAATAGTACATGAACCATCCAGCCCATCCAAATGGTGGCCCTCACCCAAAGGTTCACAATAGAAACAGATCTCTTTCCCATGCAATTTCACGTGATCGCACTGTGGGAATCATTCAACCAGAGCAATTATTGAGGCACCAATTACCCATAGTGGAGCCCTAAGAATGGACGGTCTACGTTGGTGACTGGACTTCCATGTGCCAAGAGTGAGCTGCACGGAACTTCTCCCTACGTTACGATACGCTGAAGTGTACTCTCTCTCTCCCTCTCTCGTGAAGGAGAATATTGTGAGATAGTGGAGGGAACCGTTGGAATGGAAGGACTCGCGCGTGGAAAGATCCCTTGTCTCTTAGTACACACCACCGTTTTAGATTAATGCCAACTTTTTTTTCTTTTTTTCTTTTTTAACACACGCACACACACCTCCACACACTCACGCTAGTAGAATTTCACCACCTATGGATACTCGAACCCTTGACCGTGTGTTGAAACTCCTGAGAGTCTGCCACCCGAGCAAGATTAATGCCAACTATCCCATAGTGTCAACTAACCCACAGTGTCGGATGTCAATCTGTTTGGGTCCACATGATATGTGCATGATATCCAATCCGTCCATCATATGTGCCCTACCATGTTGGGCCCTAAACTGAAAAATAGTGCAATCCATGGCTCAGGTGGTCCACACCACAGGGAATAGTTGAGAGGGGGACACCCACCAATGGTTCTGTGTGGGGCCCACAGTGCTGTTCATATACGATCCAATCCATTCACACAACACATCCCAGGTAGTGCCCCAGCATAATCAAGGTTGAGTGTCTCCTCTCAACTGTTTTCCTTTGGCCTGGCTCACCTGAGTGGACCGGCTTGATCGTGGGGCCCACACAGGTCGACACCACCGTATTGTCGACACTGTGGTATCATTCCCGTTGTAGTATATAGTAAGGGCCGCGCACTACAGCCTAGCACCCAATATAGAGCTTGCTTTATCTTACAACTTGCAGTCTTTCATATATATAAAAATAAGAAGATAACATGACAAAGCTCCCCAAACTTGAGGAACCAACCCAGCTTCTCAAACCACCTTATTTTAAGAAAAACTCCTTCCCTCCCTCGTGAGAAGTCCAGGGAGCTGGAAGCACTTTCTAGCTCATCATTGCTACATTTCCTTTGATTCCCTTTTTGTATTTAAGTAATGCCGACTTTCATGTTACAAATAGGAGTGGGTGGGGCCCATTTGAGTGCCTCCGAGAGTAACACGTGCTGACATAGAGCTCAATCTAAAGATTGGATCAATGGAGATGATCTTGACACTTGGCACTTACTGCTCATTGAGAAAATTGAAAACATGGAGGTGGTGGTCTTCGGTTGGCCTTGGATGCACCATTTTATGTTGAGAGAAACATTAATGCTCTGGCATAGTCTGATGGATGATACGCGGGCTAATGACTTATCACATTGGATTTAAGTCGGACTCATTTTCACAATCGTAAAATGGTCATTTTTACATATTAGGTGAGGGACATCATTTTAATGGTAAAATAGTTTTTTCACCTGCCTCCAAATTAGCATGTGTTATATAAGTTAAAGAGATGGTCTGTCTTCTTTGAGCCTTAAAGAATTCTCTTACTGAAATTATCCCTTGTGCTAGCAAGGTACAGAAGAGTAAAGAAGAGAGAGTTCCTCTCAATGGAAGAGTTTTCTTCAAAAGGGTTTTTTATTATAAATGTATCAGCAGGATGAAGGAAGAAATGAAATGATTTTCCAAAGTTTCTCTTAGTGGATGAGACATGTTTCTTACATTTTTGTTGAATTTGAGCATTACCTCTTTTGTATTTTTCATTCTTCCTAGTTTAGTATATAGTAAGGGATTAGCTTATTCTCTACTTACTTTTTTATATAGCCAAGTCTACAGTGATAGTCATTAATTTCATGCTGTCTTATAAACACCTAGTCTAAGCATTTTTGCAAGAGCTCAATTTGCTTCCTCAGTTGGCATTGATGAGCTTTCGAATTTCACCGCAACAGAAACTACTTAGGATGACACACGCAGTATGTAAGTAATTTAAATTAAACTATCTAAATTTTGGAGATCGATTTAGATGTATAATAAATTGAAAATTAAAATTATTTAATTATCAAATTAGTGGACATATATGATGGTTAAAAATAAAAAATCTATTGTCCTAATTCAACAAACAATATCCACAAATTAGAGGTTAAAATTGTTCAACTAACCTGATTTTCACTTGGGCGTATACATGCTAGCTAGTGCACAAGCACTATATAGAGATTTTGAAGAAACGCATTTTTCACATTCACGTGGCTTTTACAAGTTACACTGAAAGTAACATAGAAAGTATGTGTGCAGGATCAATATAGCTTATTAAATAGAGCTGTCAGCGAATCTGCCTTAGCCTGTAGGAAGCAGATTGCGTCCTGCCCCAACCTGCGCAATACCGTGGTGTGTGGATTTTATCAACGCTATTCATCTATTTTTCAGATCATTTAAGGGTATGAACTCAAAATTGAAGTAGATTTAAAACTCAAGTGGATCGCACAGTTGGGATTAAACACCTTGAAAACATTTTAGGGGCCACAGAATTTGGATCAAGTTGATATTTGTGTTTTTCTTTCATCCTGGTATATGTGACCTTATAAACAGGTTGGACGGAAATTAACCATCAGTATAGGACCTGTGAAGGTTTCAACAGTTGGTGTCACCTAAGATTTGAATGTGTCTCATTTTTGGGTTTATACCAAAAATGAGCAGGAAAAATGGATGGACAGCGTGGATATAACCCATACATCATGGTGGCCCCACAAGCCCTGCATGGACGGAATGTCATCAGGCGGCGGCAGGACGCAATCAGCCTACTAGCCTGTAAGGCATGCAGGTCCATTCATTTTTTAAAAAATGAATAGTTGGAAAAATATTGAGAAAAGCTTTCGGGATGCATGCGTGGCTGGTGTGATGGGACGCCTGGTCTGGGTCTTTAACATGAGAATCTTTATTTTTGATCTCACCTAATTAGTGGATCGATGTAGAGGTTTTAAGAGTAATTTTGAACTGTTCCTTGTGGTGTGGCCCACCTGAATTCTGCATCAGGCTGATTTTTGGGATTCACAGCAAACATGAGAAAGGTCACCTGATTGACGGAGTAGATATCACAGGCAAATAACTGGAGCCGAAGTACTCGGCTGTTTCACCCAACTTCGCACAACAGGTCCCCCTAACCTGGGGATATGCACAGGCGCCCGAGTTTTCAGTTTCTACAAGTGAGCCTGTAATTCAGTGACGATCATTGTCCTGTTGGGCCCACCAATGTCAATGGACTGTGCCCCTAAAGCCTCCTCGACAGCTCAATCCCAACTTTTCAATTTGTGGCCTGAAAATAAGCAGAAGAGAAATGCAGCAACTGTCCACGTTCATTTCAAAGGATAGATTGGCGGCTAGGATGTTCAAATCTGAGAGATTTTGGAGGCATGATCGATCCACCGCCAGGTAAAACTGACCATTTGTAGGGATGATTGATCCATAGGCCTCACTTGTACAAACTCAAAACCCAAGTACACTGAAGATATCCTCGGATCAGGGCTCCCTCTTTATTCCGCGTGTGCTAGCTACATTTCTAAAGATGCAGGTGCAAGAAGAATATCCGGCTGTGATGTACGGAAAGCATACAAACCCTTGGAAACCAACGTGCAACCGAAAGCTTGCACACGTTAAACAAAAGCACAAAAAGCCCATATTAGTAATTTATGTCCACTTGCGCTTTCCTTACTTAGAAATTTACGTGAAGGGCTAACCCAATGCTGTCAAAGGCTGTTCACAAAGGCACGGTCGGACCACTACTTTTGGTAGCGGTAATTTGAATCAGGACCGTTCATCTAGTGGGCCTTAACAAAGATGGACCCTGGTTAAAAGATGACGCAAAATGGGTGATCCTCTACATTCGATAAAAGAGAATTGGTTAACGGCTGAAATGATATCTGGGATTTCACTAGGTGAATGGTCTGGATCAGCTGTCTCCCTGCCAAGTGGATGGTGGAGAGGAGTCGCTATGGTACTGACGGCTCTATATTAATTACGATTTTCCAGGGGACAAACCCTCGTGGACAGACATAGAAAATGAGGTATTATGGCCTAACTGAAGACCACTCTCTGAGAACGTGCTCTTATCGTGGTTCTGGCGAAAAAGGACGTTTTGCCTCAACCGTCCGTCTCACTTGGTCCATCCATGATGGAGCCCATGTGGCCGCAATGTGGGGTGATCTGGAATCCCATGTGGTTGCCCGTCTGTGCACAAGAACCAATGGGACTGTCGTATCCATTGGATTCCGTGATCGAATGTAGGCGTTTGACTGTTTGTTTGCTCACCATCATGTGACCATTGACCAATCCTACGGTTATGATTGCCCGGTGGATGCAGGGAAATATTCGTGTGAACCCTATTAGCAAGCACTAGAATAATCACTTCGATCGATTTTCATTTTCGATCGATTGGAGGCCGTCAACCACGGGCATAACCTTATTCCACAACTGTTGTAGGTGGGGCCCACTAAGGTGTATGTGTGGCATCAAACCCGTTCATAAGGGTCACCCCAAGAAGGAAGGCTCTGCAAAAATCATACCAGTCCATCTAACCATCATAGGGCCAGCACATGGATTTGGAATTTTTTTATTTTTATTTTTTTTTTTTTTTTGTGGGGGTATTGTCCATTATTTTATGTGGTCCAATTCATGATTTTATAGGCCTGATGTTAATCTCGCCATCACGATGGGCTGACTAAATTGGCATTTGATGACATAGGAAAAACAGTAACATGGACCACATCATGGTAAAAAAATGAACAACCATCAAGAAACCTTCACGTGATGGCTCATGTGATGGGTGGATTGGCTTGGCTTTTTTTGACATCTTTGTTGCATGATGATTATATACCTGAAAATATCATGATATTTTCACCAACCAATCCCACGTTTGAGATTAAATCCATACACTATATATATATATTAAGTGAAGCCCAAATTTGGTAGACCATGAAATTGTAATCAAGGGACCACATTTTACAAATGTTGTAGGTCACATGTGCTCATATGTAACTAGAATGTCAAGTATAAAAGCCACATATTGATAAAATATATATGTGTATCAATGTGGAGCTGGCAAATGTAATGAATTTCAAAATTCACCTGGGTATGGATGGAGAGCGTTCACAAATCGAATACATCAATGTAGGCCTACAAATGTAATAAATTTCAAAATTCATTAGAAATCGTATATCTACTGTGATGATATGATATTGGTATTAACCCAATCCCTCCCTTTGTTTCCAAACACTAGTTGGAATTTACACAGGACAAATAATGCAATAGCATACCACCTGCTCCGAATGCACCAAAATGTTCGATGACATGAAAAACATCACCGGGGACCCTCGTGCAAGAGTTGTGGAATTAATGGTATTATTCTCCAAACGTTGGGGAGGATCTGGCCATTTTAAGATTTTACATAATGAAAGGTTTGCTCGAATACATGACGACTTATTAGAATATGATACATTCCGACTTCAGCTTTTGAATCTGGTCTTCCAATGATCCAAACCGTTTATATGATAAATCTCACCTTTTATGATGAATGAACAACAACTAAAATATTTAAATTGAATTACTTTAAGACTTTGAAATTCAGCTTTTCTTCTTCAAAAATTGACAATCACCATAACCTTTGTATGCTTAAAGGAGTGAATTATTCAATAAGTGTTTTTTAACCAAGCCCCATTGAAGAGAATCCTCATCACATTAACAGTTTGGATTATTGCAAATAACCCATTTTGAAAGGCTACAGCCCCGATGTATCATATTGTAATACACTGCGATTCCATTGAGCAAACCTCAATGGAATCTTAATGCTTGGGTTTTTGAGGTTACCCTCAACACTATAAATACCGAACATCACGAGAGGGATTGTATCTGACCTCTCTCTCTCTCTCTCTCTCTCTCTCTCTCTCTCTCTCTCTCTCTCTAATGGCATGGATCAAAGTCCTTAGTGCTTCTATTTTTCTCCTTGCATTGATTCTCTCTCATGAAATTCTCCCCTCTCATGGAAGGCATTTGAACCCAACAAAGACCATGGAGTGCGAGAAATGTACAGTACTGCGTGCCACTTCAAGCAGTATAAACGAAACAAGAAAGGATGGTGTGCACCGTGACATGATGCACCATTACCATGCAACCTTAGTGAACCAGGAGGAAGACTTTCAACCCACGACGCCAGGCCACAGCCCCGGCATGGGCCATTCCATCGGGAACTAAGCCTTTATTATCTATGTCTAATGGAATTTGCATTAACTATAATGTGGTTTTTGGACGTACCAATATCTTTCCCTATTTTCATGTATGCATTTGTAAGCTGGGCAGTGTCCTATTTCGTATGTATCACAACAGATGACTTACCTTTGCATGCGAGTAACTGCATTTTGTACGTTATAAATACTCTAGTTGTTATTTTATGAGCTTTGAGCATTTCATCTCGCCAAAGGACCGATTTGGTTTTTTTTTTTTTAAATGATGGGTAATCGCAGGATGGGATCACGAGATGGATGGTCTAGATCCAGTATCCCATCTTCCACATGTGAAGCATTGGACGATCAGTACAAGGTACCTCAGTTGCACTCGAGGCCAGCCACCCCTCCTAAAAGAGGCAGTTCTTGAAAAATTCAGAAACTCGTCTGGTTCGAGTCCACTTATGCAAGTCATTACGAAAATAATTTAAACTACTAAAAAATACATAAATTAGGAAAATGGAGAAAAGATATGAAGATCAAGAAAGGCCAGTATTTCACTACTATCCGACCATGAATGGACGATGGCAACCAATCAGATGGTCAGGATCATCTTTTCAATCTGAAGTCTGGGTTTGAATGGCTTGGCTGAGGATATTGTATGTCGGGTGTAAAAAGCACACTGGTGCCGGCAAGAACATCCGGCCATCGTAGCAACCTTCCTTTTTGGCTGCACAACAAGAAGGCGCCGCTGCCTTCAAGAGAATCTCCCGCTCAAAGCAAGAAAGATTAAGTTCTTTGAAACCGGGATGATTGCGTGACGGCGTGGCTCTGTGGAGCCTACTGTGATTTATGTGTTTTATCCAAGCCGTTCATTAGTTTTGCCAGCTCATTTTAGGGCACGAGCCCAAAATTAAAACATCTCGTAATAAGCTCAAATGGACCACGTAAGAGGAAATATGGATTGGGCCCATAAACCTACCCCTATATATGTACGAACAGTGGGAGAAGAAGCTAGAGTTTCTCTGTTTTGGCACAACATCTCTGTATATTTCTCTCGAATCTTGGTCCTCTGTTTGCCACAAAAATCCTGCTTTCCCGCATCGTGATTGGTCCATGTTGGTACAGCCCAGACTACTCTTTCAGGCCCAAAAATCTACGCCCATTGTCATATTAGCCACATCCCATCCTCAGGCCCGAAAATCTAAGCCCATTGTCATTTAGGCCCATATCAGTTCTTTATGCCCAAAAATTAGGCCCTTGTCATTCGAGCACATATACTTCTTCAAACCCAAAATTCTACGCCCATTGCCATTGAGACCCGCATCACTTCTTCACACCCAAAAGTTAAAGTCCAGTGTGGTTAAGGCCCACATAACTCTACTCTAGGCTCAGTAATGAAGGAGCAATCATCTCGTGCTCAGGTCCAAGTCAACAAAGCCCAATTCTCAAAAATAACCCGTAATATACAAACGCGAATTAGCCACTGAAGCCGTCAGTCGCTAATCGACGGATACTTTCCTACAACGCTTTTAGGAGCTCTTATTTTGGTGGGCATCCAGTCGAGTAGAGTTGGACGGTCCAACTCGATTCGATTTAACTTTTGCAAGTACCTGATGGGAACTCAATTCGATTTGGGACCGAGTTCAATAGGGCTGACTCAATTCAAACTGATTCTTTGCTAGCCTAACCCGAACCAAGTCTCAACCCAGTTAGAAAAATCGAGTCGGATCGAGTTGAGTACGATTCAGATCGAATCTTTTATTTTAATTTTAAAAAAAATATTAAAAAAATTCAAAAAATTATTATTTTTTTTTTTTACAAAAAAGAAAAAATTAAGGATAACTTTCCGAAGTTAATTATAAATAACTAATTTCACATATTTAAAATATATTTGAGAAAAATAAAATCAATTAAACAATAAATTAAATAACAAGTACTTGAATCTTGATCAACTGGAGCTAGAGCGGGCCACCAGCGGCTTGCACAACTACACCCGAGGTCCCGAGCCAGGGCACTAGCTGCCTACACGGCTGCACCTGAGGTCCCGAGCCAGGGTGGGAGCTCGAAAATACATAGGAAAAATATATATATAAATGAAACCTACCTGATGAATGGACAAGGATGATCGGTGAAGATAGGGTGTTGGGCTGCTGAGTGGCCTGGATTCCGATCGAGTTTGGTGTGGCGCCGACTCGGGTAGGGTTAGGGTTCGGGTAGATGAAGGGTAGAGGTTTTTTTTAAAAAAAAAAAAATTTGACTTTATACTACCCGATTTCAGTCCGGATCGAGTTTCGAATCGGATCGGATCCAACCCGATCGAATTCCGGATCGGATCAGATAGGATCGAGTTGATATGTGACCCGAACTCGACTCGGTCGGGCGTCAGATCCGAGTGGGTCTACTCGATCCGACCCGACCCTGGCTTTTGGTTCAGGTCGAGTCGGATCCGATGAGTCCAATTGAATCCTGCCCACCTCTACTCATCACCAAGTTCCATGGCCCCACCATGATGTATGTGTTTCCACACTATTCATCCATTTGGTGATTTATTCTTTTAGGGCATGAGCCCAAAAATGAGAATGTGGATTAGCTACCAACGGCTTCAACAGCCATCTTGCTATTGAAGTGACGTCACTAAGTTTTGTGGGGCCTACCATGATGTATATGTTGTATCCACACCGTTGATCCAATTGGAGAGATCATTTTAGAGCTTGAGCCAAAGAGTGAGGCAAATCCAAAGCTCAAATGGATCCACCATAGAAAAGAGTGGGGATTGAATGCCTACCATTAAAAACTTATTGGGGCCACAGAAGTTTTCAATCAGGCTGATATTTGTGTTTTCCCTTTGTCCATGTCTGTGTGAACTTGTGAACAGGTTGGATCTCAAATAAACACCATATGGTGGGCCTATTAAGGTTTCAACGTTACCCACTGTTTTATGCAAATGGATCCACTTGAGCTTTGGATCTGCTTCATTTTTGCAGCGTGGCTTTACCTACAGACGGCTTCAGTAACTCTCTCACTACTACTGAATTGAGGTCACCCAATTCTATGCCCACCATGATGTATGTGTTATCTACAACCATCTATTCATTTGGCGAGATCATTTTAGGGCATGATCTCAAAAATGAAGAAATTGAAAGCTAGCTAATCGGCATTCCCTTTGTCAAACAACCATTCACTCCAAAAGCTCAAGCTGTTAGAGTGTGGTGTATCAATGTATATCAAGGGACTTTTATCACTTCAACACACCCCCCCACCCCCCCCTCCCCCCGCCCGGCACGTGTCTCAGCAAAAAAGTTGATTGGGGCATCATCTAAAATTTAGGTTAGTCAGCTCCACCTCTCTTATTTAATTAATTATGACATCTAAGGCTGGTAATATTAAAATGAGCATACCTAAACAACTCAACGACACAAATTTTATCGCGTGGAAAGGGAGAGCCAAGCAAGTATTTTTTCTCAGACAAGTTGAGAGCCAGGTAAATATTTTTCTCAGACAAGGTGAAATATGTGCTTGATTCCCAAATATAGATGAGCCACCAACAAATGCCTCAGTGATTCGACTGTGAGGCGCTCGTACGAATGTTTTATAGATGATGACAGATTAGCACATCCACTATGTTAACCTTCATAGACCTAATTTGGAGATTATCTATGAAAGTTACTCAATGCTAAAGAAATGCTTAAAGCTAACACACTGGAACACCTTTGGCATATATTCAATTTTTAGTGGAAAAATTCAATTCCACTTAAATGAGAAAGTCAGATTGAATATCATGTGCACAAAATGACTGGGATCATAATAAAGCTGGTGGCACTTGGCAAGCTCATTCCTAACAAAAGTCAAAAGTTTCCACTGCACTACCAACCTGTCTGATTAATGAGAACTTGCAGTAGTGATTATAAATACATCAGGTGGGATAATTACTATGTAAGAAAGCCCAAAGGCCTAAAAAGAATGGATTTTCATCTTTGCATGTGAATCTCACTCAAGCTCCTCCTACACAAGTCAGTGTCTCTGAACCATCTTCTTCACATGGAAATATCACTCAAAACATTTTTCTTTTAAAAAATAAAAAATCCCTAAACATGTTAAAAGGGACTTCAAGCCAGATAACAATAACAATAAATAGCATTTTAACAAGAAAAAGAGGGTTAAGTACTATACATATAGAAAACTATAACATTATATAGCAGAATGTCACTTTAAAAATATATCATTCTGAAATTTAAATAATGATCCAAGAGATCTGATATGTTTTGTCTTTGAATCTCTACTTGCCAACCATGATGCAAATGCCTGGTGCATTGATTTAGCTTTATCTAGGCACATGGCGAAGTCAAAAAAGTACTTCATTGATATGGAAGAGCTGAAAATTGGAAATCATAATATATACATGGGAAATAACATATTCTATGATGTCTCAAGCATCAAAATTATATGATGGATTTTATTACAAATTGCAATAGAATTAAAGAATTTTTTTAAAATCCAAATCTTAATTTTAACCATAGTTTCGTCTAGATCATCCCATGTTTTTCAAAGAAGAAGAAGAAATTAATTTCTAATCATATCTAAAGTAGATCTGTTGATTATTGATGTCGTTGATCTCCCAGTGCAAGGAGTCACTCCCAGATATATCTTGAATAAGGAGAAATGATAGCTTCCATCTATATCTTAGTAGGAGCCATATCAAACAGCAGATGCAACACAAGCATTGTGAATCATGTGGACTTGAGGGCGTGTGGGCGTGACCAGTGTTCGAAGTATCGGTATCGCGTTACGTATCGCACCTTTGGGATGCAGATACATATCGGTTATCACATGGGATATATTGATTGTATCGCGTAATGTATCGTTGTTGTTGGAAACATGGTGAAATTGGTCGATTTTTTCAATGAAACTTCAGTGATTGTTAAAAAAGACATCAACATACACTTATAAATCAAAACATTACAAAAAACAAGTGCATATAATAGGTTTTCTTTGTATGGGGTCTCAATCTATGCATTGTCTAATTGAATTAATGCAAGTATATTCAAAGTCTATTCATATATTTATAAGTGTAAGAAGACGCGTGGAAACACAAGCAATACATTTAAAAATAAAAAAAGAATCAGTAAATTAGGTTATATACATGTTTGATTTTATGTTTGAACACAATAATTGCAACCAATTTGCTAGAAAGTGGGAAATTTTGATTTTTTTCAATTTTCCGCAACTCGGCTCATTTCCTCTAATTCTCGAAATTGAAGCTTCCAATCCATTTTTTTCATAAAAACCTATCCATTTGTAACAATTTGACATTGATCTAACATGATTTACAGGAAAAAAAAGGATCAAAAATCGAAAATGCTCAACGAATCGAACATGTGAGATATATCGCACTACTTGCAAGTTTCGTATCGCACGAGTGAGATACAAAATATATCGTGGGATATATCAGACAATATCATCGATATTTAAAACACTGGGCGTGACCCACCTGCTCTCTCTCTCCCTCTCTCTCTCTCTCTATGTTGGTGTTGGAGTTAGTGCTCTAGAAACCAATGTGCATCTTAATCCACTAGCTATGTGGATGAGATGGGGACAATATCAACGATTGATCTTGATGACCATGTGACACTAGGATGAACATGATGAGTTCGATCACTGTCTTCCTCAAGGATAACTACTTCAAATTCACGAAGCTTCTCTGAACTCCTCACTGAGACTTCTCGAATCCACAAGGAAAAATACAAACTAGAAATAATTCTAGAAATTTGAAATAAATTTATTGATGATTGATAGATGAAATAAACCAGTATACAACCCTTTAAATAGGGATACCAAGACTTGGAAGAAGTTTAGGAATTAAACTACAACTAAAACTCCCTAAAATTCGTAACTTACTATAAATTACTATTTACTATTTATAGTAAGTGTCCTATTTTACTTGACCACCTTATTCTTCTAATTATTATAAGAACTTTTCATGTTGGACACAACTCTAAAATCCCAACGGATGAAGAGTTACAATCAAACCAAAACTTACTAAAAATAGTAAAAATGAAAATAAACAGGGAATTCAACCATTGATCGGATGGAATATTACAAATTTGGCGTGGGCAACCCAGCACAGTCAGGTTGGTTGGCTAAAATAGCTTGTCCTACCCCCAAAATCATATATGGTACGTCGATTAACTCATTCCAGCTTACGAGATATGCCTGTTTTAAGGTTTTGACGGTCTTGATGACTTCCGCCTCTGATCGGGCCTTCTCTGGTCCATCTTGGACATGAAAGTGTCCGCGACCTGCTCTACATCAGTCCCCTCCACTTCAAAAGAACTCGTCATCAAGTTCTCGTACTACTTCGGTTCTTGATATTCGGTTAAGGGCGCCATAACAATACTCGGATCAAAAGTTATGGTCAATTTATTGTTCACCTTCTTCTGGTCCAACCATGTTAGGAATTTATTGGTGCCACGTCCTACATCAGACCCCTCCACTTGAAAAAACTCATCATCGAGTTACTCAAGGGACTTTGCTCATGATACTCAAATAATTTCTGGCGTCAACGTTTATCAGCCTTTTCCCTGTGTCTTGCATTAGCCTCTTGAGGTGACACAATACATGTCTTCATGCTCTCCTTGACTTGAATAGTATGGATCAATTCCTTCACTTGTGCTTGCAAGATTTGACATTTTTGTTACTTGGGTTCATGGTATATGTCTGTTTTCAAATATTGCCTATCATTTATGTAAATTCCATCCTTTAGTCATTAGTTTATCAATAGCTCAGTTCTTTCAAAATCGTGATTTCAGGTTTTGCTTTGTGGTTTGCTTGGAATTCCTCCTTCGAAAGCCTTGTTGTTTTAGAAAGACAGGTTAACTGAAGGATTTCAAAATATTTTGTTGCTACATTGTTGATTAAAAGACTGATATAGTTTTTTGCTAATGTAATTAGATATTGGCGGTGTGCAGCTAATTCACAAGAAGATGGTAAAGACTGCAAAGGAAGGCATAAAACAGCAAGACAGCAACTCAAAAATCTATGGCAAGATGCAAGCAGTGTTCATAGAAATGGACAAAAGCCCCGCCGTAAGTTTTCTGCTCATGAAAGAACTAGTACTAATAATACACCTAAATGCTCCTGATTTTTGCATATATAAGAAAATTGCTGAAATTCAGGATCACAGCCATGTTTTCCAGTTACTGTCAATTTACCCTTTAATATGTGAAGATTACCAATGCCTATCACACTAAATTTTTAAGTATTACCAAAGAAATTAGAAAATTCCATGTGACCAAGATTGGAATCCAAGGGCCTGTTTGGGCACACCCACTTTCTGCAATGGATGGTATTTTTTCTGCCAGCTGAAAAGAATCCAAGGGCAGTAGAAGTTGGAAGATAGAACCTTTAGTTGTAGCTTTATTTTCTGCTCTGCCCCAAACATTTAATAGATGGGTCATACTCAAAATGCGTAACCAATCCCGACCTATTGGTAATCCCAAATGTGTCCAAATTGCCTTATTATTTTTATATAATTTTCACGGCATGGAAACCAGACCCTTTTCCTATATGCTCTAAAATAGGCTATCCTTAGCCTTTTGTAACTAATTGTATACATTTTGTTACATAGACTAACTCAGCAATGAAAGAGCTGAAGGACTTGAAGGAGGCAGTCATTGGGAGTGGCGGAGAGGATGCAAAGGATGCATTTGATCCTAAAAAGCACATAGATGCGTATTTGCCTGTACGGTTAACGAGTAGAGGCTGAGCAACCTGTTGCAGTCCCTCTTGGTGGGTGCTAGCCTCGGTGCCATGCCTGTCATGATGATTTTCCTATTTCCTATAAAGTTCCATATATAATCAAAATCCATAATTGGTTGTCTTTCCATTAATTGATATTAGAGAAAAAAAATTGCCACTTTTCTGAATTTCCCATTGTTGTCACTGGCCAATTGATCATTTCAAATAATCAGTTTCAATGGCATGTGGGTTTTACTAGAAAGAAAAAAGCTTTGTTGTGGTTTACTTAGAGAAACCTGACCAAGTTTGTTTCCACCGTTCATTTATTTCATAAACTCTGGCCGGCCTGATTAGTGGGCCATTTCTGTTTTTGGATAAGGCCATCTTTGCAATGGAATCCACCTCATGGACGAAATAGATCTCATGGATGTATTAGGCCATCTTCTACAAAAGATTCATTCAGTTCTCCTATAACTCATAACTAAAATAAAACTTCTATTGATGCAAATCTCACTACAAGAAAAAGAGGCATAGCCACATGGGCTACCCTTTGCCGGCGGCTAGTTTTAACGGCTGCCGGCGAAGGACACCAATAAAAATAAAAAGAGGCATAACCCTAATTTCATTTCGGCTCTCCACCCGCCGACTCTCTCTCTCTCTCTCTCTCTCTCTCTCTCTCTCTCTCTCTCTCTCTCTCTCTCTCTCAAAACTCTAGTCCTCTCTCTCTCTCTATCTCCTTGGCCCTCTGCTGCGGTTCGGCCCTCTCAAAACCCTGCAGTTCAGCCCTCTCAATGGTAATCGGCCTTCTCTCTCTATCCCTGCAGTTTGGAGAGAATTGTTGTTTCAAATCTGCATAAGAGCACGAAGGAATCATTTTCTGAGACGTGAGTGTTTGTTGACTTAACTTTTCTTTTGTTGTTTTTGCTTGAAATTTATAATATATATAAAAATAAAAATAAAATAAAAAAGGGGAATTGGATGATCTGTGCAGAATCAAAGAGATGTATTATCATTTCAATGAAAGATCAGGGCAGAAGGCTCCATTAGTTGCAGATGATGTTTATGAGATAATCATGAAGGTAATCTCCCCTGTTCTGCATAAAAATGTTGGGATTCTGATTTTTTCAATTGTGAATATTTACTACGATTTCTTCTACTGGTAGATAGCAATTTTGAACACTTAATAAATTGGGATGACTTGAATATGCAAAACTGCATGTTGTTAGAATTGAAAATTTAGAGGTTTCATCTTTTAATGATTGTAACTCCTCACTGTATCAAACTCAGAAGAAGTGTCCAGTGCATCATTTGGCATTGGATAGTGGGCCCCACCTCAAAATGTTGTACACTGTTGGGTAGGAGGGACCCACTTTTTGTTGAATTAGCCCATTTTTCAACCTGATTGGTTGATCCTGATCCTATGAGCAAGATCCTGCAAAATGGGCTAGATTGGGTTTGGTCTAGCCATCTGTTTCCATGCTCTTGATTATGTGATGTGGATCATTTGATTGTGGTGAATTTTAGGCTTAATACAATCCAGGTGGCATTCACCATCCAACAGTCACTGTTCTTCAAGGGTGGAACTGCTTATGTTCTTCAAAACATTTGAGTTGTGATATAAATTGAGAGTATATACATGAAATACTTCACGTTGGGCCATTCCCCTTTTACACATAATGGTTTAGAGAATCAACAGATAGGTTATGGTGCTCTTTTGAATTCCCCTTTTGAGAGTATATACATGAAAGATTTCATGTTGGGCCATTCTCCTTTTGCACATAATGGTTTAGAAAATCAACAGATAGGTTATAATGCTCTTTTGAATTCTTCCAATGTTGGGGTTCTAACATTCTTTTCTGATTCTATTGGTTCCAGAATGCTGGCCTTCTGGATAGTGAAATAATTTATGACAGAGACTTCGACCATGACTACTTTGGTTTCAAAACTCTTGAGAGATCCTACCTATTCAAGGTTTCCAGATGAGTAGTTGTTTCCTTATTTGCATGAAAGATGATAGCATTGAAGGAATATATGATACTCTGAAGGAATGTGCTGTCATTAGCAAATTGGCAGGAGGCATTGGTGTTTCCATTCATAATAATCGTGCGACAAGCAATTACATTCATAGTACAAATGGGACCTCCATTGGCATTTTCCCAATGCTACGGGTGTTCAATGATACTGCCCATTATGTTGATCGAGGGGGTGGCAAGAGGAAGGGTAATTTGCCATGCCCTATTTTTAAATTATTATTGTTTTTTTTTTTTCCTGTGCATCTAGTTTATGTCATTTCTTGTTTCTTTTGGAGTTAATTAGGCGATTTACTGTTGTTTATGCTCCTTGTAGGTGCATTTGCTGTGTATTTGGAGCCATGGCATGCAGATGTCTTTGAGTTCCTAGATCTTGGAAAGAACCATGGAAAGGTATTGCTCATAGCCAATTAAGATCTTATGTGATTGGAATAGTTCTGTAGTGCATTTTTTCAATAAAAACTTCCTTTCTTTTTTTCTTTTTTTCTTTTGGTTATGTAATCCATTTACTTTGATGGACATTTTTTGAACTGAATGTTTGTATGATTTAGTTAGTCAAATATAATGAATTTATTGTATGTTTGTTGTGAAAACTCAATTTGTAGGTGTTAGGCCCTATCATTCTTCTGGTAAAGCCAACCCAAAATAGGTAATGGTACCCTATCTTCCTTATTTTCCTACTGATATGCTGCTTGTGTGGGCTATATGATGTAACACTGAATCTATCAATTTTGACAATAACTGGCAACACCTTTGTTTTGTTTTTGTTTTTAGTTTTTTATTTTTATTTTTTTATTCTTCTTCTTCTTCTGATGCTGTTCTGTTGTAGCCTTTGTTTTCTTTAATAAAGCACGCTATCTTTCAAATATAAAAATTAAAAATAAATAAATAAATAAAAACTAAAAACTTAAAGTTACCTTAATGTAATCATGGAAGTTTTTGCTCTACATTTTTTCGGGGTCATTAGACTGTATAAATTTTATAGTTAAAACATAATCGCCATTGAAATCATTAGTCATAGCAATTCAAATTCTGTAAAACTTATGCATAAACCTAAAGGTAGCATCTGTCCATTACAATATTACAATTCATTTTGTTCTTACGCCTCACCTAAGAATTCTGCATGACAATGATACAGAGGAAATGAGTGTGGCTGAAATAAGGATGAGTTGAGATGGATGAGCGACAAGATGGTAAATGAACACATTGAAGGAAACTTTGGAGTAGCCCAATGAATAAAGTAGTTTCTTTCTCACATGCAGTCTACAGAGCCTATGCATATTAGGATGAGTGACACTGATTTTATTTTATTTTTTTAATTTTTGATTTTGGTATGTTTACAGGTATTGTTTTGGTTAGCTTCATTATGGCTTACATTACTGAACATGAAATGCAAATTTATTGACCAGAACCCAAGACTTCTGCCTCCACTTCTTCTTCTTCTTTTTGGTACATTGGCATATATGATATGTTACCCATACAAGCTTTCGTTGCAGTCCAAAAGATCAGTGATTGAATGGTTCTTAGGTATACTGATTGATGTAAATTTGGCCCCTTTTTTTGGACAAATGCAGCGCAGCAATTCGGAAACTGTGACTTTTAAGCTATAGGCATGCTTCATGGTGGGACACTAGATGAATGGATGGAAGATCTTGCTAAAATCATTCATGCAGCGGGCCCCGCGCATGGTAGATGATTCTGTCCGGTAAGACGAATTAAATGTGGAATGTTGATTATAAAGTTTTCTATTTTCAGGCCAGCGACAAAAGGAAGGCAATATAGTCTTGGCACGTCAATTGTGGATAGAGCATATAATCACATGAATCAAACAATCCTAACTATCCAATTACGGCTACCTAGCAACCGGCTAGAAGTAAGATAGTAAGTGGTCCAACTTCAAAAGTGAAAATCAAATGTTATTTTCTCATTGCATTTTTTTTTTTTCGTGATGCTTCATCCACAGTTGGGTCAGCAATTTTTTTAACTGAATTGCAGACATAAATATGTTGCCTTCAGTTTCATATGTTTATCTCATAGTTTACAATACCCTGTTTTTCACCAACATTCATATACCATGTGTGTTTTCCTTATTTCAAATGCTTCTATCGCTTCGTTTTTGTTGCATTCTGCCTTTTGGTTTTGCACTTGGGATTTTTTCTATTCTGCACACGAGTGTATAACAATGCATTTCTTCTATTGCTCCTTACGTGTATTAGTTTAGATGGGTTTGTAAGTCATGAACTCTTTATCTCTATTAGCTTAGATCAGTTGATCTATTAGGGCATGTCCTAGCAATGGTAACAGATATTAGCCGTAGCCCTTTATCTGAAACTGTAGATGTTCTTAACTTCTGCCTATTGCTACGGATCTAGTGCCTCTTTTAACTACAAATATTATCCGTAGTCAATATACATTACCTAAAAATACAACTACGGGCATAAACCGTAGCTATTTGTTATGTAGCTACGACTTAAATCCGTAGCTAATAAATAGTTGCGGTCTTACTACGGACAATAATCGTGCTAATTTATTGAGCTACGGCTTTTAACCGTAGTATAGTCCCTTTCTGGTAGTCAACAAAATAAAACATAAAAAAATATTCACTTGCACCATCAATATTCAAGTGCTTAAGACACTAGAATCATTCAAGAAATGCAAAAAAGAAAACACGATATTTCTCTAAATAATATCAACGAGTTACGAAAAACAACCTACAAAAATTCCAAAATAACAACCAAAACAGAGAGAAGCCTAACTATAGATGGAGCAAAAGGTCAAGTTGTTCATGGCCCTCCTATGCTGGTTCGGAGGTATGGCCCACTACAGTAGAAGCAATGGAACCATTGGAGGGGTGAAGGTCGAGTAGAAGGAGAAGCCTAGGCAGGTGTGGGTGCGGGTCCCCGTGGAGTTGAGCCGAGATGTTAGCAAGGTGGCTCTTTCGACTATGAGCAGCAGTTCACTCATTCCTATGGGCATTTTGGTGGCCCACATTAACTTGAGGAGTGTCAAACATCCTGTGACAATAGGAACATGAGAAGGTGTGGGCAGGAGATTTTCCGGCTATTTCGGAGGATTCCACCTTTGCTCTGAGAGAGAGAGAGAGAGAGGTGGGACAGGTTTTTATAAGAGTTTTGGGTCGATATTTGAAAAGGGTGAGGATGAAAAGCTCCGATGATAAAATGCTAGTTGGGATCTCTATCCATCTGATCCGGGTGGATCTTGATCATACAAGAAGACACACCTTGCACTTTCAGTCAGTTCCATATAGTGCTTGGGCTATCCAAAATGGAAAGGATATAGGCGGAACATTTTCCTTATAAATGGAAATGGCATTTGAGATTCTTGACATTCTTTTGACCCTATTTTATCATCACCAACGTGCTAAAGTTAATGAGGTTCCCACTGCAATGTTTGTGTCTTATCTAATACTATCCATCCATTTTTAGAGATGATTTTAGGGCATGAGCCCAAAATTAAGGCAATCCAAAGTTCAATTGGACCACACCAAAGGAAACAATGGGAATTGAATGCATACCATTAAAAAGATTTGGGAGCCCTAGAAGTATTGGATCAAGCTGATATTTGTTTTTCACCCTTATATATGTTTGTGTGATCTTATGAATGTGTTGGATGATAAATACACAATCTTATGGACCTTACAAAGGAAAATTTAATAATAAAAAAATTGTCTTTTTACCTCTAAAATTTGAAAACTGTGTTGCTTTTGTGTTATTGGTTTAGTCCCACATTGAATTTGCCTATGCAACTTTTCATGTTTATAAGAAAGGCCTTTTTTCTTAGGGCTTGAGCTATATTCAGGGAACATATAAATTTGGTCCGTGGGGGGCTATGCCAATAATTCCAACTTATGCCATTGGCCACGCACGCACACATGTGCCACAGGTACCTATGTACTCGCATAGGAGAGCATGTGTGGGTACTCACAAGACTTTATTTTGTGCGATAGTGTACCTTCACTTATGCCCTTGCGTTTTTAAAATAGAGATGCCTAGTCATTGGTTGGACCTATTTGGTTTAAAACCCCATGGACCAAACCTTTTGAAAGGGTGTTTAAGGCATCATTTCAGAGTTTATATAAAGACTTCCTCTTCCGTTTTACAAATCATCAAAATATTTTCATTCTTTTTCAAAAACTCTCTCTGGTTGCTGTTGTTTAAAGAAGCTTTCTGTACTGAGTTTGCCACTGAGTCAACTTAGCACTTTTGATGGCAAGTGGTTTGAGCCTACAGATAGTGAGTACACTGCTGGGACCAAGTCATAGTCGTTGTATCCTGGAGGTTAATTGCTTTGGAAAACCAGTTGCACTTGGGATGATGTCCAAGAGAAACAATTTCGATTTCAAGCTGAGTGACCCACGTTACGCCTTGAATCAACTCTATAAGTCTTATATCTCAATTGCTTTATTTTCTTTTTGATTTTCTATGTTCATAGTCTATTTCATTTCAACCAAATATTCCAACAATTTTGAAATCAAATAGTTGAATTAAATAGATTTTTGGCTACCATAATAGTTAATGCTTCTAATGAGTTATCCAAAATTGAACAATTCATCGAACAACACCTTAAATGGTGGTAACAGAAGCTTATGTTTATGCTGACCACCCTTAAATACATATTATCTGAATCTTTTACTATAGATTTAACAAATCAAACTGAAGTTGTAGATGAAAATATTTTTAAAATATATATATATTCTGAACTATTTGTCCAATGAATTATACAACATGTAAACATGTATGTTTCTTATAAGTCTCCAAAGACATTTGAACTGCTTTAAAAAAAGAAGTACATCCTAGAAGATACAGAGGTAAGAAACATGCAGTCATAAATTTCATTTACTATGTAATTACAAATGATAAACTTGCACAAATTAGATTTATGACTTTTAAAATCTAGTTCATAATTATCATCAAAAGGAATTAAGTTACATAAAGTGTTTCTATTAAGAGCATTGATAGAAAAGCTATCTCCCTCCTACAAAGAATATAAGAATAAAATGAAATATAAAAAGAATGACATCTCGTTAGAAAGTAGAATTGTACACATATGAATAAAGGGGGCAATAGAAAATGAGACCAAAAAGTAAATGGTAATGAGGTAGATCCAAAGGCGAATCTTGTGAACTAGTCAAGAAAATAAGAAGAAAAATGGCAAATGCAATAACTATGGAAAGCTTGGACATTATGCTAACAAATATAGGATAAAAAAGAAGACAAACAAGAAGTTCAAGAAAAAGAAAAATTGGTATAACTGTTAAAAGCCTATGTATCACATTAAAACTTGTAGGCTTAAAAAAAAAAAAAAAAAAAGATAAGCCTTAGGCTAATTTTGCAGAAGCGGGTAATGAGTTTGACATGGTAGTAGTCATTGTGTCAGAAGTCTTTCTTGTAAATAACTTGGAGTGATCACTAGACACCGGTGGAACTCACATTTGTGCAAAGATCATATCATATTTACTTCTTACAAAGCATCAAGAGATGATGTACAAATGTTCATGGGTAATGCTCAAACTTTTCCAGTTATAGGGAAATGAAAAATTATTTTGAAGCTCACTTCCGAGAAGACTCTAATGTTGAATGATGTTCTGCATGTACCTGACATTAGAAGAAACTTAGTCTTTGATTTGCTCATCAATAAGGCTTGATTTAAGTTAATATTTAATTCAAATAAACTTTTAATAACTAAGAATGGAACTTTCGTGAGAAATGACTAATGTAACGATATATTCATTGTAAATATATTTAATGATAATAATAAGAAGATATCTAGTTTTATGTATATCATTGAACATCTTTATCTATTGCATAGTAAATTAAGTCATGTGAATATAACAGTTTTGAATAAAATAAAATTGTTAGGCTTATTACCTAATATTTTGAATGAAAATTTTGATAAATGTGAAACATGTGTAGAATCTAAAATATTTAGAAAACCCTTAAAACAAGTGAGTCGATTTTCTGTTTTATTAGAGCTAATACACAGTGGTCTAAGTGATTTTTAGAAACCACATGTCTAGAGGTGGAAAAAGATATTACATAACTTTTGTATATGGCTACTTAAGTTTACTAGAGTCTCTATTAAGGAATAAAGATGAAACTTTAGAAACTTTCATTAAGTATAAAAATAAGGTTGAAAATAAGTTAAATATGAAAATTAAAAGACTTAGAACAGATAAAGGAGGAGTATATGAATCTTCTTAATATATAAAATTATGAGATAGTGCACAAAACTACAACTCCCTATACTCCATAAAAAAAATGGAATAGCATAGCGTAATAATAGAACTCTTGAGGAGATGATGAATGTTATGTTAAATAGTTCAAGCTTGCCCTCAAACATGTGGGGAGAAACAATTTCTGTTAACCTGTTATATTTTAAATAAGATTCTTTTTACGTCTATTAAGCAAACACCATATGAACTTTAGAAGAATCATATTTCTAATTATAAAAAATTTAACGTACGTTAGTGTTTTGCTAAAGTAAAATTGCCCGAAAATAAAAAAAATAAAATCAGGTCTTAAAATGATTGACTATGTATTTATAGGACAAACAGAAAATAGTGCAGCCTATAGATTCTAATTCTAAAGACTAAGGACAATATTCTAAATCCGAATACCATCATATATAGAAGCTAGTGATGCATAGTTCTTCGAGAACATATTATTGACAGATGCCTTAAATTTGTCTGTTTTTTGGGCCGCTCGACCGATCGAGGGTCTGGCTCGACCGGTCGAGTGGGCCGCTCGACTGGTTGAGGCCTGCTCGACTCAAAGTCCAGCGACCTATATTTTTTAGTATCCGGGGCCGCTGGACCAGTCGAGGGGATGGCTCAACCAGTCGAGGGGGTCCTTCGACCAATCGAGGGTTTGCCTCGACTAGTCGAGGGTTACGCAGCCGGTGCGCGGACTGCTTAAATTTGAGGTGGTTTCCTAACTTTTCTGGACTAAGTATGTAAGTGGAGTTTCCTAAATTATAAATAGGGGTCCCTAGGGCTATTCTAAGGTATTCTAAGGCTTTCTAAAGGAGTTCCAAGGGTTCCTAAAGGGGTTTTAAGGTTATCAAAGGGTGTAGCAAGGGTAAGATTCGAGGTTGTTCGAATCGGGTAACTCCTCTCTCTTTGTAATTTCTATTTTCATAATGGAGATCTGTCGCTTTGTGCTGTGGTTTTTTCCCGCAAAGGTTTTCCACGTTAAATATTTGTGTTCTCTTATGTGTGCTTGGTGCCATTAGATTGTTATCCTAGATTTAGATCTATGTGATTCCGCAGCATGAATCCCCAACAAGTGGTATCAGAGCAATCGTTGGGGCACAGATCTGAATCTGAGGGGTTAGTAATAATAGTAAGTACTAGGTACGAGATTGAGAAGTACTTAGGGAATAATAATTTTGAGTTATGGAAGATCAAGATAATGAGTTCCTTAATCAAGCAAGACGAAGATGGTGCTCTTGAGAAGCGAAAGTCTACTATGACTGATGATGATTAGAATACTCTTGATAAGAAGGCTTTATCATCGATCCGTTTATGTCTCACGGATAAGATTTTCTACAACGTCATGAGGGAGAAAACTGCGGCTAAGTTATGGGCGAAGTTAGAGGATGTCTATGCAAAAAAATCCTCTGAAAATTGCCTACACTTGAAGCGGCAGTGGTATAACTTTAAGATGGCAGAGGGTGGAGATTTGCAAGCTCACACAGCAACTTTAATAAATTAGTTTACAAATTGCTGGATATGGAGGAAGTGATGAAAGATGAAGAACAAGCATGTATGTTGCTAAATTTTCTTCCGGTGTCTTATAAGTCATTCAAGAACACAATGTGTTCAACGAATAAAACCCTGAGTATCGACACTATTATCTCGGCCCTTCAAGGGAAGGTTATGAGAAAGTTTAACGTCGACATGGGGATATCTTCTGAGGCACTGCTTACAAGGGGTAAGAATTCTGAATAAGGTATGGGTACTTCAGGTTCTAGGTCCAAATCAAGGGGCAAGGGCAAAGGATAGGTAAAGTGCTGAAACTGTGGGAAGGAATGACATGTGAAGAGGGATTGCGAAAATCCTAAATCGAAGAGAGAAGATTCTGAGGCTTCATATAGGGAGGCCAATGTTGCCACGTCAGATGGATCGAGTGGATGTAATAGTAATGTTTTGTCTGTGTCTACGATCAGATGGTCATACGATGATCCTAAGGGTGAGTGGATGCTAGACATATGAGCATCTTTTCACATGACTCCTCATCAGAGTTGGTTCACCGACTATAGGGAGTGTGATGGTGGATAGGTATTTATGGGCAACGACATTCTCTGTAATGTTGTGGCCATTGGTTCGGTGCACATCAAGATGTTTGATGGGGTGGAGTGTACCTTGACTGATGTCAGGCACGTTCCTGATTTAAATCAGAATCTGATTTCTCTTAGTGTACTTGAGGTAAAAGGATGCAAGTACACAGATATTGATAGTGCTCTTAAGGTATTTAAGGGGGGTCGGTAATCATGAAAGTGTAATGACTAAGTAACTTGTACAGGTTGATCAGGAGCACTTCAAAAGGTGGAGCTGTGTTGAGGGTCAAATATTGCATATCAGACCCCAATTATTGCTTAGATTTATGAACATGATACTGTTTAATGCCCTATTTTAATCGTGTTTGTATTGCAAGGTGTATTTACAAGCTTGGACTGAAAAAGGGTGCTAAATGCATGAATTGACACTCCAAAATCACCAAGGCAAGGGATGGACCCAAGGGGACCAAGATCAACGGATTTACACGTCAGAGACTCGAGAAAATTGAGAAACTAAAGTTCAAATGTTCCAAAATTGGTCCAAAATGCAAGATCACATGGTTCCAACCATCCATTCGGCTCGAAACTTCATACATGGCCTGAATGCCATAAATTAACCATACACGTAGAATTTCATCCATTGGATCCATGTGGAATTGGTCCAACAGTCAGATCAGCACATTAATCATCAATATGGGGCCCACCTGATTTCTGGATACGCTTTAGTTTTGGACTCAACATCTTAAATTAAATGAGGAAGGGGATGGACGGAGCGGATTTCTTGATTACATCACCTGGGACCCACACATGCGATACATGTGCATAGCACACACACTAGCCGCGCCGCGCCGGACGGTCAGCCCAGTCAAAGCCGGGCTGACCCGACTCTTACCAGGACTCAAACAGCGTCCGACGCTGTCTTCGCTAGGTGATCGCTGTGGGCCTCACTCATCATCCAGTTTGATGATCCGACCCGTCCACTTGTCTTAGGAGATGGCCAAGACCAGCGCCTAGGTGTCCTTTGGTCACTATGCAAGCGTCTTCGCCATCCCAGCCGTTCAACGCAAGATGAATGGTGTAACGCCAAGTCTTGTGGGCCACAACGAAATCAAACCGGTCTCGCCCTTCCCCAACGGTTTTTCGAGATAATTCCAATGGACGAAGTGGATTTTCTAGAATACACTAATCACGGGCCCACCGATCACCTCAGTGCAACTACGCAGGCTCTGTTTCGCAAACAAAGCCTGCGGACGAGTTTCATGGGCCACCACCGTACACCGAAGGTCCGATCCAGACCGTCCATGGGAATCTCACCGATCCTCTTATCCTCTCCTAGGTGTCAGTTTGACCCCATGCAAGGTATCGTAAGATCCTAGCCGTTAAACGTAGGATGGATGGCGGAATAAAGGATCCTATGGACCACATCAAAAGAAGGCCAAAAATACACCTTCCCGACTTAAATTCCGAGATAAATTCAATGGACGGATCGGATCTCTCCTATAACATCAATTATGGGCCCCACTGACGCCTAAAATCCAAAATTTCACACTTCTTACGCACTACGTGCGACCGGACGCTGTCCGGTTTTGACGATCGTTTTGTGAACGAGATCACGGTCGGATCCATGATCCAGGCCATCCACACGTTGCAATAGGTGGCCAAGACCATGCCCATGTAGTCAGAACCAAAGATGGGACGTCCACTGTCCAGAAATTCAAGCCAAACGCAAGTTGATTTGCGTTGTTTTTTCGCATGCACACGGTGATGCGTAAAGGCTACGAAACCGACTTCAGCAGCACCGACATCTCGTTGGCTGTCTATAAAAGAGAAGAAGAAATGAGAGAGATGGGATTCAATTCCAATAGGCATTCAAGGAGCTTGGCTGGGACGTGAAGCAAGAAGAGAGACAGGGCAGAGACGGGTTCTACTTTCCCTTCTTCTTCTTTAGTATTTTCTTTTCCTTTCTTAGGATTAGGTTTCGAATTTAATTGAGGGTTGCGGGAAGGTTGAGACGTGCTGATAGGGATAAAAAGCAGGTGGAGCAGCCACCCATGAGAAGAATCACATGGTATGATCGCAAGATATCGGTGAGGTACATGGACGACTTCAATTTCGCAAGGGATTTGTCTTCTATTCAAATGGCTCTAGGTGAGCCTGATGTTAAGAAGTGAAAGGTGACTGTGGGCGATGTGATGGATTTATTATACCAGACCGACATATGGGAGTGGATGGAGCTTCTAGTGGGCTGGAGAGCGATTGGATGCAAGTGGATCTTTAGGACGATACAACATAAATACAGGACGAGGTTGGTAGCGAAGGGTTATGCTCAGAGAGAAGGGATCGGCTTCTCAGAGATATTCGCACCGACGGTATAGCAGGTGTCTACTAGATCTGTAATTGGTGCTGGTTGGCCAATGTGATCTTGAGCTGGAAGGATGGATGTGGAGTCTGCACTTCTGAAAGGGAAAGTGAAGAGCAGATCTACATGAAGCAACTAGAGCGATTCGAAGTTAAAGAGGCCGAGAAAAGACTTTACAGGAGGTCATAGTACGACCTGTCGTCTAGGCAAGTGGTTTAATTCCTTCATGGTGAGTCAGGAATTGATGCCATGAAGATCACCAATTATGACATGTCTAAAATCAATATACCAAAGACTCAGTTAAAGTGGGACATTCAGGATAAAGGATCGGGGGGATGCAAAGAGGGTTCTCGACATTGAGACTGAAGGAGGAGTAGGCTTTGGTTATCGCAGGCAGAATACCTTGGGTAGGTATTGATCAAGGATGTGATGAACCAGGTAAAGCTGGAGAGTGTTCCCTATGCGTCTCTCCTCAAGTTTTCCTCAGGACATGTCCTAAAACAGATGAGAAAAAGCAGGATATCTCATAAGCCTTATTCGAATGCGGTTGGCAATGTATGACATGGTCTGGATTAGACCAGTTATTCCACAGGCTATTAGTGTTGTGAGCAAGTACCCCGGCAAGCAATATTGGGTAGCAGTGAGATGGTAAGAAGACTACGTCTTTCCTTTTGAAAAGACAGGAGCAAAGGTGGTTCGGCACATGGATTCTGATCCGGCAGACATGCTCGCCTAGAACATTCCTGCAGAGAAGTTTAAGTTCTGTACAACTTCTTTCGGCTTGGCGATAACAAAAAAGATGGACGGAGTATGCACGATAAGCTATGATGTGATGCAGAGATAAGAGAAGAAGTCAAGAAGCTACACGGTTGAAGATTGAAGGCATGGTGGAGATTGTTGACAAATGCCTTAAATTTGTCTGTTTTTTGGGCCGCTCGACTGGTCGAGGCCTGCTCGACTCAAAGTCCAGCAACCTATGTTTTTTGGTGTCTGGGCCGCTCAACTAGTCGAGGGGATGGCTTGACCGGTCGAGGGCGTCCTTCGACTAGTCGAGGGTTACACAGCTAGTGCGCGAACTACGTAAATTTGAGGCGGTTTCCTGACTTTTCCGGACTAGGTGCGTAAGTGGAGTTTCTAAAACTATGAATAGGGGTCCCTAGGTCTATTTTAAGGTATTCTAAGGCTTTCTAAAGGAATTGCAAGGGTTCCTAAAAGGGTTTTAGGGTTATTAAAGGGTGTAGCAAGGGTGAGATTCGAGGTTGTTCGAATTGGGTAAGTCCTCTCTCTTTGTAATTTCTATTTTCATAGTGGAGATCTGTCGCTTTATGCCATGATTTTTTCCCGCAAGGGTTTTCTATGTTAAATCCTTGTATTCTCTTGTGTGTGCTTGATGCCATTGGATTGCTATCCTAGATCTAGATCCGTGTGATTCCGCAGCAGAAATCCCCAACACATATTTCCTATGAAATCCAAGTTTATATTAATAGATGAAATTAGTAGATCAGTTGTCGCATCTATTAGTTAAGGTGCCAATGAGTAGGTAAGATAAGAGATAAAAGCAAGAAGAAGCACTAGAGTTAGAAGAGAAACTAACATATGATATGACTTTCTCATCTTCTTAGTAGAAAATGATATACAACTTATATAGAAATAATTAACTCTATAGATACAAAAATTTGGAATGAAGTAATAAATAATAAGTTAGAATCTATTATATCTAATAATACTTGGAAACTTATAAACAATCCAATAAGTTATAAATGAATGTTTGTAGATACACTACTTATAAACAATCTAATATTAACTAAATCACTTATTTAAATGAAACAAAATCTACTAGTGGCTATGTATTCACTTTGGGTGGAGGAATAGTCTCTTGGAAGTCTATTAAACACACACACACACACACATACACACACACACATATTCGAGTTTGTTGCCTTAAAAAGGGCTAGTTCAGAAGTTGAGTGGTTTAACAATCTCTTCATGGATGTATTGTTGTGGCAAAATTCTATATTGGTCATATCTATTCACTTTGATTGTCATGCAACTATAGTAAAGGCAAAAGAGCAAAATATATAATGGAAAGAGCAGACATGTTAGACTTAGAGAAAACTAGAACTGTACATGAGCCGAACCAAGCTCAACTCTGCCCAACTTTACTCAGCTCATTTAACCAAGGGCCCTGGCTCGAGTTTGACTTGGCTTGATCATCGAGCTAACCTAGTCATCTTGGCGTGATTTAGTAATCTAATTGAGCCAAACTCGAGCCTGGTTTGAGCCGACTCGCTAGGTCAGGTTGTTGACTCGGTTCATTGGAGGATTTTGAAATTTAGTTTGGTGTTTTGGCCTATCGGAGAATTTTTGGGTATTTAGAGATTTTAAGGGTGGAGTTTTGCCTCGGGTCGTGGCCGTGGGGAAGTTAGGTGTGACGTATGCAGGTAGGGTTGATGTGGAGGAGAGGGAGAGAGAGAGAGAGAGAGAGAGAGAGAGAGAGAGAGATCAAAGAAAAATAGGAGTCGGGTGTGGGGGGCGGGTTGGGCAGTGTATGGGACTACTAGTCGAGTGTAGGTAAAGAGAGGAAGATGAGATTTAAAGAATGGGAGATGATAAGAGGAAGAGAGGAGGGCACTCGGTCGGGTGTGTAGGGTAAATGGGAGGAAGAGGAGGAGAGGAAGGCGCTCGCCTCTCGTTGCTTGGTCGAGACTCGGGTAGGGTTGCAAACTTATAAGTTAGGGTTAAGCCGAAACGAGCAAAATCAGGCTGAACGAGCTAAGGTTTAAGTCAAACCAAACTGAGTTGGCATATAGCTTAAGCTCGACTATGTTTTGAAATGAGCTAGGATTTCTAGCTTGGCTTGGTTCAAACAGGCTGTTCGAGCCAAACTAAGCCAAGCTAAATCAGGCTGAACTGAGCTAGCTTGGTTTGTATTTAGCTTTAAAAACAACATAGTGAAACATATGTTGTGTGATGAAGTCATATCTATTGACTTTATAATGTCAAAAAAGAATTTGACATATTCTTTCACTAAAGGACTATTTAAAAGATTAGTTAATGATACATCGAAGGGAATGGGCTGAGCCTAATATATGAGTTGCCAATGTCAGCAACCCAACCTATAGAAGTGGAGATCTTATAAGATAAGTTCTATGAGTAAACAACAAGACACGAGGTATATGATTGCATTGATGTAAATAAGCCCCTTATATAGTGTAGCAATGCAAGTAGCAACGAAACGAGATGAGTTTTTTGAACTCTTAATAAATTCATAACCATATTTTAGTGGTATATACAATTGTTATGTACACCTGATGGAACCCACGTATATGAGTATGGAGGTGGAAGTCGTATCCTATGAAAATCTAGGTGAATTTTCTAGAGCACTTGAGTTAGAAGGAAAAGATTGGGAACGAATGAACCTCACCCATAAACGGAGGACACAATTTTCCTACGAAAGCATTTGGCTAAAAAGTTCTTGCGCTGGGAGTTTAAGTACGGCCCACCATGATGTTTTGAAGAAATTCACTATGTTCATCCTTTTTGTGAGCTCATTTTAAGACATGAGGTGAAAAATGAGCGGGATGCAATACTCAAGTGGGCCGAAAACGTGAGGATTTAACATTTACCATTGAAATATTTGTGGGGCCATAAAAGTTTTGAATCTGTCTAATATGTGTTCTTAGTTCATCCAAGTAGAATGGTGTTATGAGTAGGGGTGTACACGAACCGAGCTAGCTCGGTTAGCTCGCTTGACTCAACTCGAAAAAGCTCGATTCGACTCTGTTCGAAGCTGAGTTCGAGCCGAGTCGAGCTGATTTTTTGAGCTCGAAAATGAGTTCGAGCAGGCCCCAGCTCGGCTTGAATCCAGCTCGAATCGAACTCGGATCGAGCTAGCTTGGTGACTCGGTTACTTTGCCATTGATGTTGCTCACCAACTTTTTGATAAAATGACTAAACGAAATGTGGCTGGTGGCAAGGAAGGTTTGGCTGGTGGCAAGCAAGGTATGTACATTAAACAAATACCTTTTTTTTTTTTTTTTGGTTTTTATGTTACTTAGAAAGTGTTTGATAAAACACTTGTAAAACCATTGCCTCTATTTGTAAAACAGTAGGTCTTTAAAGTTGCAGTTCAGGTGTTTATAGAAATGCCTCAATGGCGAACTCAACTCGAAATGGCCCGAGCTGCTGATCGAACTGAGCCGAGCTAGCCAGTCAAACTCGAGGACTGAGCCGAGCCGCGTTCAAGCTGAGGTCAGCTAGTGTTCAAGCCGAGTCGAGCTGAGGCCAGCTCGACTCGGTTCAACTCGATGTACACCCTTAGTTATGAGTGTATGTATGGCATATAAACATCACTATCGACCCAAGGAAGTTTCAACAATAGAGATTTTCTTACCCACCTTTTCCTTTAGTGCGGACTGCTTGAGTCTTGGATCATACCAATTTTTGGTCTCAAGTCCTAAAATTAGCTCACAAAATAGATGGATTGGTAGATTTCTAAAAAACATGACGGTGGACCCTACCTAGGTTTCCATCTTTCTATCAAAGCTTTTTCCATTGGAATGCTTAGGTGGGCCACTGTTTGTAAGAAATTCATTCAATTTATTTGTTTCGCAAGCTCATTTTAAAATATAACACAACAATGATGTGAATCCAAAACTCAAATGAGACACCAGAGTAAAAATTAAGAAAGGAAATGACTATTGTTGAAACCTTCCTAACTCTATCTTGATGTAAATATGTCATCCAAATTGTTTATAAGGTCATTTGCACATGAATGAAATGAAAACACTGAAATTTTAACCTAATAACCTAATATATAACTTTTATTGCCATATGAATGTTTCAACGATGGTCACGAAATCCTTATTGTTTTTTCTCATGTGGCCTGCTTGAATTTTGGATCACTTCATTTTCTTTTTTCTCATGTATCATATTGAGCTTGAAAAACAGACGAACATAATAAATTTTAAAAACATCTCAGTGAACCTCACCTAGCATCCCAGTGCTGGCTAAAATACTATGCATGAATTCAATTCGCAATATTGGTCCAGTGCAAGCTAAAATACTAGCTAAGCCTGAATTTAATTTGCAATATTGGTATATATTATCAGGATTGTGTAAACCCTAATGTATGTGTTTTATCCATTATGTACAACCGATTTTCGGACTCATTTTCAGGCATGAGTTAAAACTTGAAATATCTTCAATATTAAGTGAACCACACTACACGCACATTAGGATAATGATGTCCGTCGTTGAAATCTTTTTAGGGTCGTACTTATGTTTATTTGTCATGCAACTTGTTCACAAGGTCACAAAAAAATGAATGAACGGAACTTCGGTGGCCCCAAAAAATTTTCAACGGCAGGCATTCAATTCCCATTGAGCGTTGGATATCTTTCGATTGTGGGCTCATGCCCAAAAATGACTTTAAAAAATGGATGGACGGCATGGTTAAGGCACAGACATCATGGTGGGCCCCACAGTTTACTCAGCAAGCTAATTCGATCCGTCTTCTGTTAAACACCCCTTCCCTTCCTACACAACTGGCACCAGACAATCAGACAAGGCTGATGTTTCTCCTATGTAATGTATCTTCATATCAAATACGCATATGAGCGGCATGGATCTCCCGTACGCGCCTCGACAACACGCGTGAGCGATGATTCAAAAATGACAAATCATGTCCACGTGCGTATAACCGTCCGACAGCTGCACATTTCTATTAAATGACCAAGATACCCTTAACGGTCCGGTGATTTTTAGGAAGTTCCAGTCGGTCTTCTCTCTCTGAAAACCGCTCCCTACTTCTCCCTCTCTCTCTCTCTGAAAACTTCTCCCTCCTTCCCCATCTCCGTCTCTTTCTCTGAAAACCTCTCCCCCCCCCCCTCTCTTTCTCTCTGAAACCCCTTTTCATCTCTATGATCGCCATGGAAGAATCATGCAGGGGTACCGGGCACCGTAGGTGCGTAGTGCACCAATGTCTGTCTCGCCTCTCATTTCCATCCATCCTCTCTCTCTCTCTCTCCCCTTCTAGGGTTCTAGAAATTCTTTCCATTTCTCTCGTTCGTGTGATTATCACATCTTTTTTTTTTTTTTTTTTCCCGATTGCAATCCATTTCATTATTGGTTTTGGTTGCAGACAATGGAAACGATCGTTAACGGCTAGGATTGAACCTCACCTCGAAGCATGTGGGGCATCTTGATCAGGCGTGGTATCGGCTGCGGGTCATCCGTTAGGTATGGTAATCTACTGCATTTCATCATCCGCAGCCCAGAGATTTGTAATTAATAAAATGTGTGCGTTTTCATAGCAAATGATGTTGTAGAATCAATGAAATCCCCCCTTGCATCTAGAAAGGTTTGCTGAATCCACGCACTTGTGTGGGGCCCTGTGCCAATTTGATGCACGCGTGTGAGAATCAAGGTTTCCATCAAGTGGGTCACACTTATAAGACCTCCTGTCTCAAACTTCAGGCTATGTCACTCCTGAGGGGTCCTGCAGTGTACAAACAAAGGGATGGCTAAAGCTTTTCTTTTATTTTCTTTCTAGCCATTCATTGGTTTTGAACACTGCGGCATGCTTGAAGACTCGGATGACTCCGATACAACTTGCATGAGTTGACTCGGACTCGGACGGACCCATTTCGTTTTGATTCCCTGAGTCATCCCCAACTCAGATGAGCCGCGACTCGACTCCAGGCAGAAGGAGCCGGGTCAAGTCATCGAGTGTTTTAACCATTCTCTGTGGCCCACTTGAGTGAAACAACAAGATGTTTAGGCAACGTGATCTAAACAATGGGGCCCACTTGACCTGATGGGAAGCTCACATGCCATACACATGTGCCATATTTGCTCATGTGTGATCATGAGCATGGATGGGCAGGCTTCCACACGCATGTGGGCTAAGCAAACCTTTTTCACATGAGGTTTGCAAGCCCCATATGTATTTTGCCAAAACTCACTTTCACATGCTGCTTCATGCTGGCACATGCATGGGAGATCAGTGTTGTGCATAAGGTGGACTCCACCTTGTGGATGAGCTGGTGCAAAAATGAGGCTGGGTACCCGTGTATGAATTGTGAAGACATGGATGGTTTAAAAATACTTGCCAACAGTCCATAGTCTAATGTACATCTGTGTTCATTTTTAGGTGTGTATGGTCCTGATTTTTGGCACAAGGTCATCTCCATAGTGAGGGCTATGGCTGAAAAGTTACACCATGTGGCATACTGTCCTGCACATGGCCTTTTTTGGAAGGTCAAAACATCTAGAGAAATGGTCCTCAAAATTGTTTATGGATTGAATGTTGAAACCCATTTGCTGCGTTTTTTTGAGAAATGGGCCATCCATGAGTGGGCTATGAATTGATCAGTCCACAGTCTAATGCACACGTGTCTCTATTTTGAGGAGTGTATGGTAATGATTTTGGCACCAAGTCATCTATGGCCCAAAATTTACACCATTTTGCATACTCTCCTTATACATGGCCTTTTTTGGGTGGTCAATAAACCTAGAGAAATCATCGTGAAAATTGTTTATGGAGTATATGTTAGAAACACCCATTTGCTGCATTTTCGAGAAATGGACTATCCATAGGGTGGACTATGAATTGGTCAGTCCAACAGTCAGTCTAATGTACATGTGAGTCCATTTTGAGGTGTACTGTCCTGATTTTTGGCACCATGACCTCCTGATTTTTGGCACCTTGCCCATCTCCATAGTGAGGGCTATTGCCCAAAAGTTACACCATTTGGCATACTGTCTTACACATCATCCTTTTTGGATGGTCAATAAATTTACAGATGCTCCTGAAATTTGTTTATGGATTGAATGGTCAGAAATACCCATTTGGTGCGTTTTTCAAGAAACAGACCCTCGCTAGAAGGTTGCCTATGAATTGATCAGTCCAGATTGATTCACTTATTTTGCCCTTCTTATGGGTTATAAGGTCGGCACCATTTACTAAATGGATCTCGCCTCAAAAGATTTATAGAAATAGGCTAAGATTTTTCTCCATTTTGGTTTTGTTATCTACTTCAGAGCTTTTGATTTTGATTTATTATTTATTTTGTTAATTTTTATTGGTCTAATTCAGAGCTTGTATGTCCAGTTTGGCAGTGGTTTGGAGCTATTGGGTTTTTTCGGTCATTATGCTGGCAACAGGTACCCCCCCTTTATGGTTTGGTTTTGTTTGGAATTTATTTATTTATTCTGGAAATTTTTTGAAGGATTTTTAGTTGGGCAGCTGGATTGGTTCTTTGAGCACCATGTATATGCTCCTGCTTTCATTGGCTAATATTGTCAACATGAAAAGCAAAATGCATTCTTAGAAACCTTTATTCTTAACAAAATAATGGATTTTGTTGAAGGAAAGAAAATTTTAAGATAAGAGAATACAAGATGGAGCAATTACAAAAGGGAAATTCAATTCCCACGACTTATGTATCACCATCTTCACAAGAACACCTGCTCCTGCTTTCATCGGCTAATATGGTCAACATGAAAAGCAAAATGCATTCTTAGAACCTTTATTCTTTGCAAATAACTAATTTTGTTGAAGGAAAGAAAATTTTAAGCTAAGAGAATACAAGATGAAGCAATTAAAAAAGGGGAATTCAATTCCCACGACTTATATATCACCACCATCTTCAAAAGAACATATCTTCTTCGTTGTTTGCATCCAAAACAAGATGACTTGTTTGATAACTATAATGCCATGAACTCTGATTTGTTCTTAAGAATGTCCCTAGACTATCATTATAATGCCCCGTGGTGTTTATATTCTCTGTTATCTGTCCGCAAAAATGGTATCCTGGTTCCTTTTTGAGATTCTGAGGAATCTCTTCAATATCTCAAATTGATATGTGATTTGGGTCAGGTATTGCATTGGGCATTTCAGTAATAGCGCTTTTTCCTGCATCATATTGATGTTGTTATAACTAGATGTACTTGGGATGTACAACCCAAGAGATGAAAATTCAATTAAGGTAGTAATAGCAAAGGCGAATGTTATTCTTGAATATAATGGTTTGTATTCTTTACTTGGAATCTGCTATTTTCTATTGTGGGATTTGAGTGGCTTTGAGGAATCTCATGTTGATTAATGATTTTTCCTCCCAGGGAGTATGAGACAAGAAACTACAGTTTTGAGTAAGTGAACCAAGCTATGGCTGAACAGCTTGCAATGGTAGGTTTCTACTCAGGTCTCTCTCTGATGTTTGACGTTCAACAGTCATTCTTTTTGCTCTGTTAGCTTCTGGTTGTACTATTTTTCTTGCAGAGAAGTTTCTGCAAGCATGACCCTAAGCTATATTAGAAAATGTGCTAGGGTTTTCTGAGATGGACTTTGTAACATCTGCTAAATCTAAATCCTATGGAAAAATGCTGCTCTGGAACATGTTCATTGAGTGGAAATTCATTATATTGGTGACTGATTAGCTTCTTAGTGTTTGAGTGGTATCTATGGTTTTTTTCTTTTTTCCCCTTGTTTTCTACAAAGGAAAAAGAAGCCAACATTGGAAATGAGTAGAGTAGTTCCTCAGAATTAAGGTGTCCCTGATTATGTAGAGGCAATTTTGTTCTCTGTTGGCTAAAAGAAGGCCTAGATTTTTAATTTTTTATTTTCCTTTCTTTGCAAAGGCCTATAAATTTAGCATTATGTTGTTATTTGAGGAAAGAAGGCTTGGTATTAGTTCAATCTATGTGAATGGGGCTGTTGACCTCAGTTGCGCGCAAAGGAAGAGGGAGTTCATTTATGGGAGCTGGGAAGCAACAATCTTAAAAGTTCAGGAAATTGAATGCCTAAGAAGTGTGTACTAAGAAATAATTGTCCACCTTCTAGTAGATTTACCTTTAAAGACGTCCTTTACTCCGATGTAACTGATTATAATCACTGAATTAATGTAATGTGTATGAAAAGTTGTTTAAGTAGGGTGTTGGCTGCAAATTGCAATTGCGTGGATGTCAAGTCGGACCCAAATGGAAAGTTTAAGCGCGCGATTTTAGGGCAGATTTTCTCTTCATGAATACTTTGAAACATTGCCTTTTACTTTTTGATTTTGTACTGATTCTTCCCAACCCAAGTTACACTTTTGCTGAATATTGAACATATTCTCTCTACATTTTGAAAATAAAGAAAAAGGAGAAAGGAAAAAAAGAAGAAGAAGAGAGAAATCCAAGGAGGAATTGATGATGAAAGGGGAGAGAGACAGGCCTTGTTGAAGGAGCTGAGCACTCCCTGTAGCTGGTGGGGTTTCGGAAGATATAACCATCAAAGGTCTGACTTCTCTGCTGCCAATCTTTCCTCGAGTCAAAAACTTCTTGAATAGAAAACCCTATCGATGTTGTATGCCATTTTGATATTAGTATTCACCACAAAATGTGGCCTTCAAATTATGAGCTGGCTGGTGATAGCCCGTTTTTAAGAATAACTGCAACAGTCTCTCTAAGTTGTGTTGCATAATGAAAAACACTCATTAAATAAAAGAAATTATAATGGTAACGGGACACTCTACATTGTGATATGTAACCAAAAATGGCTATAAATGGCGGTCATTATTTTCTCAGGAACACCCATTCTATGATAGACTAACGGCCTTTATGTAGCTGTTTTTTTAGACCATAACAGCATTAAATTATCGATTATAACACCGGTTTTTGGTAAAAATGACCATTATTTCCCATGGGATGTGCATTTTCCTTGCATCTTATAATGTAAAGCCAGTTGGCTGTTATGGCGTTGTAACACTGCTTTTTAAAACTATGGTGATAACTACTTCATGGGGAAAAACAGGTTAGTAAACTCCTGGTTTCTTTTGAAAAGAGTGTATGGTTTGATCGGCAAGATGGGGAGCACACTATACTATAGCCTTAACACTCTGAGAACTGCTAAGATTAAGGGGCTTGTAGTTAGATACCAGAGAAGCTTTTGGGGTTGGTGCAATGAAGGTTAGCTTAGTGGCAAATATTGGTCGTATTTTCAAATCAGTCAATTCCACATAGAGTGTAAAGTGTAAGGCCTTGGGAAAGAGTTCAACTTTCAGGTGAATGACAGAAGGGAAGAGAAGTTCGCTGTGGAGTCTTAAGCAATTCCATCTTTGGCAATTTATGCAGCTAGACACCTAGAACCAACATCTGCTCTTTATTGAAGTTGTTTACCTACCCATTACTCGTCTTTTTTTTCTTTCTTTTTTTTCTCTCTTTTCTTCCCTTTCCTTTTCACTATCACACACTTGTATGTTGTTTCAATGTCATATTGTCAGGGGAACCTTATCTAGATCTATTGCTTAACATGACCCCTTCAATTTATCACTTTACTTTAGGGTTCTTGGTTATTAAAAATCGAGGAACTGTCCAAACTACTATAAGATTCCTAGGAACTTTTGTGAAGTAGCATCTCGATTTTCCTTAAATCTCTTTCCTTCACTTTTGTAGGTGTCTCACTTGACTGATTTCGAACATTTATCTTTACCATGCATATCTCTTTTCAGTGCCAGAACTGCAAGGGGAGCCCGAAGAGATTTCTACAGAGAATGCCCGTTTGGCTGCAAAAGAGGTATTTTTATAGACAACTTTTATTTTTTAAGTGAATTGCATATTGGTTTAGGCAGACCGAAACGATTGCATCATCAGGATTTCAGTGCGAAACCAGCGTGGATGTGAGCAGTTCACTATACACACATTTGTTTGGTTATGCTTAGGTTGTCAATGGTCTGGGCTCCTGCTGAGAGGAGTAAAATTCTTTATTAGGTCTAGTACAACGAATTCAAAAAGGTCACCTAGATCGCCAACCCCCTACATTTTCCATTCCATGTTTGTGATCTGGATTATGGTTTTTTTTTTTTTTTTTTGAGATCCGGATTGCTATTTTTACCAAAATGAAGTTATGGTTCTATATTCCTGGTGTAGATTAACTTGTAATGTCAATTATATTCAGAACATAGAGGTTTGTGCTTTGATTTATCCAACAGCATGCATATATATGATATTATGCATGTGAGATGAAGAAAAACAATATTCATAATTTCATATATAAATTACACTATCAATTTGTATATTAAATTATACTGTAACACCTAGTGTATGTATCAGAGCAACCCACATGTTCCTACCATATATTTGAGGAAGTAGCATACTATGCACCTGTTCTCTTACCACGTACTAGAGTAACCTGTTATCCAGGTAACCTCGGTTCAAAATCCAAGCCCAAACCAACTGCTGGTCCAGCCAATTTGTCATGGCTGCTGGGGGAAAGGATGGTAACCCGCATGCTACCAAAGTAAGATAGCATGTGGACTCGCATGACTGAAGGATGGGACCGATCCTCACAATGATGGAACCATGGATTGGGTTCCGCTTGCAAAGGGGAAAACAGGGTTTGGAATGGCAGTCCTACTCTCTATCAGAACTATGTGACAACAGAGGATCTGGCTACAGAAACCAAATGACTCAAAGGAGCAAAAAGTGCAAAGCAAAGTTCAATTAGGTTTTTGAATCAAAGTGGAGCTCCAAGACAGAAAGATGGGGTTATTTAGAGAGCTTGAGTCAATCTAGACATGTTATTTTGATAGTTCTTTGTTTCAATGGATTTATTGAACAAGTTTTAACTATATATAGCATCGCTGCAACAAGCAGCAGGAGTTTTCATTTGGTTTCTGTAGCCAGATCCTCTCTTGTCACATAGTTCTGATAGAGAGTAGGATTGCCATTCCAAACCCTGTTTACCCCTTTGCAAGATTTTTGTTTTTCAATTGGCTCCAACTCCCCCAACCTAGGGATCTTTTGTGCATGTCATTGGTTTTGAGTCCCTCTTCCCAATAAAGAAGTCCAAAGAATACCATGAGATCAGAAATGTTGAAGTTGCTGTGATGCTGAGCCTCACCAGCTACATTGAAGATCATTGGTGAATTTTTTCTAGATGAAGCATGATCTGCATAAATTGTTCATCTTACTATAGATACTAAGATGACTTTGCATCCACTCATCTCCTCGACGGGTGCCAGTCTTCATTCCTGACTTCCATAACATTCTTCATCCTCTGCTTCAGTAAAAATAATGGAGATTCCCAAGGTAGTAGCCCTCTGCAAGGGTTTCAGAGAACTATAAGTTATAGCGCTCTGCTTCAGTAAAAATAATGGCGATTCCCAAGGTAGTAGCCCTCTGCAAGGGTTTCAGAGCACTATAAGTTATAGCGCTCCTAGTTGCATTTAGTTGCATTGGGACATTTGGACTGTACGATTCATCTATCTAGAAGGTTCACTAGGTCCAATGCACATTTTAATGGGCAACTATGCAGGGCATCACACCAATCTGACAAATATTGACCTTTTGATCAATGCTCTTTAATATTGGCGGTCAAAATCATTTACACAAATAGGTCTAGTCAGCAATTTGATCCATCTATTTGTTAGAGACCATCATAGATTGCTTGTGATTCTAAAGTAAGCTTCTCGAGTATTATGATTTACTAGTCAAAAAAGGAAAAAAAAAAAAAAAACTACGGAACAAATGGATGGTTTCTCAGTTTAATTTGTCAAGGGACTATTCCTAGGAAGACAAACGGCCATATTGCACCAAATAAAAAAAAATGGATTGGGAAATCTTACATGGCCCCATGAAATCTTTACAAAAAACAAGTTGTACTCCTATGTTGGATGTATAACGCCGTGGATTGACTATTTAGAAAACCGGTTTCATTGTGATTTAGAATTCACTAAATTACAAGTTTTCTTCTACTCCTAGTAATAAGTGTCAGCTAAACTTGCTACAGACAACCTTTGTAAACACTCGATGGTCCTTCCAAACATCTGTCTTCTCTGCCACGTTTTGCTTGCTTTAGCTGCCATATGCCATGCTAGTTATATGTGTGTGTGTGTGTGTGTGTGTGTGTGTGTGTGTGTGTGTGTGTTGGTTGTTGCGTTGAAACCAATGTTTAGTGGTTCATTCAATTATTGCATGTTTTCTTTTTATTTTTTGGTTTAATGTTAGACCTTTGTGGCAAACAGATGGTACTCTTATGCTGGATGTGTTTTGCCATAGACTGACTGCTCAGAAAGGTTAGTTTCAACATGACTTAGAATTCATTTAATTAGAGGTTTTTAATCTGCCTCTAATAATAAAAATATGATGTAGACAATTAAGATTATATTAGCAACATTTTGCTTGCTTTTCCTCTTATAGACCATTTTGCTAGTGTTTCGGTTTTTTCCTTCTACATTTTGCCAGTGTTTTGGTTTTTTCCTTCTACATTTGGTTGTCTTTGGGCATGTTGAATGATTTTCAATCATAAGAACCCTTTATATGATTGGGCCCCTTTTAAATGGTCCAAACCCTTCATATGATTGTGGTTGTTTTCAGTGATTCGAAGCATTGGCATCCTACAATACGCTCATCAATCTGATCAGTAGGTGTTTTACAATCTTTGTTCATTGCCACATGCAACAAAGTCAATAGTTTGGGCAAGTTCTCACAGATTCAATGTTGAAATGATAGGTTGGGGAACATGCCGCCACTGATATGGCTAGGCTCGTATTCAACACTACCAAAATGCTAGTATGATTGGAGGCATTATACTAGTTGTAAACAATTTACATGAAAGGGCTTATTCTCATGATCCAAATTGTTCACATGAATGGTGACCCTTTTATATGATCTAAACTACTCACATTATTGAGCCCATTTTAAATAATTGAAACCATTCATATATTTAGGCCCCTACTCAGTGATACAAATCGTTTATATGGTTGGTCTAGTTTTTAGTGATCCAACTGTTCATATGATTGGGACCTATTTTCAGTGATCCAAACTGTTCATATGATTGGGCCTATTTTTAGTGGTCGACACAACCTACTTTATATGATCAAACCATTCATATGACTGTGCTCATTTTAATGATTGAAACCGTTCATATATCTAGGGCTGTATTAAGTGATCCAAATAATTAATATTGTTGGGTTTGTCTTCCAATATCAAAGTCCTTCATATGATTGGGCCAGTCCAAACTATTCATATGACTAGACTTGTCCTTAATGATACAAACATTAATATGGAGGGACTATTGTTCAGTGATCCAAACCATTCATATGATCGGTAGTCTTTTTAGTGAACCTAATTTATTGTATGACTTGACTCATTTTCTATAAACAAATTGTTCAAATGTCTGAGCTCATTAAAATGATCCAAACTATTCATGACTAGGCTCTCATATTAAGTGGTCCAAATTGAAATATGTTTGGGCTAGTCTTTCATGATCTAAGCTGTTCATATGATTGGGCCAAACCAAACAATTAGTATACCTAAACCCTTATTTAGAGATCTAAGTCGTTAATATGGTTTGGCCAATTTTCAGTGATTCAACCCGCTCACATGATTGGGGCTATTTTTAGGGATTCGAATTGTTTATATGACTTGGCTGTTGTCTAAATCATTGTTTGTATTAGTTCATTCTAAATTATCCAAAGCATTTGTATAACTACGCTCGTACTTGGTGCTCCAAATTGTTAATATGGAGAACTAGTTTTTGGTGCTCAAAAAACCATTCATATGATTGAGACTATTTTTTTTATTTTTTATTTCTGATCCATGCCAGATAAGTTAGCCCCTTTTCTACATTTGAAACAGTTTTGTTTGGAAGTGCTTGTCGTTAATGATCCAAACAATTCATATGTCTACGTTCGTACTCGATGTTCCAAATTGTTAATGCGGACAATTAGTTTTCTGTGACCTATACCATTGATATGACTAGGGGACTATTTCTAGTGATCCTAAGTTTGTACTCAATGTTCCAAATCGTTAATGAGAGGAGGGTTAGTTTTTCATGATCTATACCATTGATATGATTGGGCGACTATTTCTAGTGATCCTAATTGTTCGAATGACTTTAGCCCATTTTGAATGATCAAACAGTTTATATGACTGAGCTCATTTTAATGATCCAAACATTTATATATGACTTGGCTCATCTTAAGTAATCAAAATCATGCATATGGTTCAGTCTTCCTTCATTCAAGCTGTTCAGACGATTGGGCCAATCATATAAACAAAGTTGTATCTAGAGATCCAAGTTTTGAATATGATTGTGCCAATTTCCAGTGGCTCAAGCTGACTGCATGGTATGGTTGTGGCCAATTTCCAGTGACTCAAGCTGACTGCATGGTTGGGCTTATATATATATATATATATATATATATATATATATATATATATATATATAAAGAACAATTCATACGTCTAGACCCATACTCAATGTTCAAAATCGTTCATGTCAAGGACTAGTTTTTAGTAATCTATATCATTCATATGATTTGGATTATTTTTGCTAGTCCAAATTGTTCGTATGACTTCGTCCATTTTCTATGACTGTCCATATGATTAGACCTATAATATGGTCTAATAATTCATATGAATTGTTCGTATGACTTTGTTCATTTTGATAATCCAAATAATATGGTCTAATAATATTAGGCCTATAATATGGTCCAAATTGTTCATATGACTTTGTTCATTTTGACAATCCAAATAATTCATATGATTAGGCCTATAATATTGATCTCAATCATTAATATGGTTGGGCCAATCTTATCTACGTTGTTTATATGATTGCACTAGTCATATACCAGTCCTGTATTTAGCAATCTTGTAGGTTAGTATGGTTCCATTGTTTCAACCCATGTACATGGTTGGCCCATTTTCAATGATCCTAACCATTCACAGTACTCGTCCAGTTTCCTAAATTTCAGACTGCTTTGTTTGGATGAGCTTATTATGAATGATTCAAACCATTCATAAGACTAGGCCCGTACTCAGTCATCCAAATCGGTAAAGTGAAGAGCTAGTTTTCAGTGATCCATACCATTCATTGTTTCAACCCATGTACGTGGTTGGCCCATTTTCAGTGATCCTAACCGTTTATAGGATTCGTCTAGTCTTATGAATTTTAGACTATTTTGTTTGGATGAGCTTGTTATGAATGATTCAAACCATTCATAAGACCAAGCCTGTACTCGGATCCAAATTGATATAGTGAAGAGCTAGTTTTTAGTAATCCATACCATTCATTTTATTGGGAGACCATTTCTAGTGATCTTACTTTTTCATATGACTCATACCCATCCTATTTTCTATGATCAAACTATTCATATGACTAAAGTAATTTTAATGATCCAAACATTCATTTGACTAGGCCCATATTAAGTGATCCAAATCATTAATATGGTTGGGCCCGTCTTCCGTTGTCCGGGCCGTTCATATAATTGGACCAGTCGTATACTCATAATCCTATTTAGCAATCCAAGTTGTGAATATGTTTGGCCAATTTCAAGTGGCCAAATCTGACCACATTATTGGACTTATTTCTAGTGATCCATGTTGTTTAGATGAGTCAGCATGTTTTCTACATTTTAAATTATTTTGTTAGGAAGGGCTCATTCTAAATGATCCAAATAATTGATATAGCTAAGCTTGTACTCGGTGTTCGAAATCGTTAACGTGGATGGCTAGTTTCCGGTCATCTATACGATTCATATGTTTGGGACTATTTTTTGTAATCCAAATTATTCGTATGGCTCGGCCCATTTTCTATGACCAAACTGTCTATGTGAACAGACTCATCCAAATAATTCATATGATGAGACCTGTATTATTGATCCAAATCATTAATATGGTATGGCCAATCTTATCTTAGTCGTTCATGTGATTAGGCCAATTATATATCCCGCCATGTGTTTAGTGAAAATAGTAAGTTAATATGGTTCCAATTATTCAACCCATTTTCATATGGGCCTTTCAGTGATTTAAACTTTTTATATGACTTGTCTAGTTTTCTGTGATTTAAACTATCAATGATCCAAACCATTCATAGGACCAGGTCCGTTGTCAGTGATCCAAATCAATAATGTGAAGGGCTAGTTGATCCAGATTCCAGACCTTTCATATGATTGGGGTACTATTTCTAGTGACCCTGATTGTTTTTATGACTTGGACTATTTTCTATGATCAAATTCGTATAACTTGAACCATTTTGCAACTTTTGAACTTGGTTGTGCCAATTTCTAGTGACCCAAGCCGAGACCTCATGGTTAGGCCTATCTTTACTGATCCACATTGTTCGGTGGAGTTGGTCTATTTTCTACATCAAAAACTCTTTATTTAGGATTAGCTTATTATGAAAGATCCAAACAATTAATATGGCTAGGCCCATAGTAAGCGTTCTAAATCGTTAATGTGGAGGGTTAGTTTTCTGTGATCCATGTCATTCAAATGATTGGAACTATAATCCTTAAAAAAATGATTGGAACTATTTTTAGTGATCTAAATTGTTCGTATGACACAAGTCATTTTCTATTGCCAAACTATCTGCATGAATGAGCTTATTTTAGTGATACAAACAACTCATATGATTAGGCCTGTATTATTGATCAAAATCATTAATATAGTTCGGCCAAGCTCATATAAACCGTTCATATTATTGAGCCAATTATATACGTTGTCTTGGAATTAGCGATCCTAGTAGGTACTGTAGGTTAATATAGTTCCAATTACTCAACCCGTATACATGGTTGGGCCTATTTTCAGTGATCCTAATTGTTCTTATGACTTGTTAGTTTTTTTGAAATCTAAACTATTTTGTTTAGATGTGCTCATTATTAATGATATGAATCATTCATATGACTAGGCCCATATTTAGAGATGCAAATCGATAATGTTAAGAACCATTTTTCTAAATTCATACCATTGATATTATTGGGGGACTATTTCTGGTGATCCTAATTTTTCATATGACTCGTCCCATTTTCTATGATCATACTGTTCATCTGACTAAGCTCTTTTTAATGATCCAAACATTCATATGACTACGCCCATATTAAATGGCTGAAACCGTTAATATGGTTGGGCCAGTCTTTCATCATCTAAGTTGTTCATATGATTAAGCCAATCATATAGTCATACTCGTATTTAGCAATCCAAGTTGTGAATTTGGTTGTGCCAACTTCTAGTGACCCAATCTGACCGCATGATTAGGCCTATTTAGTGACCTATGTTGTTCAGATGAGTTGGGTTGGTTCGTTTTCTACATGAGAAACTCTTTATTATTTTGTTTTTTGAGAGACATGAAACTCTTTATTTTGGAAGCTCATTTTAAATGATCTAAATGATTCATGTGGCTAGGCCCATACTCAGTATTCCAAATCGTTAATGCGTATGCCTAGGTTTCGGTAATTGATACCATTCATATGATTTAGACTATTTTTAGTGGTCCAAATTATTTGTATAGCTCAGCCCATTTTTTATGACCAAACTATCTATCTGTATTAATGGACTCATGTTAATGATCCAAGCAGTTCATATGACTAGTATTCTTGATCCAAATAATTAATATGGTTAGGCCAATCTGTTCTAAGCCATTCATGTGATTGGGCCAGTTATATACCCTATCCCGTGATTAGTGATAATAGTAAGTTAATATGGTTTCGATGATTCAACCTGCATACACAGTTGGCCTATTTTCAGTGATCTAAACAGTTTAAATGACTCGTTTAGCTTTCTAATTTCTAAACTATTTTGTTTAGATGAACTCATTATTAATATTGATATGATGAACCATTCATATGGATAGGCCCATTGTAACAGCTCGACCGGCACAGTATGATATTGTCCGCTTTGGGCTCACGCCCGCACGGTTTTGTTCTTAGGGTTTCCCCCAAAAGGCCTCATTCTATGAAGGTGCTAACTCCACATATAACCACCACAACTTTGGACAACGCTTCCGATGTGGGACAAGTTACGTTACAGTCAATTGCAACAGTAGCTCGCCCAGCGTGGTAGCTCGCCTAGGCATCCAGCCCCACCCACATCGCGCCCACCCACATTGAAGTAGTGACCGAGGCGTCACATTATCCCCACCAAGGGCAAAGCCGTCCTCGGCCTTGATACCATTTGTAACAGCCCACGCCCACACCGTATGATATTGTCCGCTCTGGGCTCATGCCCGCACGGTTTTTGTTCTTAGGGTTTCCCCCAAAAGGCCTCATGTGGGGGAAGGATACTGGTAGCTCACACAACCACTAGTAGCTCGCCCAGGCCATAGGCCCCGCCCACATCAGGGTCCGCCCACATCAGCACCTATCCCAAACAATATTGTCCAACCTAACTGACAACCCATTAGAGTAGGCAGCGGTGGTTTTGTTCCTCATAGGAAGTCCTCATGTGGGGGAAGGATATTGGTAGCTCGCACAACCACTGATAGCTCGCCTAGGCCATAGGCCCCGCCCACATCAGCACCTGTCCCAAACAATATTGTCCAACCTAACTGACAACCCATCAGAGTACGCAGCGGTGGTTTTGTTTCTCGTAGGAAGGCCTCATACAATATAGGGTGACAACTCCACATATAACCACCATTACTTCAGACAACTCTTCCGATGTGGGACAAGTTACGCTATAGTCAACTGCAACAGTAGCTCGCCCAACGCGGTAGCTCGCCCAGGCATCTAGCCCCACCCACATCGCGCCCGCCCACATTGAAGCAGTGACCGGGTCGTCACATTATCCCCCACCGAGGGCAGAGCCGTCCTCGGCTTTGATACCATTTGTAACAGCCCGACCAGCACAGTATGATATTGTTTGCTCTGGGCTCACGTCCGTACGGTTTTGTTTTCAGGGTTTCCCCCAAAAGGCCTCATACTATGAAGGTGCTAACTCCACATATAACCACCACAACTTCGGACAGTGCTTCCGATGTGGGACAAGTTATGCTACAGTCAACTGCAACAGTAGCTCGCCTAGCGCGGTAGCTCGCCCAGGCATCCAGCCCCGCCCACATCGCGCCCGCCCACATTGAAGCAGTGACCGGGGTGTCACACCCATTGTCAGTGATCCACATTGGTAATGTGAAGCGCTAGTTTTTAGTGATCCATGTGGTTGGGGGATTATATCTAGTAATCATAATTGTAAGAATGACTGACCCATTGTCAATGATCAAACTGTTCATATGAACGAGCTCATTTTAATGATCCAAACATTCATATGACTAGGCCCATATTAACTGAGCCAAATTGTTAGTATGGTTTGGCATGTCTTCCATTATCTCAATTGTTCATATGATTGGACAAATCATATACTCATGCTTGTTTCTGGATTATCCAAACAATTAATATGGCTAGGCCTATACTTAGTGTTCCAAATCGTTAATGTGGTGGTCTAGTTTTTTGTGAACTATACCATTTATATGATCGGGACTATTTTTGGTGATCTAAATTATTCGTACGGCTCAGGCCATTTTCTATGACTGAATTGTCTATATTAATGGACTCATTTTAAGGATCCAAACAATGCATATGGCTAGACTTGATTATTGATCCAAATCATTAACATGGTTTGGCCAATCTAATTTAAGCCGTTCATGTAATTAGGCTGGTGATATACCATGTCCCAAATGTAGCGAGGATAGTAGGTTAAGATGGTTCCAATGATTCAACCTATATACACAGTTGGGCCTATTTTCAATGATCTAAACTGTTTGAATGAGTCATCCAATTTATGAATTACGGGCTGTTTTGTTTGGATAAACTCATTATCAATTATTCAAACCATTCATATGACTAGACCTGTACTCATTTATCCAATTCAGGAATGTAGAGGGCTAATTTTCAGTGATCTATACCATTCATGTGATCGGGGGACCATTTGTGGTGATCCTAATTGTTCTTATGACTTGGCCATTGTCTATGATCAAATTGTTCATACGACAGCTCATTTTAATGATCCAAACATTAATATGACTAGGTCCATATTAATTGATCCAAATTATTAATATGGTTTGCATGTCTTTCACCATCTAAGCCGTTCATATGATTGGGTTGATCGTATACTCAGACTCACATTTAATGATCCAAGTTGTGTATATGGTTGGACTGATTTCTGGTAGCTCAAGCTGACTGCATGGTTGGGCGTACTTTTAGTGATCCATACATTTAAGATGAGAAGGGTTGTTTTCTATACTTGAAATTATTTTGTTTGGAAGAAGAAATTATCGTTGATGCAAACAATTTATATGGCTAGGCCTGTACTCTGTGTTACAAATCGTTAATGTGGAGGGCTGGTTAATGGATGCCGTAATTAAATGTGGGAATCCAAATCTATCTGTGGTTTTGTGGGTTCTAGGGGAATGTGAGTTTGGACACAATGACCCCCATCCAATGGAGAGAAGTGTTTTATGGATCTCAGAGCCCAAATTTTGATTTTTCTAGTAGTGGGTTGTGGCATCCATGAAATGTATATTATTTACGAGGGGACCAACGAGTTAAGATGGAATGTCTCCACCATCGGGCTCAATGAGATGTTGGTGCCTATTCCCTACCACATATTAGAGTTTGAATATTGACGATATGCATGTCTTTGTGGTTGTAATTGGTTGAGCACTTACATTGGAGGATCAACATTGAATCTTTGGACCAAGAAACCAACCATGCTTGGATTGGATCGATTTGATTTATGCTTAGCTTTAACTAGTCTTTAGACCTGAGATCATATCGGGACTTCAATCCTAGTGTTGTGTGCTTTGGCTCACCCTGCAAAGTTATGTTAGTGATTGACATATGGGTGTGGTAGGGTGTGTGTGTTGTGACATTGTATAAGAAGCCTACATGTTCCAAAATGGGATATACTGGTTACGTCGAGGAACATTTTTGTGGCTTAGATCTTAGTGATTGGATCATCCATCAAGTGGTTTTTTAGCCGGGCCCGGTGTTGAAAATATTTTAAATGTTTAATCGAAGGTTTTTAAATGTTGATCTTTCGTTTTTGTCGTTAAAAGTGTTTTATCACGCTTGATGGATATCTAATATGTAAGATCTTGTGGTACAACTCTTGGGATTGACTTGGATATTGGTCAAGAATGGATGCCACTTGTAAGTAGAGGGACTTGGTCAATTTGGGTGTGTGGATAAGGTTGGGTTTACTAACTTTCTGATGGCGTAGGGCATTACCAATGTCTTTGGTGATGAGGAGTACTATAAGGGGTGCTCTCCTTTGAAACCTTAACTCCTTTAGATAAATCTTATCTTAGAGGGGTAGAGAAAGAGTGAGCCTTGGACATCCCCTTGGACATGAGAGAGAGAGAGAGAGAGAGAGAGAGAGAGAGAGAGAGAGAGAGAGAGAGAGAGAGAGAGTCTTCCTCCTTCGTCCACACGTGTGAGGCCACCTTAGTGACTCTTTGTGTCCCCCAACATTCATTGATCCAAAATGTTCATACTACTTCTCCAGTTTTCTGAATTGTAAACTATTTTGTTTGGATGGGCTCATTATCAATGATCCAAACCTTTCATATGACTTGGATGGTTCTCAAGGAATCGGTAATCGGAAGGTTTTTATTGATGCATACCATGCATATTATTGGGGGAATATTTCTAGTGATTCTAATTGTTTATATGACTCGATTCATTTTCTATGATCAAATATTTCATATCACTTTGCTCATTTTATTGATCCAAACCTGCGTTTAACCAGGCCCTTATTAAGTGATCCAAATCGTTAAAATGCTTAAATAGCGATCTAAGTTGTGAATATGGTGGTTCCAATTTCTAGTGACCCAATCCAACTACATGCTTGGGCCTATTTATAGTGATTCATGCTGTTCAAATTATTTCGTCCATTTTCTGCACTAGAAACTGTTTTGTTTGGATGGGCTCATTCTGAATGATCCAAACATCGATTAGGCTAGGCCCATACTCAAGTGTTCCAAATCATTAATTTGGAGGGCTAGTTTTTAGTGATCCATAGCATTCATACTATTTGGACTATTTCTAGTGATCCAAATTGCTCTTGTCACTCAACCCATTTTAGATGATCAATTGTCTATATGAATGGATTCGTTTTAATGATCCAAGCAGTTCATATGACTTGGCTTATATTATTGATTCAAATAATTATTAATTGTTTACATGATTGGGTCAGTCACTTGTATATCATTCTTGTATATAGCGAACCTATTATGTTAATAGGGATTCAATGATTCAAACAGTATACATGGTTGGGCCTATTTTCAGGGATCCTAACTGGTCATATGACTCGTCTAGTTTTCAGAATTCTAAAATGTTTTGTTCGGATGAGCTCATTATTAGTGATCCAAACCATTCTTATGACTAGGCCCGTACTAATTGATACAAATTGTTAATGTGAAGGGCTAATTTTCAATGGGACTAATTCCGGTGATCTTAATTGTTCATATGACTTGGACCATTTTCAATGATCATACTGCTCATATGATTGAGCTCATTTGAATGATCAAAATAATCGTATGACTTAGCTCGTCTTAAGCAATCCAAATCAGCATATGGTTGGGTCAGTCTTCCTTCATCTAAGTCTATCATACAATTTGCCAATCATATGCTCCGACTCATACCTAGAGATCGCTTATTTGAATGATTCAAACATTCGTATGACTTGGTTTGTCTTAAGTTATCCAAATCAACATATGGTTGGCTCAGTCTTCCTTCATCTAAGCCTTTCATACGATTGAGCCAATCATATACCTAGAGATCCAAGTTTTGAATATAATTGGGCCAAGTTCTAGTGACCCAAGCTGATCACATGGTTGGGCCAATTTTTAGTGATACATTCTAGCGATGAAAGTTGTGAATATGGTTGGGCCAATTTTTAGTGATCCATGATATTAAGATGAGTTGGGCCATCTTCTACATTTGAAACTATTTGGATTGGATGGGCTTATTCTCGATGAGCCAAACAATTAATATGTCTAGGCCTATACTTAGTGTTCCAAATTGTTAATGCTGTGGGCTGGTTTTCTATGAGCTATACCATTTTTATGATCGGAACTATTTTTGGTGATCTAAATTATTCGCATGGCTCGACCATTTTCTATGACTAAATTGTCTATATTAATGGACTCATTTTAATGATCCAAACAAATCATATGGCTAGACTTGATTGTTGATGGTTCGGCCAACCTAATTTAAGCCGTTCATGTAATTGGGCCAGTAATATACCATGCCCCATATGTAGCAAGGATAAGTAAGTTAATATGGTTCCAATGATTCAACCTATATACACGACTGGGCCTATTTTCAATGATCTAAATTGTTTGAATGAGTCATCCAATTTATCAATTATAGACTGTTTTGTCTGGATAAACTCGTTATCAATTATTCGAACCGTTCATATGACTAGACCTGTACTCAATGATCCAAATCGGTAATGTAAAGGGGCTAGTTTTCAGTGATCTATACCATTCATATGATTGGGGGACCATTTCTGGTGATCCTAATTGTTCTTATTTATCGGCCATTGACTATGATCAAATTATTCATATGACAGCTCATTTTTATGATCCAAACATTAACATGACTAGGTCCATATTAATTGATTCAAATTGTTAATATGGTTTGGCATGTCTTTTATCATCTAAGCCATTCAGACATATACCAAGTCTTGTATTAGCTATCTTTGTAGGCTAATGTGGTCGCAATGATTTTAGCCGCTATGTATCGCTAGGCCTATTTTCTGTAGTCCAAACTTTTCATATGACTCATCCGGTTTTCTGAATTCTAGACCGCTTTGTTTGGGATGAACTCATTATCAATGATCCGAAACTTTCATATGACTAGGCCCAGACTCAGTGATCCAAATCGGTAATGTTAAGGGCTATTTTCAAGCGATTTTTATCACTCATATGATTGCGGTACTATTTCTAGTGATCCTAATTGTTCTCATGACTCGGCCCATTATGTATGATTAAACTATTCATATGAATGAGCTCATCCTAATGATCCAAACATTCATATGATCCAAATGGCTAATTTTCAACAGGATTAATTCTAGTGATCCTAACTATTCGTATGACTTGGCCCATTTTCAATGATCATACCGTTCTTATGATTGAGGTCATTTGAATGATCCAAACATTCATGTGACTTGGCTCGTCTTATGCAATCCAAATCAGCATATGGCTGGGTCAGTCTTCCTTCATCGAAGCCTATCATGCGATTGGCCAATCATATGCTCCAAGTCGTATCTAGAGATCGCTCATTTGAATGATGCAAACATTCGTATGACCTGACTTGTCTTAAGTTATCCAAATCGACGTATGGTTGGGCCAGTCTTTCTTCATCTAAGCCTTTCATACGATTGAACCAATCATATAGTCAGAGTTATCAATTATTCGAACCGTTCATATGACTAGACCCATACTCAATGATCCAAATCGATAATGTAAAGGGGCTAGTTTTCAGTGATCTATACCATTCATATGATCGGGGGACCATTTCTGGTGATCCTAATTGTTCTTATGACTCGGCCATTGACTATGATCAAATTGCTCATATGACAGCTCATTTTTATGATCCAAACATTAACATGACTAGGTCCATATTAGTTATCCAAATCGTTAATTTTGTTTGGCATGTCTTTCATCATCTAAGTCATTCACACATATATCGAGTCTTGTATTTTCTATCCTTGCAAGCTAATGTAGTCGCAATGATTTTAGCTGGTATGCATGGTTAGGCCTACTTTCATGTGATCCAAACTTTTCATATGATTCATCCGGTTTTCTGAATTTTAGACCGCTTTGTTGGGATGAACTCATTATCATTGATCCGATACTTTCATATGACTAGCCCCAGACTCAGTGATCCAAATCGGCAATGTGAAGGGCTATTTTCAAGCAATTTTTACCATTCATATGATCATGGGACTATTTCTAGTGATCCTGATTATTCTCATGACTTGGCCCATTATAGATGATCAAACTCTTTTTATAAATGAGCTCATCTTAATGATCCAAACATCCATATGATCCAAATGGCTAATTTTCAACGGGATTAATTCTAGTGATCCTAACTGTTCGTATGACTTGGCCCATTTTCAATGATGATACTCTTTATGTGACTTGGCTCGTCTTATGCAATCCAAATCAGCATATGGTTGGGTCAGTCTTCCATCATCTAAGCCTAGCATGCGATTGGCCAATCATATGCTCTGAGTCGAATCTAGAGATTGCTCATTTGAATGAAGCAAACATTCGTATGACCTGGCTCCTTCATCTAATCCATTCATACGATTGAGCCAATCATATACTCAGAATTATCAATTATTCGAACCGTTCATATGACTAGACCCATGCTCAATGACCCAAATCGATAATGTAAAGGGGCTAGTTTTTAGTGATCTATACCATTCATATGATCGGGGGACCATTTCTGGTGATCCTAATTGTTCTTATGACTCGGCCGCTGACTATGATCAAGTCGTTCACATGACTAGCTCCATATTAATTGATCCAAATCATTAATATGGTTTGGCATGTCTGTCATCATCTAAGCCGTTCACACATATACCGACTCTTGTATGTGCTATATTGGAAGGCTAATGTGGTTGCAATGATTTTAGCCGGTATGCATGTTTAGGCCTATTTTTTGTGATCCAAACTTTTCATATGACTCATCCGGTTTTTTGAATATTAGACCGCTTTGTTTGGATGAACTCATTACCAATGATTCGAAACTTTCATATGACTAGGGCCAGACTCAGTGATCCAAATCGGTAATGTGAAGGGCTATTTTTGAACGATTTTTTCCATTCATATGATCGCGGGACTATTTCTAGTGATCCTAATTGTTCTCATGACTCGGCCCATTATGTATGATCAAACTATTCATATGAATGAGCTCATCTTAATGATCCAAACATTCATATGATCCAAATGACAAATTTTCAACGAGATTAATTCTAGTGATTCTAACTGTTCGTATGACTTGGCCCATTTTCAATGATCATACTGTTGATATGATTGAGGTCATTTGAATGATCCAAACATTCATGTGACTTGGCTCGTCTTATGCAATCCAAATCAGCATATGGTTAGGTCAGTCTTCCTTCATCGAAGCCTATCATGCGATTGGCCAATCATATGCTCCGAGTTGTATCTGGAGATCGCTCATTTGGATGATGCAAACATTCGTATGACCTGGCTTGTCTTAAGTTATCCAAATCGACATATGGTTGGGTCAGTCTTCCTTCATATAATCTTTTCTTACGATTATGCCAATCATATACTCAGAGTTATAAATTATTCGAACCATTCATATGACTAGACCCGTACTCAATGATCCAAATCGGTAATGAAAAGGTGGCTAGTTTTCAGTGATCTGTACCATTCATATGATCGGGGGACCATTTTCGGTGATCCTAATTGTTCTTATCACTTAGCCGTTGACTATGATCAAATCGTTCACGTGACCAAGTCCATATTAACTGATCCAAATCGTTAATATGGTTTGGCATGTCTATCATCATCTAAGCCGTTGACACATATACCGAGTCTTGTATGTGATATATTGGAAGGCTAATGTGGTCGCAATGATTTTAGCCAGATGAATGTTTAGGCCTATTTTTTTTTTTTTTTTAATCCAAACTTTTCATATGAGTCATCTGGTTTTTTGAATTTTAGACCGCTTTGTGTGGATGAACTCATTACCAATGATCCCAAACTTTCATATGACTAGGCCCTGCCTCAGTGATCCAAATTGGTAATGTGAAGGGCTATTTTTCAGCGATTTTTACCATTCATATGATCGCGGGACTATTTCTAGTGATCCTAATTGTTCTCATGACTCGGCCCATTATGTATGATCAAACTATTCATATGAATGAGCTCATCTTAATGATCCAAACATTCACATGATCTAAATGAGTAATTTTCAATGGGATTAATTCTAGTGATCCTAACTGTTTGTATGACTTGCCCCATTTTCAATGATCATACTGTTCATATGATTGAGTTCATTTGAATGATTCAAACAATCATGTGACTTTGCTCATCTTTTGCAATCCAAATCAGCATATTGTTGGGTCAATCTTCCTTTATCTAAGCCTATCATGTGATTGAACAATCATATGCTCCGAGTCGTATCTAAAGATCGCTCATTTGAATGATGCAAACAATCATAAGACCTAGCATGTCTTAAGTTATCCAAATCGACATGTGGTTGGGCCAGTCTTCCTTCATCCAATCCTTTCATATGCTTGAGCGAATCATATACTCGGAGTTATCAATTATTCGAACCGTTCATATGACTAGACCCGTACTCAATGATCCAAATCGGTAATGAAAAGGGGCTACTTTTCAGTTATCTGTACCATTCATATGATCGGGGGACCAATTCCGGTGATCCTAATTGTTCTTATGATTCGACCGTTGACGATGATCAAGTTGTTCACATGACTAGGTACATATTAATTGATCCAAATTATTAATATGATTTGGCATGTCTATCATCATCTAAGCCGTTCACGCATATACCGAGTCTTGTTTGTGCTATATTGGAAGGCTAATGTGATCGCAATGATTTTATTCGGTATGCATGTTTAGGCCTATTTTATGGGATCCAAACTTTTTATATGACTCATCCAGTTTTCTGAATTTTAGACCGCTTTGTTTGGATGAACTCATTACCAAGGATTTGAAACTTTCATATGAGTAGGCCCAGACTCAGTGATCCAAATCGGCATTGTGGAAGGGCTATTATCAAGCGATTTTTACCATTCATATGATCGCGAGACTATTTCTTGTGATCCTGATTGTTCTCATGACTCGGCCCATTATGTATGATCAAACTATTTTTTTGAATGAGCTCATCTTACTGATTCAAACATTCATATGATCCAAATGGCTAATTTTCAACGGGATTAATTCTACTGATCCTAACTATTCGTATGAGTTGGCCCATTTTCAATGATCATACTGTTCATATGATTGAGGTCATTTGAATGATCCAAACATTCATGTGACTTGGCTCGTCTTATCCTATCGAAATCAGCATCTGGTTGGGCCAGTCTTCCTTCATCTAAGCCTATCATGCGATTGGCCAATCAGATGAGTCGTATCTAGAGATTGCTCATTTGAATGAAGCAAACATTCTCATGACCTGGCTTATCTTAAGTTATCCAAATCGACATATGGTTGGGCCAGTCTTCCTTCATCTAATCCTTTCATATGCTTGAGCCATTCATATACTCGGAGTTATCAATTATTCGAACGGTTCATATGACTAGACCCGTACTCAATGATCTAAATCGGTAATGAGAAGGGGCTAGTTTTTGGTGAACTCTACCATTCATATGATCGGGGGACCAGTTCCGGTGATCCTAATTGATCTTATGACTGGGCTGTTGACTATGATCAAGTCGTTCACATGACTAGGTCCATACTAATTGATCCAAATCATTAATATGCTTTGGCGTGTCTATCATCATCTAAGCCGTTCACACATATACCGAGTCTTATATGTGCTATATTGATAGGATAATGTGGTCGCAATGATTTTATTTGGTATGCAAGTTTAGGCCTATTTTCTGGGATCCAAACTTTTCATATGACTCATCGGTTTTCTGAATTCTAGACCACTTTGTTTGGATGAACTCATTACCAATGATCCGAAACTGTCATATGACTAGGTCCAGACTCAGTGATTCAAATCGGTAATGTGAAGGGCTATTTTCAAGCGATTTTTACCATTCATATGATCGCGAGAATATTTCTAGTGATCCTAATTGTTCTCATGACTTGGCCCATTGTGTACCATCAAACTATTCATATTAATGAGCTCATCTTAATGACCCAAACATTCATATGATCCAAATGGCTAATTTTCAACGGGATAAATACTTGTGATCCTAACTGTTCGTATGACTTGGCCCATTTTCAATGATCATACTGTTCATATGCTTGAGGTCATTTGAATGATCCAAACATTCATGTGACTTGGCTCGTCTTATGCAATCCAAATCTGCATATGGTTGGGTCAGTCTTCCTTCATCTAAACCTATCATGCGATTAGCCAATCATATGCTCCGAGTCGTATCTAGGGATCATTGATTTGAATGATACAAACATTCGTATGACCTAGTTTTTCTTAAATTATCCAAAATGACATATGGTTGGGTCAGTCTTCCTTCATCTAAGCCTTTCATACGATTCAGCCAGTCATACACTCAGAGTTATCAATTATTCGAACCGTTCATATGACTAGACCCATACTCAATGATCCTAATCGGTAATGAAAAGGGGCTAGTTTCCAGTGAGCTCTACCATTCATATGATCGGTGGACCATTTCCGGTGATCCTAATTGTTCTTATGACTCGGCCTTTGACTATAATCAAATCGTTCACATGACTAGGTCAATATTAATTGATCCAAATTGTTAATATGATTTGGCATGTCTATCAACATCTAAACCGTATGCATGTGTACGCCTATTTTCCATGTTCCAAAATTTTCATATGACTCTTCCAGTTTTCTATATTTTAGACCGCTTTGTTTGGATGAACTCCTTACCAATGATCCGAAACTTTCATCTGACTAGGCCTAGACTCAGTGATCTAAATCGGTAATGTGAAGTGCTAATTTCAAGCGACTTTTACCATTCCTCTGATCGCGGGACTATTTCTAGTGATCCTGATTGTTCTCATGACTCGGCCCATTTTGTATGATCAGACTCTTTTTAAGAATGAGCTCATCTTAATGATCCAAACATTCATATGATCCAAACGCCTAATTTTCAACGGGATTAATTCTAGTGATCCTAACTGTTCGTATGACTCAGCCCATTTCCAATGATCATATTGTTCTTATGACTAAGGTCATTTGAATGATCAAAACATTCATGTGACTGGGCTCCTCTTATGCAATCCAAATTAGCATATGGTTGGGTCAGTCTTCCTTCATTTAAGCCTATCGTGCGATTGGCCAATCATATGCTCCGAGTCGTATCTAGAGATCACTCATTTGAATGAAGCAAACATTCGTATGACCTGACTTGTCTTAAGTTATCCAAATCGACATATGGTTGGGCCAGTCTTCCTTCATCTAAGCCTTACATACGATTGAGCCAATCATATAGTCAGAGTTATCATTTATTCGAACCGTTCATATGACTAGACCCATACTCAATGATCCAAATCGGTAATGAAAAGGGGCTAGTTTTCATTGATATGTACCGTTCATATGATCGGGGGACTATTTCTGGTGATCCTAATTGTTTTTATGACTCGGCCGTTGACTATGATCAAATCATTCACATGACTAGGTCCATATTAATTGATCCAAATCGTTAATATGATTTCGCATGTCTATCAACATCTAAGCCGTTCACACATATACCGAGTCTTGTATGTGCTATATTGGAAGGATAATGTGGTCACAATGATTTTAGCTGGTATGCATGTTTGGGCCTATTTTCTGTGATCCAAACTTTTCATATGACTCATTCGGTTTTCTAAATTTTAGACCGCTTTGTTTGGATGAACTTATTATCAATGATCCGAAACTTTCATATGACTTGGCCCAGACTCAGTGATCTAAACCGGTATTGTGAAGGGCTATTATCAAGTGATTTTTACCATTCGTATGATTGCGGGACTATTTCTAGTGATCCAGATTGTTCTCATGACTCGGCCATTAAGTATAATCGAACTCTTTTTTTGAATGAGCTCATCTTAATGATCCAACCATTCATATGATCAAAATGGTTAATTTTCAACCGGATTAATTCTAGTGATCCTAACTGTTCGTATGAGTTGGCCCATTTTCAATGATCATACTGTTCATATGATTGAGGTCATTTGAATGATGCAAACATTCATGTGACTTGGCTCGTCTTATGCAATCCAAATCAACATATGGTTGGGTCAGTCTTCCTTCATCTAAGCCTATCATGTGATTGGCCAATCATATGCTCCGAGTCGTATCTAGAGATTACTCATTTGAATGAAGCAAACATTCGCATGACCTAGCTTGTCTTAGGTTATCCAAATCGACATATGGTTGGGCTAGTCTTCCTTCATCTAATCCTTTCATATGCTTGAGCCAATCATAAACTCGGAGTTATCAATTATTCGAACCATTCATATGACTAGACCTGTACTCAATGATCCTAATCGGTAATGAAAAGGGGCTAGTTTTCAGTGATTTGTACCATTCATATGATCGGGGGACCAGTTCCCGTGATCCTAATTGTTCTTATGACTGGGCCGTTGACAATGATTAAGTCGTTCACATGACTAGGTCCATATTAATTCATCCAAATTATTAATATGGTTTGGCATGTCTATCATCATCTAAGCCGTTCACACATATACAGAATATTGTATGTGCTATATTGGAAGGATAATGTGGTTGCAATGATTTTATTTGGTATACATGTTTAGGCATATTTTCTGGGATCCAAACTTCTCATATGACTCATCCGGTTTTCTGAATTCTAGACCACTTTGTTTGGATGAACTCATTACCAATGATCCGAAACTTTCATATGACTAGGCCTAGACTCAGTGATTCAAATCGGTAATGTGAAGGGCTATTTTCAAGCGATTTTTACCATTCATATGATCGCGGGACTATTTCTAGTGATCCTAATTATTCTCATGACTCGTCCCATTATGTACGATCAAACTATTCATATGAATGAGCTCATCTTAATGACCCAAACATTCATATGATCCAAATGGCTAATTTTCAAGGGGATTAATTCTAGTGATCTTAACTGTTCGTATGACGTGGCCCATTTTCAATGATCATAACGTTCATATGATTGAGGTCATTTGAATGATCCAAACATTCCTGGGACTTGGCTCGTCTTATGCAATCCAAATCAGCATATGGTTGGACCTATCATGCGATTAGCCAATCCTATGCTCCCAATCGTATCTAGAGATTGCTCCTTTGAATGATGCAAACATTCGTATGTCCTAGCTTGTCTTAAGTTATCCAAATCGACATATGGTTGGGCCAGTCTTCCTTCATCTAAGCCTTTCATACGATTCAACCAATCATATTCTTAGAGCTATCAATTATTCGAACCGTTCATATGACTAGACCCGGACTTAATGATCCAAATCGGTAATGAAAATGGGCTAGTTTCCAGTGAACTCTACCATTCATATGATCGGTGGACCATTTCCGGTGATCCTAATTGTTCTTATGACTCGGCCATTAACTATAATCAATTCGTTCACATGACTAGGTACATATTAATTTATCCAAATTGTTAATATGATTTGGCATGTCTATCAACATCTAAACCGTTCACACATATACCGAGTCTTGTATGTGCTATATTGGAAGGTTAATGTGGTCGCAATGATTTTAGTTGGTCTGCATGTTTACGCCTATTTTCTGTGATCTAAACTTTTCATATGACTCATCCGGTTTTCTATATTTCAGACCGCTTTGTTTGGATGAACTCATTACCAATGATCCAAAACTTTCATATGACTGGGCCCAGACTCAGTGATCCAAGTCGGTAATGTGAATGGCTATTTTCAAGCGATTTTTACCATTCATATGATCGCGGGACTATTTCTAGTGATCCTGATTGTTCTCATGACTCAGCCCATTTTGTAAGATCAAACTATTTTTACGAACGAGCTCATCTTAATGATCCAAACATTCATATGATCCAAATGGCTAATTTTCAACGGGATTAATTCTAGTGATCCTAACTGTTTGTATTGTGACTTGGCACATTTCCAATGATCATACTGTTCATATGATTGAGGTCATTTGAATGATCAAAACATTCATGTGACTGGGCTCCTCTTATTCAATCCGAATCAGCATATGGTTAGGTCAAGTCTTCCTTCATTTAAGCCTATTATGCAATTGGCCAATCATATGCTCCGAGTCGTATCTAGAGATCGCTCATTTGAATGATGCAAACATTCATATGACCTGGCTTGTCTTAAGTTATCCAAATCGACATATGGTCGAGCCTGTCTTCCTTCATATAAGCCTTTCATGTGATTGAGCCAATCATATAGTCAGAGTTATCAATTATTCGAACCGTTCATATGACTAGACCCGTACTCAATGATCCAAATTGTTAATGAAAAGGGGCTAGTTTTCAGTGATATGTACCGTTCATATGATCGGGGGACCATTTCCGGTGATCCTAATTGTTCTTATGACTCGGCCGTTGACTATAATCAAATCATTCACATGAGTAAGTCCATATTAATTGATCCAAATTGTTAATATGATGTGGCATGTCTATTAACATCTAAACCGTTCACACATATACCAAGTCTTGTATGTGCTATATTGGAAGGCTAATGTGGATGTAATGATTTTAGCCGATGTGCATGTTTACGCCTATTTTTTATGATCCAAACTTTTCATATTACTCGTCTGGTTTTCTATATTTCAGACCGCTTTGTTTGGATTAACTCATTGTCAATGATCCGAAACTTTCATATGACTAGGCCCAGTCTCAGTGATCCAAATCGGGAAGGGCTATTATCAATCGATTTTTACCATTCGTTTGATCGCGGGACTATTTCTAGTGATCCTGATTGTTCTCATGACTTAGCCCATTAGGTATGAACAAACTCTTTTTTTGAATGAGCACATCTTAATGATCCAAACATTCATATGATCCAAATGGCTAATTTTCAATGGGATTAATTCTGGAGATCCTAACTGTTTGTATGACTTGGCCCATTTTCAATTATCATATTGTTCATATGATTGGGGTCATTTGAATGATCCAAACATTCATGTGACTTGGCTCGTCTTATGCAATCCAAATCAGCATATGGTTGGGTCAGTCTTCCTTCATCTAAGCTTATCATGCGTTTTGCCAATCATATTCTCCGAGTCGTATCTAGAGATCGCTCATTTCAATGAAGCAAACATTCGAATGACCTGGCTTGTCTTAAGTTATCCAAATCGACATATGGTTGGGCCAATCTTCCTTCATCTAATCCTTTACAACGATTGAGCCAATCATATAGTCAGAGTTATCAATTATTCGAACTGTTCATATGACTAGACCCGTACTCAATAACTCAAATCAATAATGAAAATGGGCTAGTTTTCAGTGATCTGTACCATTCATATGATCGGGGGACCTGTTCCAATGATCCTAATTGTTCTTATGACTAGGCCGTTGACTATGATCAAGTCGTTCACATGACTAGGTCCATATTAATTCATCCAAATCATTAATATGGTTTGGCATGTCTATCATCATTTAAGCCGTTCACACATATACCAAGTCTTGTATGTGCTATATTGGAAGGATAATGTGGTTGCAATGATTTTATTTGGTATGCTTGTTTACGACTATTTTCTAGGATCCAAACTTTTCATATGACTCATCCGTTTTTTTGAATTCTAGACCGCTTTGTTTGGATGAACTCATTACCAATGATCCGAAACTTTCATATGACTAGGCCCAGACTCAGCGATCCAAGTCGGTAATGTGAAGGGCTATTTTCAAGCGATTTTTACAATTCATATGATCGCGGGACTATTTTTAGTGATCCTAATTGTTCTCATGACTCGGCCCATTATGTACGATCAAACTATTCATATGAATGAGCTCATCTTAATGACTCAAACATTCATATGATCCAAATGGCTAATTTTCAACGGCATTAATTCTAGTGATCCTAACTGTTCGTATGACTTGGCCCATTTTCAATGATCATACCGGTCATGTTATTGAGGTTATTTGAATGATCCAAACATTCATGTGACTTGGCTTGTCTTATGTAATCCAAATCAGCATATGGTTGGGTCAGTCTTCCTTCATCTAAACCTATCATGCGATTAGCCAATCATATGCTTCAAGTCGTATCTAGAGATCGCACATTTGAATGATGCAAACATTCGTATGACTTAGTTTGTCTTAAGTTATCCAAATCGACATATCGTTGGGCCAGTCTTCCTTCATCTAAGCCTTTCATATGATTTAGCCAATCATATACTCAGAGTTATCAATTATTCGAACGGTTCATATGACTAGACCCATACTCAATGATCCAAATCGTAATGAAAAGTGGATAGTTTCCAGTGAACTCTATCATTCATTTGATCGGGGGACCATTTCCGGTGATCCTAGTTGTTCTTATGACTGGGCCGTTGACTATAATCAAATCCTTCACATGACTAGGTCCATATTAATTGATCCAAGTCGTTAATATGATTTGGCATGTCTGTCAACATCTAAACCGTCAACATCTAAACCGTTCACACATATACCGAGTCTTGTATGTGCTATATTGGAAGCCTAATGTGGTCTCAATGATTTTAGCCAGTATGCATGTTTACGCCTATTTTCTGTGATCCAAACTTTTCATATGACTCATCCGGTTTTCTATATTTCAGACCGCTTTATTTGGATGAACTCCTTACCAATAATCCGAAACTTTCATATGACTAGGCCTAGACTTAGTCATCCAAATTGGTAATGTGAAGGGCTATTTTCAATCGATTTTTACCATTCATATAATCACGGGACTATTTCTAGTGATCCTAATTGTTCTCATGACTCGGCCCATTATGTACGATCAAACTATTCATGTGAATGAACTCATCTTAATGGCTCAAACATTCATGTGATCCAGATGGCCAATTTTCAACGGCATTAATTCTAGTGATCCTAACTGTTCGTATGACTTGTTCCATTTTCATGATCATACTGTTCATATGATTGATGTCATTTGAATAATCAAAACATTTATGTGACTGGGCTCCTCTTATATAATCCAAATCAGCATATGGTTGGGTCAATCATATGCTCTGAGTCGTATCGAGAGATCGCTCATTTGAATGACGCAAACATTCGTATAACCCGGCTTGTCTTAAGTTATCCAAATCAACATATGGTCGGGCCAGTCTTCCTTCATCTAAGCCTTTCATACGATTGAGCCAATGATATAGTCAGAGTTATCAATTATTCGAACCGTTCATATGACTAGACCCATACTCAATGATCCAAATCGGTAATGAAAAGGGGCTAGTTATCAGAGATATGTACTGTTCATATGATCGGGGGACCATTTCCGGTCATCCTAATTGTTCTTATGACTCAACCGTTGACTATAATCAAATCATTCACATGACTAGGTCCATATTAATTGATCCAAATTGTTAATATGATTTCGCATGTCTATCAACATCTAAGCCGTTCACACATATACCGAGTCTTGTATGTGCTATATTGGAAGGATAATGTGGTCGCAATGATGTTATCCGATTTGCATGTTTATGCCTATTTTCATTGATCCATACTTTTCATATGACTCATCCGGTTTTCTATCTTTCAGACCGCTTTATTTGGATGAAGTCATTACCAATAATCCGAAACTTTCATATGACTAGGCCCAGACTCAGTGATCCAAATCGGTAATGTGAAGGGCTATTTTCAAGCGATTTTTACGATTCATATGATCGCGGGACTATGAACTCATTATCAATGATCCGAAACTTTCATATGACTAGGCCCAGACTTAGTGATCCAAATCGGCATTGTGAAGGGCTACTATCAAGTGATTTTTACGATTCATATGATCGTGGGACTATTTCTAGTGATCCTAATTGTTCTCATGACTCGGCCCATTATTTATGATCAAACTATTCATATGAATGAGCTCATCTTAATAACCCAAACATTCATATGATCCAAATGGCTAATTTTCAGCGGCATTAATTCTAGTGATCCTAACTGTTCGTATGACTTGGCCCATTTTCAATGATCATACCGTTCATATGATTGAGGTCATTTGAACGATCCGAACATTCATGTGACTTGGCTCGTCTTATGCAATCCAAATCAGCATATGGTTGGGTCAGTCTTCCTTCATCTAATCCTATCATGCAATTGGCCAATCATATGCTCTGAGTCGTATCTAGAGATCGCTCATTTGAATGAAGCAAACATTCGTTTGACCTGACTTGTCTTAAGTTATCCAAATCGACATATGGTTGGGCCAATCTTCCTTCATCTAATCCTTTAATGCGATTGAGCCAATCATATAGTCAGAGTTATCAATTATTCGAACCCTTCATATGACTAGACCCGTACTCAATGATCCTAATCGGTAATGAAAAAGGGGCTAGTTTTTAGTGATCTGTACCATTCATATGATTGGGGGACCAGTTCCGGTGATTCTAATTGTTCTTATGACTCGGCCGTTGACTATGATCAAGTCGTTCTCATGACTAGGTCCATATTAATTGATCCAAATCATTAATATGGTTTGGCATGTCTATCATCATCTAAGCCGTTCACACATATACCGAGTCTTGTATGTGCTATATCGGAAGGATAATGTGGTCGCAATGATGTTATCCGGTATGCATGTTTATGCCTATTTTCATTGATCCAAACTTTTCATATGACTCATCCGGTTTTCTATCTTTCAGACCGCTTTATTTGGATGAACTCATTACCAATAATCCGAAACTTTCATATGACTAGGCCCAGACTCAGTGATCCAAATCGGTAATGTGAAGGGCTATTTTCAAGCGATTTTTACGATTCATATGATCGCGGGACTATTTCTAGTGATCCTAATTGTTCTCATGACTCGGCCCATTATGTACGATCAAACTATTCATATGAATGAGCTCATCTTAATAACCCAAACATTCATATGATCCAAATGGCTAATTTTCAGCGGCATTAATTCTAGTGATCCTAACTGTTCGTATGACTTGGCCCATTTTCAATGATCATACCGTTCATATGATTGAGGTCATTTGAACGATCCGAACATTCATGTGACTTGGCTCGTCTTATGCAATCCAAATCAGCATATGGTCGGGTCAGTCTTCCTTCATCTAATCCTATCATGCAATTGGCCAATCATATGCTCTGAGTCGTATCTAGAGATCGCTCATTTGAATGAAGCAAACATTCGTTTGACCTGACTTGTCTTAAGTTATCCAAATCGACATATGGTTGGGCCAATCTTCCTTCATCTAATCCTTTAATGCGATTGAGCCAATCATATAGTCAGAGTTATCAATTATTCGAACCCTTCATATGACTAGACCCGTACTCAATGATCCTAATCGGTAATGAAAAAGGGGCTAGTTTTTAGTGATCTGTACCATTCATATGATTGGGGGACCAGTTCCGGTGATTCTAATTGTTCTTATGACTCGGCCGTTGACTATGATCAAGTCGTTCTCATGACTAGGTCCATATTAATTCATCCAAATCATTAATATGGTTTGGCATGTCTATCATCATCTAAGCCGTTCACACATATACCGAGTCTTGTATGTGCTATATCGGAAGGATAATGTGGTCGCAATGATGTTATCCGGTATGCATGTTTATGCCTATTTTCATTGATCCAAACTTTTCATATGACTCATCCGGTTTTCTATATTTCAGACCGCTTTATTTGGATGAACTCATTACCAATAATCCGAAACTTTCATATGACTAGGCCCTGACTCAGTGATCCAAATCGGTAATGTGAAGGGCTATTTTCAAGCGATTTTTATGATTCATATGATCGCGGGACTATTTCTAGTGATCCTAATTGTTCTCATGTACGATCAAACTATTCATATGAATGAGCTCATCTTAATGATCCAAACATTCATACGATCCAAATGGCTAATTTTCAGCGGCATTAATTCTAGTGATCCTAACTGTTCGTATGACTTGGCCCATTTTCAATGATCATACCGTTCATATGATTGAGGTCATTTGAACGATCCGAACATTCATGTGACTTGGCTCGTCTTATGCAATCCAAATCAGCATATGGTCGGGTCAGTCTTCCTTCATCTAATCCTATCATGCAATTGGCCAATCATATGCTCTGAGTCGTATCTAGAGATCGCTCATTTGAATGAAGCAAACATTCGTTTGACCTGACTTGTCTTAAGTTATCCAAATCGACATATGGTTGGGCCAATCTTCCTTCATCTAATCCTTTAATGCGATTGAGCCAATCATATAGTCAGAGTTATCAATTATTCGAACCCTTCATATGACTAGACCCGTACTCAATGATCCTAATCGGTAATGAAAAAGGGGCTAGTTTTTAGTGATCTGTACCATTCATATGATTGGGGGACCAGTTCCGGTGATTCTAATTGTTCTTATGACTCGGCCGTTGACTATGATCAAGTCGTTCTCATGACTAGGTCCATATTAATTCATCCAAATCATTAATATGGTTTGGCATGTCTATCATCATCTAAGCCGTTCACACATATACCGAGTCTTGTATGTGCTATATCTGAAGGATAATTTGGTCGCAATGATGTTATCCGGTATGCATGTTTATGCCTATTTTCATTGATCCAAACTTTTCATATGACTCATCCGGTTTTCTATCTTTCAGACCGCTTTATTTGGATGAACTCATTACCAATAATCCGAAACTTTCATATGACTAGGCCCAGACTCAGTGATCCAAATCGGTAATGTGAAGGGCTATTTTCAAGCGATTTTTACGATTCATATGATCGCGGGACTATTTCTAGTGATCCTAATTGTTCTCGTGACTCGGCCCATTATGTACGATCAAACTATTCATATGAATGAGTTCATCTTAATTACCCAAACATTCATATGATCCAAATGGCTAAATTTTCAACGGCATTAATTCTAGTGATCCTAACTGTTCGTATGACTTGGCCCATTTTCAATGATCATACCGTTCATATGATTGAGGTCATTTGAACGATCCGAACATTCATGTGACTTGGCTCGTCTTATGGAATCCAAATCAGCATCTGGTTGGGTCAGTCTTCCTTCATCTAATCCTTTCTTGCAATTGGCCAATCATATGCTCTGAGTCGTATCTAGAGATCGCTCATTTGAATGAAGCAAACATTCGTTTGACCTGACTTGTCTTAAGTTATCCAAATCGACATATGGTTGGGCCAATCTTCCTTCATCTAATCCTTTAATGCGATTGAGCCAATCATATAGTCAGAGTTATCAATTATTCGAACCCTTCATATGACTAGACCCGTACTCAATGATCCTAATCGGTAATGAAAAAGGGGCTAGTTTTTAGTGATCTGTACCATTCATATGATTGGGGGACCAGTTCCGGTGATTCTAATTGTTCTTATGACTCGGCCGTTGACTATGATCAAGTCGTTCTCATGACTAGGTCCATATTAATTGATCCAAATCATTAATATGGTTTGGCATGTCTATCATCATCTAAGCCGTTCACACATATACCGAGTCTTGTATGTGCTATATCGGAAGGATAATGTGGTCGCAATGATGTTATCCGGTATGCATGTTTATGCCTATTTTCATTGATCCAAACTTTTCATATGACTCATCCGGTTTTCTATCTTTCAGACCGCTTTATTTGGATGAACTCATTACCAATAATCCGAAACTTTCATATGACTAGGCCCTGACTCAGTGATCCAAATCGGTAATGTGAAGGGCTATTTTCAAGCGATTTTTACGATTCATATGATCGCGGGACTATTTCTAGTGATCCTATTTGTTCTCATGACTCGGCCCATTATGTACGATCAAACTATTCATATGAATGAGCTCATCTTAATAACCCAAACATTCATATGATCCAAATGGCTAATTTTCAGCGGCATTAATTCTAGTGATCCTAACTGTTCGTATGACTTGGCCCATTTTCAATGATCATACCGTTCATATGATTGAGGTCATTTGAACGATCCGAACATTCATGTGACTTGGCTCGTCTTATGCAATCCAAATCAGCATATGGTCGGGTCAGTCTTCCTTCATCTAATCCTATCATGCAATTGGCCAATCATATGCTCTGAGTCGTATCTAGAGATCGCTCATTTGAATGAAGCAAACATTCGTTTGACCTGACTTGTCTTAAGTTATCCAAATCGACATATGGTTGGGCCAATCTTCCTTCATCTAATCCTTTAATGCGATTGAGCCAATCATATACTCAGAGTTATCAATTATTCGAACCCTTCATATGACTAGACCCATACTCAATGATCCTAATCTGTAATGAAAAAGGGGCTAGTTTTTAGTAATCTGTACCATTCATATGATTGGGGGACCAGTTCCGGTGATTCTAATTGTTCTTATGACTCGGCCGTTGACTATGATCAAGTCGTTCTCATGACTAGGTCCATATTAATTGATCCAAATCATTAATATGGTTTGGCATGTCTATCATCATCTAAGCCGTTCACACATATACCGAGTCTTGTATGTGCTATATCGGAAGGATAATGTGGTCGCAATGATGTTATCCGGTATGCATGTTTATGCCTATTTTCATTGATCCAAACTTTTCATATGACTCATCCGGTTTTCTATCTTTCAGACCGCTTTATTTGGATGAACTCATTACCAATAATCCGAAACTTTCATATGACTAGGCCCAGACTTAGTGATCCAAATCGGTAATGTGAAGGGCTATTTTCAAGCGATTTTTATGATTCGTATGATCGCGGGACTATTTCTAGTGACTCGGCCCATTATGTACGATCAAACTATTCATATGAATGAGTTCATCTTAATTACCCAAACATTCATATGATCCAAATGGCTAATTTTCAGCGGCATTAATTCTAGTGATCCTAACTGTTCGTATGACTTGGCCCATTTTCAATGATCATACCGTTCATATGATTGAGGTCGTTTGAATGATCCAAACATTCATTTGAGTTGGCTCGTCTTATGCAATCCAAATCAGCATATGGTCGGGTCAGTCTTCCTTCATCTAAGCCTAACATGCGATTGGCCAATCATATGCTCTGAGTCGTATCTAGAGATCGCTCATTTGAATGAAGCAAACATTCGTTTGACCTGACTTGTCTTAAGTTATCCAAATCGACATATGGTTGGGCCAATCTTCCTTCATCTAATCCTTTAATGCGATTGAGCCAATCATATAGTCAGAGTTATCAATTATTCGAACCCTTCATATGACTAGACCCGTACTCAATGATCCTAATCGGTAATGAAAAAGGGGCTAGTTTTTAGTGATCTGTACCATTCATATGATTGGGGGACCAGTTCCGGTGATTCTAATTGTTCTTATGACTCGGCCGTTGACTATGATCAAGTCGTTCTCATGACTAGGTCCATATTAATTGATCCAAATCATTAATATGGTTTGGCATGTCTATCATCATCTAAGCCGTTCACACATATACCGTGTCTTGTATGTGCTATATCGGAAGGATAATGTGGTCGCAATGATGTTATCCGATATGCATGTTTATGCCTATTTTCATTGATCCAAACTTTTCATGTGACTCATCCGGTTTTCTATCTTTCAGACCGCTTTATTTGGATGAACTCATTACCAATAATCCGAAACTTTCATATGACTAGGCCCAGACTCAGTGATCCAAATCGGTAATGTGAAGGGCTATTTTCAAGCGATTTTTACGATTCATATGATCGCGGGACTATTTCTAGTGATTCTAATTGTTCTCATGACTCGGCCCATTATGCACGATGAAACTATTCATATGAATGAGCTCATCTTAATGACCCAAACATTCATATGATCCAAATGGCTAAATTTTCAACGGCATTAATTCTAGTGATCCTAACTGTTCGTATGATTTGGCCCATTTTGAATGATTATACCGTTCATATGATTGAGGTCGTTTGATTGATCCAAACATTCATTTGACTTGGCTCGTCTTACGCAATCCAAATCAGCATATGGTCGGGTCAGTCTTCCTTCATCTAATCCTATCATGCAATTGGCCAATCATATGCTGAGTCGTATCTAGAGATCGCTCATTTGAATGAAGCAAACATTCGTTTGACCTGACTTGTCTTAAGTTATCCAAATCGACATATGGTTGGGCCAATCTTCCTTCATCTAATCCTTTAATGCGATTGAGCCAATCATATAGTCAGAGTTATCAATTATTCGAACCCTTCATATGACTAGACCTGTACTCAATGATCTTAATCGGTAATGAAAAAGGGGCTATTTTTCAGTGATCTGTACCATTCATATGATTGGGGGACCAGTTCCGGTGATTCTAATTGTTCTTATGACTCGGCCGTTGACTATGATCAAGTCGTTCTCATGACTAGGTCCATATTAATTGATCCAAATCATTAATATGGTTTGGCATGTCTATCATCATCTAAGCCGTTCACACATATACCGTGTCTTGTATGTGCTATATCGGAAGGATAATGTGGTCGCAATGATGTTATCCGATATGCATGTTTATGCCTATTTTCATTGATCCAAACTTTTCATGTGACTCATCCGGTTTTTTGAATTCTAGACCGCTTTGTTTGGATGAACTCATTACCAATGATCTGAAACTTTCATATTACTAGGCCCAGACTCAGTGATCCAAATCGGTAATGTGAAGGGTTATTTTCAAGCGATTTTTACGATTCGTATGATCGCGGGACTATTTCTAGTGATCCTAATTGTTCTCATGACTCGGCCCATTATGTACGATCAAACTATTCATATGAATGAGCTCATCTTAATGACTCAAACATTCATATGATCCAAATGGCTAATTTTCAACGGCATTAATTCTAGTGATCCTAACTGTTCGTATGACTTGGCCCATTTTCAATGATCATACCGTTCTTATGATTGAGGTCATTTGAATGATCCAAACATTCTTGTGACTTGGCTCGTCTTATGCAATCCAAATCAGCATATGGTTGGGTCAGTCTTCCTTCATCTAAACCTATCATGCCATTAGCCAATCATATGCTCCGAATCGTATCTAGATATCGCTCATTTGAATAATGCGAACATTCGTATGACCTAGCTTCTCTTTAGTTATCCAAATCAACATATGGTTGGGCCAGTCTTCCTTCATCTCTGCCTTTCATACGATTCGGCCAATCATATACTCAGAGTTATCAATTATTCGAACCGTTCATATGACTGGACCCGTACTTAATGATCCAAATCGGTAATGAAAAGGGGCTACTTTCCAGTGAACTCTACCATTCATATGATCAGGGGACCATTTCCGGGATCCTAATTGTTCTTATGACTCGACTGTTGACTATGATCAAGTCGTTCACATGAGTAGGTCCATATTAATTAATCCAAATCGTTAATATGGTTTGGCATGTCTATCATCATCTAAGCCGTTCACACATGTACCGAGTCTTGTATGTGCTATATCGGAAGGATAATGTGGTCACAATGATGTTATCCGGTATGCATGTTTATGCCTATTTTCATTGATCCAAACTTTTCATATGACTCATCCAGTTTTCTATATTTCAGACCACTTTATTTGGATGTACTCATTACCAATGATCCGAAACTTTCATATGACTAGGCCCAGACTCAGTAATCTAAATCGGTAATGTGAAGGTCTATTTTCAAGCGATTTTTACGATTCATGTGATTGTTAGACCAGTTCCGGTGATCCTAAGTGTTCTTATGACTCGGCCGTTGACTATGATCAAGTCGTTCACATGACTAGGTCCATATTAATGACTCAAATGATCCTAATCGGTAATGAAAAAGGGGCTATTTTTCAGTGATCTGTACCATTCATATGATTGGGGGACCAGTTCCGGTGATTCTAATTGTTCTTATGACTCGGCCGTTGACTATGATCAAGTCGTTCTCATGACTAGGTCCATATTAATTGATCCAAATCATTAATATGGTTTGGCATGTCTATCATCATCTAAGCCGTTCACACATATACCGTGTCTTGTATGTGCTATATCGGAAGGATAATGTGGTCGCAATGATGTTATCCGATATGCATGTTTATGCCTATTTTCATTGATCCAAACTTTTCATGTGACTCATCCGGTTTTTTGAATTCTAGACCGCTTTGTTTGGATGAACTCATTACCAATGATCTGAAACTTTCATATGACGAGGCCCAGACTCAGTCATCCAAATCGGTAAATGTGATGGGCTATTTTCTAGCGATTTTTACGATTCATATGATCGCGGGACTATTTCTAGTGATCCTCATTGTTCCCATGACTCGGCCCATTATGTACAATCAAATTATTCGTATGATTGAGCTCGTGTTAATGGCCCAAACATTCATTTGATCCAAATGGCTAATTTTCAACGGCATTAATTCCAGTGATCCTAGCTATTCATATGATTTGGCCCATTTTGAATGATTACACCGTTCCTATGATTGAGGTCATTGGAATGATCCAAACATTCATGTGACTTGGCTCGTCTTATGCAATCCAAATCGGCATATAGTTGGGTCAATCTTCCTTCATCTAAGCCTACCATGCGATTGGCCAATCATATGCTCCGAGTCCTATCTAGAGATCGCTCATTTGAATGAAGCAAACATTCGTTTGACCTGGCTTGTCTGAAGTTATCCAAATCGACATATGGTTTGGCCAATCTTCCTTCATCTAATCCTTTAATGCGATTGAGCCAATCATATAGTCAGAGTTATCAATTATTTGAACCGTTCATATGACTAGACCCGTACTCAATGATCCTAATCAGTAATGAAAAGGGGCTAGTTTTCAGTGATCTGTACCATTCATATGATTGGGGGACCAGTTCCGGTGATCCTAATTGTTGTTATGACTCGGCCGTTGACTATGATCAAGTCGTTCACATGACTAGGTCCATATTTATTGATCCAAATCATTAATATGGTTTGGCATGTCTATCATCATCTAAGTCGTTCACACATATACCTAGTCTTGTATGTGCTATATTGGAAGGATAATGTGGTCGCAATGATTTTATTTGGTATGCATGTTTAGGCCTATTTTCTGGGATCCAAGCTTTTCATATTACTCATCCGGTTTTCTGAATTCTAGACCGCTTTGTTTGGATGAACTCATTACCAATGATCCGAAACTTTCATATGACTAGGCCCAGACTCAGTGATCAAAATCGGTAATGTGAAGGGCTATTTTCAAGCGATTTTTACGATTCATTTGATCGCGGGACTATTTCTAGTGATCCTAATTGTTCCCATGACTCGGCCCACTATGTACGATCAAACTATTCTTATGAATGATCTCATCTTAATAACCCAAATATTCATATGATCCAAATGGCTATTTTTCAACGGCATTAATTCTAGTGATCCTAACTGTTCGTATGACTTGGCCCATTTTCAATGATCATACCGTTCATATGATTGAGGTCATTTGAATGATCCAAACATTCATTTGACTTGGCTCGTCTTATGCAATCCAAATCAGCATATGGTCGGGTCAGTCTTCCTTCATCTAATCCTATCATGCAATTGGCCAATCATATGCTCTGAGTCGTATCTAGAGATCGCTCATTTGAATGAAGCAAACATTTGTTTGACCTGACTTGTCTTAAGTTATCCAAATCGACATATGGTTGGGCCAATCTTCCTTCATCTAATCCTTTAATGCGATTGAGCCAATCATATAGTCAGAGTTATCAATTATTCGAACCCTTCATATGACTAGACCCGTACTCAATGATCTTAATCGGTAATGAAAAAGGGGCTAGTTTTTGGTGATCTGTACCATTCATATGATTGGGGGACCAATTCCGATGATTCTAATTGTTCTTATGACTCGGCCGTTGACTATGATCAAGTCGTTCTCATGACTAGGTCCATATTAATTGATCCAAATCATTAATATGGTTTGGCATGTCTATCATCATCTAAGCCGTTCACACATATACCGAGTCTTTTATGTGCTATATCGGAAGGATAATGTGGTCGCAATGATGTTATCCGGTATGCATGTTTATGCCTATTTTCATTGATCCAAACTTTTCACATGACTCATCCGGTTTTCTATATTTTAGACCACTTTGTTTGGATGAACTCATTACCAATGATCTGATAATTTCATATGACTGGGCCCAGACTCTGTAATCCAAATCGGTAATCTGATGGGCTATTTTCAAGCGATTTTTACCATTCATATGATCACGGGACTATTTCTTGTGATCCTGATTGTTCTCATGACTCCGCCGATTTTGTATGATCAGATTCTATTTATGAATGAGCTCATCTTAATGATCCAAACATTCATATGATCCAAATGGCTAATTTTCTACGGGATTAATTCTAGTGATCCGAACTATTCGTATGACTTGGCCCATTTCCAATGATCATATTGTTCGTATGATTGAGGTCATTTGAATGATCAAAACATTCATGTGACTGGGCTCCTCTTATGCAATCCAAATCAGCATTTGGTTGGGTCAGTCTTCCTTCATCTAAGCCTATCATGCGATTGGCCAATCACATGCTCCGAGTCGTATCTAGAGATCGCTCATTTGAATGATGCAAACATTCGTATGACCTAGCTTGTCTTTAGATATCCAAATTGACTTATGGTCGGGCCAGTCTTCTTTCATCTAAGCCTTTCATACGATATAGCCAATCATATAGTCTGAGTTATCAATTATTCGAACCGTTCATATGACTATACCCGTACTCGATGATCCAAATCGGTAATGAAAAGGGGCTAGTTTTCCGTGATATGTACTGTTCATATGATCGGGGGACCATTTCCCCTGATCCTAATTGTTTTTAATTGTTTTTATGATTCGGCCATTGACTATAATCAAATCATTCACATGACTAGGTCCATATTAATTGATCCAAATCGTTAATATGATTTGGCATGTCTATCAACATCTAAGCCGTTCACACATATACCTAGTTTTGTATGTGCTTTATTAGAAGGATAATGTCGTCGCAATGATTTTAGCCAGTATGCATGTTTACGTCTATTTTCTATGATCCAAACTTTTCATATGACTCATCCGGTTTTCTGAATTTTAGATCGCTTTGTTTGGATGAACTCATTACCAATGATTCGAAACTTTCATATAACTAGGCCTAGACTCAGTGATCCAAATCGGTAATTTGATGGGCTATTATCAAGCGATTTTTACCATTCATATGATTGCGGGACTATTTCAAGTGATCCTGATTGTTCTAATGACTGTGCCTGTTATGTATGATCAAACTCTTTTTTTTTGAATGAGCACATCTTAATGATCCAAACATTCATATGATCCAAATGGCTAATTTTCAACTGGATTAATTCTACTGATCCTAATTGTTCGTATGACTTGGCCCATTTTCAATGATCATACTGTTCATATAATTGAGGTCATTTGAATGATCAAAACATTCGTGTGACTGGGCTCCTCTTATGCAATCTAAATCAGCATATGGTTAGGTTAGTCTTCTTTCATTTAAGCCTATAATTCGATTGGCCAATCATATGCTCCAAGTCGTATCTAGAGATAACTCATTTGAATGATGCAAACATTCGTATGACCTGGCTTGTCTCAAGTTATCCAAATCAGCATATGGTCAGGCCAGTCTTCCTTCATCTAACCCTTTCATACGATTGAGCCAATTATATAGTCAGTGTTATCCATTTTTCGAACCGTTCACATGACTAGACCCGTACTCAATGATCCAAATCGGTAATGAAAAGGAGCTAGTTTCCAGTGATCTGTACCGTTCATATGATCGGGGGACCATTGATCCTAATTGTTCTTAAGACTCGGCCATTGACTATGATCAAGTCGTTCACATGACTAGGTCCATACTAATTGATCCAAATCATTAATATGGTTTGGCATGTCTATCATCATCTAAGCCGTTCACACATATGCCGAGTCTTGTATGTGCTATATTGGAAGGATAATGTCGTCGCAATGATTTTATTTGGTAAGCATGTTTAGGACTATTTTCTGGGATCCAAACTTTTCATAGGACTCATCCGTTTTTTTGAATTCTAGACCGCTTTGTTTGCATGAACTCATCATTACCAATGATCTGAAACTTTCATATGACTAGGCCCAGACTCAGTGATCCAAATTGGTAATTTGAAGGGCTATTTTCCATTCATATGATCGCGGGACTATTTCTTGTGATCCTATTTGTTCTCATGACTCGGCCCATTATGTACGATCAAACTATTCATATGAATGAGCTCATCTTAATGACCCAAACATTCATATTATCCAAATGGCTATTTTTCAACGGCATTAATTCTAGTGATCCTAACTGTTCGTATGACTTGGCCCATTTTCAATGATCATACCGTTCATATGATTGAGGTCATTTGAATGATCCAAACGTTCATGTGACTTGGCTCATCTTATGCAATCCAAATCAGTATATGGTTGGGTCAGTCTTCCTTCATCTAAGCCTATCATGCGATTGGCCAATCATATGCTTCGAGTCATTTCTAGAGATCGCTCATTTGAATGAAGCAAACAGTCGTTTGACCTGGCTTCTCTTAAATTATCCAAATCGACATATGGTTGGGCCAGTCTTCCTTCATCTAAGCCTTTCATACGATTTAACCAATCATATAGTTAGAGTTATCAATTATTCGAACCATTCATATGACTAGATCCGTACTCAATGATCCAAATCAGTAATGAAAAAGGGCTAGTTTTTCTTGTGACTCGGCTGTTGACTATGATCAAATCATTCACATGACGAGGTCCATATTAATTGATTCAAATCATTAATATGATTTGGCATGCCTGTCAACATCTAAGCCGTTCACACATATACCAAGTCTTGTATGTGCTATATTAGAAGGACAATGTCATCGCAATGATTTAATGATTTGGCATGCCTGTCAACATCTAAGCAGTTCACACATATACCAAGTCTTGTATGTGCTATATTAGAAGGACAATGTCGTCGCAATGATTTTAGCCGGTATGCATGTTTAGGTCTATTTTCTGTGATCCAAACTTTTCATATGACTCATCCGGTTTTCTGATTTTCAGACCGCTTTGTTTGGATGAACTCATTACCAATGATCCGAAACTTTCATATGACTAGGCCCGGACTCAGTGATCCTAATCGGTAATGTGAATGGCTATTTTCAAGCGATTTTTACCATTCATATGATTGCGGGACTATTTCTAATGATCTTGATTGTTCTCATGACTCGGCCCATTATGTATGATCAAACTCTTTTTATGAAGGTGCTCATCTTAATGATCCAAACATTCATATGATCCAAATGGCTAATTTTCAATGGGATTAATTCTACTGATCCTAACTGTTTGTATGACTTGGCCCATTTTCACTGATCATACTGTTCATATGATTGAGGTCATTTGAATGATGCAAACATTCATGTGACTTGGCTCGTCTTATGCAATCCAAATCAGTATATGGTTGGGTTAGTCTTCCTTCATCGAAGCCCATCATGTGATTGGCCATTCATATGCTCCGAGTCGTACTTAGTGATCGCTCATTTGAATGATGCAAACATTCGTATGACCTAGCTTGCCTTAAGTTATCCAAATCGACATATGGTTGGGCCAGTCTTCCTTCATCTAAGCTTTTCATACGATTGAGCCAATCATATAGTCAGAGTTATCAATTATTCGAACGTTTCATATGACTAGACCCGTGCTCAATGATCCAAATCGGTAATGAAAAGGGTCTAGTTTCTAGTGATCTGTACCATTCGTATGATCGGGGGACCATTTCCGGTGATCCTAATTGTTCTTATGACCTGGCCATTGAGTATGATCAAATCGTTCACATGACTAGGTCCATATTAATTGATCCAAATCGTTAAAATGGTTTGGCATGTCTATCATCATGCAGGTCGTTCACACATATACCGGGTCTTGTATGTGCTATATTGGAAGGCTAATGTGGTAGTAATGATTTTAGCCGGTATGCATGTTTACACCTATTTTCTGTGATCCAAACTTTTCACATGACTCGTCCAGCTTTCTGAATTACAGACCACTTTGTTTGGATGAACTCATTACCAATGATCCGAAACTTTCATATGACTAAGCTCAGAGTCATTGATCCAAATCGGTAATGTGGAGGGCTATTTTCCAGTGATTTTTACCATTCATATGATCGCGGGATTATTTGTAGTGATCCTGATTGTTCTCATGACTCGGCCCATTATGTATGATTAAACTATTCCTATGAATGAGCTCATCTTAATGATCCAAACATTAATATGATCCAAATGGCTAATTTTCAACGGGATTAATTTTAGTGATCCTAACTGTTCGTATGACTTGGCCCATTTTCAATGATCATACTGTTCAGATGATTGAGGTCATTTGAATGATCCAAACATTCGTGTGACTTGGCTCGTCTTATGCAATCCAAATCAGCATATGGTTGGCTCACTCTTCCCTCATGTAAGCCTATCATGCGATTGGCCAATCATATGCTTTGAGTCGTATCTAGAGATCACACATTTGAATGAAACAAACATTCGTATGACTTGACTTGTCTTAAGTTATTCGAATTGTCATATGGTTGGGCCAGTCTTCCTTCATCTAAGCCTTTCATACGATTGAGCCAATCATATGCTCAAGAGTTATCAATTATTCGAACCGTTCATGTGGCTAGACCCATACTCAATGATCCAAATCAGTAATGAAAAGGGGCTAGTTTCCAGTGATTTGTACCCTTCATATGATCGGGGGACCATTTCTGGTGATCCTAATTGTTCTTATGACTCTGCCGTTGACTATGATCAAATCGTTCACATGACTAGGTCCATATTAATTGATCCAAATCGTTTGTATGGTTTGGCATGTCTATCATCATCTAAGCCGTTCACACATATACCGAGTCTTGTATGTGCTATATTGGAAGGATAATGTAGTCACAATGATTTTAGCTGGTATGCATGTTTAGGCCTATTTCCTGTGATCCAAACTTTTTATATGACTCATCTGGTTTTCTGAATATTAGACCGCTTTGTTTGGATGAACTCATTACCAATGATCTGAAACTTTCATATGACTAGGCCCAGACTCAGTGATCCAAATTGGTAATGTGAAGGGCTATTTTCAAGCGATTTTTACCATTCCTATGATCGCGAGACTATTTCTAATGATCCTAATTGTTCTCATGACTCGGCCCATTATGTATGATCAAACTCTTTTTTTGAATGAGCTCATCTTAATGATTGAAACATTCATATGATCCAAATGGCTAATTTTCAAAGGGATTAATTCTAGTAATCCTGACTGTTGGTATTACTTGGCCCATTTTCAATGATCATACTGTTCATATGATTGAGGTCATTTGAATGATCAGAACATTCACATGACTTGCCTCGTCTTATGCAATCCAAATCAGCATATGATTGGGTCAGTCTTCCTTCACCTAAGCTTATCATGTGATTGGCCAATCATATGCTCCGAGTCGTATCTAGAGATCGCTCATTTGAATGATGCAAACATTCATATGACCTGGCTTGTCTTAATTTATCCAAATCGACATATGGTTGGGCCAGTCTTCCGTCATCTAAGCCTTTCATACGATTAAGCCAATCATATACTCAGAGTTATCAATTATTCGAACCGTTCATATGATTAGACCCATACTCAGTGATCTAAATCGGTAATGAAAAGGGGCTAGTTTTCAATGATCTGTACCATACATATGATCGGGGACCATTTCCGATGATCCTAATTGTTTTTATGACTCTGCCGTTGTCTATGATCAAATTGTTCACATGACTAGGTCCATATTAATTGATCCAAATCGTTAATATGGTTTGGCATGTCTATCATCATCTATGTCGTTCACACATATATTGAGTCTTGTATGTGCTATATTGGAAGGCTAATGTGGTTGCAATGATTTTAGCCGGTATGCATGTTTAGGTCTATTTCCTGTGATCCAAACTTTTCATATGACTCATCCGGTTTTCTGAATTTTAGACCGCTTTGTTTGGATGAACTCATTATCAATGATCGGATACTTTCATATGACTAGGCCCAGACTCAGTGATCCAAATCAGTAATGTGAAGGGCTATTTTCAAACGATTTTTACCATTCATATGATCGCGGGACTATTTTCCTACTTGTTCCCATGACTCGGTCCATTTCTGTATGATCAAACTCTTTTTATGAATGAGCTCATCTTAATGATTGAAACATTCATATGATCCAAATGGCTAATTTTCAAAGGGATTAATTCTAGTAATCCTGACTGTTGGTATTACTTGGCCCATTTTCAATGATCATACTGTTCATATGATTGAGGTCATTTGAATGATCAGAACATTCACATGACTTGCCTCGTCTTATGCAATCCAAATCAGCATATGATTGGGTCAGTCTTCCTTCACCTAAGCTTATCATGTGATTGGCCAATCATATGCTCCGAGTCGTATCTAGAGATCGCTCATTTGAATGATGCAAACATTCATATGACCTGGCTTGTCTTAATTTATCCAAATCGACATATGGTTGGGCCAGTCTTCCGTCATCTAAGCCTTTCATACGATTAAGCCAATCATATACTCAGAGTTATCAATTATTCGAACCGTTCATATGATTAGACCCATACTCAGTGATCTAAATCGGTAATGAAAAGGGGCTAGTTTTCAATGATCTGTACCATACATATGATCGGGGACCATTTCCGATGATCCTAATTGTTTTTATGACTCTGCCGTTGTCTATGATCAAATTGTTCACATGACTAGGTCCATATTAATTGATCCAAATCGTTAATATGGTTTGGCATGTCTATCATCATCTATGTCGTTCACACATATATTGAGTCTTGTATGTGCTATATTGGAAGGCTAATGTGGTTGCAATGATTTTAGCCGGTATGCATGTTTAGGTCTATTTCCTGTGATCCAAACTTTTCATATGACTCATCCGGTTTTCTGAATTTTAGACCGCTTTGTTTGGATGAACTCATTATCAATGATCGGATACTTTCATATGACTAGGCCCAGACTCAGTGATCCAAATCAGTAATGTGAAGGGCTATTTTCAAACGATTTTTACCATTCATATGATCGCGGGACTATTTTCCTACTTGTTCCCATGACTCGGTCCATTTCTGTATGATCAAACTCTTTTTATGAATGAGCTCATCTTAATTATCCAAACATTCATATGATCCAAATGGCTAATCTTCAACGGGATTAATTCTAGTGATCCTAACTGTTCGTATGACTTGGCCCATTTTAAATGATCATACTGTTCATATGATTGAGGTCATTTGAATGATCCAAACATTCGTGTGACATGGCTCGTTCTATGCAATCCAAATCAGCATATGGTTGGGTCAGTCTTCCTTCATCTAAGCCTATCATGCTATTGGCCAATTATATGCTCCGAGTCGTATCTAGAGATCGCTCATTTGAATGATGCAAACATTCATATGACCTGGCTTTTGTTAAGTTATCCAAATCGACATATGGTTGGGCCAGTCTTCCTCCATCTAATCCAATTGAGCCAATCATATACTCAGAGTTATCAATTATTCGAACCGTTCATATGACTGGACCTGTACTCAATGATCCAAATCGTTAATGAAAAGGGGCTAGTTTTCAGTGATCCGTACCATTCATATGATCGGGGGACCATTTCCGGTGATCCTAATTGTTCTTATGACTCGGCCATTAATTATGATCAAATTGTCCATATGACAACTCATTTTTTTAATCCAAACAATAACATGACTGGGTCCATATTAATTAATCCAAATCGTTAATATGGTTTGGCATGTCTTTCATCATCAAAGCCATTCGTGTGACTGGGCAATTCATATACACATACTTGCATCAACTGATCAAAGTTGTGAATGTTGTCGTGTTGATTTCTAGTGACCCAAGCTGTCCGCATGGTTGGTCCTATATGTAGTGATTCATGTTGTTTAGATGAGTCAATCCATTTTCTACATGTAAATCTGTTTGGTTTGGATGAGCTCATTTTGAATGATCTAAACAATTAATATGGCTAGGCCGGTGATCAATATTCCAAGCCATTAAGGTGGTGGGCAGTTTTTTGTGAACCATCCCATTCATCTAATTGGGAATATTTTTGGTGATTCAAATTGTTTGTATGCCTTGGCCCATTTTCTACGATCCAACTGCCTACACGATTATAATGATCCAACCCATTCATATGACTAGGCCTATATTATTGATCCAAATCATTAGTATTGTTGGGCCAATCTCATCTAAGGCGTTCATGTGATTGGGCCAGTTATACCAAGTCTTGTATTGGCTATCTTAGTAGGCTAATGTGGTCGCAATGATTTTAGCCGATATGCATGGTTAGGCCTATTTTCTGTGATCTAGACAGTTCATATGACTAATCCAGTTTTCTGAATTTTAGAATGTTTTGTTTGGATGAACTCATTATCAATGATCCGAAACTTTCATATGATTAGGCCCGGACTCAGTGATCCAAATCGGTAATGTGAAGGGTTATTTTCAACCAATTTTTACCTTTCATATGATTGCAGGACTATTTTTTGTGATCCTGATTATTCTCATTACTCAGCCTATTTATTTTCAAACTATTCATATGAATGAGCTCATCTTAATGATCCAAACATTCATATGATCCAAATGGGTAATGCGAAGGGCTAATTTTCAATGGGATTATTTCTAGTGATCCTATTTGTTCATATGACTTGGCCCATTTTCAATGATCATAATGTTCATATGATCGAGCTCATTCGAATGATCCAAACATTCATATAACTTGGCTCGTCTTACGCAATCCAAATCAGCATATTGTTGGGTCAATCTTCCTTCATCTAAGCCTATCATACGATTGGCCAATCATATGCTCTGAGTCGTATCTAGCGATCGCTCATTTGAATGATCTAAACATTCTTATGACTTAGCTCATCTTATGTAATCCAAATCAGCATATGGTTGGGTCAGTCTTCCTTCATCTAAGCCTATCATACGATTGGCCAATCGTATGCTGCAAGTCGTGTCTAGAGATCACTCATTTGAATGATCTAAACATTCGTATGACCTGGCTTGTCTTAAGTTATCTAAATCAACATATGGTTGGGTCAGTCTTCCTTCACCTTAGCCTTTCATACAATTTAGCCAATCATATCCTCAAAGTCATATCTAGAGACCCAAGATGTGAATATAATGGCCATCAAATGGTCCGAGTCATATCTAGAGATTGGCCAATCATATGCTCATTCATCTAAGATCATATGCTCCGAGTCGTATCTAGAGATTGCTCATTTGAATGATCCAAACATTCATATGACATGGCTTGTCTTATGCAATCCATATCAGCATATGGTTGGGTTGGTCTTCCTTCATCTAAGCCTATTATACGATTGGCCAATTGAATGCTCTGAGTCATGTCTAGAGATCGCTCATTTGAATGATCCAAACATTCGTTTGACCTGGCTTGTCTTAAGTTATCAAAATCAACATATGGTTGGGCAAGTCTTCCTTCAGCTTAGCCTTTCATACGATTGAGCCAATCATATACTCAGAGTCATATCCAAACACCCAAGTTGTGAATATAATTGGGCCAAGTTCTAGTGACCCAACCCGATCACATGGTTGGGCCAACTTTTAATGATCCATTCTAGTGATGAAAGTTGTCAATATGGTTATGCCAATTTCTAGTGACCCGAGCTGACTGCATAGTTGGTTGCTTTTTTAGTGATCCATGCTATTAAGATGAGTTGGGCCGTTTTCCACATTTGAAACTATTTGGATTGGATGGGCTTATTCTCAATGATCCAAACAATTAATATGGCTAGGCATGTACTTAGTGTTGCAAATTGTTAATGCGGTGGGCTGGTTTTGTATGAATTATACCATTTATATGATCGGGACTATTTTTTCTGATCTAAATTATTTCGTATGGGTCAACCCATTTTCTATTGGCAAATTGTCTATATTAATGGACTCATTTTAATGATCCAAACAACTCACATAGCTAGGCTTGATTATTGATGCAAATCATTACCACGGTTCAGCGAACCTAATTTAAGCCCTTCATGTAATTGGGCCAAGATAGTAGGTTAATATGGTTCCAATGATTCAACCGGGCATATTTTCAGTGATCTAACTTGGTTGAATAAGTCATCTAATTTATCAATTATAGACTATTTTCTCTGGATGAATTCGGTATCAATTATTCAAACCGTTCATATGACTAGACTCGTACTCAATGATCCAAATCGGTAATGTAATGGGGCTATTTTTCAGTGATCTATACCATTCATATGATCGGCGGACCATTTCTGGTGATCCTAATTGTTCTTATGACTCGGCCATTGTCAATGATCAAATTGTTCATATGACAGCTCATTTTAATGACCCAAACATTAACATGATTAGGTCCATATTAATTAATCCAAATCGTTAATATGGTTTGGCATGACTTTCATCATCTAAGCCGTTTGTGTGACTAGGCAAATCATATACAGAGTGTTGTATCATCTAAGCTGTTAATGTTGTGGGCTAATGTTCGGTAATCCATAGCATTAGAAGATCTAGATTATTTTTGGTAATCCAAATTGTTTATACGACTTAGACAATTTTCTATGACCAAACTATCCATATGAATGGTAACATTTTGATAATCCAAATAATTCATATGACTCGGCTTATAATATGGATCCAAATTATTAATATTGTTGGTCCAATGTCATCTATGCTGCTTTTAATGTTTTAAAAAAAAATTTATGATGTTTTTATGATTGGGCCAGACCCATGTTTAGTGATCCTAATAAGTTAATATGGTTGGGACTATTTTCAGTCTTGTTAGTTGTTCCAATGACTTATCCAGATTTATGAATTCTATATTGTTTTGTTTGGATGAGCTCATTGTGAATGATTTGAAACTTTTTCGTGTGACTAGGCCCATACTCAGTGATCCAAATCGGTAATGTGAATGGCTAGTTTTCTATGATCCATACTGTTTGTTCATATGATTGGGGAATTATTTCTAGTGATCCTAATTGTTTGAATGACTTAACTCATTTTCTATGATTAAACTGTTCATATGACTGAGCTCGTTTTAGTGATCCAAATATTCATATGACTTGGCCCGTCTTAAGTAATCCAAATCAGTATATGATCGGGTCAGTCTTCCTCCATCTAAGCCGTTCATACGATTGAACCAATGATATACTCATAGAATCGTTTTTAGAGATGCAAGTTTTGAATATAGTTGTGCCAAGTTCTGGTTATCCAAGCCGATCGCATGGTTGGGCCTATTTTTAGTGATCCATTCTGTTCAGATGGGTTGACCCTTCTGCATTTGAAACTATTTTTGTTTGCAAGAGCTCTTCCTGAATTATCCAAACAATTCATATGGCTAGGCCTGCATTTGGTGGTCCAAATCGCTAATGTCAAGGGCTAATGTTCAGTAGTCCATACCATTAGAAGATCTAGATTATTTTTGGTAATCCAAATTATCTGTACGACTCAGACCATTTTCTATGACCAAACTATCCATATGTCCAAATCGCTAATGTCAAGGGCTAATGTTCAGTAGTCCATACCATTAGAAGATCTAGATTATTTTTGGTAATCCAAATTATCTGTACGACTCAGACCATTTTCTATGACCAAACTATCCATATGAATGGTCTTATTTTGATCATCTAAATTATTCATATGACTAGGTTTATAATACTGATCCAAATTATTAATATTGTTGGTCCAATCTCATCTATGCTGCTTTTAATGTTTTTTTTAAAAAAATTCTAATGCTGTTTTTATGATTGGGCCAGTCATCTACATAGACCCATATTTAGTGATTCTAGCAGGCTATAAAAAGAAGGCCAACTTTTGGATGGATGTGATCACTTGATTGGGTGTTTTTATGCATTCCGGCACATGGAGCACACCTAATTGTTAGGTTACATTGATTGATTGGACTGTCCATGTGTCCTTGTCCAGCTAGGAGCACAAGTTATAGAGCCATTAGAGTGGCTCTGGAAGCACTGGATGATTTCTCTTCATTTTAGTATTCTGCAACTCTTCTAGACTGAGAATGACTTTAGACTTGGAATTTGCTATTGGTTTATTCTCCCTAAGAACGTTACCAATGATTTTTATGCATTCATCATTTTTCTTATATTCCACCTTTTTTTCTTTTCACTACAAGCGTTTGGCATGATGTTCTTGATAACTCTCTTGTTGAAAGTTTAAATGGTTGTGATTTGAAGTGTTTGTAGTCCCTATTAAGATTTGTAATTCTCCATTGTATTAATGATGCTGGTTATTAGATTTCTTTGATTTAGTTCTTTCTTCTTGATGAATCCATATTAGTTGAAGAAGGATAGTGTTTATTATCATGCCATCATGTTGATGTCAGCACCATTATAAAGACAAATAAAAAAAGATACAGATGAAATCATGGTTTTATGTCACAGATGACAACAACCTGCGTAGCAGGTTCTAAGGATGCTGATTATTACCTACTTTTCTTACTTTTTGGGTTTCTTTTTGTTTTGTTTTGATTTGTTTTTTTTTTTTTTGTTTTTTTTGTTTTTTCAGGTTTTTTCAGATTACTTTTTGATGGGCTTGTTTTTCTAGTTACTGAAAAAAAAAAAAAAAAATTCATACTTAAAATGATGACGAAAAATTTGCTTGTAGTGTATCCAGCACCATATATATAGGAAACTGTTTCCACTTGTTCCTTGTTCTTGCATTTATTGGTTCTGTCATTGGGTTCAGTTAGAAAAGTAGAATTAAAAGAGGGGAAAAAAAGGAAATTTGTTTTGCTATATAAGATTAAAAAATGCAAGAAAAGGGCATTGAAGAGCTTTGGAGCTTGGTGTTTTTTGCTTTTCAAACTTGATGGCTCTTTGGAGTTTGGTACTCCTTGTGTGGGAATTAGTTGCACAGACTGTCTAATTAGGTGCTGCTGATGCTTAGACCTGCACTCCCGCTCCTGCTTCCTATCTGTTTATACATGCCAACATTTTGAAACTGATGCGTCCCTGATCCCGAACCCAAAACTGTTGCTGATTCAATTCCCACTTTGTGCATCCATATGAGGGATACCTCATATCCTTCTTACAAGTTTGTTGAAGCCTTCAATAACAGTTTTTGTATGTTAAAAAAAGGTTTGTTTTATCTTTCTTTTTTCCTTTGTAAAATTTACTCTTGTATTTTTATTTGGTGAAGCGAGTAACCTTGTTTGCATGAATTTTACATGGACATTTGCAGAAGATTGCTAGTGGCCTTGTATTATTGTATCTAGTGCTAACACTTGTTCCCTAACTTGAGATTCTAGCAAATATCCCCTATCATGCTAAACAAACTTTTTGAAATTGGATCCAGTCGTTGATGTCAGAAATGTAACAGAAGCAAGTTAAATAGGAACCATGAGAAAGAAAAAGTTTCTCTATGATGCAAAACCAAAATGGAATTCACAATTGCAATAGACTGAAATTTCTATCTCCTGATTTGCTTAGAGGTATTTTATTGAAGAAGAAAAGGATTTGGAGAAACGTGTTTGCCTGTTCTTCATTGACACCTTGTATGGCTAAGAAAGTACAGGTAATAAAATGAGGGGTGTGCTCTATGGTTGTACTGGGCAGAAGTGGGGTCCAAGTGATGTATTCACAACATCCAATCCATCGATGCTTCGCCTTTACATCCAGGGGGCAAAAATAAACCCAAAGGAAATCTCAGGTGGGCCCCAAAACAGGAAACAAGTTGAGTGAGTGCCCACCCTTTGTTGGGGCCCTTTTTCACCAACATTTCACCTGAAATGCCAAAATGAAAATAATAAGAACACTTTCTACTGTATGCAATTCATATAATCCTTCACTAAATATCACAGTCCAATAAACAATTGTATGATGGCGATGTATTTCAGTTGTGAAATTTAATTAGACTCATGCATGTTGAGCTGCCCACAATCTGCCCATGCACAAGCATGTAAGATCCAAGCCATTCATTCTCTAGGCCCCATTACAGACTTTGGCCTGGTCCAATAGCCAAGTCAGTCCAATTGATCTAACCACACTCTTTCCATGAATGCAAGCAATTTTATGTTATTTTCAAGCCATCCATTTTCTATAAACATTGTAGCCAGCTTTATATCAGCCTAGCATTGGGCCTAATGAATGACCAGATATAAGCATTGGTGGTACGATAATTAGTGCATCTTGTTTGCACCATGGTACTCCGTAATAGTAACTGTGGCTGTAATGACCACCACCGTTACCTTTACGATACAGGTCATAACAGTTGTTATGGTCTTTTTTTATTGGAAAAAAACTTAACGGCCTTTAGCAGGAGGGGGGGGGGGGGGTGTTACAAGCCATTACAAGGGCCATAACGGAAATTAAAGGTCATTTTTTCTGTAACAGCCGTTACAACCCCGTAACATATAATGGTTGCTACCTTTCCTTTACGTAATGGCCCTTATGACCCATAACAGCCGTTATTGCACACCATGGTTTATACGCTTTGCAAGACACAATAAACAGGATAATGGCCTGGCAATTTCTAAGTCATTTCGCACTATCTTCATTTGGGCTCCTTTCGTAGACAGGAGCATTCGACACCATCCACAGTTCCCCAAATTGCTAAGTTGGCGGGAATTTCAAGTTCTAGGAATTGGTTTGTTCTATATGCGTCTTCTAATTTTTAGTCACTTTAGTGCATGTTTGCTCAAGGCCAATAATATGTTTCTTCTTGATAGCTGGCTTGAGGCCGCTAATGAACAGCTCAGTTGCTTGCAATTCACACAGAACTTCCATACAGGTATTGCTCTCTGTGCATTCTAGTTTACTTCCATCTTTTATTTCTTCAACTGTCGGAATATGCCTTGAGGAATTAGACACCATAACCATGTGGGCCAATTTTCTCGTAATTTGGATCATTCATCATGCAGTCCTCATTTTGGGTGAGTCAGCCCACAATATCTCCCTGGTTACACAATCTTAACAGCATGCAAATCCATGGACAAATATGAACATTCACTTAGGACTGTCAATGGGTCGGGTACGGACGTTGGCTCCTACAGTACCAGTAGGCTAACCGCATTCAGGTCTTGCCAGAGATAGGTCCTTTAGGGTCCTACACATTTGCCACTTCAATACATGTTTGGTGTATAAATGGGCTCTCTCATATGTGTGTGGCTTAGGAAACCTTATTCCATTGCTAAAATCATCAAAATGTATTAAAATATATGAGTGTTAAGTGTAAAAAATTAACTGGACCCAACCCGGACTCGACTTTAACAGGGTCCTTTACATGTACCCAACCCAAAACGACTAGACCCTATTTTTAACCGGGTCTAAAAGGTGAGACCTGAACCCCACCATTTCCTAGCATGTCTAGATGATGGGACCTGGCACATCAAAACTAGGTTGACTCCATTGGGTACCCATTGACAGCCCTACATCCAATCAGTTGGATTTTTGGGTTTAAGTCATCCTTTGATAGTCCAATCTCTATGAGGTATTTGCTAGTCTATAGGTTTATTCTTTCTTCTTCAATGGTTTTTCTTTCTAATTTCCACATCTCTAGGATTATCTAGGAAAACACTGATGATGGGGTTTTTCTAGGCTTCCTTAAAATTATAGTGTTTTTCTAGTCAATTTAAGTCATAGATCTTTGTGCAGCATTCCGTCTGTGGTCGCAAGGGGATCCGGGGATCTCAGGTTTTCATGTACAGGAAGAAAGAAGGGCCTGCAGCAATATATTCTCGCAAGAGGGGTGAGCGACAGCCCTGTTAGGTTTTGCTTTTCCCATTAGAGGCGGTGAGGGCTTTGTTGTTTCCACCACCCGTAGGCTAACCGCATTCAGGTCTTGCCAGAACTGGGTCCTTTAGGGTCCTACACATTTGCCACTTCGATACATGTTTGGTGTATAAATGGGCTCTCTCACATGTGTGTGGCTTAGGAAACCTTATTCCATTGCCAAAATCATCAAAATGTATTAAAATATATGAGTGTTAGTGTAAAAAATTAACTGGACCCAACCCGGACTCGACTTTAACAGGGTCCTTTACATGTACCCAACCCAAAATGACTAGACCCGATTTTTAACTGGGTCTGAAAGGTGAGACCTGACTGCTTGCCTCCAAGTGCAGAGGTTCATAAGTAATATCCTGTGAATACAGGGTCGATCCCACAGGGAGATGAATTGCGAGAAGGAAAAAATCAAATGCAAAACAAACTAAGTAATAAAAACTAAACTTATGATTTGATTTTTGGATTTTTGAATGGATGTAATTCAATTGAATAAAAAAAACACCCAAGCTTCAAAGTTCCACACATAGATTAATGTTCCAAAATCATGATGACTTGGATAACACAACTAGGATCTGAGCACTATGGTCAGCCTAATCGGAAAATAAAACACTTTAAATATTTTAATAAATGATATAAAAGATTAGAAAATAATAGATTTGCACCATTGACATATATTCTCAAGTGTCAGTGATTTTAAGTATTCAATATCTATAGGATAATGAATATCAAAGAAATATAACAGGTTGAGAACATCTCCTATCTAGGAAATCTGATTAATCTAGGGGTAAGCCTATCCATCAATGTAAATCTCATATGATGGAAACATATGGATCTTACAAGAGGATAAAAACAAAATCTAAATAATAGATAATATGCATACACCATTATTCTCATCATTAAAACAATCAATCATCATAATTTAAAGAAATATTAAACCCATGTGCTTCCCTTCTAGCTTGGGCTAGAGGGAACTTAGAAAAACATAATTAAATTGCAGAAATAAAAAGCAACAAGAAAGAAAGAAGAAAAATTGTAAATAAAAAAGATCTAAAAGGAAAGAAACAACTTATAAAGCTTTAATAAATAAAAAAAACTCTTTAAAAAAACCCTAAATATTGCTCTTAAATGCTTCTAATGATGCTTTAGAATGCCCTAGGAGGCCCTATTTATAAGTAGGGAACTCCAAACTTCGTACAAAGTTGAAAACCCTAGAAAACGCCTCAAATATACGTATTTTCCCAAAATAGACTTCTCGCCGCATAGTTCGTTTAAAACAGACTTCCTGCTGCGCAGTTTTCCAAAATAAACTTCACAGCTTCAAAATACACTTTTTTAGGACGATTTCAGGATTCTTCACTTCAAATCTTCGATTCTCTTCATTCCTCGCTTGGTTTTCTTGGATCTTTGGCATGTAAATTCTTCAATCTTGATCTCCTAAGATCCATCCATTGCCTTGGTGAATTTGAGCATCAAATTCTTACTTTTTAACACCTTTTTCAATCCAAGCTTTTAAATTCACATTGCAACACATACATGAGTAAAATAGAATATTAAGATGATTTATGTTCATAAAACCAAGATATAAATGGCGAAAATTATGCAATATTTGAGTCTTAACAAGACCTGAATCCAACCATTTCCTAGCATGTCCAGATGATGGGACCTGGACACATCAAAACTAGGTTGACTCCATTGGGTACCCACTGACAGCCCTACATCCAATCAGTTGGATTTTTGGGTTTGAGTCATCCTTTGATAGTCCAATCTCTATGAGGTGTTTGCTAGTCTATAGGTTTATTCTTTCTTCTTCAATGGTTTTTCTTTCTGATTTCCACATCTCTAGGATTAGCTAGGAAAACACTGACGATGAGGTTTTTCTAGGCTTCCTTAAAATTATAGTGTTTTTCTAGTCAATTTAAGTCATAGATCCATGTGCAGCATTCTGTCTGTGGTCGCGAGGGGATCCAGGGATCTCAGGTTTTCATGTACAGGAAGAAAGAAGGGCCTGCGGCAATACATGCTTGCAAGAGGGGCGAGCGACAGCCCTGTTAGGTTTTGCTTTTCCCATTAAAGGCGGTGAGGGCTGTTGTTTCCACCACCCAAGCTAAACCTGGCCAGACCTCAAGGACAGAAGCTTACCGTGAGCTGGAGTGTGTGAAGATCAAACAGTGCCATTGGATAATGCACCTGATGGTTCCCAAAAGGGGGAGGACATGTCCGATGGGTAAGGGGTCGTTTGGGAGCGTTTATTTGATATCCATTGGCAATGCCATAAATCCATGTGAATTGGAATCACAGAGCGTGTATTTGATATGCATTGGTAATTACCATGGAATCCATGAGAATTGGAATCACCAGTTATGTTTGGCCACCTGTATTTGGAAGAGAGTAAGAGAGACGACCATAATCAGTAGTGCGCGCGCAATCTGGTAATCTGAACCACCAATTTGTGTTGGGTAGCCTGTATTTGTGTATTTGGAAGAGAGACTGAGAGATGACTATAATCAGTAGTATGTGTGTAACCATTCATATTACTAAGCTCTTTTCAAGTTATCAAATGCCATGACTATTTCATGTTGTGCAGACCACTTGGGCTCGGGATCTGCCTCATTTTTTGGACCATGCCCTAAAATGCGCTGGCAGCAAATATGGACAGCATGGATTAGACATACTGATTTTTCAGCCGTTTGATTTCATGCATGCAATCATGAAAACCTTGGTATAATTAAGCATGCATTTCCCTTCCAAACCAACCATGGGCGACAAGTCATAATTGTTTATCTGCTATTGAAGTTAGTAAATAAAAAATCAAACGCCCCTTATACGTATTGTACCACGTTTGCTATATTGGTGTTTTTTGCACATGAAAATCCTGCATTTGATTACACCACAGCAATCACATACCTTAGATCTATTTAAGCTAATTTTTTAACCAGGAACATTGTTAGGGCAAATCGCTGACAAACAGAGCACACTTTACGTGTCCCACGATGTGTAAGTGGGCCTCATCACATACATCAACATGGATGAGATCATTTGCATGGATCATTAATGTCAATAATCTATTTTGTGTAATCCACCCTTGATGACACATCCCTCTCAAATCAATTTAATTAGGTGATCCAAATCATCCGATCAATGGCTATGGAAAAAGATAATTTATATCATTAACACTTTTTGTTTGATCTTTATATGAACCATCCATCATGCTGGACACATCATCAATGGCCTGTCCCTCTCAAATCACTTTGATTGGACGATCCTAACCATCGAATTAATAGCTATGGAAGTGGATAATCCATATTGGTTGTAATGTAAAAGGTTCAATCATTGATATGAACCATCCATCATTTGGGGCATCCACTCAGTGGCCCATCCTTCTCAAATATCTTTGATTGAACAGTGATAACCACCTATCAATGGATATTGAAATGGATGATTAGTGGTAGTTATACGTGAAAAGGCATGATTATTTATGTGGACTGCATGTCATGTGGGCCTCACATGTGAACCAAATCTTATCAAATGACTTTGACCAGATGACACTAAGAATTGACATAAACCATCCATCTTGTGGGGCCCACATTTGATGGCCCATCCGTCGCAAATCACTGTGAATTGATTGAGCCTAGCCATCCAATCAGTGGTTTGGGACATGCATAGTCTTGGAAATGGACGGTCTATACTGAGGTTGCTAGAAAGATCTAAGCATTAATGTGATTTCTCCATCATGTGGGCCCATCTTTGATCACCCATCCTTCTCAAATCACCTTGTTTGGATGATCCTATAATTTGATTAGTAGTTTGGGAAATGGACGGCCCATATTGAGTGTGCTAGAAAATCTAAGGTTGATGTGTATTGTACATCATGTGTGGCTTAAAAATCACTTCAATTAGGTGATCTTAATCATCCAATTATTGGTTTGGGAACTAGATAGTCCATATTGAGTACACTAGGAAGGACCGTCCATCATGGGGGCCCACTATTGATCGCACATCCCTCTAAAAGCACTTTGATCGAATAGGGTCCGTACTCTTGCTCGGGTGGTAGACTCTCAAGGGTTCGTGTACCCATAGGTGGTGAAATTCCACTAGCGTAAGTGTGTGGGGTGTGTGTGCGTGTGTAAAAGAAAAAATAAAAATTTAATCAATTAACCATTAAAAAAAAATAATTTAAATAGGCTATTGGTAATAGAGTTACGTGCATCTAAAAAGAAAAGGCATGCATGCGGTTTTCCGGTACGAAAATGTTTAATTATTCTTATATAAACTTGCGCAACAAACAGCCCTCAGGGCCTGTTTGGTTGAATGTATTTACATGTATTTTTCATGGAATTTCTCTCAAATCAGAAATAAATGCATACACTAAACAATCAGAAATTGGATCAATTTTTATGACATAACACATGATTCGAAGCCAAAACTTTGTGGGCCCCAACATGATACATGTTATATCCACACCATTCATTAGTACAAATCATTTTAGGGTATTGGCACAAAAATGAGATCTTGGACCACACACTACAGAAAGCAGGCGAGATTGGACTCTAACCATTTAAATGTTCTTCCTATGGTGTGGTCCACTTAAGCTTTGGAGATTGAATGCTGGCCATTTACATTCTAATTTGATTTTTAAGAAGGTTTTTAAAAAGCTACCTCATTAATGTATATAATTATCATTTCACTATCTTCTAGTTCTATTACTGGTCGTTTCAATAAATGGATGATGGCTTGGGTGATGTTTATGTAAAATCTATCCCAACTGCTAGGCGTGTCACCCCCTTACGGACAAAAATGCTGCTCTGTTTGTGATTCAAGTCGACTACATGATTAGAAACATTGTACAAAGTAATACTCGCCCAAACTGTTTCATTAGTGGGGCCCATTTGAATCATGGATGGGTATGATTTTTGTCTGTGGGTGGGAATAAATATCTAATGGTCGGGGTGGATCTTACATAAACATCATGATTGGCCTGTCAAAATCAAGAGTGGCATCCCATGCAATTACCTCTTTTCTAAATCATCTCTGTACAGTTTAAGAGGGACCCGGGACTTCATTTTCGACGGGGCCCACCATGATGTGTATGTGAAATCCATTTCAACCATTTGATGCATAATCCAGTTTAGGCCCGGAGCTAAAAAAAAAAAAAAAAAAATCTAAGTTAAGTTAACTTGTGATTCAGGTGGGCCACACTACAGAAAATAGTTGGGATAGACATCCACCATTGATTTTTATAGTGCCTACCATGATGCTTCTATGAAATCCAGTCCAACCATTATTTGCCATATCAAATTTTATTTTTATTTTAAAAAAAAAAAAAAAAAAAAACCCAGGGCCTAAAAATCAGGTGTCTTACCAAAGGAATCAGTTTAGAGCGCTGTCTCATACAATGTTTCCAGCTATGTGGTTCACCTAAATCATGGATGGGAGTATTTTTGGGCCATTGGCCTAACATGAGGTGATGCACCTAAATCATGGATTTTTCATAAACATCACATTGAGGCCCACCCAAGTAGCCGACACCTAACCGCCATAAAAAAAAAAATGTAAGGGAAGACCTGTATCCTCTTTGCTAAATTCAAAGCATGTGAACATTAGATTCGATTAGAATAGTAACAAAACACACTGTACATAAAATACAAGGTGTCCATAGGCCATATTAGCCCAGTCTGGCCTGTTGGTGTGTCATTTACAAGCCTAAGGACTGGGTCCGAGCCTAAAATTCAAGTCCATTTATTAATTTGTTCAGGCCCGCAGTGTTTAGAAGCCTGCTAAATTGGCTCGGCTCATTTAGGATTTCCAAGGCATTTTTGTGTACGTAATACATATATTTCACATATTTCAGCCCTTTGTGGCCAATTTGTCAATTTCCATACATCCATTGTGTATGGAGTTCTTACACATGGGCACATGGTTTGGCAATCCAAATCATTAGTCAAGTGGGGCCCATGTGAATGCATTGTGCCCTTAAAATCACCCAAATTAGAAAATTCTAGTCACTCAGTTTTTGGCCTTTTTTACAGTAAAAGTGGACTGTTGGTGTATCTTTTTTATATACTCAGCAATGGTTGAAAGGATAGGATTGTCCTTTTGAGGAGAATTTGGGGATGCTCAAATCGATGGTCAGGATCACTGACCCATGGCCCCACATGTACAAAATGGGTATAATAGCAAAGTTTCTACAGTAAAAGTGGACTGTTGGTGTTTCTACAAAATGGATATTTTAGTCACAATCAAATCTGATATACCCTTTTGCTTTTCGAGTAATTGCAAGGCCGTACTGTGGACGTGGGACACTAGATTTTGTTATCTAGACCGTGGATTTAAAGTGCACCCTATAGATGCTGGATACCTTGATGTTATTTAGAATAACCTAGACATCATATTACGGCACTTTTTTCCTAGAGTCGTATCTACCTCATTTTTGGGACCATGCCTTAAAATTAGTTGCCAAAACTAATGTATGGCATGGATATACAACGCATATCAAGGTGGGCCCCACAGTCGGGACTCATCCATTAAGTTGGCCTAAGTGAAGAGCTTTGAAATGACAATTTTACCTTTTTCATTGAGATTTTGCATCTGACAATCATACATGACCTTATTTTATTAATTCATGTCTTTGGTTAGAGGCTTCATTATAATTAGGCAATTCACATATTATATTAGTTCTACGTAGGAAAGTTTGGGCCACGCTTGCTTGTTTGGTGATCCATGTGTATCCTTATGATTTTGTTAAAAAAATCTCCAGCAATCACGAGCTTTTTCTACAACACAATAAAACAAATGAAATTCTTTTTTCTTTTTTCCTTTTTTTTTTAACATTTATTTTGATAGGTATTGAGCCCAAGATACCAACGTTGAAACAAACTCTGTCTGCCATTGCGTTGTAGACTCAAACCCAAACAAATGAAACAATTAAAAATCCTTATTTTCAAATTCTAATGTACTAACTTCAACTTCACCTAGAAAAGCAAAGATGGTAAATTTTTAAATCCAATGGTCCTCAAATGATATGCATGATAAATTTCCATGCAATGGCTTGCAGGTGAATGTTACACTAAATGTTACCATGTATCTCTCTAAACAATAGAACCAAAAAATGCCTCACAACATTAGCCAGAGAGAAAAGATTTTGGCAATCAGTCTGGTGATGGTATGCACGACATAATGCAATAGGTTGTAGGTGAATACTCCCAATTAAGATAATGTCTAATCTTGATACGCTTTAACAGCCACACATTAGACATTTCATGCAAGAATGTACTCGTGATGGGGATTGCTAGATTTTGGAGGAAGTGGACACAGGGAATGGTATCCAGTGGTATAAAAAAAAAAAATTTAAAGGCGTCTAGTTTCTGGTTCCAATATTAGCAAGCATCATAGAGTGATCAGCAATTAGAGACATTGCTGGATCGCCAATAGTGATTTCTTCCACATCCCAAGAGAAGTTGATCAAAAGGCAGACCACTTGAAAGTCCTATCTTAATTAAATTTAGTTATCATTTAGAAAAAGAGTTGGTTATTTACCACCCCCCCCCCCACAAAAAAAAAAAAAAAAACACTTCTTCTATGGTGCTCTCATGCTCAAAGAGCAACGGCACTCTCATGGGTGAAGATAATATGTGGTGTCTACTCTAACTTAGCTTCATGTTGCATACTAACTACTAATAGGTAGCAAGCTAGTAGCATCCAAACTCTAGTAAATTGCTGTAACGCCCCAGTTTTCAAGACCTGAGTATACAACTCATTTCCTGAAAAGCCGGATGTTAGTAGATAATCAAATGGTACTCAACAAGATCAAAGTGCGATTAACGAAACTCAAGCATAGCATAAATGTAATCGAGATGAGAATAATATCATGGGCCACTCAGCTGGGGTCCAAATACAAAACTTAAGTTCCAAAGTGTACTAAAATAAACATAAACGACTATTCTACTGATTCAGCTCAAAGTAAGCAGCCGCCTCCTGGTGCGGCTCCTCTTCGAATGACTCCCCGTCTGCTCCAGCTTCAGCAGTCCCAAAGTCCGCTGCGTAGTTTTCTATCCTTGCACCTGTTTCCTCTGTACGGTTGAACATTGATGAATAAGTGACTAGCTCAGTGTGATCTCCCCTCAAGATTACACACCGCCGCCCTAGACAAGAAATAACATGAAGCAACAAAGCATACAAAACAATACATAATGCAGTCTTATTTAATGCATGAATGCATGGATGCACATCGACCTAGGGATGCTCATCCAGTCGGCCTTTAGGCAAAACTCATGCAATGTGGCCGGTCACTAGCGAGATTACGTAGTACATGCGTAGTGCCAAACTCACCGAGAGTGGGTTAATAGTCGATGGTCTGGTAAATAACGAAACGATACCCCAGCTAAATCCTATTAAGCATGTGCTATAACATCTAGAATTAACCACTCGTTATCTCCCGAATGTTATGTATGCATGATTAGCTCAACCATTATTAATCTGTTTACAACCAACAAGTTTAATTAAGCTTAAGGTCACTATGGGGAGCTCATAGCCCAGCATAGGCCGACGGCTCGAACATAGTATCCCATGAACACCATCCTCGGCCCATGAGTCTACCGCCTTAGGGTGTGGGTAGAACCCATCAACACGTGGCCAATCAACTTTCAATGTGTGGGGAACTACCATCGTATGCTTATTAGGAATGAAGGGTTGAAGATATTAAATACAGCGACTAAATGAAGACGGTATGTATGATTTAAACGTAATTAATCATCAGCAGCGAAAATATGGAAGGGTTCATTCCACAGTCAAGTAGCTAGAATCACTCCATAGATGGTAAACCCCATGAATCAGGTTGTCATTACATAACCTCCATGTTGATGGTCTAGTTTTATCAAAATCAATTCCGTTACACCCTAAGTACGGACTCTCTTCAATGGAAGTTTCCCTAGAGAGATTTTGAGTCACGTGTGTCTTAAAATCAATACAATACTCAAAGAAGATGATATGGAGATTTAATAGCATGGTTAAGTAAAGTTCATACATACTTCAAGAGACCCGTAAGTAGTCTAGTCCTAACATTCATATGATCATAACTTATCAATTCTAAGGCATGTGTCTAAGCAAGTTAATCAAATGATTTAATCCATTCTAAAACATGTGTTCAAGTAATCTAGCAATTGGTTTAATACATTCTAAGACATGCGATTAGGTAAACTAACCAAGTGATTTAACAAGTTCTACGACATGTAATTAAATAGGCTACTTAAGTAATTTAGTAAATCTTTAAGACATATGTTTAAGTAAACTAACCAAATGAACTTAATGGATTCTAAGGCATATGTATATACGTAAACTACTCAAGTATTCTACCTGATCCTAAGGCATTGCTTAAATAGACTAGCAAGCATTCAAATCAATTCTTAAGGCATTTATCTAAGTAAATAATTCAAATATTCTTAATCGATCTACTTAAGTAAACTACTCGGATACTAACATCATTTATAAGGCATGTATTCAAGTAGTTACCCGAATGATTTTGCCATCTTTGGGTCATCATTCATAGTTATAGTAAGGCTACCTCTAGCATAGTTTAGAGACGGAAAGCTCAAGGGGAAGAAAATCATCACCTTGTAGGATTGTATTACTATTCTTGGTCTACGTTCCCTTGCGTACCTTGCGGCCCAAATCACGCAAGCAACCTCCTAAGGTTATAGTTTGTAGTAGTCAAAATTCCCAAGGTCAATGCATTGAAGCCACGTGGGTTTGAAAGGTCCCATGACTAAGGCTAGTTAGGCCTACCTTAGAGTGACTAGGCCCACCAGGTTTTGGTCCAACAAGTGGCCCCAATTTGGGCCTAGAATCCATCCATAGACAAAGCCAGAACTGGGCCAGGTTTGGCCCAGCCTACGTTGTGTAATCAAGGCCCAGAAACTGCTGCCTAGAGGTGACCTAGGAACTGGGCTGTTCCCAAGCCCCTGCGGCCCACTAAAGTTTGGCCCAGATGTGGCCTAGGCGACTTCATGGTGCGGCCCACCTGCCTTGGTCTCGTGTGAGGCCCACTGTGAGGAACGTGGCCCACAGGTGGTGCGGCCCACTGAGTTCTGGACTGGGCCTAATATTCGGCTGGACTGCAAATCGGATCGGCCCAGTTCTGGTTTGATTCCGACCCACTTCATGCAACAATTGAAGGCCCAATAAGAGACTCTTTTTTTTTCAGTCCATTATAGGGCCCAAGTAAAACCGATTTTCTACTCTTTCCCTGGCCCAGCTGAGGCCTGGCTTTCAACTCAAATCAGGGCCAGCTAAGGGGTGTTTCAGCTCGGATTCATGGCCCCGATGAAGGCTCGTTCTCGGCCCTATACCTGGCCTGATCTCGGCTCAGTTTTGTGGCCCAACCCAGGGCCGCACTTGGCCCATTTTCTGGGCTGGTTTCAGCCAGCTCGTGCGGTTGATCTCAGCCCAAATCGAGGCTGATTTCGGCCCAGTCCTGGGCTGTTTTCAGCCCAGTTCTGTGTGGCTGACATGGCCAAGTACTGAGAGTGTTTTCATACCATTTAGCTGTTGTTTTCGGCCCACACGGCCCAAAACAGTCTCGATTTGGCCCACTACACAAACCAGATTTGTAGGCCAGCAACACGGCCTATCAAGGGCATTTTTGCTCTGGTTTTCACAGGCCATCTGAGAGTTATTTCGACTTCGATTGCGGCCCAACTAGAGGCTCGATTCTGGTTCAAATCAAGGCCCAGTTGAGGCCTGATTTCAACTCCGGTTATGGCCCATTAAAATGGTCGTTTGAATCAGATTACACGGCCTGCCTGGGAGCCATTTTCGGCCCGACTGAGAGGCATCAAAAGGATGTCTTTCAGCCCTCTGCACGGCCTGGTGAAGGCCTACCTTTGGTCCATTCCTGGCCCAAATCGTGACTGAACTCCCATAGCAAGGCGTCGTTGGATGGAAGGAAAATGGAGGGGAGGTTGGGTGTTACCTAATGGCAGCAACCTACTTTGTTTGGCCAGTGCCTGAACTCAGAAGGGAGGTGTTGCCGGTCTGCACTGACCCAACTCGGCCCGAACTAACACGGTCCGAGTTGGTGCAGTGCGCCACCGAGTCGCACCCTGCCCTGCTCTCTCTCTCTCTCTCTCTCTCTCTCTCTCTCTCTCTCTCTCTCTCTCTCTCTCTCTCTCCCTTTCTTAGCTCTGGCGTGAAATCTGAGGGCAACAGTGGCCCTTTTATAGGCATGGGAGAGAGAACCGACAGTTGGGAAGAAACTCACCTTGTAAAGGCCCTAATTGGAGACCCACTATGCATGGGGTCTATCCGACCCTGGGGATGGATTTTCACGGCCTTGTCCCATCGGGAAAGCAAGTTTTTAGCCCTAGTGGGGCCCATCTCGTGATCGTGGGTCGGGTGGTTTAACGAGGAAGATGATAGAGCCAGCAATGACAACTTCTTATCTACGATATTTTCTTAAGATCTGGTCCGTTTGGACGGACTAGATGAGGCCTCTGATCAATGTGGGGCCCACTTTTTGGCCCTTTTACGTGAGTTTTGGAATATCTCACAAGATATCCCATTTCTCTCCACTTTCTCATGAGATGAAATGTTCCTCTGCTCCATCTCATACCGCCCTGAGGTGAGGGGCTAGGATGGCTCCACGTGGCCCAGGGGACGGCCAAAGATGTACCAGCAACCATTTCCCGAAATGGGAAAGTCCCTTTCTGCTTTTCTTGGGGCAAGCTCTTGTTCGGCCATTTTTGGCAGTGGGAGAAAACGGTCTCAAATGGTGGATGGGTGGCTGGGATGGCACGATCAGGCTGATCGTGGGTCGCCCATGTAGCCTCAGATTGGCCCACTATCTCGAATTCGAGCCACACGTGAGTTTCTGATTGGCTCCTACCCAGTTTTCTCGTTCCTTTGCATGGGCCCGAAAGCCTATATGGTTTTGGTCTGTCAGTCCCTGTGGACAAGATGGACGGTTTGAATCATCCAGAAAGTGGCCAGGGTGGCCCACTTTGGAGATCGAAGTCCGTCAGTTCAAATCTACAAAAGACGGGAGAATTTCCACTTTTTGTGAAGGAGTGCGGTCAAAGCTAGTTTGCCCAGCTTGACGCGTCCAGTGCACGGGTACACTGGGTGCACTCGCACCCTATGTGGGGTCCACTTTGATGCTTATGATAAATCCACTCCGTCCATTCGCCTTGTGAGCCTTATATGGGGTCCTGGCCCAGTTTTGGGTGAATGTGAGGCCTAGGTGGGCGGTATCACACGTCCCAGGCCTCCGTTGATCAATACACCCTGATCCAAGGGCTGGATCGGTTTGAAATCGGGTTTCAATGGTTAATTGGGGGTTTATGAGACGACCCGCCCCACCATTGTGATATTGTCCGCTTTAAGGTCTCCCCTGTACGACTTTAAAACGCGTCACAACAGTTAAGGGAGAGCCTCCACATATGGTCAGGACATTGAACGACTGCCCAAGTGATGTGGGACAAAATTCTGTCCATAGTCACCTGCAACAGTAGCTCGCCTAGCGCGGTAGCTCGCCCAGGCACCTAGCCCCGCCCACATTGGAGCAGGGACCGGGGCGTCACAATCTCCCACCGTTGGAACAAAGTCGTCCTCGGCTCTGATACCAAATGAGACGACCCGCCCAACCGGTGTGATATTGTCCGCTTTGGGGTCTCCCTCGCACGGCTTTAAAACACGTCACAATAGTTAAGGGAGAGCCTTCACATATAGCCAGGACTTCGAACGACTGCCCAAGTGATGTGGGACAAAGTTCTGTCCACAGTCACCTGCAACAGTAGCTCGCCCAGCGCGGTAGCTCGCCCAAGCACCTAGCCCCTCCCACATCACGCCCGCCCACATTGGAGCAGGGACTGGGGCGTCACAATTTAGGTCACTAACTCACCCTCAAGAGTCGATTGTAGGTGCGTTGTCTCAATATGATTCGATCAAGTGATATATAAGCTGCTTTAAGTTGGGGTTTTTAGTTGAGGTTACCTTTTTGACTAATATAGGGTTCATCTCAGCTCCTAGGGCCTCGGATGGACGGCTTCAATGATGACTGGGAGTCTCATCCTGCATACGTTTGAGTTTAAGCTATCTGTTAGTCGAATTTTGAGATTCCATCGTTACGAGTTTAAATGGTAACACCCGCGTATCAGAAGTGCAGGGTGTTACAATTACTCACAACATTAGCATAACAACATTTGAGAAAGACAGGCCAATGTCCTTATTATGGAAAAAAAAAATGCAGTGAGAAAATGCACCATGATGATTCGTGATCAATGCATCATGTGCAAGTCAGAACCGGAATCAGTCGATCATATTTTTATTCACTGTGTTATGGCCAAGTCTATTTGGAATTGCTTATGAGGAAGCTTTGAAATCAACTAGATCTTCAATGCCTCATTTGGGGATTGGTTTTCTTTGGGATCCTATGGAGGATTTGGAGGGAGAGGAACAATAGGATTTTCAAAGACAGTCTTCTAGCGCAGTTTTTATTCACTTGCATGTGTGCTTAGAGAAACCCACTAACACATTTGTTCATCATTTTACAAGCATGCATACATGGTTGATCATGCATATATACAAGCATCCATACAAACAATGGGAAAAAGAAAGACCAAACTAAAAGCATATCATTTTTCACAAAATCACATCTCTTTGGCATTTTAACAAACAACTCGTCTGCATTTATTTTCCAAATACTAAGAGGGGATGCCAAATAATTAAATGGGAAAAAGAACATATCAATAACACCTATGGTTGCTAACTGATAGGCTATTAAAACATTTTAATAAAAATTATTTACAAATGACAACATTTGAATCAAAACAATAGTTCCAGAAATTCCACCATCATCAAAAAAATAATTCAAATTGAGTTTTAATAATAATTAAACCACTCAAGAGGCATTTCCAATACAAAAGCATGTCAATTGTCCAATTTTCAAACCAATCAAACAATGGAACAAGGTACCTATAAAAACATGTTTCAATATCATCTCCCTACAACCTTTAAGATCCAACCAACTTTAAGATTGTTAAACAATCACAAAACCTAAAACTTACGTCATTCTATTTCCTGAGTGCCTCATGTAAGGCGAACTAAGAACCTTTCAATAATGAAAATTGAAAAAAAAAAAATAGGATTTTTAACAATAGTGAACAAAAGGATGGCAGAGTCTAGATTTTCCCGAAAGCATCCCCTAATGAACCAGCATCTTGATTACCATCATTAGAAAGATAGGTATTAGGGTTTAAACATTGTAAAATTCTAATTAGGGTTTCAAAATTGTAAATTCCTAATTAGGAATTCATTATTGTAAAATCCTAATTTGGGTTTCAACATTGAAGATGCTCGATCTCAAGAGAGAGATTGAGCACGAGATTAACAGAGAGAGAGAGAGAGAGCGAGAGAGAGACCTACGAGAGGGAGACCGAGAGTGATTATGCCATGGAGGTTGCTTCACCGCTGTGTGTAGCTACTGGAGTTGCATCATAAGGTGGTTCTACCACCAAAATATGGAACGTGGAGTTGCACAGAGAGAGAGAGAGAGAGAGAGAGAGAGAGAGAGAGAGTGTGTGTGTGTGTGTGTGTGTGTGTGTCGGGGCTGTGGAGTTGCATAAAGAGAGGGAGAGTCGGGGTTGTGGAGTTGCAAGGAGAGAAAGAGAGTCGGGGGGCGGGGAGAGGGAACGAGTCGATATGACATATATATACAGGGATCCTTTGGCGGCGCCCGTCCCCCCAAATGTCCGCAAAGCTCTACTTTGTTGTAGTGTATAGACTTGATTTTTTTACATAGCATGTTCGCGTTGTACAACACCCGATGAATGGCCCATATTTTTAACATGTCCCTTTCCTCATAAACCACCATCCATGGCATAAAATAACCATGATTTGTTCCAAGTGGACAGCCATTTGAGAACAGTGTACCATGCTGGAATTTTCAAGAAAAGTGAGAAGCATGTGAATGGGTAAGTAGACAAATATAAAGGTTGGAAAACAACATTACTCTTTGTACTTGGTGATTCAAACGGTTGATGCAGAGATATGCAGCTGATATGGGCAGCCCCGAAAATCATAGAAGATTGGAAGATCCTAGCCTTTTGACTGGTGCTTCTCAAAAAGAGTTAAGGAGACGTCCCGAGTTCAAATGAAAATGGTCCAATGATCAAAGAGTTGCAACATTCCAATATGGGATATTTTTTAGCGCGGCCATCCAAGGTGAGGCCTATCACAGAAACGGTTTGAATCATTGAAACATATCACCACATATATGAAATCTGGAGCGTCAGTAGCTGAACATTTCTGAAGCAAAAATCCCTCATCTGAATCCTGTGGTACGAGATGAAACCGGAAGTCGGGAAAATAAAAGTAAAAAATAAAAAATAAAAAATTGTGGTAGGTACCAACGAGCAACATGGATTGTGTTGGTTACCTCTAAACCACGCAGCTCAGTGGTATTGGGACGTGGCGACATTTGCCGCGGCCAAGTGTCATTGTCAGGGATAGGCTCAATGAGTATGCAGTTGTTTAAACAACTTCCAAACATGCTTTGCATGTGCCCATATCTGACAGCAGCATGTGACTTAGTAACATCCCAACACCGAGCCACATGATAGTGGGTCACCATGCAATTCATGTCGGGCCTGTTTGGGAGTGTGGATTTGGAACCCCCTGGATTTGAAACCCTCACCCTAGATTAGTAATCAACTTTAATCCAAAAGTAGCTATGCATGATAGATTTACAAGGATTTGAACTTAATTACTAAATCAACTTTAACATATCTAATTAGTGAACATATGTAATGTTTGACACAATAGTTGTAATAAGCCTGCTGAAATATATACTTTGCTTGAAAATGATGAAATTCCGAGTCTCAGATGGGCCACAAGCATAAGATCATGTCCAAGTGACTAATCAACAATTTTTAACCATTGATTAACATGGACAATGTTTGGATGGTGCTGATCATCATATTAAAGTAATTATAGTGATGCAATTGATAATCTAATTGTTTTGGAAATCATTAGCGAGCCATGTGCCCAATAGATTAATAGTTTAGTGACATTCATTTTACACATGCAACCCTTGGAAGGATTTTAAATGTAATCCAAGCTATCATTGTGAATTTAATACTCTTCCAGAGGGGATTTGAAACCACCGGTTACTTCATGGTGTCAAACAACCAAGGGATTTCAAATCCCGTTAATCCATGGTGTCAAACAAACAACCCCTTAGTACTGGTCAACTTTCAAGTATGCTCACCCTGACACCACCTACCTCTGTGGTGAGCTGAAGCTAACGGGATTTGATTAGGCCATGTGTTGCTCTCACAGAGGGGTCCACCTTTGAAAGTTGTCAAGTGGACTATGGATTTAATGTGACATCTCTGACAAAGGTGTGTGCCCCAGTCAAATCCCACCACTTCGGTTCACCATGGTGGGTGGTGTAGGGTCACCCAGCAATCTGCATAAAACCTCCACGAATCAAGAGCCACATTGGTGAAACTTCTACAAATTAAAAACTTTCACAAAGTCCACACCATATATAAATACTTGTCTAATTTTTAGTCATTAAATCTAGAAACATAATAATACAAAACTCACGTAGGCCACAATATAGAAATCAGTAAGGATGGAATACACACCATTAATTTTATATATCCGATCCAGTATGGTATTTATACTCCAACCAACCCATTCTCTGATGTGACTCAACAATATGAAATAGTTAACAAGAAATCACAGTATTCCAAAACCCCCGTGGGCCATACCACGTGAATTTAGATGTTTGAAAGCATAGCTTCTCTTGCCACGGACAGGCAAGTCTACCTGATGGACTGCGTTCATGTTATTTTGTTTCCCCGCGTGAAAGAAAGTAACTCTGCTGATGACAGGGGGCAGGGTACGTAAGCGTTTTGCAAAAGAAAACAGTCCAAAAGGAAGAGCATTAGCTGTACAACGTGTTCTTTTCTTCGTACCGATCACATGTCGGACGCGGCCAGCAGCCAGGTGGCTAGTGGTCGGTGCTATGTTGACCCCACCATGATGTATGTGTTTTATCCACGCAGTCCATCCATTTTGAAAGATAATTTTACGTCTTAATCTAAAATGAGGTATATCTAAATCTCAGGTGGACCACACCATGGGAAAACAGTTGTGATTGAATGTCCACCATTAAAAACCTCCTATGGCCCACTGTAATGGTTATTTGACATCTAACCTGTTGATTAGGTCATAAAAACTTGGTTGAAGGGAAAAGATATATATCAGCTTGATCCAAAACTTTTGTGGCCCCAAGAAGTTTTTAATGGTGGGCGTTCAATCAACACTGTGCGGTCGATTTGGATCAACCTCATTTTTGGGCTCACACCATAAAATGATCTGGAAGAATGGGTGGACGGCATGGATTAAACACAAATATCATGGTGGGGAGCACCGAACACTAGCCATTGGCTAGTGGCAGGGTGAGTAGCCGATCCGTTTCCCCACATATGACATGTCAGCTTGCCACATGTGAGTAGCCGATCCGTTTCCCCACATGTCAGCTTGTCACATGTGAGTAGCCGATCCGTGAGTAGCCGATCCGTTTTTCAATCGCCTGTCACACGTTACAATGTGGCACATGCTTGTGAGATCCTGGCCGCTCATTGGACTGCCCATCACGACGTGTAGGACTCGTTTAAAAATATCACGGATTTGATCAGTGATCATATGGGGCTGTAGCAGGTTGGGAATGGCCAAGGAAGATTATTACAGCTCTAAATTTTAAGGGCTCCACCCTGGTATAAATGTTATATTTATAGTTTTCTGTCTATTTCGTCAGCTCATCTTAGTACGTGACCCAAACAAGAAGCAAATGTAAATCTCAAGTAGGCCAATTCACTGGAAAAAGTGAGGAGAATATGACTGCTGTGGAAACTTTTGTTTATTTTCCATAGGACTTATTTAAAAGGTAAACGCAACTCAGACGAAGGAAAAATAATAATAATCAACTTCATCCTAGACTATTGTAGGCTCGAAAAGTTTCTATGATGGGCATTCAATCCTCACTGTTTCTTGTGGTGTGGTCCACTTGAAATTTGGATCTCTCATGTTTGGTTTCATGCCTAAGATGAGCTGCTGAAACGAATGAATGGAGTGGATATAACACATACATCACGGTGGGCCTTCTTGTGGGCACCTCATACGTGCATGTGAGTGGCGAGCCAGCCCGTACGCATAATGGAATCTAGATTTGTGTTGTTTGTATATATTGGATGCTTTTGATAGCGAAAGGCTGCCAACTTTCCGGATCCACGTGCACAGTCCATGCTGGCTGTTAAACTAGTTACCCCGCAATCGAAGCTTATTGATTCAAAACCAGTAAAACCTTATTAATTTGGTGGACATCATGTAAAATAATAGCAAGCACGTATGAAGAGGCCACTTTTTGTGGGCCTGCCATCGCGTGTATCAAGCATCCAACCCATCTGTTATGGTCTACCCACAATGTAAGTTGGACACCCCCGGCCAGGTGAACTTGGAGAAGTATGGGCTGCTGTACCAATTAATTGGGAGGTTTTTGGAGCCATTGTTCATTGTTTTATGTGTCTGACTGACCTGGTTATTGGGTTGGCCTAATTTTTGGGACTCAATTCGGTAGTATTCCCTAATGTCATCCATTTATTTTGCTATGTCATTTTAGGGCATGAGCCTAAATGAGAGAGATTTGAAAATCTCAAGTGAACCACACCCTAGGAATAATATTGATTGAACACCCACCCTTAAAAACTTATCGGGGGCACAGAAGTTTTGGATCAAGATGATGTTTGTGTTTTCCTTCCTGACATGTGTAATTTAATTAAGAAGTTGAATATGACAAATAACATTATAGTGGGCCTTGAGAAGGTTTTAATAGTGAGTGTTCAATCACTATGGTTCCTATGGTGTGTCATTCTGAGATTTAGATTTGTCTCATTTTTGGGCTCATACTCTTAAAACAAGTTGGAAACATGTATGGACAACTTGGATAAAACAAATACATCATTGTGGGCCCCATTGTTGTGAAAATATTGATTAAAAATATATTTTAAAAATTTATATGTATATGTATATAAAAAAAATGTTTGTTTGAAAAACTTAGGTTTTTTATGTTTTAGGAATAGTCTCATATCGAAAAGGAGAGGAGAAAATATTGTATTTATATATGGGGTGTGGAGTATCTTATTATTTGCTTGGTAGATTTGTGGAGTACTGAAACTTGTATGTTCCAGTGTGAAGCACTGGAACACCAGCGCGCACCCACAGGCTCGAGCACGGTCTTGGGCTCGGGCTCGATGCAAGGGCGTGGGCATGTGAGGCAGTGTGGATATAGAGGCGCTAGTAGCGTACTTTGCACTTTGTGGGCAAGTGTTCTGATGAGACCAGTCAGTCTTTTTATAGATATTGAAAACTAGCAGTTTGAGAGAGATATAATTGCACATGCGACATTAAACCAGATCATACAGAAACTGCTGCATGTGACCAGCCCAACGGTCATAAAACGGCTAGCCAATGAGTCTAAATGGCTAGCATGCAGCAGTTGGTTGTCTCACATGCATAACGGTAAAAAATAGTCAAATAACAGCTAGTTTCTCACCAACAACCATAAACGATCATATGGAGTTATGACTTTGGACCAAAATGCCCAACAATCCTAGCCTATATAAGCAGTGCTTGGGTCGTTCATTGGTCCATTACCAACAACTCGAACCACTCTCATATACAACCCAACAAGAAGGGTAACAATAACTTCAAATCAAGTCAGCAAGGTTCAATACAAACCTTAGCCAACAGTCCTCAAGAAATAGACCAAAGCAGTGATCTAAACCAGCTACAATTTTCTAATCTTCTCTCTGATTTGAAATTTTATTTTGCTTATCTACCAGAAAAAATTGTGTATACAAAGTTCAATTAATGGTTCTTCGTATTTGCTGAACACAGAACCACATACAGGCTTGTCGTATCCTATAAGCTATTTGTCTGCAACTTATCAGCATTCTCAATCACTTTGATAAATGGTGAATAATACTTTAAGGACAATGTGATCACACATGCTTTAGTGTTTCCTTAACATTTCAATTTCTTTATTATTTCACAAAAATTGTAAATCTGTAATTTGCACTAACACCCACAACACTAACCAGTAATGCAAGAGGTCACTACTAAATTGAGTCCTAATTTTTTTGAAACCACATTATTGTGGTGGTTGCATTTAATGGCAATGTTGGATGTCATGTGCATGACTTAATGACCCCAACACTGGCAATAATGAATAAGCATGTGAATGAGAATATAAACACCTTCTACACTCACTTAAATAATACTGGCACATAAATGAATAACTTGTAAAAAAGGTTTTTAAGGAATGCGTAGGAACTCATCTCCACAAGTGAATAGTGGAATAAGGTCCATGATCATTTTATTTGGAGTATTATTGAGTAGGACAGAGTCAAAGCCAATATCATGTATGTTCAAAATCAAAAGAAATTAAATTGGAAAGTATGATCCAATGATCTAGTACACATGATAGCTTCCAATAGCTATAGTTTTATAATGAAGTATGTGTTTCGTGTACATAAGAAATCATCGAAAAGTTATTAACAAGATCCACATGTTAGCGAATATCATAAGCTATTGGTTATAAATAATTTTCTAAAATAAAGTTAATTTAACATTTATTTTTTAATTTGAAGTCAGAATTCATCATCTTTAGTTGGTGTAGACACCCCACTCAGGCTAGCAACTTGACAAGGCGTGGATGATCCTTAGGAATTGAACCTGAACCCCACACCCTACCTAAAACCACAGCCATTTCTCCAAACTTAAACCAAACCCTGGCCGAACCTAAGCCATCCCATTACCCGAAACCCCAACTTAACTCAAGACCATCACCCAAGTCAAAGCATACTCAAGCCTTCACTTATAATCAATCCATTTCTCAAGCCACTTTTAGGTCACAATCAAACCAGTTTCGAGCCATTTTTGAGCTAAATATCTAAGACGGGCTTTGGACCGCTCTTAAGGGCCGAAAAAAGGCCCACCAACCAAACTACGGGAGCAACCGTACCCGAGTGATAATCCGATTACCACCTCACCTCGACAGATGTGCCCCTCCGAGCTACAACTATTGCTCTCTCCCAAAGTCAACTCTTTCCACTAATTTGACCCCGAAACTCATCATATTTACCCTTCTACCAAGCTCATGAACCTATAAGAAAGTGCTACGTGGCATCTCCATTCCCTCTGCCAATCATATGCTGCCACATCAGCATTTACCCTCTATAATCCATAAAATTACCAGAAAATCATCCCGAGAGGCTATAAATACCATTCACTTCTCCTCATTTTAAGGAACCAACTACCAAGTACGCCCCTACCAAGAAAAGGCAAGTGAGAGTGAGAGTGAGTAAGTGAGTGAGAGGGAGAGGGAGTACTTGAGTTCTTAAGCTCCCATCTTTTGGCCTCCCTCTATCTTCCTCCAGCCATCTCTTAGCCTTATAATCCTACTTGGGTCAATCATCCCCAACCATGGTGCATCAACATCCAAGTCATTTCGAGTGCAAGCCAAAGATCATGCAATCATCATTAGTATTTATACTTCATTAATCGCATCATTACTTTCCTTCTCAATCTTCTTGTATCTCTAGGTCGTCATTGAACATATGCTCCATGACTTGTTGGAACACCAGATCCTGTTACATCAGAAACTCATGGTAGCATGGTCCTCTCACATAACATTCTAGTATCATCACATCTACTCTTAACCACCTCTAGATATTCTTTGGATGTATGCTCTGCGGCTTGCCGGACCTTACCAACATCAGAAATTCGAGTCTGCCTAGTCTCATTTCCATCGTATTATTCTATCCCTTAAGACTATTTTATCATACGAAGTAGAGACCGTATATCCATACGGGCAGAGAATGTGCTTAATACATTCCCTCTTTGTAATTGAAGTCCCTTACTAAGAATTCCAAATCACATATCAGGAGTCAGCTTGAAGCAAGCTAGTCTTTGAACTCTCTGGCTTTTATACGCTCTGTAGGTTCTACCCAACTACGGGATTTTGAGTTAAGTGGCTAGTGGCGACTCCAAATCTATCACATCATCAATTCAAATCGACCCAATCACCCCCACCACAAACATCAATCAATGTGAGCGCCGATTTCTCAGCATTCACAGTTGGTAACAATTTTTATTATTTAAGTTGTTTAAGGGTTTGAAAAAGTACTCAACCTATACTTAAAATCTTTATATGAGTAATGGAAAATAGTTTTAAATTCGTTTAAAAATTACTTACCTTTTTTATTAAACTAACTAGAAAATTTTAAAAATAATTAAGAATTTAAGGCCTAGGGATGTGTAAATCAAGGCTTAATTTGTACTCAGACTTTCTTTATTATACCAATAATATTTTCTTTTTAAGAGATTTTGTTATCACAGAGGAAAACGACAGTAATCTCTTCCTCCTCTCAATGCATCTATTATATCTTTTATTTTTTGTTTTTTTTTTTACACCACTGGGTGTTCATTTTGTACAAGTGGAGGCATATGGGGCCCACAGTTAAAGATCCAAATAGTTGATATTATAGCCCCATTATAGATAGCTCATGCACCAAATAGCTCATGCACCAAAAATTTCCCACATTGAAAGAATGCTAACCTTCAACCAGGTAGTCAAAAAATGAAAAGTTAAAAGGAAAATACAACTAGGATTCACATTCAACCAATAAAAAAGGCCACACATTATACGGAAAGGTTTTTACCGCCTAGAACTTTCATTGCAAAGCCATCCACAAAGAGGCCCGCTGGTATCAACGGTTTGGATCTATGGATCCACTTGCAGAAACCAAAAAACCTCTTTAAGTTTCAAGGAATGACAAGAGATGGGGAGAGAAGCAAGCACAAGCACGGTTGTAAAATGATCAGTGTCACAGGGCATGGAGAGTGGGTTCTTTGGGCCAAAAATCATCCGATCCATCATCATCATCAGCTGGACAACGGATAGCTTCAAGAAAATGTACGGTAAAATAATTTCGAGTGGTCTATCATCTCAAATATATATTTTTTAGAGCCATGAATATATGGATTTTTAAAACACATTGAAAAGGATTTGGAACAAACGCAAATGGTGCTTAAGTAGTTTGGAGGTATATAGTCTTCGTACTCGATGTACTTACCAGTAAAATACTATTTTTCTATAATAGTTTGCAGTCAAGCACGTTGTGGTTTGTATATGGTGGTTTGGGACTTTCTATACTGGCTTCACACTCGATGTACTTACCCTTACCTTGGGGCTCACCTTAATGATGCGTTGTATATCCATGCCATCCATGTGTTAAATTTTCAAGCTTATTTTAAGATGTGGTACAAAAAATTAAGCCTACCTATCCAAATCTCAGGTGGACCACACTACGGGAAACAAGGTTGATTGAATGCTCACCATTAAAAACTACTCAGGGCCCACCATAAGTAGATTCATAATGTTTATTTGTCATCTAACTTGTTTATAAGTCAAATAGACCTGGATGAAATAAAAATACAAAGATCAGCATGATCTAAAACTCCTTTGGCCCACAAAAAGTTTTTAATTGTCATTTACCATTTTCTAGTGGTATGGTCCACAAGAGATTTGGAACTGCTAAAGTTTTGGATAACATCCTAAAATGAGGTGAAGAAATGGATGGGTGGTGTGGATATATAACACATTCATCAAGGTGGTCCCACACAGTAAGGGTAAATCCTAGTAAGGTGTTATGGAAGTAAAAAATATCAGCTTGTTCCAAAACTTTTGTGCCTCTGAGAAGTTTCTAATGATGGCATTCAATCTTGTTTTCTGTTGTGTGGTCTTAAGTAGCTATGGATCTTCCTCATGTTTGGGTTCACGCTTTAGGATAAGCTGGTGAAATGGATGAACGGAGTGAATGTCACACATACATCATAGTGGGCCTCCCTGTTGGCATCTTACAGGTGTATGCCACATGGCCGCATGTGAGATGCAAGCGCCCAGACATACATATAATGGAATCTAGACCTGTGATGTACGGATAGGATGCTTGTGATAGCGAAAGGCGTTGGAACCACCAACTTTCCGGATCCCCCTGCCCACAGTCCATGCTGGTTGTTAAACTAAGTACCCCACAATTCAATATTAGTGATTCAGTACGACTTGAACCTTCTTAACGTAGACGCCATGTATATTAATGGCAAGCGCATATGAAAAGGGAGATTTTTGGGCCGCTGTACCAATTGGGAGGTTTTTGGGGTGATTGTTCATTGTTTTTTGCGGCCCACCTAATTATTGGTATGCGGATGGGTGGTCATCCCTCCAATACCGAGGGTAGTGTTGTTGGCCCCACAATGATGTATCTATTTTATTATGCTGTCCATCTATTTTGTCAGGTCATTTTAGGGTAGGAGCCCAAATGAAGGAGATCTAAATCTCAAGTGAACCACACTATAGGAATAGTGTTGATTGAATACCCACCATTAAAAACTTCTTGAGAGCCACAAAAGTTTTGGATCAGGCTGTGTCTAATTTCCTTTTGTCCAAACATGTGTGACTTAATTAACGAGTTGGATGACAAATAAACATTACAGTAGACCTTATAAAATTTTTAATGGTAGGCGTCCAATCACTTCAATTGTACATTCTTTTGAGATTTGGACCTACCTCATTTTTAAGCTCATGCTCTAAAACAAGCTGGAAAATAAATGTATGACTGTACATGTCCCAACTCGTGGTTTAGTGGTAGACACACAAGAGTTTCAATACTAAGGTATGAATAAAACATATGCATCATGGTGGGGTTCATAGCAGCCAATAACACCAGAGGTCACTACTTGGTACAGTGGTCACACACAGGTAAAAATGAATAACTTTTACACACAGATAAATAATACAACATACACATCATGGTGGGGCCCACAGCAATGACCAATAATGTGAGAGGTCACTGCTTGGCACAGTGGTCCCACACACAAGTAATAAAAGAAATAATATAACTTTTACGCACAGGTAAATAATACTTGCACATAAGTGAATAACTTGTAAAAGAGGCTTCTAAGGAACTGTGGTGGAACCCATCTCCACAGGTAAACAATGGAGTAAGGTCCAATGATCATTTTATTTGGAGTATAATTGATTAAGACAAAGTCAAGGCCAATATCATATATGTTCAAGATTGAAAGAAATCAAATTAAAAAGTTTGATCTAACGGTCTAGTGTACATAATAGCTTTTGATAACCATAATATTATGATTGTTTGTGTTTCATGTATATACAATGTCATCAGAGAGCTATTGACGAACTCTGCATATTAGCCAATATTATGGGTTATTGGTCCCTAACAAATTTTCAAATAAAACCATTTCATAGTTTAATATTGAGTTTAAAGTCATAATTTACCATCTTTAGTTGGTAATTTTTATTTTTATTTTATGTTATTTTAAGGTTTGACAAAGTCTACCTGTACTTAAAATCCTCATTTGAATAATGAGAAACAGTTTGAATCAGTTTAAAAGTTCTTTATTTCTTTTTTTTTTTTTTAATAAACTTACTAAAATATTTTGAAAAATAATTAAGAATTTAGGCCTTAGGGCTTAGGTAAATCAGGACCATGTAAATAAACTTTATTCATTACTTCAATAATATTTTCTCTTTTGGAGATTTTTTAATCATAGAGGAAAAAGCCGGTAATCTCTTCCTCCTAATATCCATGAACCAATAAAAAAAAAAAAAAAAAAAAAACACCAGTGGGTTTTGATTTTGCACAAGTGGGCCCACATTCAATGATCCAAAGAGTTGATATTATAGACCCCATTGAGTATGGTTCATGCATAAAATAATTCCCTATGTTGAAAGAATGCTAACCTTACCAGGTAGTCAACAAATCAAAAGTTAAAAGGAAAATACAACTCGGATTCACATTCAACTAATAAAAACAGGGCCACACATTATACAGGGGTTTTTACTGCCTAGAATTTTCATTGGAAAGCCATCCACAACGAGGGCGGCCCCTGGTATCAATGGTTTGGATCTATAGGTTCACATGCACAAACTGAAAACCTCTTTAGGTTCCATGGCATGGCAAGGGATGGGGAGAAGCTATCACAAGCACGGTTGTAAAATCAACAGTGTCACAAGGGATTCTACGATGAAGATGTGCGGTAAAAAAATTGAGTGGTCTACGATCATGTACTTACGTGCCCTCCTGGATGTGCAGAGCGTATAATATCTATAACTAGGGGAGTCCAAACAGTGGACCCCACTGATGAGTGGCTTGGATCTTGTAAATTTGCACGTGTGGCGGGTTACTATTCTGGCAACTAGCAAGTGCATTCTAGTGTTGTTTGATGCAAGACTACACCTTAGCCGTATGAAACGCAAATAGATGTGATAATCTTTTACATCTCAAATATTTTTAAAGCCATGAATCATGAATTTTTAAAATGCATTGAAAGGGATTTGGAAAGAATGCAAAAGGTGCTTAGGTAATTTGGATGCATAATGTTGTTTGGGACTTTAATATATTGGCTTCATACAAGACTTTTCTATAATAGCTAGAGTTGTACACGAATTGAGTTTGCACGGTTAACTCACTCGACTCGACTCAAAAAAGCTCAATTTGGCTCGGTTCAAGCTGATTTTTGGAGCTTGAAAAAATTTCTAGTTGAGTTCAAGCTTGTCCAAGCTCAAATCAACTTGGATCGAACCTCAACTCGAATTGAACTGGGATCGAATCAATTCAGTGACTTGGTTATTTTGATATTGATGTTGCTCACCAAGTGTTTGATGAAATGACTCAACGAAGTGTTGTCTCGAGTGCATACATTTTACGCAGGATCGGCTGATGGCGAGGAAGGTATGGATACAAAACAAATCATTATAAAAAAAAACTTTACATGATAAAACTTTTCTTGTATCTTGATTTTGATGATGCCTATTGGTGTTTGATGAAATACATGTAAACTATTGTTGTTGTTTTGCATACTGTGAGAATTTGAAGGTATACTCCATGTATTTGAGAAAATACCGCAAAAGTTCGAGCTCGGGTTGAACTAGCCCGTGCTACTGGCCGAACCGAGCTGAACTGGCTAGTCAAGCTCGAGGACTGTTGAGCCAAGTTCGAGCTGGAGTCAGCTACTAGCTAAGCCCAGTCGAGCTATGCCAAGCTCGACTCGGTTCAACTCGTGTACAACTCTAATAATAGCACGCGGTCAAGCCCATTGTGGTTCATGTATGGCATCCAATTCCTCTAAAAGCATGAACCCACCTTGAAATTGAAAATCCTCGAAAGTGCTTATCTAACTCTCATGTAAGCCACTACTTGAATATGAAGGTTTTTAGTGATTTTACATGATCTACACCAACTTGTTAATAAATAAGCATTACCTTTTAAGAGTCCTTTTATCATAGCATGATGCAATTTATCCGTAAGTTGGATGATAAACAAATAAGAAAGTGGGCTTGGCATTTATTTAGAGATTTTCTGTGTGGTGCCCTCATTTGGGACGTGACTTCCATTGAGGTGGGTGGATCCTCGAATGCAGGGCTCAAGGTGATGTATGCTACTTACAACCACACCATATTCATCCATTTTGACAGCTTGTTTTAGAGCATGATCTAAAAAATGAAGTAGATCCAAAATGGCCCATGATAGGATATGGTAGTGATTGACCATTAATACCTTCTCGTGGACCACTAAAGTTTTAGACTAAGCTTATATTTGTGTAGTCACTTCATTCATACCTACTTGACCCCATCCACAAGGTAGGTGGCAAATAAGCATTCCCTGGCCCCAATATGTTTTTAATGGTGAGTAATAAATCATCACAATTTTTGTGGTGCAATCCACCTAAGATTTGAATTTTCTTAATTTTTTGTATCATGTCTTAAAATGAGCTGTCAAAAATAGATGGACAACATGAATATAACTCTTGTACATCATGCCAGGCTCCACATTCGGGGATCCACCCACCTCAATGGATCCTATCGAAGCCGCGCCCTCATTTGTTTCTCCATATTTGTGTCCCCCATATTAACTTTTGATCTTTTGGGCCTCACTCTCATGGTGGGGTGAACTTGATGGATGGTTTGGAACTTGGATGCCATACAAACAGGAGGCCCCACGTAAAAACTGTGGTTAAATATTTTACACTGATCTAAAAGGAATGAATTTAAATCAGTAAGTTGCTATTTAGGATATTTAATTAATTATTATATATAATATTTTAATTAAAGATGTCATTAGTTTCGTAAATTATGAAAATGCCTAAGGTAACTGTATAAGCACACATGGATACCGAAATATCAGTATCCGACGGATACTCGAGTGAAATTTTAAAAGGAGGTGAAATCCTATGTATGAAGCCTTTTGTGTTCGGACATCTTCCGTAGTCGGGTAGACATACATCAGTTTCCAGCCACAATAATGACTGTTTCCGGCACGGACTTGATGGCTCCATTCGGGCTCTTAGCTGGTGCTCAAAATCAGACCCGACTTGAAATAGCAAGACCCTGAATTCGGTCGAATTCAGTGCCTCACGTAAACGTGTCCAAAACCAGGGGGGACGCGATTAGCTACTGAGCTCGACAATAGCGAGGCTCGCTATTGAAGTTACGTCACAACGTTCCGTGGGTCCCACCGTGATTTATGTGATGTATCTACACCGTCCATCCATTTGGAGATATCATTTTATGGTATTAGCCAAAGAATAAGGCAGATCCAAATCTCAAGCACTGGGATTGAACGCCTACCATTAAAAAATTCTTTAGGCCACTGAAGTTTTTGATCAAGCTAACATTTGTGTTTTCCTTATTCATGTCTTTGTTAACTTATAAACAGGTTGGATCTCAAGTATACATCACGGTGGGCCCTAGGAAGGTTTCAACGGTGGCTGTCACTGTCTCCACTGCTTTCTATGGTGGGTGGACTAGGGCTTTGGATCTTCCTCATTCTTTGGTTCATGACCTAAAATGATCTTTACAAGTGGATGGATGGTGTGGATACAACACATACATCATGGTGGGGCCCAAGGAATTTGGTGACGTCACTTCAGTAGCCTGGGTGCTATCGGGTTCAGTAGCTAATCCGCGTCCAACTAGAGTACCCTAACCAAATTTCCTTGGCCTGGATAAAGGCGCGCCAGTACCCGACCCAAAACCCGACAACCAAATTTCCCCCGCAGAAGTCCAGGTACGCTCCACCTCATCATAGTTGGAAAACAGAAAATCTGAAAAGGTTAAAAAAACATCGACCTAGCAGCCATCCACCGACCGATCCAGAGACGATCAATCGCAGCCGTCCACTCCGCTCTCTCTAATCAACAGCCCAAACCGACGCATCAAATTCAATCCAACGGTCCAAAACAAACTCCGCGTGAAGCAAGGGCGACTCCGCCTCCTCTCCAACCTCTCTCTTTCGCTCTCTTTCTATCTCTTTTTCTATAAATCAATCTCAACCCATTCCTAGGACTTTCTTTCCAACCCTGGTTCTGTTGTTCTCAGACCAGGCTCTTCTATCCCCGCCTCAAAAATCTTTCCGTAAATGCCCCTGTTTCTTCCTTAAATTCCCATCATCACCCCCCTTGTAAAACCCATTGGCCCTCGGAGAAGAAAATGATGCAATCATCCAACGGTGGCGATCCGCAACAGCAGCAGCAGCAGCAGCAGCAATGGATGGCGATGCAGTACCCATCTGCAGCGATGATGATGCAGCACCAGATGATGCCGCAGCACTACCCGCCGCAGCATTTCGTTCCGTATCAGCACCACCTGCAGCAGCAGCAGCAGGGATCGGCGGATGAGAATAAGACGATCTGGGTCGGCGATCTTCACTACTGGATGGAGGAGAATTACCTCCACAGCTGTTTTGGCCAGACCGGCGAGGTCGGTTTCTCTCTTCTTTGAATCTTTCCCTCTTTCTTCTCCTTTTCTTTTGCTATCTGTCCTTGTTTTATCTTTCGATCTCTCTTGTTGGGATTTTTTTCTTTTGTTTTCTTGCGCTGTTTGAGGCAGTTCGGATTTTTTTGTTAGATTTATTGTTTGTGCGAGGATGCCATCTGTTCGATAGAATAAGTAGGAGAAATTTTATTGAGCTGTACACACCACAGAAGTTTTACGCAGTTCCATCAGCAATCATCATAGTACGCATAGTAAATATGTCTGTTAATCTCACCGGCCCTTCATGTGGGTCTGCTATATGATGTAAATTGAGTGACGTGACTATAACAATCCATTCACTGGTTGCTTGTCTGTTTGAATGTGGACTGATGCTCTGTTTTGAGCTAACCGTCCCTTTTTCAAGCCACTGATTGGATGGTTGTCACAGTCTTATCCCCTTGCCTTTTGGGATATGGCCTATCCATGTTGTGGCCCATCAAATCTACCGTCGTGATCACCATATATAAATGTGGTGGGTATGTTAGGGATGCTTTGGTGCATGTTAGGGATGTTTTGGTGCGCACTCTATAAAACACATGCCATAGTAGCATTCCTCATTTCCCAATTTTCGTTTTCCTTTACTAATTATTGGAGTGCACTGTGCACCCCTTCCCTTCCCAGGATATTGGGTCCGGAGGATTACTGGTTTCGATCTTGCCTGAACCTGCTATGATGTAATCCAAATAATAAGAACATTTTGAACTGTGTATGAGTGAAGGGATTTTTTGTTATGGGTTTTTCTTGAAGAAATGATGCGAAGCTATGCTTTGGTGTTTTGATGTGATATCTGGCTTGAGGGTGAATGTCACATAAAGTTCCATTGCAGGGTGGCTTCAATTTGATGAGGAGGTTGAGCATTTGATGGATTACATGTGCTGTAAAAATGCGGCCTTTCCTATTTCTTATCTGGGTTTACCCATAAGTGGCAATGGCAATCCTAAGGCTGCTTGTTTTTGGGATGTAGCGTGGAAAGAATGGATTAAAAAAAAGGTCGGCAAGGTGGAAGGGCAAGTACCTCTTCTTCAAAGGACGAATCACTCTCATTAAGGCTGGGCATTCAAATTGGCTGCTCTTCCTATCATTATATAGCAAGTCCTAGGAATGGGTTGAGATTGACAAAAATAGAAAGTTTTTCCACAACATATCCAGTGCGCGTGCGACGTAGTAGCATTGTGGTGAATGATATTTGAATCAAAGATAAAGATACAATTTCGAAAGAGGTTATTAGCTTCTTTAGCAATCTTCTACGGGATGAAGGATGGGAAAGGCCCAAACTGGACCAACTGCATGTCGATAGTCTACCTGAAATAGATGCTAAAGCCCTTCAGTCCCCTTTTACGTTGGAAGAGGTAAAAGGAGCGGTGGTAGCTTTGGGAGGAGATAAGGCCCCTGGGCTAGATGGGTTTTCAATAGTGTTCTTCCAAAATTTCTGGGAAGTCTTACAGGGGCATATAATAGAATTCTTTAACGAATTCTACGAAAGAGGTAGGCTTTCAAAGGATCTTCGGGCCTCTTTTATAGTGTTAATCCCACAACATCCGGGTGCAGAAACTTGTAAAGATTGCAGACCAATTAGCTTAATTGGAGGGCCATATAAGATTATGGCTGAAGTATTGGTGTCTTGGTTAAAAGAGGTGCTAGGGAAGATCATTTCCGGAAATCAATGTGCGTTTATTCCTGGAAGACAAATTATTGATAGTGGTGCCCTAATCGTGTATCAGTGCTTGGACTCCAGTCATAAATCTAGTTCCAAGGGCCTTTTATGCAAGCTAGACTTAGAAAAGGCTTATGATCATGTTGATTGAGATTTCCTCTAGTATATGCTTCTTCGGATGGGCTTTGGAGACAAATGGAGAGGATGGATGGGAAAATGCGTGGGATCCGCCTAGTTCTCTATACTTCTAAATGGTTCCCTTAAAGGCTTTTTCAAAAGCTCTAGGGGATTGCGTTAAGGTGATCTCTTGTTTCTATTCCTTTTTCCTAATAGTAGGGGAGTCTCTTTCCAGAATGATGAAGAAAGGTCAAGAAGAAGGAATCATAAATGGAATCAGAGTTGAAGGCTTGGACAAACCGATTTCTCACATCCAATTTGCAGATGATACGTTGTTATTCACTGTTGTTGATCAGAATAAGGTGAGCAACTTGTGAACAACGATTTAGTGTTTCGAGGCAGTTTCGGGTCTCAAGGTTAATATGGCAAAGTCTGAGATGTTTGGGGTGAATATGGAGAAAGAAGAAATAAGGAAATTTGCCGAATACTCTAATTGTTCAGTGGGTCGTTTTCCAACAACATTCGTGGGCCTTCCACTGTGTACCCTAAATCATTATGGGACAAAGACATAGACAGATTTGAGATGTACCTCGCTAGATGGAAATGCAGATTCTTATCTTTGGGTGGGCGCTTAACTCTCATTAAGGCGGCACTTTCAAATCTTCCTTTATATTTCATGTCTTTATTCAAATGCCCAGCTTCGATTGTGGCAACCTTGGAAAAACTAAGACGTGATTTCTTATGGCACGACCGCACAAGAAGGAAGAAAAGAAGAAATTCCACCTGATTGAATGGAAGGAGGTTTGCAAGCATATTCAAGATGGTGGAGCAGGCGTAAAAGATCTCAAGACCATGAATGGGACTCTTTTAGGGAAGTGGACTTGGAGGTTAGGGACTGAAAATGGGAGTCTTTGGAATACGATTGTCAAAAGTAAATATGGGAGCTCGGAGGGAGGTTGTTGGACCAAGGATTCTTCGAACTACAGGGAATTGACTCTTTGGAGAGGTGTGCTATCCATAAAAAAGGAGGTTCAAAAAGGTATTGGTTTTAATTTGGGGAAGGTAGACAACATTCGGTTTTGGGAAGACATCTGGGTGGGTGATTCAACTTTGAAAGAGGATTTCTCAAACATCTTCCGCCTCGCCTCAAATCATGCTATAACAGTAGATAGGTGCTACTCTATCCTCGGGAGTAAAGTTGAGTGGAACCCGATATGCAGAAGAAATCTTCAAGATTGGGAGATTGATGAGTACGTGGCACTCTTGGATCGTATTTACAAGAGCAAGCCGGATCAGTTTAGCAAAGACACAGATTAATTTGGAGATTTGACAAATCCAGCAAATTCTCCGTAAAGTCTTTATACAACCAAATGGGCAGCGATCCCTCCTCCAAAGGAGAGCCACTGACAAATCAGGTTTGGAGCTACCCACTCCCTCCTAAGATTGCAGCCTTTGGATGGTTGGTTGGAAAGAAGAAAGTTCTCACGGTTGACAATATAAGGAAAAGGGGGATGATTATTACAAATGTATGCCTACGCCGCATGGCAGATGAAGAGTCAGTGGATCATCTTTTTGTTCACTGCTCCTTTATCAACCAAATCTGGCTAGATATTTTGAACCCCTTCGGTATTAAGTGGTCTCATTCTGACTCAGCAGGTCGGCTTCTTAAGGCTTGGCATGAGGTTAGATTGGGTCAATATAGGACGGTGTTATGGAGACCGACTCTTCTGGCAGTGTGGTGGTCTGTGTGGGAAGAAAGGAATGGGAGATGCTTCAATGGTACCTCCAACTTAGCGGAGTCTATGGTTCGTAGAGTCAAACAGTTAGTGGTAGAGTGGGCTACAAATGTAGAAAATCTTAAGGGATGTAATTTTCTTTTTCTTAGAGCATAGTTTGGTCCGCTTCCTCTGTGGCCATATTCTCTTTGTATTCTCTTTTTAGCCTTCTAATATAAGTTTCGTGACTTAAAAAAAAAAATAAAAAAAATCATTATACAACATGCCAACACTATTGGGAAGAAGACTTCCTTTGGGAGGGTGGAGGTGATTGTTACAAATTCCGAGGGTTACAAATTCCATCCTATGAGTTGGATGGATGTTGTGAAGTTGAAGGGGTATTGTGATATAGGTAGAATTGGGCTCTTTTTAGGGAAGTGATGGTGGAGATTCAGAGATGTTGAATGCTCTTTGAAGGTAGGCAATGTTGTCAAATGGCATAACCAATCCCGTGAGACCCAAGGGGTCCATGTACTTATGCGATGGCACAACACCCAAAATATTTTTTAAAAATAAAAAAGAAAAATTCAAGGAAAAATTATATATATATATATATATATATATATATATATATATATATATGTATGTATATATGAAAAAACAACATATAAATTTTATTGATGCCATTTTAAGAGAGAGTGAGAGTAATAGAGTGTGAGAGAGGCTCTATATGGGATGATTTGGGGGAAAAGAAAAAAAAATCATTCATTGGATTGGGGCAAGGTGTGTGAGCCCTTCGATGAAGGCAATGCCAACATCTGGAGTTTGGACTTGATGAATCAACCTCTCTTAGGTAAGAGGTGGTGGTGCTTTAGGGTGGAAAGGGAGGTTTTTTGGAGACGGGAAGTCCAAAGCAAATATGATTGCTCAGTTGGGGATGGTGGACAAGGGAGTCTTCTAACTATAGAGCTTCAGCAATTTGGAGAGGCATCTCTGGCGTGAAGGCTTAAAGTCAAGGAAGGTATGGCCAATGTTGTCAAATCGCATATGTGATTAGTACATGTTGTTCGCATATGTGATCACATACTCGCATATGCCATTGCATGTATTTATTTATTTATTTTTTTTGAAAAATAAAAAATTGAAAAAAAGGAAAAGTGAAAAAATTCTTAAAAAAAAAAAGAGAGGAAAACTTGCCTAATTAACACATTATTGGATTGGGTTATTTTACTTATTTCATTTTAGTTTGAGTGTTTCATTAAGTTATTTAATTACTTATATTATAGTATATTATATAAATTTTATCAAAACAATCAACAAGCTATATTAAAAGGGAATTAATTATTAAAAACTTTGAACAAAGAAATTTTATTGATAAATGGATAACTTAAAACAACTTACAAGTTACAATTTAATTTACAATAGAATTATAAAAAACAAACACAACTTACAAAATATAAAAAATAAACATAATTGAAATACTTGTAGAGAGATTAGAGTAAGAGAGAAAGAAGAAGAGATTTAGAGCTTTGGAGTAAAGCATAGTGAAAATGGAGGGGATATGAGTGCCTATTTATAGGCAAAAGTTTTTCAAATTAAAAAAATAAAAAACAAAAAAATTGCTCCCATTCTGACCATTGGGAAATATACGACCGCGTATGTAGTATGCGATCACATATTGGTCACATATCAAAGTGTGCTATGGCATACTTGCCAAGATTGCATATGCCATCATGGCATATGCGATTGCATTTGACAACAATGGATATGGCCATGATATCCCAAATCAGTTACGTATCGGCTGTAACGGCCGATACGTAACGGTAACGGTGGGACCCGTTAAAAAAAAAAAAAAAAAAAAAAAAAAAAAAAAAAACTTACCTTTTTTTCCTTTCTTTTCTTCTTCTTCTTCTCTTTCTTCTTCTTCTTCTTCTTCTTCTTCTTCTCGAGCAGCTGCGCCCTGCTGTGGTTGCGGCTGCGGCTGCGCCCTGCGCCGCTTCTTCCTATTCTTCTTCTTCTTCTTCCTCTCCCTCTCTCAATCTCTTCTTTCCCCCTTTCCCTCTTTTTTGCTTTTCTCTCTTCTTTCCCTCTTTTTTTCTTTTCGTTTCCCTCTCTCTCCATTTTTTAAAAAAAATTTGCAGCAGCTAGCTGCTGACTGCTGTAGGTACGTGTCACGCAAAGACGAGCGCTGACACTCCTTGAGCTCCGAGTTGTACGAACGGTTCAAAGGAGATCAAAGTTATATGGGCTCCACAGTGATGTATTTATTACATCTACACCGTTCATCTATTTTCAAAGATCATTTTAGAGCACCACCCAAAAAATGAATTATATCCGGAGATCATCTAGACCACACCAAAAATAGCAACAGAGATAATGATTTTCACGGTTAAATAATTGGTAGGGCGCACGGTAACGTTTATTTTCCATCCAATCTGATCAGACCCGAGTGGGCCCCACTATGATGTATATATTTTATCCATATCGTCCATCCATTTTGCCATGTCATTTTAGGTAAGGATTCAAAAAATTAGTAATATCCAAATCTCAGGTGGACCACACCATAGGAAATAGTGGTTATAGAATGCTCACCATTAAAAATTTCTTAAAGTCCACTATAATGTTTATTTTCAATCTAACCTGTTAATTGGGTCACATTGACGTGGATGAAGGGAAAACACACATGTTAGCTTGATCTAAAACTTTTCTAGCCCCCAATAAATTTTTAACGGTGAACGTTTAATTATTGTTGTTTTTTATGGTGCAATCCATCTGAGCTTTGGATGTGCCTCATTTTTGGGCTCATGCCAACCCTAAAATTATTTGGCAAAATGGATGGACGGTGTGGATATAACACATTCATCACGGGTGGGGCCCAAAAAACTTTGACACGTGTGCTGCACTTTACATCCGAGTCTCTCTTAATTCAAGCCTTAAAAAATTTTACACGAGACATATATTAACTTAAAATTTGACAATTAAATTATGGACTGCAATTACTAACTCACAATGCTAAAATCAAATTATTTGAATAGTTTTAATTGTTAATTTGTGAACTTTTATTTTTTAAAATAGGGCCTTGTGATTTTTTTTTTTTTAATGATTCACTATCCAATAAATGTCCACCAATTTATAAGTGGGATAATGACAATAAATGGCATGAATTTGAGGTTGATTTGGAGAATAGATTGGTCCTCCAAGTCAGCCCCAAATTGGCAACGCCATCTACCTGAATTTAATTTCATTTTTTTAAAGAACTATTGAGAGAAATGATATCAAGTTGTTAAGTATATAAATTACATATTTAAAAAATTAAATATATGAATTTTGTAGTTAAATTCAAGTTACCTGGTTAAAAAATTAATCAGACAGTCCGATACAACTTCTCACCAAAGAGTGGATTGTTACACCACCATAAATATGTTCCAATTTATAAATGAATGCATATTTGGAATGCTTAAAATATTCTGGATTTAATCCATATTTTTTCATATTTTTTTGGCAAAAAAAATAAATTGCGCCGTTATGGGCCATTACGCCCCCGTATCGCCGTTACGCCACCGTATCCGTATCGGTTTCGGAGGGCACCGTTACGCCAACCGATACCGATACGGGACACCTTGGATATGGCCTTCTCTTTGGGGAATGGGGAGAGAATTTAGTTTTGGGAAGATGTGTGGAGGGGCAATTTCCCTCTTCACATTAGATTTCCACATATTGCTCACCTTGCTCTGAATCGTAGGGTCATAGTGAATTGATGCTACAAATTGAGTGGTGGGTTGTTTGGACCCCTCCTTGTCGTCGTAACCTTCGTGATGACGAGATAGAAGAGTTTTCCTCCATGTTGCCATATGGGAGTTTTTACATCTTTGCATCCCTTCGGTGGGCGATAATGATAGTGTCGTTTGGGTCAAAGATAAGTCAAGTTGCTTCTCAGTTAGATCCTTCACCTCAACGGTGAGAAGAAAGGAACCACCACTCATGTGTGGCACTATGGTGCCGACCTAGGTTGGCTTTTAGGAAGAAAAAGGGTTTTGACGATCAACAACCTCCAAAAGCGATTCTTGGCTATCCCCAACATGTGCCCCATGTGCAAATCCGATTTTGAGACGATTAACCATCTATTCATCCATTGCCCCTTCACTAGCTATATTTGGGCTTCTATTTTCACTCAGTTTCAAATGCTTTGGTCCATGCCTTCGGACGTGGGGGATCTCCTAATGGCTTGGCACGGGTTGCCCTCTATAAAAATACTAAAGTTGTGTGCAGTCTTCTCACTGTTATTTGGTCCATTCAGCGTGAAAGGAATAATAGATGTTTCTGTAATGGTAGTTAAGGGGTGGAGTGGGTTGCTAACAATGTGTGGCTTACAATTGTTGAGCGGAGTGCCTATTTATAGGTAAAAAGTGAAAGAAAATTAATTTAAAAAAAAAAAAAAGAAAAGAAGAAGAAAAGAAGTCATAATAGTCAGAAATCTAACTGTTGGGAGGTTATGCCACTGCATACCATGTACATGATGGTATGATCGCATAACTATAGCTTATGCAGTTGCATACTTCTCAGTGTGGTCGCATAAGCCCCAATGACACAATAACAGCATGTGCCACCATGGCATATGCGTCCCACTAGTCCAAAATGGCATATGTGATGGTATGCTTGCTTATGCGATTGCATATGACAACATTGGAGGTAAGGTAAGTCTTGGCACTTACCAATATGTATGTGATATAGATGGGGGATGGTGGGATGGTTCTTAGGGGTGGGAATGGGAAGTGAGGGCTCGGAGGTGTGGAAGGTTGCATGTGAAATGATAATCATACCAAACCAAAATGGGTTGGGACATCTCAGGTAAAGTGGGCTGCATGATGAAGTGCGGAACTAGGTGGGTGTTGGCATATTCCTATCCATGTGATTAGGTTTGATCTAATGAGGTGCGGTGGCCTTAGGAGAAGGCTAATGCATTGTTGATATCTCTTTTCAAGGTAATTTAGGGATCAAAGTCGACATGAGTAATGCCATATTATGGGCCTTCAATGACTAGAATGATCCTACCCATGCCTTTTGCATTTCCAACATCAGATCCCTTTTAGCCAATAGAAGGTTTATGTTGTTTTTTAATGTTCCAAGGACTGTGAACTAGGTGGCTAATTCTCTTGCGAAAGAGGGAGTGACGAGGGGGTCTTTCAGAATTGACTCCTCAGCCCCCTTATTTGATGCATTCCTCTTTCAGTGAAAAGTCTGTTACCTTTCAAAAAAGTTTAAAAAGAAAAGAAAAAGAAAAAAAAAGGAGATGATGCTTAAAAGAACAATAATTATATCTTGCCTTTTCTTTTCTTTTTGAAAGGTATGTCTTGCTTCTTTTTTATCCCCTTCATTGTTCTTACCAGTTATTGGTATTTTTTGACATGAAATGCAAGAAGCATTTTGTGAATTTGATAATATGGAGGATGATGGGCATACTTTACTTAAAGCTTAAAACAAATTGTCAATGTGAGATGGATTTTTTTTGTCTATCCACCTTCAGGATTTCTTTTGGTTGCTGGATGAAACTTGGGTGGAAAATGCTAATTGGGATGAAGTTTATGTCAATGTGTCCTAAATCTTCGACCCCCTACGTTTTCCGTTTTAAATTAGATGATCTAGTTTATGGTTTGCAATCCAAATCGCTACTTCAACTGACCTGAATTTTTTGTTCTATGCTATGTATTTATTTTAAGGCAAGCAAAAAAATCTTTTTTTTTTTTTTTTTAAAAAAAACACGCACACACACCCCCCGCACTCACACTGGTGGAATTTCACCGCCTATGGGTACTCGAACCCTTGACTAAGTGTTGAAACCCCGGGAGTCTACCACCGGAGCAAGAGTATGGACCCAAATAATTTTATATATTAATTAAAGCAAAAAATCTTTCTTATTATCAACCATGGGCAAAAGCTTAAGAAATACTTTTTTTTTTTTTTTTTGGGTACCGTACTTTTATTGTTAAGTTGTTATGTAAATTTATATTTAGAATGTAGAGATCTATGCTTAGGCGTCGATTGGGAGCTTGTAAATGGATTTAAATGGGAAATGGAATTGGAGGTAAATGACTTACTCAGTTGTGTTTGGATGGGAGTAAATTAAATGCATTTGAAATCCAAATATTCAATTTGGATATGAGTAAATGGGAGGTATTAGAACGCATTGGAATTTTTTAATATATTTACAGGAACGTTTATGATATTCCAAATTAGTTTTAATATCTCAAATCAGTGTACACATGATATTTAATAGAATGATTATAATAAACCCATTGAAATATATAGTTTAGCCAAAAAAGAGGAAATGTTGAGCCTTAGGTGGGCCACAACCGTAAGGATCACAAACAAGCAACTTACCAACATTTTTTAACCGTCCATTTAGATGGTCAACCTTTGGATGGTTTGGATCATTTTATTGGTGTGATTTTAGTTATGTAGCCGATCATTAGATTGTTTTGGAGTACCATTAGCGTGCCACATGTGTGACGGACATATACGTAGTGGTACTTTTGTTTACTCATGCAGCTCTCCAAGGAGCTCAAAAAAGCATTTCAACCCCAATTTACTTCCAAATCCTCTCTCATAGAGGATTTCATTTGCAAGCCCATTTACTCCCATTTCATTTCATTTCATTTCCATGCATGTACTCCCTTCCAAACACACTTCAAATGTCATTTACCTCCATTTACTCCCATCCAAATGTCCCCTAAGATTTATGCAATGCGATGCATATAACATAATACTATGCATGTGGAATCTATAATCTTGCATATAATTTACATTGTCAATTCTCATATAAAATCATATTGCATGTACTTATAGTATGTATTGGAGGCACACAGGATCCTACCCCTAGCATACCACGTATTAGAGGAAGTAGCATACCCGTACCCGTACCACATACCACAGGGACTTGCGATCCGTGTTACCTTGGTTTACGATCAACAAAGGCTTGCAAGTTATGAGAGTATCAATTCAATATTGCTATTCAATCCAATTTGGTTGAATCAAGAATTTATCAATCAAATCTTGCCATTGGATTGAAGTTTTGAACCCATTTACTTGACAAAAGATCATATATGAATCCTGCAATTCCACTCAAAGAAATGGAATGGCATTGGTTTCATGCTTGCTTGTGGGGTTAAATTTCGTTTGTATCTTGTTGATTAAAAGGGATGAGATGGACATGTGGGCAATGTACTAAGATGGACTCCCATCATAATTATTGTCATCGTCGTCACCATCGTCATCATCATCAAAGCCGTATCCCTATTAATTGGGTTGGCTACATGAATCTTGTTCTGCCATTCCACTCTATTAAGGGCCAAACCCTCAGTTAGACCATGTATTATAAAATCTTTTCTTACCGCCTCCATCCACGTCCTTTAGGCCTTCGCCTTGCCCTCTAGAGCCTTCAATTTGTACTGACTCCTAGCTGGCGTGGTTATTGGTCTCCTTTGCACATGACCAAACCATCCAAGTCTACTTTCCATCATCTTATTATCTATTTGGTGCTACTCCTAAGTTCCCTCAAATGCATTCATTTCTATTTCTATACTTCCTCATCTTGCCGCTCATCCATCTCAATATCCTCATTTGAGCTACACTCATCCTATGAACATGTTGTTCCTTAACTACCCAACATTCTATCCCATGAAGCATGGCTGGTCCTATAGCTATCCTATAAAATTTCCCTTTCTGTCTGAGAGTGTTACATGATAATCATATAAAACTCCAGAGGCACATCTCCATTTCTTACACCCAGCTTGAATTCTATAGGCAATATCCTTCTCAATCTCTACACTTAGGGCCTGTTTGTTAACGCTGAATTTTTGCACTTAATGCGGAATTGGGAAAATATTCCGTGTTTAGTGGTGTTTGTTAATGCGTTGTTAACACGGAAGAAGGAAAGCGCTAAGTGGTTTTTCACTGAATTCTTTCCCTGACAGGAGCCTGGCTTAATGGTGAATGCGGAATGCGCTCAATGAATTCTTCATTGAACAAAAAAATTTGCTTCCAAAATTACCCCTTTACAAGTTACTACGCCAATTTTTTCTCTTTAGATTGTTTGCGCAATACAAAATCAACTTTTAACCTGTGAAACTTCTTTATGCCCCACCATGATGTATGTGTTTCATCCATTCCATTCATCCATTTTTAAAGATCATTTTAGGGCTTGATACCAAAAATGAGAGGGATATAAATCTCAGGTGGACCATACCCCAGGAAAACAATAGTGATTGGATATCCACCATTAAAATTCTCCCAAGGCTCAATGTATTGTTTATTTGACATCCAATCTGTTGATTAGGTCATATAGACCTAGATGAATGAGAAAAACAAAGATTAGCTTGATCCAAAACTTTTATGGCCCCCAAAAAGTTTTTAATGGTCGACGTTCATTCAATACTGTTTTCCTATAATGTGGTCAATTTGAGATTGGGATATACCTCATTTTTGGTCTCATAACATAAAATGATCTAAAAACATGGATGGACGGCATGGATGAAACACATACATCATGGTGGGGCCCACATAGCACCGACCATGGTGGCAGGGGACTAGCCAATCTGTTTCCGCGGACGGGGATTGGATACTGACCGATTGAGTAGCGAGACTCCTACTGAAGTTACGTCACCAAGTTATGTGGGCCCCATCATGATGCATGTTTTGTATCCACGCCGTCTATCCATTTGGAAATATAATTTTAGGTAAAGATCTAAAGAATGAGTCAAATCCAAAGCTCCAGTGGACCTCACCACATAAAACAGTGGGGAGAGTGACGCCCACCATTAAAAACTTAAATAGGCTACAAAAGTTTTTGATCAAATTGATATTTGTTTTTTCCCTTCTTTCATGTCTGTGTTAACTCGTGAATAGGTTGGATTTTAAATAAAAATCACGGTGAGCCTTAGGAAGGTTTCAACGGTAGGCATCAATCTCGCCACTGTTTTTTGTAGTGGGGTCAACTACATATTTGGATCTGCCTCATTCTTTAACTCATGCTCTAAAATTAAATCTCCAAATAGATGGACGGTGTAGATAAAGCACATACATTATAGTGGGCCCACATACATCATATTGGGCCCATGGAACTTGATGACGTCACTTCGGTAGCGAATCTCGCTAATCAACCTGTCAGTAGCTAATCCGCGTCCAAGTAGGATGCGGATTGGTTGGTGTACCTCACACCAGCTATATAGCTGTTGTATTGCCATAAGCAAGTTTTGTGGGTCCCATCATGAGGTATGTGTTATATCCAAACCATCCATCCATTTAGCGAGCTCGAATTAATGCTTGAGACAAAAAATAAGCTGCAAAAAGCAGCAGGGGATTGAATGTCTACCAATGAAACCTTTTTTGGGGTCACATAAGTTTTGGGTCAATATGATTTTATTTTATTTTCCTCTTCATACAGGTATTTGTGACCTTATGAACATATTGGATGGAAAATAAACTTAAATAGGCCATGGAAGTTTTGGATCAATGTGTTTTCACTTCATCCAGTTGGGAATGACCTTATAACGGGTTTGGATAGCATATAAATATAAGGTGGGCCTTATTTGAAGGTTTTGTTTCTACTGGTGTTCAATCCTATACAACACATAGTGACAAGCTTCCCGCTAAGAGGAATTGAGGGCCTTATGATGATATTTTAGTTTTTTATTAAGTATTTTAGTTGATTTGAATTAAATATAATGATTTTATTTTCATTTAATAAAAAATAATTTCTTTATAATGTAAAACATTTCCAACTAGAGATAGGGACAAATGTGTCAAATTAACATATTTCAGACATTTAAGATGTTCGTTAAACAAACATTTTGTTTCAGATTCAGTACTTAATTTTTAGACTTCAGCCATAATTATCAAACAAGTTTTTTTTCACTTCAGATTTCAGATTCAGGCTTTAGATTTCAGATTCAGGCTTCAGATTTCAGATTCGGTCTTTGGACTTCAGATTTAACAAACGGGGCCTTACTCATGAATTATTGACTTTTTTTGGGTTCTTTATAGTTCATTGTTATGTAGAAATGCATCTCATGGCAGTCATAAGTACTTTTTGTAATTTTGAATATGTTCTCTTCTTCCATATATTATTTTTCTTACTTTTTTTCTTTGGTTAATTTTTGTTAGTTAAAAATTTCTTTGGGTTGCTTGCCACTTATATTATTCGATATTATCCATCCATTTTACATTTGTTTATATTTTGTTTTTGATGAACGGACAAAAAAATGTTAGCAAAAAGGAAAAGGAGATGCATCAAAAGAACAAAAGAGGATAAAAAGACATAATTGGGGACAATACCCACTAAATAGATACATGTGGCCATGAAGATGAATGAGGCTAACAGGCTGACAGAGGAAGAGCCTGGGGCAACCACAGCCAACTGGAACTATGAGGAAATCCACTGCTTGCTGCTGGAAACACCCTCTTTAGCCAGGTTATTGGCTATGTCATTTGCTGAGTGAAGATGTCATTGAAGGCTGCATCTGAAGTTACCTGTATCTCTTGCTTCCTCTAAAATAATAGTTACTCTCCATGAGGTTCTCCCTTCTTTTATCCAGTTGATGTCAATTTTTGTGTCTTCCTCAATAATGATTGACCTTATATTCCTTGCTGCAACAACTTTTATCCCTGGGAGCATGACTTTAGCTTCATCAGGAATAGAATATCCTCATCCAGCAGGGCTCAAAAACTCCACAATCTTTGACGTAGAATTATCTCTGATTGTCCCTTCTTTCATCCAGCTGATGACATTTTTCCAACATCCCTCACTAATTATTGTCCTTGTATTCCTGGCTGCAGCAAATTTTATACCCATTAGCATGGGTTTAGCTTTAGCAAGACTAGAGTTTCCTCATCCAGCGGGGCCTGAAAACTCCACAATCATCAACCCAGAATCATCTCTGATGGTCCCACCTATGACTGTATGGCTGGCATTAACAATTGAGCAGCCATCAACATTGAGTTTAAAAAAGTTTTAAGGGGAACAGATCCATCTGGCAATACTCTTCAGACATGCACCTTCCACCCAATTAGACCAAAGGAAGGACTTATGGATTCCAATCATGACGCTTGATTGCTTGCCCCGCTGAAAAGAAAGAAAAAAGAGAGCTTTAAGATCACAGCTTCGGACTTCTATTTTCCTTGAAATGTTCTTCTGTTACATTCTAACCTTACACTCCATAATGTGGTTTTTGGAATGAGACACCACAGTAATCTTCCAACTGGACCCCAGGCTCCCACTTGCCATTTGTCCTGCACACAAGTTTCTTACTGTCTTTTGGTGTATGCTGCATTCCAAACTTTTCGGGCGAAGGAGAAATGAATAAAGAGATAAACCAAATTTTTAGATTCTATTCGTTCTTGGTCAAGATGGCTTTCCCCGTGCTTTGGGGAATCATTGTTTCTGATTGTGCGGAAGCTAGAGTGCTTCAAAAAGGGCTCCACTTATTTTTCCTTCCTTCTCCAACATTTTAATTGCAGTTCCAGATTCCCACAATGTTATCAAGTACGTGTTCCCTTGATCATGAAGTCATTGCGCATCTCCTTTATTCTTACTGCCATAGATTATTTCCTCCCATTTAAACGTATCTTTTAGCCATGTTGGGAGCGTCAACAAGGTAGCTGATTCTCTTGCTAAAACTGGAGTAATGAGAGGGTCACTCATTATTGTTCCTCATTTCCTCTCACTTAGGGGCCACTTGATAAAACTTATTTTCAGCACTCATCACCAAAATTTGATATTTTCATTGATTTTCACTGATTCAGATTGTTTGGCAAATCCTACTTTTTAAGTGCTTAAATTAATTTTCAGTGAAAATACAGGTCTTTTTTTTTTTTTTTTTCCAGCTCCCCCCTCCCTACACTTAATGCTCTAGGCTGAATGCTGAAAGTGGCGGTGCATTAAAATTTCTTTTCACTTTTGACTAAAATATCCCTAAAATAATTTCAAAATTACAAGTCAGCACTTAATGTTGAGAACTTAGTTTTCAGTTTATCAAATGACACCTTAGTTGTGGTGTCAGTTTGCTTGCCTTTTTTTCCCATTTTCGGCAATAAAATTTTATCAGTCATTGAGAAAGGTGGATTCATCCTAAAATAGTGTATGTATCATGTATTGTAGTCTAACAATGCCACCTCAAAATTCTGTTTGAGATCAAAGAGAATGATCCCACCACTTGAAGAGCTGTTTTTAGAACTAAAAAGAAGGTTCTAGAATTTGGCTTGGGGATTAGAATCTCAATGACCTTTGTCTGATGCTTGGTTGAAGCATTTGGGGGCCAACTTGATTCATTAATGGTATGGTTTGGTATGAAATGCATAACACAAATAAATTGACTTGGTAAATAAAAGGGTAACATAACATGAATACTGCAAAGCAAAGGTTGATATGAAGCAAAGATACATTAAAAGTTAACAAATTAGCTAGGGATATAGAAGGATAGATTTAACAACCAAATCAAGAGATTAGCTATCTATATAAAGCCAGATTAGTGACTTGGCATGCATATATAAAAAAGACAAGGTTGTTAAACCTTTCATGTACAATTATTGTCTCCTTATGTAAGGTGAAAGTGATGGTCAAGTTAGGGGTTCATATGCGTGTAGTAGTCTTTGCTTTTGCTCGATTCTTTGTATAGAAACCAGGGAAACATGGGATAGCCTATTGCAAAGCATGATGTCATGTAATATGGAGTGAAAGGATGAGATGGTTTATTTGGAAATTGTCTCAGTACAAGCCTCTGGGTTTTGGAAACCTGTGCTTAAAGTGGGGACCTTCTTTAGAAGGGAGTTGTTGTTTATTCCTGGAGATGCATTCTTTTCTGGATGGACAAGTGGTGTGGGGATAACCACTCTTCATTACTTTCCTTCTTCTTTCTAGAACAGCCATGGAGAAAGGTTTCATATTTCTCAGTGTGCACCTTAAAGTGGGGGGAGAATCTTATCTGATGATGAAATTGACAATTTTGTTTGTCTCATGGATCTTGTTCAAGGTATATTTCTGATGGAGAGGGATAGATGGGTGTGGAATTTTGACAGTTTGGGATGCTTCTTGGATAAATCATTCTATTCAACTATTTCCCTACCTTCCTATTCTAGAGTTCTGGACCCCATTCGTTTCATCTGGAAATATCTGGGGCCACCGTGTGTCATGGCTTCTGCATGCGTTGTTAAGAACAAGCGCTCACAGTAGATCATTTGAGGAAGAGATGGATGAACAATCCAAACAGGTGTATTTTGTGTCTTCGGGATGTGGGAGTTGTGGACACTTGTTCATTCTCACAGGAGATCTGTTGGAATTTCTTCGATTGTTTAGTGTTTAATGGGTTATGCTGTTTTTGATCAGGGACTTGGCATTTTTGAAGGGGAGAACAAAAGGAGCTCGACGGTGGCTTGTTTTTTTGCCATCTTGTGGGCGATTTGGCATGAATGCAGTAGCGGGATGTTTTGGGTCAAGTAGCATTCGTCAGATATGGTCTTTCGAAGGGCCAAACGGTTTGCGATTGAGTGGGCAATAGTGTAAGATGTCTTTGCAGATAGATCTGTAGAATCCTGTCATGGATCTTTGCAATATCTATGATCTATCTCATTAATAGGATAATGCTTCATCATCCTCTTTGTATTTCTCTCTTCTTTCCTAATAAAATTTTGGTTGCACCTCAAAAAGAAAAAAAGAAAAGAAAAGAAAAGGAAAGAAAAAAATATGGTTAGGTTGAAACCTAGGTGAACACCCTGTCTTGGGCCAACAAGGGAACCTCTTCCATTTGTGTGTTTCACCCCTACATGGTGGCACAAGTCGCAGCTATATCACTGACTATTTTATATATTCTATTGTTTGGGCTGTCATGTATAAGTATTGTAGGGCTGTCATGTATAAGTATTGTAGGGCTGTCATTGGGGCGTGTCATATAGTACTTGTAACCGGGCTAACTCGGTTAAGGTCTTGTCTGGTCCGGGTCTCGTTCTTGAAGACCCAAACCCGGATCAGGATCCGATTGGGTATGGATCGGGTCTTTGGATCTAGGTCTTAAGTTGGGTTTGGGGTACTGATCGGGTCTTTGGATCTAGGTCTTAAGTTGGGTTTGGGGTACTGATCGGGTCTTTGGATCTAGGTCTTAAGTTGGGTTTGGGGTACTGATCGGGTCTTTGAATCTAGGTCTTAAGTTGGGTTTGGGATAGATGAGTGTGTTTACATGGCTTTGATTGTACACATGTGCCACTTTAAACAAGTACATTGTATGTAAACAGTCTCTTTCACATGTGTGAAGCTTACAAGAACTGCACCGGCTAGGCGTGAGTTGGTTCAAGTTGAAAGGTATTAAAGGGCAAAGGAAATGCCCAAATGGATGTGGGTGGAGGTAATAAGAAAAGGTTTGATGACCTGTGGTTTAACTGAGGATATAGTCCTTGATAGAGTGGATGGCATAACAGGACACATGTGGCTGATCCTTGTTTGTTGTGATAAGGTTTAGATGAGGAAGATGATGATCGCCATTTACAAATTTTGGTAATCTCAATTTTCTTATAGTCATTTAATAAATTTGTATATTATATGAGACATACTTAATATATCAATATGAATTTCTCACAGAAGCTTCCTATGGGGTCTTGGTGTCTTGCCCTATTAATTTATATGGGATGATCATTCCCATGCTTGTAGCTAGTACTGTCATGCTTGGCTCCTCTTAAATTGTCAGTCTTTTTCTAACACAAAATGAGATCTTAAATTGTTTGCAAGAGGAGCTGTAGAAGCTTCACTTCTTAGTCGAGTATGCCCTTTCAGTTTACTCGAAAATAAATTGAGCAATTCTTTTTTAGTAGAATGATGGAGATGATTGGATGAAATGGAGCAGTCTGGTTGGCTCCGTTTTCTTCAATGACCCAAAATATGGCCATTATTGCCATTAGAGGTGTACACGAGTCGAGCCGAGTCGAGCCGAGCCGAGCTTTGCCCAGCTTGTGCTCGACTCGGACTGCTCGAGTCCCAGCTCATGCTTGGCTCGGCTCGTCTCTCGAGCTCAGAACAGCAGCTTGTGCTCGGCTCGTTCGAGTTTGAGCCAAGTTCGATCAGATTTCGAGTCGAGTTCGAGCAGAGTATTCGAGTCGAGTTTGGCACGTTGGACAGTCGATGTGGCATGCCGGACAGGGCGAGGTGTCCGCCGGACTGAGAGAGAGAGGGAAGAAGACGGAAAGGGCGGCTGGGCAGGGCAGGGACCGCCAGACTGAGAGAGAGAGGGAAGAAAATGGGAAATGGGGAAGGGTTAGGGTATTTTTTGAAGGGAAAGGGAAATGGGGCGTGCAGCGTGCGGGTAGGGTATTTTTTTTGAAGGGGTAAAGTAAATTAGTTTTTTTTTTTTAAATTTTTTAATTTTTATTTTTAGGGTATATATACACACACACACACACACACACACTACACTGAGTTGAGCCGAGTCAAACCGAGTTGAGCCGAGTTCGAGTCTGGTTTGAGTTGAGTTGAGTAGGGGCAAGCTCGAGCTTGGCTCGAATACGTTTCGAGCATCAAAAAGCAGCTCGACCCGGTTTGAACTCAGCTTCGATCCGAGTCAGTTTGAACTCAGCTTCGATCCGAGTCAAGTCAAGCGAGCTACCGAGCTTACTCTGCTCGTGTATAGCTCTAATTGCCATTGCTCTGTTTTTGGAAACTGCCAGTTTCTGAAGGAGCTTACTCATAACCTATATGATAATTTCCCACTCCCGTCTTTGTTTCATCTAAATGTTATTAGATGTGGCTAATATGCTTGTTAATTACATATGTTTCCTTTTGGTATGGTATTATTCATTGAATATTATTGCTATCAAATTTGCAAATTGTTAAAAAAATGATTTAGTGCTGAAAGAATTGTAGTTTGGGGGACATTGCCAATCCAAAAATTGAGTAGAAGAAGATCTATCAAGTTGAATTAGAAGAATGTGTCCATATCAATGGAACAGGCGACACATTATTTCGATGAATCATTTCATTGGACAAAAGAAGATTCTGTAAACATGTAAGGGCCGTTTGGATAGAAGTAAATGGAGGGAATTGAGAGTAAATGAAGGTAAATGATATTTTAAATGTGTTTGGATGGAAGTAAATGGATGCAAATGAAATGAAATGGAAGTAAATGGGCTTATAAATGAAATCCTCACTGCGAGAGAGGATTTGGAAGTAAATGGGAGGTGAAATGCCCTTTTGAGCTCCCTTAGAGAGTCGCACGACTAAACAAAGGTGGTGCTATACACATGTCCACTGTACACATGACATGCTAGTGATGCTCCAAAACCATTCAAATACCGGCTACATCACTAAAATCACACCAATAAAATGATCCAAACTGTCTATAGGTAGGGCATCTAAATGGACGGTTAAAAAGCATTGGCAAGTTAGTTGTTTGTGATCCCTATGTTTGTGTCCGACCTGAGGCTCAAGATTTTTATTTTTATTTTGGGTTAAATTATATATTTCAATGGTCTTATACGATCAATCTATTAGATATCACATACGTACACTAATTTAAGATATTAAAGCTAATTTGAGATATCACATATATTACTGTGAATATATTAAAAAATCCAATGCATTCCAAATCCTCCCATTTACTCCTATCCAAACAAAATATTTGGATTTTAAATGCATTTCATTTGCTCCCATCCAAACACATGTGGACTAAGCCATTTACTCCCAATTCATTTACCTCCAATTCCATTCCCGATTTACCTCCATTTACAAGCTCCCAAATGAGCCCTTACTCGCAATATCACATATCAGATTCCATTATGGAAGAATCACCCACAATTTTTGAGGAATTATGATGTAGGACAATTAACCACTTGCTCTAAAAGCTTGAATTGATAGAGCATGGCGAATCAATCCCTTTATCTCACAGCCCAGGCCCCACATTCCAAGGACCTCAGCAAAACCCCCTTGTGGGCCCCACTTCACATGGGTTCTGCTTCACACGAGCCACCTGCTTCACACAGGTGGAGCCTGCCTCACACGGGCCGCCTTCCTCGAGTTTGCCCTTGCATCTTACAGGCCACCTCACTCAAGCCCAGTGTGAAAATGCCTCTGCATTAATTATTACCCCCGGTAAGGAGTCTCAAACATGAGACCTCCCGCTCTAATACCACTTTGATGCAAGACAATTAATCACTTGCTCTAAAAGCTCGAACTAATAGAGCATGGCGAATCAATCCCTTTATCTCATAGCCCAGGCCCCACATTCCATGGGTTAGGACCTCGGCCCAACCCCCTTGTGGGCCCCACTTCACATGGGTTCTGTGTCACACGAGCCACCACCCTCACACGGGTGGGGCCTGCCTCACACGAGCCTCCCGCCTCACATGGGCCACTCACCCTGAGTGTGCCTCTGCATACTGCAAGCCACCCTACTCAAGCCTGGTGTGAAAATACCCCTGCATTAAATTAGCCATGATATATCTGATCAATTCATAATATCATGAAAAATGGATATAATTTTTTGACTGCTACTTAGTATCGGCAATGGATTTGAAAAAAGTATCTAAAAGGGTGAAATTTAGATATATCTGATCGAGAATTTGTTGGAATGTTTTCACCTGTTTTATTTTTTTCATAATAGGAGCTTATTATCTAAAAAAAAAAGAAGTAATAGGAGCTTTAAAAAAAAAAAGGATAAAAAGATATAATGAGCTGCTAAAATAAAACAGATATAACAAGCTGCTGTCAAGGTGATTGTACTGGTTAGTGGTCAATATCTGTGTCCTTATCATTTTTGGCTAATATGCATAAAGAAAAGCAGTTAGCACTAATCACTGTTGAGTTTGCAAGGTGAACCAATATTTTAGTGTCTTGAGAGGCCAACACTGCTGCATTACATGTGGAAAATGACATGCTTGTAAAGTATGATCTTTACCTTCATTTTTCTTTGTTTTGATGTGCTTTTCTGTTATTTGCTTTTGCCAAGTTCACTAATATGAAGGTTACCGTCAAAAGAAAAGAAAAAAAAAATAGTAGACAAAGAAGTTAACCAATATGAAGAAAAAACCAACGCATTTAGCAAAAGCATACTTCTGCTTTACTTGGTAGAGAAATTACTTCTCAATGATATCTGTTTCTTCTGTTCAGCTTTATATTAACCTTTTCATCTATCCAATCTCTGTTGGTTATGTTCTTAATTACCAACATTTTAGCATTCTGCTTTATGCAGGTCCTTTCCATAAAAGTTATTCGCAATAAGCAGACTGGTCAGTCTGAAGGCTATGGATTTGTGGAGTTTCTTTCACGTGCAGCAGCTGAAAAAGTTCTGCAAAGCTACCATGGCACCACAATGCCTAATACAGAGCAGCCCTTTCGCCTGAATTGGGCCACCTTTAGTGTGGGGGATAGGCGTTCAGATGTTGGTGCTGATCCCTCTATATTTGTAGGTGATTTGGCTTCTGATGTTACTGATACCATATTGCAAGAAACTTTTGCCAGCAAGTATCCATCTGTAAAAGGTGCAAAAGTTGTCATTGATACAAATACTGGGCGATCAAAAGGCTATGGCTTTGTGAGATTCGCTGATGATAATGAGAGGTTGCGGGCTATGACTGAAATGAATGGTCAATACTGTTCTACTAGGCCCATGCGCATTGGTGCTGCAACCCCCAGGAAATCATCTGGATTTCAACAGGCATATTCTTCTCAAGGTATTTGACAACTCCCTTCTGTTTCACATGCATCTAGAAATCCAGTGATTTTATTTTAACTGATTGATCTCTTGTACTAAGTAATTGATAGCATTTGTGATTGGCATTCTGTTCTTTAGACTCACGTCGGCTTGAAACACATGAACTGGTCACTACGCAGTTCACTGGAGATTTCAATCTTTGACAGGAAAAGGTTTCAAAATTTCACTCATTTTTTATGGCTGGCCCCTGCCTGTGTCAGGGTCTGCCTGACCCTAGCCTGATTATTTATTGGGCCTAGCCCTGATTGTTTCATAGTTGGGCATTTGATTTCATCCAAACTAGCCCATAACATCATAAACTGGCCTGTTCCTGGGGTCAGGTTTGGCTTCAATAGAAGAATTTTCAAATCCTAGGCTTGGGGCTGACCTGTTCATTGTGCTTCATTATCAGGCTTATACAAAACCCATGGGCCTCTATTACAGGCCTGAGCCTAACATTGATCCGGCCAAGACCTAAAACCCGGTAGGCCAGTCTGGCCTTTTGCCAACCTTACTTGTATTCCAAATAAGCTTGGATGGTAATTTATGTACAACCTTCTACTTTTAGCATGTTGAGTTTTGCCTTGAATTCATGTTACTATCCATCAAGTCCTATGCGCAATAACGGCAGAAATATGAGATTAGAACTCTCTCTCTATCTCTCTCTCTCTCTCTCTCTCTCTCTCTCTCTCTCACACACACACACACACACACACACACACACACACACACTCCTGTTTTGATTTTTTGAAAGACAGAAGCGTACAGTTTTACAAATCATGTTTTTAAACCTTTTAGGATTAATTCCCATCTGGGTATAAACACCTAAATCGTAGAATAGATGGTTCAGATCATACTTTAATGCTCTGTGAAATCTGGATGCAAGTAATCAATGTCGTTCCTTCATGAATCGAGAAGGTCAAGGAAAGGTAAAAACCCACAAATTCTCTACACTATAGGTTTGTAGAACGGTTGGAGAAGATGTGCCATCAATCAGATGGGCCAACAATGGAGTAGATGAGAGAAGGAAATTCTCTTTCTGTTGACTCTCTCTCTCTCTCTCTCTCATCAAGGAGGGGAGAGAAGGGCATGCCCAGGTCTTATTCCCAAAGGGAATAGGATCTATTATATGAACCGCTTCTTAGAAGTTCGGCCTGGTTTCTATTTAAGGGGAGGGATTGACCTTTCTGACACATTCTGTCGTACCGACATGGCTACATTGATTTGTTTTCAATCAGAGCATCAAGCAGTGCAGCCTGGTTGTACCTGACTAAGCCCCATGCTCGTCCAAGGAAGGAATTTGCTTTACCCAACACCTCCCCTTGTTTGTAACAAGGCAAAACCCCCCAACTTGACATTCATTAGCAAGGAGGAGCTCTAGTTTTGGTACTTCCCCACCATACGGACTTTGGTATGCCTTACAACATAAAAAAGTCCATCACATTGCCTATTCCACACACCTAAATAGACCTATCCCTAGGGGTGTACATCGAGTCGAACTGAGTCTAGCTGGCCTCTGCTCGACTCGGCTCGGCCACCGGCTGACCTCAGCTCGAATTCAGCTCGGCTCGGTCCTCGAGCCTGACTGGCCAGCTCGGCTCGGTTCGGTCAGCAGCTCGGGCCGAGTTCGCCATTGAGGCATTTCCACAAACACCTGGACTGCACCTTCAAAACCCATCTTGACTGTATGTGAAACAGAAGCAATGGTTTTACTGTAAAAGACAAAAAGATCGCTCATGTCCATTTCATACTTTTACTGGTATTTTACATGATTCATGGATTCCATACTGCAACATGGGTTGTCCATTTCAGACGACTTCGCATGTAAAAGACAAAAAGATCGCTCATGTCCAACCAAACAAAAACAAAGGGGAAAGTTCTGCGACGCTCCATTATCGTACTTCATCAGATGGGACCACCATGGAATGTTTATTACTTAAATGTCAGTCTCATCTAGCAATCCTAGCCATCAGATACATATATAGCTTACCAACATTACTGTTTCTGTAACAGGAAGCCATGTTAGTTTTACAGGAAATTTATCAAACACCTTCTAAGCAACATCAATGGCAAAGTAATCGAGTCACCGAACTGGTTTGATCTGAGTTCGATTCGAGCTGGATTCGATCCAAGTCGAGTCGAGCTGGGGCCTGCTCGAACTCGGCTCGAACTCATTTTCGAGCTCAAAAAATCAGCTCGACTCGGCTCGAACTCAGCTTCGAACCGAGTCGAATCGAGCTTTTTTGAGTTGAGTCAAGCGAGCTAACCGAGTTAGCTCGGTTCGTGTACACCCCTACCTATCTCCTTCCACCTTAGTGTGACAACAATTCCAGGCCTTTAAAAACCCAATGCAAGGCTCTAAATTGGATATAAAAAGATCTAAGCAAGGTATTAAGTGGTAATTCTTCTGGGAGGTTTTAGCATATACGCTCCTATCTTTTAGCTATACGAGACAAAAAAAACCCTCTAGTTTTCATATTTGTAAATAACACCTTTATTTTTTGTCCTTTATTAAGAAGTCCCAAACTGTCATTGTTCTTGGTTAGTAGCTTAATTAGGTTAGCTAACCTACCAAATTACGTTTTTGCTCCTCATGAGTTGAAAAATATTAGTTACTCCACTAAGTTGTTGAGGTTGATACACATGATGTCAAAAGTTACACAAGTGGCATCATTGTAACTTAAACTGTTTATATAGCTGATCTCAATTTAGAGGTAACTTAAACTAATAATTGCAGTAATTTGATTTATTAATTAGACAATTGATTTTCATTTTTTGAGCGGTTGATGAAAAATAGTGAGTGGTTTGTTTCAACAAACAAATGGGCTTTAATCAGAGTTTGGCAATGTTCAATGGGCGGCAAAATTTGTTCATTGTCTTACTAGTAGTGTCTTGACATGTAGACAGTTTACAATGGGTTAAATATATGCCACATGTATGATTTTTTGAGCGCTCATATATCAACCATTATACACTACCTGAGTATCAAATAAAAACCCAAAAGAAACTTAACAATGCCCCTTTCTTTCTCAACCATGGTTCTAAATATTGGCATCGACGGGCATATCAGCCCGGCAAAAAACCAATACGATACGGTGTTGTGTATTGGTCTCAGCTTGTATTGGCCCTTATTGGGAAAAAAAAAACAAGAATCCAAAAAAGGGGAAAATATTAGAAAAATAGGAAAAGACGAGATAACCAAGAATCTATCTCGTGTGTGTGTGTGTGTGTGTTTTGACATTGTATTAAATGGTGTACTAGACCATTCTGTGGTAAGCACTTTGTATGTCAGCTTGACCTACACGGTAAACTATGATGTTGAGTCTTTTGGATATAAATTGTTGATATATGTCATCAATTGATATCATACATCACCAGTACAATTGTCTATCAACTATTGGACTATCAAATGATTCGAATCATAATAGTAAAAGTGTAAAACACATATAACATACATTGATATGCACTATCATGTATTCATGTGTTGAAGATTAGAAAGCATTTTACCTGGTTGATACCAAAAAAATTGTTGAGGTTGCTCATCATCGTCTTGGTTATCGTATCGTCCATATTCATACTAACAATATTGAGGAGGATAGCTGAGTATTTAGCTATATGTCTTAACACCAGTTGGTGGCCGTTGCGAATAATCCCCATATCGACTGTATGGGTTTGGTGCCACCGAGTTTGACCATGGAGACTGTAAAATCTTATAAGTAGAGATACACATAGGGCATCATGGACCTCTTGGTAGTCATCATCATCATAATTAACACGTGTCTTGTAACCATTACCACCCCCACCATCACCATAATCTCTGTAACCAAGCATCTCCATGGTAGCCGGGTTCCTTCCACGGTCTCAACTAGAGTGGGTTGGGCCAATTGCGATGCCGTAGTGTTATACTACCGTTTCAGTCTCACTGGCACCACCAGCAAGTACTCGTCCACTAGTACCAACACCTTGATCATCACTACCTCCACCGCTTCCATTGTTGTTACAACTATCAGTCTCATTCGCACTACTACTATGAGTCTATGTCCTTTGTTAACATCTTCAGTAATTGGCTCTGGACATTTTGAAGACTGAGCTATTTCCGCGATGACATCCGGGAATTCTAGCTTGCTACCTTTGGCTGCATTTGTCTTTCTCTATTTGTTTTAGTCATGAGAGAAGATGGTTGTCTTTGTCGAAATATAGTCAAAATTTAATGGACAATATTGCGTATGGTTATCAGCCTACCCTCTTGATTTCTTTATATTTTTTTAATTATAGCCTCACATTGTAGTAATAAATACATTTTCTCCACCTTTGTCTCATTCCACCTTTGTCTGCTTTAATCGATTCCATTACTTCGTGTGGATGTGGAAGAAACTGCTCTAGTTTCTCTCACAACCAGCAAAGCGTGTTGTTTGTCTCAAAATTCTAATTACAATATTCAATAGTGTATGTATTTCTCCATAATTCACCCAGTATCGAGCTACAAGGATAACAAAATGAATATATATCAGTTTATTAAATTGGTCAAGACATGCATCTTTGTTAAAAATTTTACACAGCTTATATTAAATCTTACACATTATTTGTTATATTTGGATTGGTTCTCTAGGACATTTTTCCCGTACTTATTTTTTACATGCACACATTTCCATAGGCATGACACTTGTCTTCTTTCCATAGAGTTGATCCACTATTGATTTGCAATCATCTCACCAAGTGCCCCTCTATGATTATATAAATTCTCTATGGCTATAAAATTTATGGCGAATTTACTTGCTGCTGGTCTTAACAACACTCGCCCTCCTACCTGCACGAGGTTTGGGCGAATGGCTAGTGTCGGGGGTTTGCTCCCCATAAACGCGAGTTCGATTCCCCTCCTTAGGATTACTTGATGCACGTGGTTTGTGGGTGATTGCGTGCATCTGCAGGGACTAGTCTCGCCTTAAATTGGGGCAGGGACACTCCAACATCATAAAAAAAAACTCTCACCCTCCTGTGGACTTCTTCATGAGAGCAATTATCCAACTTTGTTGCAATTATCTTTCAAAAAAAAATAAAAAATGTATGTTGTAATCAACCTTGCATTCTTAACTAACTTTGATGCATTGTTCTTCTGCTCAATATCCTCAAGGATAGGATCACTGCAGCGGGCTACATAAGGCAACCAAAATAAATCGGTCCTTTTTTCCATAAGCAGCTTTCCTGCCGCCTTATATGATGCCTTATTAGTAGTAACAATCTGTACGGCATTACTCTCATCAACTTTTCACCATTCTATTTCCACAAAATAAATATATATTTATCAGTCTTCACTTCATCAGATGCATCAACGGCTTTAATGAATACTGTAGAGTAGACCATGAAATTTATCATGCTTAATCAGATTTGGCCAGTCCAACCATCACACATGATTATGCGTCTTCTATTGGCCCATATCCTTCTAAATGATTGTACATAAGCCCACACTTTATTTGAATATTTTATGTCAATGTATAAGAACTGATCGCCTTAATCCCAGGTCCTGCATCTGCAGCTACATCTACAAACACCTGAAAATATGAGAAAACGACAACTTGTGGAGAGATGCTATTATGTAAAAATAACTTTATTGTTGCCTTCCCAAGAATATCCATAATCTGCTTTTGATCACATTTGGATCAATTTTCTTTGCTTGCTAGTAGCCTTCCTAAATAGCGTCTCATCACTAGGAGGTGCCTGTGGCTCCCTTTCATCCTCATCGATATTATGAATATTGGGCTGAGAGGTTATTGATTCAAGCCACTTGGCTCTTGTTGTTGTGTGTTAAAGGCATGACATAAACCCCTAAATAATCCTACACTGTCATCAGCTTCATTACTCTCACCAAATCACGAACCGAATCAGTCCTCCCAAACATCTGACATTATTTTCATCCTCATGATTTGTTTGTATACTTTTCCTCATCATTGTAATCTCCATATCTGAGTCCTCCCTTGACTCAATATCCTCATAAAAGCACTGCCTAGGAATACCAAACACTTCTACACGACATGCATCGAGGGTTGCATTTTTCTCTTTTTCCCCCATTGCCTTTTTCCCTTTAATTCTTCCAAGTTTTGTTTTATCTGCTCCCTTTCTTAGGAATGCTTCAACACCCAGAAACTTGGCTCTTTTGATGGGTCAAGTGTTGTTTTAATAGGGTTGCGTCACTCCTCACTTTCCCATTGTAGTACTTGCACATTATTTGTTATCTGCTCCCTCCTATTCTTTCCCCATGCTGATACCCTACTGCTTCACTATCATTCCTGATCATTTTCCTGATGTTAAGTCGTACACTGCCAATTGCCAAGCCCAAGCAGCAACCCACCTCTCTAATAGACAATCCTACCCAAGGCCAAGGTACTCAATCCAAATCTCCAATAGACAACAGTCCATGCTACTCCACTGAATAAATGCCCACCATAAGTTCCACAACTCAACCCAAGTTATCCAACAAACACAAATCCGCAATCAACAGTCCTCTCTGCAGAAACACCAAAGTAGAAAGAAAATGTTGTAGTGTTACAAACTTAATAAACTCCACTGTACAGACTTAATAAATGTTTGTCTTAAGAAATGTGTTACAAACTTAATAAATGTTTTAGTCTTGATAAATGTATTACAGATTTAATAAATGTTTTAGTCCACAGTACACCATTGAATAAATGCCCACCACAAGGTCCACAACTCTTGTAAGTTATTATTCAACAGAAACTACTCTGCAAAAACACCAAGATAAATAGAAAATGTTTTAGTGTTACAGAGTTAATAAACTAATTAAAGAAACATATGAAGTCACAAAACAACTAACGTTCAATGAAAAAAAAATTATATAACTAATAAAACAATAACATCCAACTTTACTAAAAATAAACAAACAAAAAAAATTACAAAATTGAAAAAAAGAAGGAAGAAGTGTTGAAAATGATTATTAATTTCGCAAACAGGCTAATAACAAAAAAGAAGAAGAAGATTACAGCTCATGTATGGTAGATTTATGTTCAAACAATACTAATTATTCATTTCCCCAATTTGATTTTTTGAAGAAAAATGAGATTTTTTTTTTTTTTGCCAAAATTAGGTGAAAATACATTAAAAATAACATCACAACATATAAAATGTAGATCTATGTTTAAAGAACTTAGATCTATGTCTAAACAACACAAATCTATCACTCCGAAAGAAATTTTGGAAAAAATAAAAAATGCCTAAAAATAGAAAATAATTTAAATTCGGCAGAAAATGGTAAATCTATGTTAAAAGAAAAGGACATATATTCACCTAGATCTATTATGAGATTCATTTCCCTAAAATTATTTTCGAAAAAAAATAAAATTTTCAGAAAATGTGCAAAAATTAACTCGAAAATACAAAACATTAATGAAAATTATTCAACCAATGCTTGGGTGAAATCTTTAGATCTGTAGTATTAAAAGACTACTCATGCATCATTACAACATTTAGTTGATTTTTTATTTTTTTTTTCAATTTGAAATATTCAAAAAATTTAGTGCAAGTTGAAAAATAAAAAAATAATGATAATAAATGCAAAAAATCCCCAAATCGAGAAAAAAATCAACCATGATTTGATTGTTTGGATTTATAATGTTGTTTTGACTTGAGTCCTATAATAATAAACAAAAAATGGTTATTTTTATTTTTACCTTTTTTTAGATTTTTCCCAAATTGGGTATAGGCCCTTCAATCCTTCTATCGGATTCAAAAACCATATTTTGATCCTCAAATCTAGTGTAGATCTGGTTGGAAATGTGCTTCAAACAATCTCTAAGGTAAAAAAGTTTGAAAGGAGTAGAGGGAAATTTTTTGAAAAAGAGGTCGGTTGGGGCTCTTGAAGCCCATGTCAGTCTGACTGATACACATACAATGTCATGGTGCCAATACGGGTTGGATTTTTTCGACACGGGGCAATATGGACCCATATCGCGTATCATCTCATGCCGATACGGATACAATACACCCGTTTTTCATAACTATCTCTCAACCACAACCTTTCTTTTCCTTTTCCCTCCATCTCTTCCTTTGGCTGTCAAAGACTCAAAGCAACCTCTAGCCCTCTCTCTCTCTCTCTCTCTCTCTCTCTCTCTCTCTCTCTCCACGTTGCATGTCACGAAAGGATCATGTATGACATTTATAAGGCCTTACTATCATATGAGGCATGTTTATCCCACCAAAGAGGGTAAATTGATGAACATGCTAACAACTCAAAAGTAACGTTGTTTAACCACAGGGTTTTTTCACACAAATTCGAAAAAGGTCAAGGTCAGTTGTTATTCACAAATATGAAAATGGGAGGGTGTGTTTTCTTGTATACACAAAAGGAAAGATGCACATGCAAAAAATACTTCTTCTAAAGGAGTTCAATGTCTATCCATAATGCTTTGGGTCCTCATTATCATTCTAATACCGAAGTCAGTTATAAGCCTCATATGAAATTCCCATATGCTCCTCTTGGAATTACTTGGACCCTTTGGTTGTAACTGCTTCTAAGATTTTTCTAAAGATCTCAGATCATTTAGGTCTTGGCTGAATGCCAAATAAGCCGGTTATTGTTCTTCATGGCAAAGGTAATGTTGATGAAGATTGACATGATGAAATTTAGTCAGATTTGGATTATTAGGGTCATTGTGGATTTTCTATACACGAGAATCACCAAGAGTTTATTCAAGTTTCATTTGTTGCAACTTCAAATGTCCATAATAATTCATCAAAAAAGGTCCAGGCTTACCATGGTACACTAAGTCAATCTTCAAGGAGGATAGGGCTATCATGATATCTGTTTTCATATGGAATGTTATGGAGATTGGAAACTCCCCATCTATGAGGTGGTTGAGTCCTTGATTAAATTATATAATTTGATGTTTGTTGCAATCCTTGAACTGATGTTTGATTGTTCTAAGATCGGTTATGTTTATAGAAGAACGAAGATGGGCAATCTTCTTTTGCAGTAATTTGAAAATGTCAGACTATGGTTGTTTGTGTCCATCTCTTGCATTGCCTGCTGCCCTCAATCATTGACTGTTGATGTTAGTTATGGGATGATGCCTCTGTTTATTTATGTATCATTTATGCTGCTAATGATTTTTGTTGTTAGAAAGGATCTTTGGAACAATGCTACCTAAATGTCCTAACACCCTATGTTTTCTGTTCAGAATCATTTGATCTGGATTATGATTCATTTGCCAACCGGATCGCCACTTTTACCAGTCCGAAATTATCCTTCTAGACTCGTAGGCTGTTTGGTTAAAAAAAAGAAAAAGAAGACCGGAACAAAAAATGATAGTTAATTTTGTTCTGTATAATTTTTTAACTCAATTTGGTTAACTCAGCCTGTAAACCATCGATTAGATGTCCATAGATCTGTTATTTAAGATATAATTTCACTTTATTGTTGGTTTATGATCCATCTAGATGGGAATCATCTTTAAATGCCTATTCCTTATATAATTTATTTTGATGTGATGCTCGAACCATCTGATCAATGTTGGTGAAATGGATGTTTTGCATTGATTATAATATGGAAGTTCCATCAATGATGTGGACCATCCATCATGTGGGACCCACCTTTGATTGTTGATTGTTGTCAAAAAACACTTTGATAGGATGATTCTAACCATCACTAAATGACTATGAAAATGGGCAACTTATATCGAGTACATTAACGGAGGTTTGATCAGTGATCTGGACTGTTCATCATGTGGGCCCACCTTTGATTGCCGATCTCTTGTAATGGAGACTCGATTTGACGATCTTAACCATTCAACCAATGGCTAAAAAACTAGACAGTCCATATTGGTAATAGCAAAGAACGTTCAATCATTGATCTGGACAATCCATCATGTGGGAGCCCGTTTGATTGTGTATCCTTCTCAAAAGACACTTTGATTTGATGATCTTAACTATATGATCAGTGGCTAATGGTCCATATTGATTCTAAAGAGAAGCTCTAGTCATTGATCTAGGTCATGTGAGGTCACCTTTGCTTGTTGATCCTGCCCAAAAATAAAAAAATAAAAAAAAATTCACTTTGATTAGATGATCCTGGCCAGCCGACCATTGGCTGGGAAAATATAGACAGTCTATGTTATGATAGAGTAGCTCTAGTCATTTATACGGATCGCCTATCATGTGGAGCCCCTATTTGATTGCCCATCCTTCTTAAGAGGATGGTGGTGATGTTAAGGTTGATGAAAGGAGGAAAAAGGTTTAATAATTGGTTAAATAAAAAACCGCTTCTCTCTAGGTTGAAGGTGAATATTTCCAAAAGTGAGATTTTAGGGGTGCGAATATCAAAAGAGGAAGGGCAGAACTTTGCGTATGTGTTCTGATGTCGGGAAGCTTCCTTTCCGACAACATACCTTGGCTTACCATTGTGTATAGGGAGACCGGCAAAAAAGATGTGGGATAAAGTTATTGAAAGATGCTAAAGGAAGATGTCCAAATGGATGTCAAGGTACGTATTAATGGGAGGGAGAATGGTTATGATTAAAGTGTCAATGTCAAATATTCCTGTCTATTTAATGTCTCTTTTTAAATGCCCAAAGTCTGTTCTAAATGCTTTGGATCGTCAAAGAAAGGATTTTTTTTTTTTTTTTTTTTGGGAAAGGGTTGGAAGATACAAAAAATTCATGTTTTGAAATGGGGTGAGGTATGTAAACCGATGGATCTTGGAGGGCGAGTTTTAGGGATTTAGAGAAGATGAATCTTGCGCTGTTAGGGAAATGGGTGTGGAGGTTTGGATCGGAGAGGGGTTCTAAATGGAGGGAGATGATTTCTAGGAAATATGGGGTAGAGGAAGGGGGGTGGTGGACTAAAGCTTCCTCACTGTATTAATCTTCCTATCTATGGAAGTCGGTGGTGTCTTTGAAAGAAAAAGTGAGGGTATATGTTTCAATTTGGGGGATGGTAAAAATATTAGTTTTTGGGAGGATAGGTGGTTAGGAGATTTGAGGTTGAGTGAAACGTTCCCAACATTAGCGGGGTTAGCTAGGGAAGAGGGGTTGAAGGTAAGCAATTGTTACTCACTTAGGGTGAATGCAGTTACATGGGCTCTGCTTTGCAGAAGAGATCTTGCGGATGTGGAGATTGAAGGAATGGTTCTTCTTCTTCAGATGTTAGAGAAAGTTTCCCCGGTGGTAGCAAGTGCGGATTCCATAATATGGTTAAAAGGAAAATCCGACTCATTCTCAATTGGGTTTCTTTACCGTTTTTTGAGTGCAAGCATTGGTAATGGCGAGATATCTTTGACAACCCTTCTATGGAGATATGGTGCTCCTCTAAAGGTGGCGGCTTTTGGTTGTATTGTAGGGAAGAACAAGGTGTTAACAATTGATAACCTTTGTAAGAGAAAAACGATTCTTCCAAATGTTTGTTTGATGTGTTACAAAGATGAAAAATCCATGGATCACCTTTTTGTTCATTGCCCCTTCGCAAGAGAGGCGTGAAGTCATTTTCTTCAGCTATCCGGGGGTTTATGGGTGCTTTCGAGCATGGTGGGGGGATAGGAAAATCGGGGAAAAGGTTGTGGAGATGGATCTTGCTGCAGTTCTGTGGGCTATTTGGTGGGAAAGAAATGAGCGTTGCTTCAGGAGTACAAAAGGCAATGCTAGATTTTTTTTTCGAAGAGCTATTACTCATGCAAAGGAGTGGGTGGAATCTTAGTCTTCTTATCTTCATATATTGTTCTTTGGGGGGCTGGTTTTGTTTGTTGGGGTTGTATATTTGTTCATTTGTATATTTAGGTTGTGTCCTCTTTTAATGAAACATCATCAAAGTTTCAAACCCCCCCGCTTCTCTTGGTTTAATATTTTAACCAAAAATGGACCCTTGCTTGTTAAAAGTTTGACCTAATTAAAATTTTTACCACATCCTTTGCATTTACCAAACATGGTTAATTTTTGGATAACTGATTATCATTGTATCCAAACAGCCCCTTAGTATCGATTAAGGTGTATTGTAAATTTATATTTAAAATGCTGTGATTTATACTTAGTTTATGTAATAGCATGCATATAATACAATACTATGTGTGCGGGATCTGCAATAATAAGATTCATCATTTCAAATATAAATTTAAAAGTTGGCTTGAATATAAAACCATATTGCACGTACTTGGTGAATGTACTGGAGCATTGGCATGATGATACCTCTAGTAGTCTAGTTTACCATGTATTCGAGGAAGTAGCGTACCATGTACCTGTTCCCAAACATGGTACCAATGTACCATAGCAACCCACGGTCCAGGTAACCTTTTCTCAGAGTGATCAATTGCAGTTATTCTCTTCAATATTTTAGCTTGCAACCAACAAAAATTGGGTGGTGTCCTGTTAACAAGAGAGCCATGCAAGACTCCAATTCCTTCGTTTCTTCTTGTGGCCTCATAAATGCATGTTTTGGTGGCAAACAATTTTCTTGTTGCAACAATCAGAAAGGACCTGATTGTATATGTGCTTGGCTTGATCATATTCTTTATAACATGGACTGGTTCAGTGCTTTTGATGAGACAATTTTCTCATCTCATTAAGATGAATTCTGGCCATGCTCCGCTTCTTGTTCAGATTTCAAATGATGAGTAAAAATGGGCTCAAACCTTTCAAAGTTCAGCACGTGGATCGATCATGAAAATTTTATGCATGTTGGAAGTAAAATTGGTAAAAGGAATGTAGGGCAGTGGGGCACTTCTCTAAAGGTCATTGCTGAGAAGCTTCATAGATATAGGCTTCCCTAAATGATCAGATTCAGAATATCGTTGAAAACATCTTCAAAACTTGAAAGAGGCTTATAGTAGTTATAAGCTGGCTGAAATTTCTTTTGATTTGGATCCTTTTGAGGGGAATGGTGTGGCATTGAGCTGCCAGGGCAATTCTCAATCACGCCCTTCCTCAAGGTTTGATTCTGGTGATCGCAATTCAAAGTTTTTTATGCCTTGGTTCGGGCTAAAAGGAAGATGAATCACATTTGTTGTCATTAAAAACGATAGGGGCAATTGGATTGAAGAAATGATGTACTCTGTTGCTTTTCATGATAGCCTTCTTCAATCATTGGGCATATCTGGGAATGGCAGCATTCTGACGCATCTGTTAGTTTATTACTGATGCAAACAACCATACGTTATTACAGCCTCCAGAGGATGAGGAAGTGAAAGATATGGTTATTAGTATTCCTAACGAAAGTGCTCCAGGCATACATTTACTCGGGTTTCTTTTTCTCAGCTTGTTGGGATATTATTCAATGTGATGTTTGTTTCTTGTAAGGGATTCCTTTTTTGGAGTATTCTACCTAGACTTACTCTTCTTTATTCCTTTTTCTCATTTGAGAAGTTCTTTTGCTGTCCGAGTTTGCTGAATTCAGACAAAAATAAGGCTGTTCCAATTGTCAGGTTGGTCACACCATTGGAATCAATAACCAACCGACAATCTGACTCAACATACAGATGTGACCCACAGTCAGCCTGATTTGTGACAAGGGTGATCTTCATGGTGTGGCCTACTGTTGTATGGTGGTGATGTCCTACACAAGTGGCATGTTGGTTGGAAAGATGGTATGGTACCACAAGTTGTGGTACCATTGCCTGTACGTGATATATATCCCATTAGTTTGACAGGTACATAACGTAGGTTTTCTGTTTAATTATCTTCTTAAATGCTGGATCATTTGTTATTGTGGTTACCTTTCAATGTTTGCACTAGGTAGTATATTGATTTGCTTCAATCGTGTTCATTTCTTTAAGATCATTATTATGCCGGATGTACAACAGAAAGGCATGAGATTCTTTTTCTTAGGTTCGCCCAAATACATCTCGACATATTACAGTAAGATATGTCAGACTCTAGCCATTGGATTTTTTATTTTTTTTGAGATTTTAAATGACACAAACCATTTATTCGATAGGGTCATTGTTGTCAAATTGCATAAGCCATCAGCCGGGGCTGATTGCTTATGCCATTTTATAACCACATAAGCGATTGCCCTGGCTGAATTTTTTATTTTTTATTTTTATTTTTATTTTTTTTGAAAAATAACAAAATCGAAAAAAAAGGTTAAAAATGGAAAATTTCTTTAAAAAAATTCTATATAAAAAAAAACTGTCTAATTATTACAAGTGATTGGTTTGGGTTTATTTACTAATTTTATTGCAATTTCACTATTAGACCATCTATACGTTGAGTTATATTATATTATATATAACAAAACAAATTTAAACAATCAACAAGTTACACTAAGAAAGAATTAATTATTGAAAACTACGAACATAGAAATTGTATTGATAACTTGAATCTTGATGAGTTGATGCATACAATACAGTTACAAGTTGCAACTTATTACAATCTACAAGAAATTTGACCTTTGGCCATTATTCCATGGCATACTAGAGTATGCCATGGTTATGCCATTATGCCATCACATAACCATTGCATATTATAGTATGCCATGGCATGTGCGATCTGAGCAAATATATGTGATTGTGCGATCACATAATCACTTATGCGAACGCACATGACAATACTGGATAGGGCTCCTCTTGGATGGGGGATGCCCAAAAAAGCTCTTAGATATGAGGGATTCTTGTCTCCAACTGTTATTCTGTAGTAGCAGGAGTAGTTTGGGAACCTCCTTGGAAAAGACATACGAGTGATGAGGAGATAAAAGAGTTCATGGCCCTTATGAATCACATTCATCTATGTTGTCCGAACATTTCATCCACAGATAATATGATTTGGCGTTGTCACAAATCAAGCTCTTTCTCGGTTCACTCCTTTTATGACTGTATTACCAGGATGTCTTCAATTTCTGAAGAATCAATTACCAAGCATGTTTGGCATTATCCTGTCCCGCCTAAGATTGTGGCTTTTGGCTGGTTGGTAGGTCGAAACAAGGTATTGACAATTGATAACCTCTGGAAACGAGCAATGGTCCTTCTGAATGTTTGTTTGTGCTGTATGGGTGATGAGGAAACGGTTGACCATCGGTTTGTTCATTGCTGGTTTATTGGGACAATTTGGTCAAACTTTTTGAGCCGTTTCTGCGCGTTGTGGTCTCTTCCGGCATTAACGGGCGATCTTCTGAGAGCTTGGCATGGGGTGAGTTTGGGTGGAGAAAGGATGATGATGTGGAGGATGCTCATCCTTGCCATTTGGTGGTCGATTTGGGGGGAAAGGAATGCCAGATGTTTTCGCAATGAGAGCAAGCCGGTGGAAGTCATTTCCCAAAGGGCGAGATTTTTAGTTGTCGAGTGGGCCTCAAATCTTGAGAAGCTCAAGGGCTGTAATTTTCCTTTCTTGGGGTTGTAGCTGGATCGCCATCTCTGCGTTTCAGTGCTCCTTTTCTTTTTTGCTTTGTTTTGCTGTTTGCTCTAATAAATTCCTGTAACCTTTCAAAAGAAAAGAAAAGAAAAGAAAAACTTGTGGATAGAATATTGCAAGCCACTGATTACGCAAAATTTATGGTGACCTTTCATGTTCAAGCCAAAGAGCCAAAATAAGGGTTGAAATGATCCAACCGAGAGCTTTTATTTGCTGTCTTTCCACTGTACGAAGTGAGACCTGTCATATAAACAGTTCAGATCTTTGGAAGATGGCCTAGATTCAAAGGCTAAAATCCTGATGTAATGTATTGCAATATGTCGAGATTTACTCTATTTCTTTCATCGTGTGGTTTGCATGTCATGCTGCAAAATGAGTCTACATCCCTCTAATCCCATGCTTTCATCTTGATCATTTAATGATTACAAAGCCAGTAAAGGTTACTTGTCTTTGCTGTTTTTTTATGCTTTTTTTTTTCTTTTTTTTTTTTTTTAAATTTTTTATATATAAATTTTCTTTAACCTTCTGTGCTATTGCTAGGTGGTTATGCAGCAAATGGTGCCAATGCACAAGGCTTCCAATCTGATAGTGATCCGAATAACACAACAGTGAGTCAAGGTCTTTCCTATGGTGTTATTGATACTTGCTACTGAGCATTTTGTGTTGTTAACCCATTTCTTATGCTAGATATTTGTTGGAGGGCTCGACCCAAATGCTAGTGATGAGGATCTCAGACAGGCTTTCTCTCAATATGGTGAGGTTGTCTCTGTGAAAATACCAATTGGAAAAGGATGTGGCTTTGTACAGTTTGCTCAACGGTACGTGTTCTGACTATCATATGATGGTATTGAATCACCCATAGAGATCCTTTTTCAAATATTAATAGTTTGAATTTGCGGCTTTTTACTTACGGCAGAAACAATGCGGAGGAGGCATTGCAGAAGTTGAATGGAGCAGTGATTGGGAAGCACACAATTCGTCTTTCATGGGGTCGCAATCCAGCAAACAAGCAGGTAAAATGGGTCATCATTGCTGGAGTTTCCACCTTGGAGTTTCAAATCAGGCAACCTGTGTGCCATTCAATGAAGCTGTTTTCTTGAGGAACTATGATCCTTGGCCTGAGGATTTTTGTTTACAGTGTCATTGGTCCTTCATCCCAGACAAGTGCTGCCCATGATTTTGTAATCTTTATCATTTATCTAATGTGTCCCTCAATGGATGGACCATGCCTCAGAAATCCTCCAAAATAAAAAGATCCTAGATCCAATCTTTGGTTGTTTCCTGTTGAATGTGGAGTGTGCTGTTCTCTCCTAACCCTCCATTGGGCCGTTGGGGCCCCATCAGGTCACCAGTCTGGATTACGAAGCCATGGGTCCACTTCTATGGACTTGGGACCTGAGAACACTAATAGCCTCGTAGCAAGGGTCATATAATTCCTTTATTCATTTATCGTGTCTCATTTCTTCCTTTTATTTATTTATTTATTTATAATATGGGCTTCACAGCCAAGAGCAGATCCTGCTACTCAATGGAATGGAGCATACTACGGAGGGCAGGCTTACGAAGGATATGGGTACGCTGCAGCACCACAAGATCCTAACATGTACGCAGCTGCCGCTGCTTACGGGGCTTATCCTATGTATGGGAACAATCAACAGCAAGTAAGTTAAGGCTGTTTGATCTAAGGAATCAGCTTTAGCATAGGTCAGACATTATCACATTAGATGGACACAGCTGCCTTAATCGTAGTTCTTAGTTGGTAATGTATCATCATCCCCTTTGGCGAACAAGAACTGAACCAAGGACCCCAATTTCTTTGAGATTCTATCACCTTCTCTCTCTCTCTCTCTCTCTGCTTTTTTTTTTTTTTTTTTTTGTTTTTTTGTTTTTTAAATTTATTTAAATTTTGTGAGGTTGGAAAAGAAGAGAACATTTTTACCAATGCTTGGGCAGTTTCTTATTATCTCTGATTGCGATGGAGAAATTGTTGGCGGCATCAAAGGTACAGTGAGATTGGTCCATGTCCCAAAGGGTTGTCCATGGGAATGATCGTAATGTACTTTATTTGATGAACATGTTCGAAAGTCTTTTGTGGGCATGCACCAATGAGTGTTATTTAGATCTGGATTTGTGGGCCAATCTTCTATGTATTGCTGTATCTTTTACACTTCTCTTATATTAGAGTAATAATTATGATCCTCAACCTGATGATGTGGCAGAATTTTTTGAGAGTCAGTTTCAGTCCGGACCAAAACGGAAGCCCCCTTCTTTCCTCTAGAAGGGGAGCTGGATGCTAGGAGATGACAGGTTACTTGTCTTTGCTGTTTGTAGAAGCCGGACCTATGTTATCCTGACCATTTGTTTATTGGTCCACACTGTTGATAGACTATGCCTGAAAAATCTGCCAGATTGGAAGAGATTGTAACCACCAATGTCAAGCTGGATGCTAGGAGATTGTATTCCTCTTGAATTTTCTATTTGCAGGCTGGTTAGTGGTGTCCTATTGAGGAGATTTTCAGGTCATGGTCTGTCTGATGGACCAATCGCCTCGATCGAAGATCACACTTTTATATAAACTGAAAACTGAGAATTGATGTGTCTTCAGTTTGAGGATCATATAATTCCTCATTCAGGGAACCCACATTCTACCAAGCACTCTGATTAGCACTGTTGATCATGGTTACATGACTCCACAACTCAGGCTGCATTGTTGGGTCTTGAGTAGAGTCATGAGTCTCATGACTCGCTCAAGTTGGGGTGCCATGGGTGTCAAACTGGATAGGGCCCAACTGAGTCCAAAGTCAGAGTTGCAGAGGACTTGTACGTGTTTTGTGCCCTTGGACTCTGATACCCTTTAGGCTCTGTAGATTTTAGCCAACAACCATGTAGGTCAGACAGCTTGATGTTGGCTTCTGTGATTTCTGATGGTGATGGGTGTAAGCTGAAAATTTTCCAAATGATGGAGGGCGTTTTGACTGTTTGTTTGCTGGACCCCACATATGGTGGATTTGGTTGTGCAAAGGTAAGAGCTTTTGGTATTGCTCAACTATGGGCTGGTGCTACTTGATCAGCGACCAAGATCACCATACACATTATTACAAAATGATCCATGCCTGTATTGAATTTGAAGCACAGTATGCCTTTGCACAACAAAATATAATGCAGACTTCCTCTACTACGCCTGAGGACGATATAGGACGAATTTGAACCATCCTCCTGGTGGGACCCAACTAAAGTATGGCATGATGATTCCTCACAACTCTTATCAATGTAGCTTTCTATCATTCTGCTCAGATCCCTCTGCGTTTTTCTAAGGAATGTAATGGATCGCTTGCAGGCTGTTGAATGAATGGTTAGAAACACACTGGCCACGAGTAATACCCACCTTGAAGAAGAAGAAGAAAAAGAAAAAGAAAAAAAAAAGTTATGTGCGGCACCCCACCTATCCAAATGGCTTACACATAGGTTCAATGACCCGGATCTGCCTGTCCGACCTGAGTCAACCTCCTTTTTTTTTGGGACACCAGTTTTTGGGCCGCTCTGGAGTGAGCTGGTCCACTTTCATGGCTCAGCTTGATTTTAGGCCAGATGGCTGGTGTGTCTTATACACGTTATACCTTGCCAAAAAACATGCAGCAGGGCTGTACATGGCCATTGTTGTCCACATAAGCAACACGTATTTGAGGCACCCACATGTGGAACCGGTACCGTGCTATTATGGGGGGCCATGTCAACTGTGCATCCGATCCAGCACATTCATCGTGTTCTTCCCCTGATGCTCACCGCACAAACCAAAAATCAATCCATTACAAAAATTAGGTGGGCCACAAAACAGGGAACAATGTGAAATCATGCGGAAGACCTCTACATTCATGTAATGGGACCCACTTGGCTCTTGGAATAGCCTGTTTTTGTTATGTCCCTTCTTCCTAGTGAGCGTGTCTGATGAATGGATTAGATGGCGTACACCCAACACAGTGGGGCAGACAAAACAGTGGGGAATGTTCAATTGGTTGGGTGTCCCCTCCCAACTATTACTTTTGGTGTTGGCCACCTGAGTTTTCGCTAGGGCTAATTTAGGGTGCATCTAAGGGACCAGGTGGATTGGATGAACAGTTGAGATGGCTCCCATACATCCCATCCCCACGAGTTGGGGTGGTATTGTGGTACTGGTATCATATGGGCGCATTTTACACGTATCTCAGGGTATTACTGGTGTGTACGCTCTAAACCCATCCATGTGGTTTATTCACTCGCCCATGCTGGAAAGTGACACCCTTCCATCTCTAATTATGGTAATGCATAATGTACATATTTGGTACGACATGGTGTTGCTGCATTACCAAAAGTAGAAAATGTGGGTGAGTCTATCAACCGAGACGAGGGTGTATAGTGGCTAGGGGTAGCAATAGGTTAGGTACGGGCTGAGAGGGGCTAGCCCGAGCCCTACCTAACCCAGCATGGGTCAGGTACCAGCCCTCCTGAAAATTTAATGGGCCTAAGCCCGTCCAACCCAGCCTGGCCAAAATATTGATAAAATTTTTATTTTTCTCTTGAATTTTCCTAATCTAATCTGTTGAGAAAGTGAGTTACACATGCATAAAGAAATAGACATATTAGACAAATGAAACCAATGGTTCATATTCAAGATAGATAGGTTTTCTAACCAAGGATTAGAATAGCATATTTGTAAGATGTAATATGTAGATATGAAGTCAGGTCAGGACAGGTTGGGCTAAATGACTTGAGCCCAAGCTTGACTCAAAAAATTAATCGGGCCATGATTAGGCCTGACAATGGGTCGGGTTTGGGCTGGTCTGGGCTGGGCTCAATCCTAGCCCATTTAATTAACAGGTCAAGAAATTTTACCCTAACCTAATCCATTTAATTGTAATTGGGTGAAGAGGATGCTTAACCCAACTCATATACTAATAAAATCTCTCATGTTTTGTTTCTTGGCGCTTTTCGGAGTTTTCATGTGTATGGAGCTCACTATTATACACTTACGGCCCATCCATGATGGATCTAACCATGATGGATCTAACAAATAATGGTTTAAATTGTTAAGCTATGGCCCCGCTTGAATTCTTAAACATTTATTAGTTCTCTAAAATTTTAATTAAAAAAAGAAAATATACGAAAACCCAACAAGTTTCCGTGCAACCGGTAAGCAAATTGCCAAAAATTCTAAGAAATTCTAGACTTAAAGATCAAAACTATAGTAAAGATATATTTGTTATGGGTTTTGGGTTTGGCCGGGTCATTCGGCCTGCCCCATCGATTTAATATATGGGCAGGTTGGGTTGGGTTGACCTCAACCCAAGCCTAACCCCTTATTTAACTGAGCTTGACCTGACTTGGCCTGAACCTGGCTTAGAACTAGGGTTGGGCCAATTGACCATAGGTCAACTCGACCCTTTGCCACCCCTAACCATTATGTGAGGCGCAAGCCCGGGTCACAGGCCAAGCTTGTAGTCCAAGCCCAGCCTGAAGCCGGGTCAGATGGGTTGCCAACCCATTGCCATCCTTAATAAGGGCTCTTCAAGTTGGGTGGAGCCACGGCATGCCCTCATCGACTAGGGTCTTAACAATTTCTACCTAGTCTTGAAGAGAAATTACAGATACAGTAAAGTTAAAAACTCCAGCGACCCTATAGATAAAAGCTCCAATTTCAATAGATATTCGGGAAAATCCCTATTCAATATGGGACCCATCAGATCAAAGGGATTTATGATTTGGGTCCACCTAAATATGGTACCAAGTTACACAATCACGGGTAACACGTGTCAGCAAAATGTTGTTTAATGATGAGAATACCTTGTGCTTGAACACGCATTGATCATCAACCAAGTTAGGTTAAGTTGAATGGAATAATATAAAGTGGGGTCCACCCAACCAAGTTAGGGTAAGTTGAATGGAATAATATGAAGTGGGGTCTACCCATTTGATGGCAGGACCAGAACTTTCCACCCTTTGGAACATCTAAGCCATTCAGCTGGTGTCCGCTAATGATCTATAATATCAACTATTTCAGGTTAAGCTTGTCACACCTTTAAAAAAGAGTTTCTAGAGTAATGTGGGGTCCTTTTTTGTTATATACTAGATAACTCCTATTTTAAGGGCTGTGAAGTAATCTTTTTATTTATTATTTATTTATTTTAGACGGCTATAAAATACCTCATTTTTAACTTTTATAGATTGGTCATTAAAGGAGACCACTAACCATTAAATTTGGCCATTGATTACAAAAAATGGAGCCCATAATTAAATGGCATTGATCTCATTCAAAATAAATAAAAATATCTCTATCTTTACAAAGCCAAGAATAAAAGTATTATTTCATGTAGTTAACAATCAATTATTCCTTTTAATGATCCATAGTTAATTATGAAATATTTTAGAGATGATTTTATATGACTGCCTACCTTTTGAACCATAAACTGAAAATATCTTACTTTAAAATTAGTTTTGAAGAGACATATATATTTAAGCATTGACCAAATTCCCATGACCTTTGTTTGTCCCGTACCAATCATAAGATAAATCCAAAACTCAAGGGGCACAGGACAAAAACAGTTGGAAGGGAAATGCCCACCGTTGAAACCTTTTCGGGATGACTGTGAAGTTTATATGGCATCTAAACTAGTCATAAGGTCAATCCACGGCAAAAATATTAGCCTCATCGGACCCAGAGTGTTTCAACAATGGACATTCAATTCCACTGTTTCTAGCTGTGTGGCCCACTTAAGTTTTGGATTTGACTCATTTTTTAGATCATGCCCCAACATGAAGTGGAAAAATGAATGGACAAGGTGGATTTTTCAAAAACATCATGTAGGCCCTAAATGTTTAAACGGTGGCTGTTCAACCTGAACTTTTTCCTGCCGTGTGATCCACTTGACTTTTGGATCTGCCTAATTTTCGAGCTTCCCCTATGACGTGAGCTAGAAAAATAAATGGACTGAGTGGATTTCTCAAATACATCATAGCGGGCTCCATGAATGATGGAAAAATAAAATGATTGAAGGGTCGATGTTCAAATACCACCATGTGGCACACTTTGAGTTTTGGATCTGCCTCATTTTGGGCCCACCTCTTAAAGTGATCTGGCTGAAATGATAGATGGAGTGGAATTGTGAGAAACACCACGGTGGGCCCGAGTGTTTCAATCGCTGTCCTAAATCTCCACATTTACACTTATGTTAGTATCAATGCATGCATGCATGTTAACGCATACATATTGCTGCGACCAACCGTGCCACGACTCTGTGGGGGTGACACGTGATGTGTGTGTTTTATCTGTACAGTCTATTCGTTTTGCCAGCTCATTTTAGGTCATAAGCTAAAAAAATGAGAATGATGCAAAGCTCAAGTGCACCACACCATTCAAGTGGGGATAACGACACCTGCCATTGAAACCTACCTAAGGCCCACCATGATGTTTTGGAAAAATCTACTGTGTCTGTTCGTTTTGCCAGCTCATGTTAAAGTGAGGCAGGTCAAAAACTCAAGTGGGCCACACGCCATGAAACTTTAGAGAGGACAATGACTACAGTTGAAACCTTCATGGGTCCATTGGGATGTTTATATGCCATCCAAACAGTTGACCTATGCATGGCCCACCGTGATGCATGTTGAGAAGTCCATTCCATCTATCTGTTTTTCCAGCTACAATATAGTGAGTGGGCCTAAAAATGAGGCAATTCTAAAGCTTAAGTGGGCCACATTGAATAAAACGGTAGAGATTGAACGACCACCATTGAAATTTTTATGGGCCAGTTGAATATCAGATCTGTCTCATATTTGGGCCCACCCCCTGAAATGATCCTTAGGGTGGATTTTTAAAAAACCTTATAGTAGGTCTGAATGTTTTAAAAGGTGGGCTGGTGTTGTTTCAACAGTCGGTGTTCAATACCACTATTTTGAGTGGTGTGGCCCATTGAAGCATTAGATCCGTCTCATATTTGGGCCCACTATCTAAAATGAGATAAGAAAAACGGTGGACAGGGTAGATTTCACAAAACCATCTGATTGGCTGGCCACACAAGTTTTTAGAGTTTTTGTCCTCAAACTATTGAGGGTTTGAAGCCACACGAGTTTTGAATCTTCATCATATTTGCTCCCACCAACTAAAATGTGTTAGAAAAAATGGTGGATTGGGCGGATTTCCCGACAAACATCATGGTGGCCACACTAGTTTCAAATGGTGATGGCATTATTTCAACGGTAGGCATTCAATACTATTGTTGCAAGTCATGTGGCCCACTTGAGTGTTGGATCTGCTTAATATTTGGGCACACCCTCTAAACTAAGCTGATGAAAATGGTGGACAGTGTGGATTTATCAAAACCATCATGGTGGGTTACGAATGCTTCAACAGTGGAATGATGTTGTCTCAGCTGCATGTGGGCATTTACCACCGTTTCAAGTAGTGTAGCCCACTTAAGTGTTGGATCAACTTCCTATTTTGAGGCCACCCCCTAAAATGCGGGCCACATGAGTTTTTGGAGCTCTTCCATTCTTACTGTGGGTGTTAGCCCACTTGAGTTTTGGATCTTCATCTTATTTGGGCCCACCGGCTAAAATGAGCTGGAAAAATTGTTCTACAAGATAGATTACTAAAAAAATCATGGTGGGTCACACAAGTTTTAAGGTTGCCCTAGCTATTTTTCCATAATGGGAATTCAATATCATTGTTGCAAGTCATTTTGGCTGACTTGAGTATTGGATTTGCCTTATATTTGGGCCCACCTAAAATAAGTGGATAAAAATGGTAGATGAGTTGGAGCCCCACTATTTTTTCAATGTTCGGTTCAATGGACCACCCTTAAAAAGCCCAAAATACACATATGAGGCTCGTGATGATAATGATGTTTATTTGCCATCCAACCTATTCATAAGGTCACGTACATGTACACATGGATGAAGGTAACACACAAGTATCAGCTTCATCTAACACTTTCGTGGCTCAAAATTTTAAACTCTATGTGGCCAATCTCGATTTGTCTCATGTGGTGTGATTCACTAACAACACCTTGTGAAATCTACTTATCCATCCGATTTGTGAGCTGGCGTAAGAGTGGGAGTCCAAAAACTAGATAGATTCAATGCTTGGGTGGACCCATAGAGACAGAAGTATTTAAATGGTTTGGGTTCAGTTCCACTGTTTTCTTGTGGTGTGACACTCCTAAGATTTGGATGTGACTAATCTTTTGACCTCGCAAACTTCCATAACCTCAAAAAAACAAGGATGGATGGAGTATTTGCCATATGGGCACTGAGTAAGGCCACCAAAATCACCTGTACCACTAGTGTGGTAAGTGGCCTCTTTAGTTATGAGTGCATGCATGAATGCCGGGTGAATTGCCTACAACACCCAGATGTGGCGTGACTATGTGAGGGTCACGTGGTGTATGTATTTTATCCATGTTGTTTACCTGCTTTACAAACTCTTAGGGCATGAGCCCAAAATGAGGCTGATCCAAAGCTTGAGTGGACCACACCACCGAAAACAATGGGGATAGCGATAACCTACTAGTGTCCACCATGAGACTTATTTGGGTCTAACTTGTTCATGAGGTCACACAAATCTATAGGAAGGAAAAACACAAATATTTACTTGATTCAAAACCTTAATAGCCGATGATTTGTGACATCCACTCCGTTCAATATCTGATATGCGATCGTGTTAAAGTGCAGAAGCCCAAAAACAAGGCCGATTCAATGCTCAAGTGAGCCACTGCACACACAAAAGTATTTGGAATGGTTTGTATTTAATCGCACTGTTCGTGTTGTGGCCCACTTATGTTTTGGGTGTAGCTAATGTTTCTATGTAAGGTCCTCGCATGTACTCTAAAAAAAGGATGGATGTAGTGGATGTACAAGATCACTACAGTAGGCTCCACTAATCACCAGTACCACTTGTATTCTTTGCTCTTAAAAAACGAACACGTTTTGGTTTCCATGGAGAAAAAGCCACCCCCATAGAATGAGGGTAAAATCGTAAACAGTCGTTACCGCAATGGGTAAAATAGATATTTTTGCACGGGCAGGCGCTTTTTATATGGTCATCAATCGGCATGGCATTTGAGTGTCTATATCTTGAAAAGGCATATGATTTTTTTAAAATAATTTTAAAATAAGAGATTTTTTTAATAGTATATATTGTTCTCAATGCACTCGAGAACAATACATAATTGTTTTCATTGAGAAAGAGCTTCTCCTACAAAACAAGGATAAAACAATGAAAAGTCACCACTACAATGGGCAAAATGGATATTTTTGCACTTAATAGACACTATTCCCGGATCCATCTATCATCAATGCGTGTTTGAAATAGCATATACAGATCTTAGGGCCAGTTTGGCAGCGTGGATTTGGAACCCATTGGATTTGAAATCCTTCGTTTGTGTTTGGCACCCTGAATTCAAAATCAACTTTAATATATCTAATCAGTGAACGCCTGTAATATTTGACACAATGGTTGTAATAATCCCATTTAAATATATACTTTGCCTAAAAATGATAAAATTTTAAGTGTCAGATAAGCCACAAGCACAAGATCAAATCCGAGTGACTAATCAATGATTTTTAACCATTAATTTACATGGACAATGTTTGGACAGCTATGATCATTGTATTAAAGTAATTATAGTGATGCAATTGATAATTTAATTATTTTGGAATATCATTAGTGATCCATCTGTCCATAGATTAATAGTATATTAGTACACATGTTACACATGAAACTCTTGAAAATTTCTTAGATGAAATCCAAGCTTTTACATTGGATTGCAAACCTAGTTGATTTGAAACCCTCGGTCACTTTATGGTGCCAAATAATTAAAAGATTTGAAACTCCTTCAAATCTCTCCAAATCTATTGTAGCAAACGTACCTAATGGTTTTCAGCAAGAAAAAGCCTCATCCATAAAACAAGTATGAAAAAGCCTCATCCATAAAACAAGTATAAAATCACGAGCAGTCGGTGCTGCAGTGGGTAAAATGAATACTTCTGTACTCAATGGTCACTTTTCCCCGATCTATCAATCATCAAGGTGCGTTTGAAATAGTATACAATGTTCCTGAGGCATTCAAGACCAAGATACTCTTCATTGAAAACAAGCATCCATAAAATAAGGATAAAATAGTGAAAAGTCACTACGGCAATGGGTAAAATGGAGATTTAATAATCATTTTTATTTTTGCACTTAATACTCACTTTTCCTCGTCTGCCGTGTATATCTTGAAAAGACAAGTAATGTTTTAAAAATAATTTTAAAATAGAAGATTTTCTGGCTGTAATCTAAAAAGTAGGCGGCTAAAAGAAAATAACCCATATTTCACAAGTGCAACCATACTAAAAGAAATGGAATTTTTTGCCAGCAGTATAAATAAAAAACTCTAAATAATAATAATTGGTATATATATATATATATATATATATATATATATATATATATATATATATATATATAAATCTTTAAAAAAAGAAAAAGTAAAAAAGAAGAAGTATTAAAAGGTAACCTAAAACACTGATATTTTGTCCTCTTGCTTCGCTTAGAGGGTGACGACTGTCTACCACCTACTCTCAACCAAAGCGGGTTATTTTTAGGTAAACCGGATTTTAGCAATGATAATGAGACCGACCATTGTAGCCGCGAAAGCCGAAAGGTCATGGCTACTCATGTTACTCCATTATAACTTGTATAAGTAACGTATTTATAAATTATAAAAGATAAATACCAAGACTCGCTCGTGTGCATTTCTCAGAGCCTACTCTACCGAGTGCAGGTGAAGATGAGGAATACGTGTCCAATGTTGGAATCGTTCATCAGGCTATCCTTGTTTTCTAAATGCCATACCTCACAAATCAGGCGTCTCAAATGAAATTTAATCTGGACCATTGATAAGTTTTCTTTAAACCGTTCAATTACTTCTTTAAATGTGTGGCCCATTTAATGATTGGTTTAGCCTGGTTTTGGAGTTATGCCAACTAGTTGGTGGGGTTTGGCTGATGGGTGAGTATGATCTCGTACGTGTGAATGGTGCTGAATGTGTGAAGCGGGTGCACTTTCAAAGTAAACTCGAGCAGGTGCACTTACAATGGCCTCGTTTTAGAAATATTTTCGGAGGTAAATGACTAAAAAAAGGTGTGTAGTGATTAGAGGGCGCAGATGGGCAGTTGTTGAACAAATCAATGTTGGTGGGCCTCCTTTCCATTTAGTGGTAAGAGGAATGCTATATCAGGCTGTTGCACTAAAATTCCATGCATTTCCATCGATTTGTACGCCTGGCAAAAAATTTTGATGATCGGGACCGTTGATCTTGTGGGCCACCACGTCGATGAAATATAGGTAGAAATTAGTTGATTGGATTAGTCTGACCATATTAGATATCGTGAATCTTGCACGTTAACTGTACACCATTGATCTAGTCGGTTCCTTTTTAGGCCACTTAAACATCATGGTACAATCCCCTTGATTTTGGTGATATTTTCCATCCAATCGCTGGCCCAGTTAAACAAACCGTCCTGATCACCGGTAATTTTTTGCGATGTCTACTGTACGGAGCGCACTTCATGTAACTTCTATGCAGATAGTCACTGAACCGATTGCTCCAGTTATCAATTTAGCATTCCTTGAATAGTAACTTATTTGATACTCGGCTGCGTATGACGCTTGATATGCAGACAAACAGGAATTGCACACGTGCCAAACATTATCTAAAGCTAAATCGACTAAATTGTACAACCGACTGCTGCTGAGCCACAGGCCCAAAATTAGTTTGGTAGAACAATCCTAACCTCTGATCCATGGACATCTTGTGTGTTGAAAGACTCACGCGATATTTTCCATTTTTAACCGTCCTTTAAATGTCCACCAATCTGATAGTCAGATAATCGAATAATCTTAATTTCTGGTTTATGATATCTCTAAACTGGGGCCCATACTTTGGACGGTCTATTATTAATTATTGTAAGTACGCATTTTCCAAGTAATGTCAAAGTTTCTGAGTATCATCCATCACACTCGGTTTCAGAGTATCACAGCTTTTCTCTACCCGAAAATAGATAATGAGAGGTGCATGTTACGCGTGACAGCCGTTGAAACGGTACTCGCGCGAGTGCAACTTGCTAGTAGTACACTTGTCTCACACGCGCACATATGTGCTACGCTTATGTGATCCAAGGCGCTCATCAGGTGGGCCGTGCCATGTGGATGAGATCTCCCAGAAAAGCAGAAACATTTGCGCAACATGTGGAAGAAACGGACTATCAGGAAAAACAGCCAAGGATCAAGATCAACATGTATAAGTGGCCCACTGGAGCAACCCTTGATGTATTTTTTTGTATATCAATGCCGTCCATCAGTTTTTTCTAGATCATTTCAGGACATGATCACAAAAATGAAGCAGATCCAAATCTCACTACAGGAAAAAAAGGTGATTGAACCACCACCATTAAAAACTTCCTAGAGACCACCGTAATGTTTATTTGCCTTCCAACCTGTCGATAACCTCACACAGACCTGGATGAAGGAAAACAAAAATATCAGCTTGATGCAAAACGTTTGTCCCACTTAAGAAGTTTTTAATGGTAGAATATCAATCCCTACCGTGTGATCCACTTGAGACTTGGTTCTGCTTCATTTTGTGAACTGTATCCTAAAATGAGATGGAAAAGCTGATGGACGGTGTGGATATACAACATATACATCAAGATGGGCCCCACGGTCAGGGAAACACCCAGCATCTAATCCGCTCTTAAAAGAGCAAGGGGTGGGCCCTGCAGGGTGGATGCGAGGAGCCTGACGTGGCTTTCCAGTAGGTTCTTGTGGAGGGGACCAGAGAGAGAGACGTATGGCATGACGTTGCCGTGGCCCACCGAATAGAATAAAATAAAAAAGAAAAGAATTCAACGGAGTATAATAAAAAAGAAACAGAAAACCCCGAGCCAACACGTTTCTCCTCGTCAGGAATGGCCCTCTCTCTCTCCTCCTGGTCTTCTCCTGCTGCTTCGTTTCTCTCTCCGCCTCGGAGATTCCTTATCCCTTCCTTCCAGCTCCATGCCTCTGCTTCTTCTTCCATCCGTCCTCCGCCCAAGGTCGTCCTCACAAGGGAGCTCGGCAAGAACGGCAAGCTCATCGATGCTCTGGTTCTCTCTCTCTCTCTCTCTCTCTCTCTCTCTCTCTCTCTCTCATTTTTTAATTTCATTTTCCTTTAAAAAATAAAATTTGTGCATGCAATTGGGTCTGGAAAGTCTTTTTTTTTTTTTTTTTTTTCCTGTTTTCTTTTTATTTCATACAATGCTCGGGCCGAACACCGAAATTTGGTGCAGTGACCGTTCGTATTTTCATTTTGTACAAGTGGGGTATGGTTGGACGATCCAAACCGTTGGTTTGACGGGTCTCGCCGTTGATTGACAATGGACGGAAAATTTCGGAGATTGGCAGATCCTAGCCGCATTTTGTGTGGAATTTTTCTTGGTTGGATATGAATCGTTTGCTGCCTTTTCTATCTTAGTTGTCTATTGGTCCACATCTTTTTGAAGGGCCGGGATTCTTTAATCAAGTGTGTGGCCTGTAATATCAACTGTTTGGATCACTGAAATGCGGGCTCCATTTGTCCAAGCTTCAAATCCGAATGGTGAGCATTGTGTGGTACCTGGGTCGTTGGCGCTCCTTCATGAGAGTGTTCTCCACCGTTGATCTGGATGTTTCATCCGTGGGTGGGCCCTGCGGTGGATAGGGGTGAGAACTTGAAATTGCACTGATCTGATGATGCTCACCGTGTAAACAGTGTGTCCTGCAAATGTAAGGCGGAAATGGCAAATGGACATTGTATACATTTGACGATTTCCGTGGTTTTCTTTGTCCATGGCCCATCCTAGGTGGGGCTCACTGGTTTGAGTCACTGTAAAAATGGCCAAGTATACTTTGGATGTTGGTTGATATTTTTATCCCTCTCATGCCTTGTCTGAAAGAAGAAAATGAAAATCTGGGGAAACAGCTGGGTGGAGGAGATGTTTATAGCTTTTATACATGTCAGCTATGATGACCAGTAATGGTGGGTGTAATCCATCATTATACACAATGTCTAATCAAACTTTTTTTTTTCTCAAGTTAATTAGTACATGTGGGCCCCACCTTTTGTTTATCCAAACCATTCATATAGTGGGCCACATTTGTCAATGGAAGATATTGAAAAATCTCTTCCATCAGATAATGATCCTGTCTGATCAGACCTATCTTTCTCCCTGTAAAATGTGGAACCGGTAGCTACAGTCATTCTTTTTTTTTTTTTTTTCAAGTGACTTATAGGGGAGAGATTGGGGTATAGCCCATCTTAGGATGAGGAGTCTCACCAGATGAACGGTTTAGAATTTTTAGCTCACTGAAAGGTCTCCCCACTTGTCCCATTTGGGTTGGACGAATGTGTCAATTATTTCGGTCGAGTATATTATTATTCCCTCCTATACAACGACTGATGACTGCTATTTTTATTTAATTTACAGGCAAAACATGGCATACCTTGCCTGGAATTTCCTCTCATTGAGCATACACAAGGGCCTGATTTAAATAGGCTTTCTATTGTATTAAGTGGTAAGCTGTTGGAACCTATTGGTTGTGATTGCATTTTTATTTACTTTTGGTTGTGTCTCATGGATGAGTAGTTCTTTTTCCTTTCCTTATTTATTTATTTATTTTTATTAGTATTATTATTTTTTTGTCTTCCATCTACACCATTTTTCTTTTTGTCTACAACAGTATCCTCTGCTTGGACCAAAATTCGGTATGGATATTTGTTTCTGTTTTTATCATGTGACCTTGACCTTTTCTGTGAAGAATGATTTTGTGGTGTTTACTTGCATTTTAGTGTTTTATTTTTCATAGCTGCATTTGTACTTCTGTAGTGCAGGATGATTGTTAATATATCTTTTCCTAAAGGTAACTAAATTTTATTAAGATACGAAGGGCTGCATATAAAAAGAATGCCGGAAATACATTATGGACGTATCTGGAAACACCAACAAACTGACAAAGCATAAGCAAAATTGGCCAGCATGGACCAAACACTGAAGCACCAACTCAATGCCATACAGTGACATGAACTGACTCTGAACCTCTCTCACCACATGGCAATGAAGGAAATGATGATTGGCGGTCTCTACAGTCTACACATTCACAACACATAAAGCAAACATTGGGAAGTGCGAAGTTCTTCAGATTGTCCACCGTTAAAAAAAAAATAAAATTTGTGTTTGCCAACCAAGCAAAATCGTAATCACGGAGGAGAACCATTCCCCCACACCTTGTCACAAGGCAAGCTAACAATTCAGCTTGTAATATGCTCAAAGAATGATTTAGAAGAGAAGAACCTGCTCAATTACCTCTCCCATAACTTCCAGTCATGTTCCCTTGTATCAACAACTACATCTATCAAGAGTCAAGACACTCAACAAGCTTGCGAAACACCCACCTCCTCCTTTCAGGCTAATGACTCAAAACAATATTCCACAGGACTCCCAATGATTTCATAATGGACTTTCACGATTTACTTCTCTACGCAAGTTCGGAGGTTTGCTAGCCTCACACGAGGTACACATTCCAACCTGTCTAGTGCATGGATATCTGAGCAGTGCACCCAACAAAGAAGATGCACAAAGAAGAAAGTAAGGATGACCCACTCATCAACTGAACCACAAGGTGTACATTGAATGTTAACTGTTGGCGTATGCTTTAAACCCTACATTTCTTACACATAGGGTGGTCCACCTGATGAGTGGACCAGCCTGCCCTTTGTGTATGTTCATCGTCAAAGTGGGGTCTACCTAGTGCACCAGTTGATGCCCCACACGGTTACCACATTGGCATGTTTGGTGCGTGTAAAGGTGCAAAGATGTTTATCTATTCATTAAATTCTAACAACACAGTTTTCTGGAATGTTGTCTTTATTTCATGAGTTTCATCATCAATCCATGTTTTTTTAAAAAAAAAAAATAATTTATTATTATCAGTTTTTGAAAAACTCAAGAGATCTATTGACCAATTGCGGGTCTCTCTTGAGTTTCTAAATAATGCAATTTATTCTTGTCCATGGAAGAACGGAACTTTGAAGTGATAAGCAGGAAGGCAACTATTGTTGGATGTGGGGACTTTAGATTATAGATACCCGTGATCAAGTGGCCATAAGTTTCTAGGTATCCAATTCAGCAGTCTTGGAAGTTATATATTCATGATATCGATGGGTGGATAATCATGTTGGATATACATTCTGATGTAACTTGCTTTGTGAATATTACTGCTAATTTATTCTTTGTGCTTCATAGTAAATTTATAACCAATCTTCCTTATTCTTTGTACACTGATGATTGACGATTCTTCATTTCTATGTTGTTAAAAGTGTATAAATTTGATTTTGTTTGTTTTCTTTTCCTGGGTTCTTTGCAAACAGACTCTACCTTTGATTGGATTGTCATAACCTCTCCGGAAGCAGGATCGGTGTTTCTTGATGCGTGGAAGTAAGTATTGCAGCTGCTTGTTTGTGATGACATCCTCTGTTTCTTTTACTCCATCGAATGCATGAGAATAGCTGAATTGACCATTGGCATGAATGATGAATAACAAAGGTAGCTGTCTTAAGTATTGGTCGTTTGTTTCCTGATTTGGTTAGGTATTGATTGGTGTTGTACTCATTGTTTTCCACATCGTTATCACATAATGTATCACACCCTTGACATATGGATACATATTGATTATCACATGGGATATATCAGTTGTATTGCTGTTGCTGGGAAACATGGGGAAACATTGGGAAATTGGTCGAATTTTTCAATAAAACTTTAGTGATTGTTAAAAAGGACATCAATATAAACTTGGAAATCAAAACATCACAAAAAACAAGTGCAAATAATAGGTTTCCTTTATATAGGGTCTTAATGTATGCGTTGTTTAACTGAACTGATGCAAGTATATTCAAAGTCAATTCATATAAAATATAAATGTAAGAAGCCATGTATGGAAACACAAGCAATACATTCAAAAGTTTTTTTTTTTTAAAAAAAGAACAAGAAAAAAAGAAGTAGAAAACTAGAAATATACATATAAATAGTGTGTGTGGCTGTGGCTCAAATCCATATAGAGTTATGCGGTGGCTCAAAATTATCATCTCCATCTTGACGGGGCTAGGCATAGTACTGTTGCTCCACAAACCGACAATACCATGCCCAAGTCATAATAGAATGATACTAGTGAAGATACTCTCTAACATAATGTTGGTATTCATCCTCCGATTTAAGAAAAATTTGGAAAATTTTTGAATTTTCTCCAATTTTCAGCAAATTGGCCCTTCCCCCAAATCTCAAAATTAGAGTTTAAGTGACAATGATTTTGTCAAACACTCCTAAATACTCTAAAATAGGGGCCAATGGATTGCTGACCGAAGTGGAATTTCAAAATTAACATTTTTAAATACCCAAATTGTCAAGAATGACTAGATCAAGTTACATACATGTTTGATTTCAAGAAAAAAGGGGTTTGGATGGTTTTTTTTTTTTCAACTTTTCTAATCAAAGTTTATTTTGTCTTTACCACGAGTTATTTTCCTTGGTTAACAATAATTGTGGTTTTGCCAATATTTGTGTGTTCATCAATTTTCTTTTTCCCTCATCGAGGAAATATGGTGGTTCGGTGGTATACTATTTGTATCTGCTTATTAGAACTTCTAACGACCTATGTATTATGTTATCATTTCCAATTGGATGATCCATTATTTCAATTGGAGGAGGATTATAAATGGATAAATATTTTTATTGGAGTTTGGGAATCAATGGACTTTCCATAGGGGACCTAATTTACTAATGAGATTCATCACTACTTTTCCTGTAACAGCCGTTATAGGAAAAACCGCCCATAACGGCCTTGTAACAGTATGTAACGGCCCATAACAACCCCGTAACGATTTCAAAAATATAAAAAATGCCATAACGGCCGTTTCGGTCCATATGGTAACGGTAACGGTGGTGGCTGTTACAACCATCGTTACCGTTATTGAACACCTTGCGCAGGACGAAGGAGAAGATGACACATGGAGAGTAGTACCTAATTGGGCTACAACAGCTCCGGAAACCTCAGGATTATCACAAACATAGAATTGCATGAAGGCATCATAGATTTCTTGGGAGACAAGAATGGTCTCACCTGAAGGAGACTTCCCTTGAGGTTCTCCATGTGTAGGCTGCATGGTTGGATCAGTATCAGGAGGTGCACTACTAGCTAAAGATGCATTTGCCAAGGATGGACGGCCCATGAGTTTCCAACACTGATTAACAGAATGGTTTGTTCCCCCACAATGTGTGTAACTGCAAGATGAATCATGGTCGCGTCCACATCCACTTCGACCACGGTAGCCACCATGATCCATAGTACGACCCCCGACCTTGATTACTATAACTAACATCATGACCATGCCTAGGTATTCTGGATGCAGGAATGAAAGAAGGCTGATCACCAACTGCGTATGTAGAGTTATCAGATGAAAGACCAAGGTTGATGTGGTTGAGGTAGAAACACACTGAACCATAGCATAAATTGCAGTCAAAGGAGGAAGATGATCCATCACAACAATCTGCCCACAAACACCTTTAAATTCAGGGTTAAGGCTGGAAAGGAACTGCATGCTTCGGGTTTCTTCCCATTGTTTACGAATAAGATCATAATCTTTCTTACTATCGGACGGAAGATGATGATAGAGATCTAACTCATCCTACATACTTTGAAGGGTATAAAAGTACTCCTTTAGAGATTGGGAATCCTATTGGAACCTGCCAATATCTGAAATCAACTTAAAGACCCTTGATAAATTCCTTGCTTTTGAATACATGTCATGTAGAGTATCCCATATCTCTTTTGCAAACGATAAAAACATAACAAAATTACTGACAGATGGATCCATACTGTTAAGCAACCAAGCCATGACTTGGTAGTTCTCATTGGTCCACATTTTGTAATTTCCATCTGTAGGGTCTGGAGCATCATCTAATATGTAGGTTAGTCCATATTTTCCTCCCAAAAATAATTTCACGGACTGAGCCGATTGCAAATAATTATTATCATCCAGCTTGACAATGGTAATCAACAAGGGGTGTGAATCCAAAGTCCCCGCACTCGATCCAGAAGATATTTTGTCATCCATAGGGCCCGAAGGCACTAAATTGGAGCAAGAAGACAGAAATGGAGAATGGTAGAGGATAAGAACAGTCACAAGCCAACACAAGGCAAATTTCCACATAACCGAAGGTCCAAATAATGGGCCACAGGTCCAAAAAGGAAGGAAAACTAAAAAACCAGCATGAAACATCACATAAAGACTAGCACTGACACAACACAACTATAGAGTGAAAGAGGGACATGACAGATACACACCAGAGCTGTGGTGTATGTCCAGGGGCCCCAAGGGGCCCAAAAACGGTGGAGTCGCACCTCTAAAAGTGCCGGAAAATACAAAAAATCCTCCCCAAGATAAAAAAGATCTCCATGGATGGCTTAATTAGACAAAACCGACCGACCCTAGAGAGAAATTCCAAAAAAACTCTTACCGATTTGGGAGAAATCGCGAAAAATCAAAGAATCAGGGGTTTTCCGTCGGGCTTGAAAAATGGCCAAACCACACCTCAGATCACCTCTAGAAATTCCGTAAAAATCACCATAATTCTTCTAAAATCAAGCTCCATTAGATCATGTTCTTCCTAATGTAAAACTGTCCGTACCATATATACACTTGTTGACATCAGCTGTACGGTAGCTGACGTCAACAGACCCTTGCAACTTCAATCAACATGAGGTCCTTGTGCTCTGATACCTAGTAGAGGAGTGAAGATTTGAGGGGAGAGAGAGAGAGAGAGAGAGAGAGAGAGAGAGAGAGAGAGAGAGAGGTTTGGAGAAAAACGTGCTTGGTGTATTTCGGGGCTACCACACCACATACAACACTTTATTATACTATTAAAGTTACAATAGAATACTCCTAAGAGTATCAAACACTGAATATGCACAAACAAGAAAAGACACATGAAGGACCGTATACACCTATATCACCTCTAAATTCTCTATAGGACATGTCATAGCAAGGTGTTCCGTAACGGTAACGGTGGCCGTAATGGCCACCACCGTTACCTTTATGATACAGGGCATAATGGCTGTTACGGTCTTTTAAAAAAAAAAAAAAAATTGAAAAAAACTTCGAAAAACCCGTATCTGCCCCGTAATGTTGATTGAAAAGTATGAAAAACTTGTATCTGCCCCATAATAGACCACTACGGGGCTGCTATCGCCTTTATAGGGACGTAACGTGCCGTTAACGGCAATTATGGGTCATTTTTTTCCATAATGGATGTCACGGCCGTTGCGACCCCATAACGCGCAACAGTTGGCACCATTACCTTTACGTAATGGCCTTTATGGCACACCATGTGTCATAGCTCCTCTCGCATTGGTCCTCATCACTACTTGATTCCTTTTGGTTGAAACATGTCCTAGCCTATTCCTATTGGTTAAGCATTCCACACTCCATTCCTATTGGTTGAGACACCTCATACTCTCTTTCTATTGGTTAGAATTCCTCATACTTCAATCCTATTGGTTGGAACACATCACAACCCAAGCTGTTACAACTCTTAACATGAAGCTCCCTATCACTACAAGGACTCCCCATCGTGAGAGTCCCAAAACATCACCTACTTGCCTTCTATGATGCACGCGTGTGGTGTGTGCACAAGGCACGTCATATTCCAAACCTAAATTTGAAATCGTGATCATTTTGGAAATGTTCACTCTCTTATTTATAGAATCCTGTGTAACACTATTTCAGTTAAGGTGTGATAGTGAAAGAATGTGCTTTGGGTTGAGCCAGTAATTCAATGGTAGACAGGGTGTGTTCCAACATAAAGGTCTCAGGTTCAAGCCCATGTTACCTATAAAAAAAGGATGTGCTTTTAATATATTTACCTGAAACTCTAAATTCTGCACCATTACCCTAAAAAATAAATCTAAATAAGGCACCAATCACATGTTATATATGGATAGATTATGTGCGATATTGACAAATGAGGTCAGACATGCAGACAGGATGTATGATAAGATACCATTTCAATATTGGTTCAAATGTGTAATTTATTTTTCTTCATGCTTAGGGCTGCTGGAACTCCGAATGTTCGAGTCGGCGTGGTCGGAGCTGGTACAGCAAGCATATTTGAAGAAGTAATGCGATCACCCCAACGATCTCTTAATGTTGCCTTTTCTCCATCAAAAGGTATGCTATCCTCATGTGTGTGTGTGTATATATATATACAATGCTTCAAAATCCAGCACTTATTCTTTAAGAAAAGTAGAAACTTGCAGTCTTAAAGCTTTTTGCTATACGTATCCAAACCGCTGCGATGGAAACATGTGGACATAATTGCTTAGTTCCCATGCGTGATATAGGTCCCTTCGGTCCACATTGTCAAAGAAAACCCCAAAGAGGTGTAGAGATGATGCAAACGTTGATGTCTAGTGCAATTGAATGTACCAGATAATCTAGATTTGCTTCAATGGGTATGGGAGTAACCATTATTACTGGAGATCA